>NC_049229.1:59159910-59806660 GCF_011100685.1 Canis lupus familiaris | reverse complement strand
GGTGGTGGCTACACTCAGGTCTTCTGGCTGAGCACACCCACTTACATGCAGGCATCAGCACCAGACTAGAGCCTAAGCAAACCCATTGTCTTGCAGGTTGAGGAGCCCACCCTGGGTTTGAAGCAGGTTATAAACTCCTCAGGGCAGGAATTAGCCTTTTTCATCTCCATTTCCAGCACCTAGTGCTGTGCTTGATATAATAGAGACACTCAAATTATTGGTGGAGTAATTTTAATACCATTTCATAGCACATTTTCATCCTCTGAGGCAGATTTAATCTTTTCATGACTTGGAAGTCATTTGGAGCCAAGGCTGGTTAAATAAGCAAATTTATACCACTCCTAAAGTATCGTCTTGGTCAAAACCCAGTTTACCTATGAAGTAATGAGTTTGATCTGTATTTTACAAAGAACTCCAAAATTTACAGTGATCGTCATTGAAATAACTAGACTGTAAGGATGACTACTCTGAAGGATAGCTCTCAGTCAGATGTTTGGTGATGGGATTTATTTTTTAAAGATTTTATTTATTTATTCATGATAGACACACAGAGAGAGACAGAGAGAGAGAGACAGAGACAGAGACACAGGCAGAGAGAGAAGCAGGCTCCATGCCAGGAGCCCGACGTGGGACTCGATCCTGGGACTCTAGGATCACGCCCTGGGCCAAAGGCAGGCGCTGAACTGCTGAGCCACCCAGGGATCTCTGCAATTTTTGTTTTAAAACCAATCTTATTACTGTAGATATATCTTGACTCTCTGTGAATCTAGGAAATAAGGGCCTGTGCTTTGTGAGGATGTCAAATATATGGCAAATGTGCCACCACTCCTAACTCTTGTACCCAAGGCAGCTCTCTTAATCACAGAGTCACTTCCCTATTAACCCAAGTACATTCTTAGAGTCTTTTTAAAATTTATTTATCAGAGAGAGAGAGAGAGAGAGAGAGAAGCAAAGACTCAGGCAAAGTTGGAGAAGCAGGCTCCATACAGGGAGCCCGACATGGGACTCGATCCTGGGTCTCCAGGACCACAACCCAGGCCAAAAGCGGCGCTAAACCGCTGAGCCACCGGGGCTAACCCCTCTTAGAATCTATTTTAAGACTATACTCAAGGTTAGTAGCTTTCAAAATATTGGTCCAGTGACCCTTGTAGGTCCTCAAGATTCTTTCATGGGATCATGAGGTCAGAACTATTTCCAGAACAATGCTGAGACATTATCTGCCTTTTAAACTTGTTCCTTTATGAAGGCATAGCATTTAGAACTGAGTAGCATTAGTTACTGAGAGGACAGGGGCAAGGTAATATGATACCTTTTGTTGAACATTAAAGAATTTTCCAAAATTCTTGTAAATGGACATGTGTTTCCTAGAGAAGCCCAAAGTACCCAGATAAAATATTTCTCTGGTCCTGCCCAGCTGTTTTGTGGGGATCCAGCCCCTCAAATTCCTCTCCAGTTAGCCCTAAGAATCCCAGAGGCATCTCACAGGTGCTCAATTTCATGGCCACCATGCTGTGGGAATCGGTTTTCTGGAAGCCTCTCTGCCCCTCCAGGACTGGAATTGATGGCTTTCCAATGATTTCCCTGGTGACAGCTGTCACTCCATTGTTGCAATTGTCCATCTTCCCTGTATCCAGAGATCCTAGAGGGACATCTTGTTCCCTCATTGTTTTCATGGGCCTGGCATAGTGCACAGAACATGGTAGAAGCTCAAAAGACATTTGTTGGATAAACAGCCAACCAAAACCATCGTGTTGAGTAAGGAGCCTCTGTGGACTGTAGGAACAGAGGAAGAGAACCCAAATGTGGGGTGAGCTTGAGGGAAGGTTGGGCGGATTCAGTGTGAGAGGGAATCCTAGGGCACAGGGTAGCAGTCCAGACAAAAACGGCAAGTATATTGGAAGATTTCTGCATACAGAACACTGACTCCAAAGACAGCTTTTACCTGATTACCTCCATGGCCTTACATCAATCACAGGAGCCAGAGCAGTGTAAACACCTTAATATAAAACTATTCCAGGATTGGTGCTAGGGTATACCTGGCCATACGAATTTGAGATGGCACATAAGTCAACATCCATCCATTGCCTTTGTGGGAAATATTTTAAATTTTTAGTGAGTGGTTCTTAGAAATAAATTAAAAAATGCACTAAAAGAATCTAAAGCTATATACATATACACAAATATATATAATGTCTCTCATAAACTGTTTGAAAGAGTTGTGTTTAATAAATGAATTTTAAAGGTCATTAATTATTACATGGAATCACTTAAGATAAATAAGGATTTTTTCCTCACTTGGAACATGATAACATTAAAATATTTTCCAATAGAGCAATCTGTGTTATCTATAAACCACCTACATCAATGGCTGTTTTGAGTGATTTGCAAATACCTGAGGCAAAGAACCTGTAAGACTTCAGAAGATATAAGTTTGTTTTGAAATGAAGAGCCTTGGAGAACTCCACCATTCTGGAATGAACAGATTAGTTGCAAATGTTAAGAAATTTGCAAATGTTAAGAAATAAGAAATACATATAATGCTAACATAATTTCTGGGTGTACATTTCAGTATTTTAGGTAGGACATTAATGTATGCCTTAAAAGAACATTGTTCTAGGGATCCCTGGGTGGCTCAGCAGTTTGGCCTTTGGCCCCGGGTGCGATCCTGGAGTCCCGGGATCAAGTCCCGCATCGGGCTCCCAGCATGGGGCCTGCTCCTCCCTCTGCCTGCGTCTCTGCCTCCTTCTCTCTTTGTGTCTATCATGAATAAATCTTAAAAAAACAAAACAAAGCAAAAAAACATTGTTATTTACTTGTCAGATTCCAAAGGAAAAAGAAAAGTGATAGGTTGTCCCATTATTCGTATAAGTGAATACGAATCCAAAATAATTTCACCACCGAATTATTGTTGAGGGGAGGAAAGGGAAGAAACACCAGTGGTGATGGTAACAGACTAAGATTGCAGATTGCATCCATCTATCCATCCATCCATTTACCAACATTTATGGAGCCTCTTTGGTACGAGGTCCTGGGAGAGTGGCAGGGGATGGCAAAGCCATAGTCCCTGCCCTCACCGATCTCACATTGTACAGTTAGGCAGCCCTGCACAATGTTTCTCTGGGTGGTAAAATCCTGCAATCCCATTGGAGGAAGAGCAATAGTAGGACAGCATGTGATTTGGTTCAAAAGCACAGGGGGGCTAGGAATTCAGAGAGCATGAGGATCAGTGGGCACCATGGCAGTCAAAGCAGGGTTTCTGCAAGAGGCATCATCTTAAAGAAAATAGATTAAGACTGGTTAGGGAGCAGGGGTGTGTGAATGGCTCCAAAGTGTAATTCTGTGTGAGAATATTTAAGATCAATCCATTTGTCTGAGCACATCACAAATAAATCCTTGCTAGGGATTACTTTGTTATAAGGCATTTCCTTTTAAGGGTGAAATGCCTTATAATGACTCAAATAAATCACAAATGCTAAGCCAAACTCAAAAGATGAACAGAAGAGAAGTGCCATTGGCCCCCAATTACAACAGGAATCGTAACTCCTTCTGATAGCCCACATGTGACTCAAGCACATGCAGTACCTTCGCTTCTCTTCCGTGTGTTTTCCCTCCCTCTAGTCTCATATCAAGCAGATCTTAGGTTCTGGCTTCATTTCCTCAAGGGAGGAACATAATGGCAAGAATATTCCCACCTCTTTGGTTCAAGAGCCAGGCCCACGAGAGGATTTCATTTGACAGAAGCACAGCGGCTTGGAGCACACTGATGGGAAAAGGACTTCCCCAAGTCAGAGGATATGGTCTTAGGTTGGGGACAGAGTCTGGGGTCCTTTGTACAGCCCCCTAAAGAGAAAGGACAGACAGCATGATGAGCATCATCCGAGAAGCCCTTGGGTAGCCCTGCCAGAGGGGCCAGGGGCACCGGAGGAAGCGATGCAGGAAAGCCCAGCCCAAACCACCAACCAGACTAGAATTTCCCTCACTACTTGAAAGGGTATTAGGTTGCTTTACAGAAAAAATAAAGAACTTCACCATTTCTTGCATACCTGAACTTTTTTTCTGTCTTAAATGACTTTTCTTGATTTGAACCTATAACATCTTGTTTCTTAGGCAGGAACAGAAGATCAGTTTTCTCCTTGATTTGTGAAAGATTCCTATTCTAGAAACACTTGGTTTGTGTCTGAGCAGTGCCTTCAACCGGACAATCTCTTTTTGAGGAAGGGATGGGTTGGTAGTTTCCTGTAACTAGAGACCAGGAACACCCTCAGCTGAACTACTTTTTATCTTCTTCCAGCCTCAGCAGTGAGGAGGTGGGGCCCAGCAGAGTTTATTTGCCTGAGGGAGTAGGAGGGATGAGGGCAGCAGTGGGGGTCCCTCCAGGGGGAGAGAGAGAGATCCAATCGGCCCCATGGCCAAACTAGGTCATAGGACTGAACTCCAGACTCGCCCAGGCCTGGCTACCCTCTGGGCACCCAGACACATACTCATGCCTGCCCCTGGGCTCTCTCCCTTCACTAGCTCAGCCCTGTGGGATCTGGGGTCCAAAATCAATTCTTGCCAATCTGAGGAAGGACTCCCCCCCCCCCCCCCCGGAAAATAGGCATGTGTGCATCTGAGAGGGGCCCACCTCCTCAGTCATCTCAGGAGCTCTTAGACGAAAGAACATGATCACGAAAAGCTGACTGCATATTCTCAACGGGGCTGGAGGATCACTGTGTGGTACAAACATGGTTTTGTCTCTCCCTGAGTTTTCCTTTTCCTTTTCCTCTGTCTACCTTCTGCATGCCCCCATCCCCACCTCAATTCAAGTAAAAGAAGGATGTGACTGCAAAGGAAGAAAAAGTAACCTAGCATTTCCCTGGCTATTTATTTTCTCAGAAGTCCGAATGCTTGGTGGATGGTGATGGAAAAATGAGAACTGGTAAAGGAGAAAAGATAGGGGATCCAGGCAAAAATGTCTTCCAGAAGCTAAGAGGTGAAATAATCTCCCTAGAGGAGAGATGCTCCTCAGAGCATCTGGAAGCAGGTAGAACCAGAGGCTCTTCTTCTCCTGGAGGGCAAGGATCCCACGAGGGTAATATTCTGCATGTCCTGGTGCAGAGTCAGGGCACATGAGCCAAAACTACTGGACAATGAGTATAGGAGATAAGGGAATCCCCACATAGATGATCCTGCCTAGTCTGAGGTACAGAGGCCTGCCAGGAAGCTAAAGGTAGTCTTGGATTTGGGGAAGGCCAGCCCTGAACAGGTGAGAGCTTTCAGAAAAATGATCTTAGCAACAATCAAAAGCAAGAAGAGGTAGCCTGAGGTTATAGAAGGACCTCAAAGGGACCTGAACTGAAGGGATTAGGGAGGGCCTTCCAATGGGAAGATAAGCGGGTCAGCTCGAGGAGACTGTTTTCTCCCTGGATGTCTATGGCAGCCCCTGTGCCATGCTCCACAAGAGGAAGAAAAGGTTGCTGGGACAGAGGAGGTTTTCCTAGAATGGCTTTTCCTAGGGTCCAACCAAATACTCAAGACAGCACAATGCATCCCCATATGGATGCCTGCAAAAGTGCACAGTGTGCTTGACTCTGGCCAGGGGATTTTTGGTTGCAAGGCCATACGTTGAAAATGCTAGGCTTCAACTCAGTACATCTCAAGACAGTGTCAGGGTGGAGGGGTCCATCAGTATGAAACTCATTGCCAAGGCCCAGCACTAGGCTGGATGCTGGATCTCAGCACAAACAGTTGCCATCTGTCGAAGGGGAGGTGAGCATCTAGAAATATCAGGGGTCTTCACCAAAGTTACAAAGCAGGTGTCCTGCCCCAAGTTCTTTCCTGGGGGGAAGTTTATTGGAGAGGATCAGCAGATAAAGGGAGCAGGAAAGTGTAAAATGAGAATCCTCGTTTAACAAAAATGATGTTCAGGCTTAACAGTGGTGAGGATCTCCCCCATTTCTGTATCTTTAAGCTCAGGATTCTGGGCCTTTTCTCTGACAAGAGACCCAGAAGAAG
This sequence comes from Canis lupus familiaris, assembly GCF_011100685.1. NCBI lineage: Eukaryota > Metazoa > Chordata > Mammalia > Carnivora > Canidae > Canis > Canis lupus. The sequence goes on along the minus strand of NC_049229.1, from coordinate 59,800,666 downwards.
TCCCGAAGGCCATTAGAACAAAACAAGAGGTCATGACCTTTCACAAAAGATTTAAAAAAAAAAAGAGGCTAGAATACTCCAGGGCTACCATATAGGAAGCTCTTAACTATGTGCTAGGTACATGCACACACAGTTAATGATTTTATTATTAATAGTTATGTACAATATTTAATACTAAGTGTTTCTGTCCTCTTATTCTATGTGGTTATCTGTACAGAAGAAGAGAATTGATTAAGTGGAAAAAATATACAACTCAGAATTTGACTAGTCCCTTTCTCTAGGGGGTATGATTTCTCCTTTCCAATTTATTTTCCATTTCTTTATGTTTTAACACTAAAAGAAACTAAAGAGTCTTTCAGTCATTCTTGGCTCGTCAGACTCATCGAGAAGGTTAAGCTTGACTGTCTCCTTTTTTTTTACCATAACACAAATGCAAGTCCTGTTTGCTAAGGTGGGCAGACAACTGTAGTGATGCGCCCAAGGTCACACCTTGAGGGAAGACAGGATTGGGACAGAAAATAGATACGTGCTCAGCTCTAGATTCCACATTCTTCTTATTGGCGCTTCCCTGCCATGAAGCGTCCAATCCAAACATGACAATTACATCACAGTAGAGGGAACAGGGAGGGGCTCCAGTAGATACCACTGCTTTGTCATCAATGGTACCAGATAGCCTAGGGTAACTCATCTCTCTCCAGAGTCACTTGGGGGAGTCTCTTAAGGCTGGGATTCTGACTTCCAGGAATCGAGGACTGTTCCTCCCCAGTGGCTGGAGGATGAGCAACCATCTGTGATTGGAGCCCCATCCAGAGCTCCCCTTCCCTTGTGTCTCAGTTAAAGCACAGTTACCCTCCAGGGTCGAGCAATAGCAATGCCTTGTAATGACTGTACCTGAATATTAACAGCACCCACCCCCCCAGCCCCATCCAGCTCAGTGAAAAGATAAGTCAGAGCTCGATATAAGTTATAGGCTGTCCATCCGTAATATCACTAGGGAAAGCCAGAGAGTTCACCACCTATCAGGAAATGTGGTAGGCTGTCCAGGTTACATATGAGGTACGAGTGTGTAGTGGAAAATACAAGGTAGTGTCTTCACCTTCCTCTTTTTCTGTCTCCCTCTCTTGTTCCCTGAGTCCCATCCTCCTTGAAGCAGTTATGAACGGGGTGGGGGGGGGGAGGGGGTCTATTGGAGGGATGTGGGTGGGCTTCATCCTTATGGGGACTTTTTGGAATCCTTCCCCTAGGCTACACCTGCTCTCCTCCTCATCCTGGATGGTTTCTCTTCACCAGATGTGGCTCCTGGGGAGGAGGATGGAGGGCACTGGCCATTACCCCACCTCTACCTTCTGCCCAGTTCTCCTTGCCTGCAGAGTCTGCTAAAGCTGGGCAACTGGCCTTCAGCAAGAAGTTCCTCCTGCAGTTTGGGGGGTTTGGTTGTAGGCCATGCTGTTGTTTCTATCCATGTTTCCTACGGACCCTTTCATGTCTTACAGGATTCTATTCAAAAATACCTCTTGGCATTTAGAAGTCATTTCTCACATTGGAAGACCCCACTTCCTCCTGGCTTTAGGAGGCCAGGAAAGCTGGTGTGGGGAATGTTTGGGAGTAGGGTATATTAATAGTATTTGTGTGCCTTGGAGTAGTTTCTGTGCTTTGCAAAAGTTTACAGTTTTGTTTGTTTTTTTTTAAAAGGTCCATCCCATGAACTTCACGGGGTCTGGGAGGGTAGGTGGTGGTGGTAGTGCATCAGTGGGCAAGGTATGGGACGAGACTCCAGACCCAAGCAGACAGAGCCTGTGCCTTTCTTTAGGCAGGGCGGTGACAAGCAGTGACATTGCAGCCCATTGCCCTGTGGAGCACAGCAGCAGTATCCAGGGGCCCCATTTCCTGGGGCCATGTGGGCCAGGAAAACCTTCCCGGCCAGTCACAGGATAGTTACTACAAAAAGTGGCTTGCCTCTTCTTGCCATCATTTCTCCCTTCATTGCTGCCAAATGGGAGGCTCCTCTCTGTTCTGCCCAGAGCCCTGCATCATGGGGACTGGTTTCTGCCACCACCCCCACTTCGGAGGATGCCTTCATGCGGTCCAGATCATCATTTCTCTCTCTCTTTTTTTAAAGATTTTATTTATTCATGAGAGACAGAGAGAGAGAGGCAGAGACACAGGCAGAGGGAGAAGCAGGCTCCATGCAGGGAGCCGATGCGGGACTCGACCCCGGGTCTCCAGGATCATGACCTAGGCTGAAGGCAGCGCTAAACCGCTGAGCCACCCGGGCTGCCCTCATCATTCCTCTTTACTCCCAAACTCTTTTCCAGGAGTCATCTTAGTCCAGTTGTTCTGAGTGTGACGAAACTCCAGGGAGAGATCGCCCATTACCCAGAGGGTGAAGATGGCAGCAAGAGCCACAAAGCAGTATTTCTCTGGCCCTGCCTGCAGCTGCCCGGGGAAGTCCCCTGCCCTGAGTTTCTCTCACATCTGCATCTCAGGAGTCCCCCCCCGCCCCGACTCTGTCATGCAGTACTCATCATTTCCTCTTCGGCTGCTGGGCTGTGTGAGGGCTCTGGGCTGCTGCCAACAATCAAACTGGCAGGCAGGCCATGGAAGATGCTAGAAGGTCCTGGGGCTGGCCCTTAACTATGTATATCCAAGAGAGGGTCCTGAGAGGTGCTTGTGCCAAAGGCACTGAAACCATGTCTATCAAGCCCGCTGCTGTCCACACGAGCTTAAATAACTAGGGTGGAGTCACATATGTTGTGTGTATATCAGCAGGGCCCAGGGATGGATGTGTTTCTTCTTTTATGTTATGGTAACTGTCTTTCTCTGGAACTTCAATCTTCACTTTCTTTTCATAGGTTGGACCTTGTAAGAACCCAGGGGAGGAGAATGCCCACCCTTCCCTAGGACAGGGAGAAGGGATATGGGGACCTAGTTCCAGTGCCCCTTACTGGGAAGGAAGGGAATGAGTCGGTGGGTCTGAATCATGATCCCAATTAGAGGCTTACTGCCATTTCTCCAAACCATATTCAAAGATAGAGAGCTGCCAATAGAGGGGTAGAGAATCTCGAAGTCACTTATTCCAACGTTCCATACAGAGCCTACGTTCTCACTACAGTAATCCTGAGAGATGGCCCTCCAGCTGCTAGTTGTACGTCTCCAACGAGTTGGGAGGGATCCAGAAGGCAATACAACATTCCTGATGTGGCACCCGTACTTGTACATCAGGCTCTCCTTGGTTTTCTTGAAACAGAAATCACTGTCTCCCAACACACCCTGAGTCCCTAGAAATAGATTTCAGGGACATCTCCTTGCCTTTTGATGCCCCCAGCTGACTCAGACCCATCTCTGGCAGTTGACACTTTCTGGTGGCACGATGTCCAGGCTTCCAGCATATGGGAGCTGGCATGCCACTAAAGTGACAAAGGGGAGTAAGACAGAAACAAGATACGAGGAGAAAAAGGCACAAAATATGCACCTACCAAGGGGCTGGAGGGAAGAATTAACAAACAAGAGTGGCTTCAAACTTTGTTTTCCATCTTCTAAAGGACATCTGGGTTTCAGGTGTGGAGAGAAGATGATCACTCATTCATCCCTTCACCCGACAAACATTTATTGAATGCCTACTGTGTGTGGGGCATGGTGCTCAAAGGCGGGGGATCCAGTGATGGATCTGCCCAGAGGACCTTGTTATCTTGTTGAGGGTGAAATCCATGAAGCCGACAAACATCATAGAATGTGGCCAGTGCAATGACAGTGGCATGCCCAGGGTGGGGGTTCCCAGCCACCACCTAGCAGTGGAAATGAGCAAGGAGGGGTCATGGCAGACTTTGGGAAGAGGTCTGAGTAGCAGTTGGCCTGGGAAGGTGAGGGCTCCCAGCAGAACTGAGAGCAAAAGTGCAGAAAAGCTTGGGTTGGGATGAGCCACAGGGTTGCTGTTAGAATGGAAAGACCAAAATGGGAATGTGGAGGGGCCAGGCCCATGATGGACCTCAAGTACCATGTTGAGAGCCTTGGACTTTATCCTCCAGGCTGTGGGGGAGCATGGCGGGTCTATGAGGAAGGATGAGGCCCGAAAAACAAATTCAGTTACAACCTTGTCTAGGAACACAAACCTGCATGAAGGAAGAGCACCATGGATTTAGAAGGTGCTTCCAGTCCTTTCAGGCAGGGAAAGAAAGTATTCGCACATCTGAGCATCTTGTTAAAGGGACTTCATCATCCAGCTAGAAAACAGCGGCCATGAGATCCGAATCAAGTTATTTAAGAACTTTGATTCAGCGTCTTCTCCTTTCTCAAAAATGAATTTAACACAATTTTCTGTTGTTGTTGTTGTTGTTGTTTAAATCTGTGGACTTGAGATGGGGGCTATTGTCCCTTTCAGTTCTGATTTCATCTGTATCTGCATATATGTCCTTCCTTCTCTTCCACCTTTTCCTGCCTGCCTTCCTTTCTCCTGTGTCCCTCTCTCCATTCTTCCCTGTTTCCCTCCCCACTTCCCTCCCTCTCTCACCCCATTTCCCTTCCTTCTTTATGAACTGCCCACTAATAAACTCAGGCAAAAACTCACTAGGAATTCTTCCTACTGTGGCCTGCATGCCTCTACTTAAGGCACAGAGCAGTTTCCCTAAATCATTCATCCTTAGATGAGGCCAACCAGGCTGAGCTCCATTGGTAAAAAGAGAAGAGAGGGAGTGGAGTGGAAATATGCCTCAAGTTGAGAACTAGCCCTCCTCTTCATAGAATTATGTTATGGAGGGCTCCAGTGTGGGGCAAATATGGATCAGAGTTTTGTGGTGTAGACCATTAATCAAAAGGTAATTGGAGGAAGACTCTCAAACTTGGCTCATCTCGCAACACAATGTCTGCTTCCATCAATCAGCAGAATGGTCTTTCTTGGAGAAAACATTGGTTTCATTAGCAATACAGAGATCTGGGGGTGGGGTTGGAACAGTGAGGCTGCCTTCCAAGGTCAAGCTTTCACTCCTACTTTTATCTTCCAACTTGCAATTTCATTCTTGTCTATTTTGTCAGGGCCAAGAATGAGTGGTCATAGGGATTTGCCAGCCACAGAAGATCCTAAAAGGCAGAGTCCCATAATGTCAGAGCTGGAAAGGGCCTTAGAGATGAAGATGAGCTTCATAGTCATTCAAGATGCTTTTAGGGAATACCTGTTTGCCAGGCTTTGTGCTAGCTTATAGTCCTGGCACTCAAGGGAATAAAGATTAGAGCACACTGTTCTCTGTTCCCCTCCTGAGGATTTCCCTTTTTGTCTTGGCCACTATGGACCTTTTGAACCTCTTTTCCATTGAGCTGAGCCCCCCTGAATTTTTCAGAAATTCTACCATATTTTCTGGATCTTAAATCCAGATCTTTAGCTGTCTACGTGAGACAGGTCTTCTGCTCATTTAAAATTGTTTCATCTGTGTCTGTATATAGGTTTTCCAGTTGTCTTTCCCTCTCTCCCTCCCTCCCTCTCTTCTTCCCTCCCTCCCTCCCATATTCATTGGCTGCTTACTATGTGCCAGGTTTGGGCACTGAGATAATTGAAGTGGCTTATAATCAAGTGGGAAATGAACAAGAAAATGAGTAGTGATTATGGAAGAAGAGTCATGTGTTCATTGGAATGTGAAAGCAATCAAAGTCTGAAGCCCCCCAAAGTCTCCTCCCCCCAGATTTGAGGGTGGTGGTAGTACCTTGCCTTCATGAAGGTTCCATTCAGTTAAACTGTCCTTTGGCCTGTTCCTCTTAACACTTGCATCCCTTCAGAGACACAGCCAGACAGTACTGGCTTCTCTCCCTATGTGTCTGAAGGTACCTTAAATCTCAAGGTTAAGAATAATTGGGTTGTATGGAGAAAGGGACATTGGGTCATGGGAAGGCACTGGGCAATATTCTACCAAGTTTTTGAATTTATTAGGTTTTGTGATATTTTTTCTTCTTTCTATTCATATTCATAGCCAGAAGCTTGTCAGACTTCTCATTTTCCCTTCTCTCCACCTTGCAATTTCTCTTCTCTCCAGGATCCTTCTTTTATTTCTCTCATGCCTTAGGGACAATGACTTTGGAGAGAGTGGTTTAGGCTTCAGTCTTGACTTTGGCACTTACTAGCTTTGTGATCTTGGGCAAATTAACCTTGTTTGGCATGTATTTCCTCTTCTTTAAAACAGGAATGAGAATACCTCACCAGATTATTGTGAGCTTAAATTGACTATTATATGCAAATCCCTTGTACTTGCTGACACCTGTAAGCACTCAATAAATACTAGGTTTTCTTCCTTAGAGACACAGCTTATTTCTAAAGTAAAGGCTTGCACTTGTGCCCTCAATAATCCCATTCTTTCTGGATTTTCCCATTCTTTCCTCCTCTCTCTTGCATCTTCAACCTTTCTAACTTCTTGAGACCCTTTTCTATATGAAGGCACCCAGACTTAGTGGTTACCTTCTTGTGACTTGGAAGTTGTGGGAAAGGATCAGTCGGGCAATGAAATACCTGTACATTCTTTAGAAAACTTGGACCCAGAGATGGTTAGAAAAGGACTTGATTGCTCTGGGTCCATTTGCCCATCCATGAGATAAGGCCATGAGTGTGGGTAAGAGCCTTCCACTGGAACATGTGGAACAAGAAGAGGAGAACCTTAGGGCATGCCAAAGGAAGAAGCAAAACTGGCAGAAGTTAGTAAAGCAGGAGTGGGGGGAGAGAAACAGAAGAGTGGGATCACAGAAACCAGAGCCAGGGCTAGAAGAGGGTGAGGGATTTTTGAGAAAGAAGGAGTAAAGCATTCATGTAAGATAGGGTCTGAAAAGTATCCACTGAGCCTGGGACTGTCATTTAGGAGGTGACCTATAACCTTTGCCAGAACATTTTCAGTAGTGAGGGAGAGTGAGGAGCTTGGATGTAGTGAGCTAATAAAGGAGGCAGTGAAGGAGGCAATAGAGTTGATTTCTTTGGCAAACTTGGCAGGGAATCTGAAGCAATTGCACAAGAAGATGGAAGATCAGTGGAAACTGCTTTTTCCACAAGTATGGATGGTAGCCCTGTGGCACATTTTAAAGCTGAACAAAGGGAACCTGAGGAGAAGGGTTGAGCAGAGGAGAGAGGAAGCACTGGGGGCAGACAGGGGCTTGAGCCAGAAAGAGGGGAGAGAGAGGCTGGATGTCGAGCATTGGTGAGGGATTGCTTCAAACATGAGAATGGATTACATTCTCCGAAGGAAATGAAATGAAGGTGGACACATGTTTGGACACATTCATAGGTACGGGGGGTCTTGCCTGACCTTTTTGAGGGCTGTATTTTCCTCTGTGAAGTAGGATGCAAGACCATCTGCTGAGGGCAGGGAATTGGAGATGCAATGGGGGATTTGGTAAGAGTGGTGAAGTTTGGAATAGCCGTGGTAGGATTTGAAAAGGTTGTTATGGGACACTGAAGTCCCAGGAAAAGCTGCAGACCCTGCGTGGTGACTTCTCAAGCAGTGCTCAGCAGCACAGGGGTTGAGGCATAGAAGGGGGAGAATGTTTGGACAGATCCAAGGTTGGCAATAGGGCAGATGGTCCTGGAAGAGAAGGGGCTAGGACATTGAGGATGTTGGGAGGGGTGGGGAAGGATTCACTATGAGTCTCACTATAAATCTTTCCAGAACTGGAAGAGAAGCCACAAAGAGGGGTTTGGCTGGGAGGGAAGAGGGGAGTACAGGATCAATGAGACTGAAGAGCTGGTATAAGGCCAGGGAAGAATTAAGAGTTGGATGGAGAGTGGGAGATGTTCGCCAGGACTTGGGATTTAACATTTCGAAGATGGTGCTATTTTTGGGGTTGGCAAGGTCCACACAGAAGCTCTGACTGTTGGAGAGGTAGAGTTCAGACTTTCCAGGTCTTTATTGAGCTTGCTTATTGTTCAAGCCAGTACTTAACTATACTTGTTTGCATCTTGAAGGAGAAATCCACTTGCCCAAGAAATCTTTTGTAGTGGAGAGTCAGGGTATCCAAAATGCTTTCCCTTCACATTCAGGGATTCTGAGGATGAGTCCCTTTGTCTTTCTCTCTTCTCTTCCTATTATAATACTGACAAAATTTTTAAAAATGTTTACCCTGACAATTAAAGGAAGTTACAGACATTGCATACGTGAGAATACTTTCATTTACCTTAATTCTTAGATTCTTTCCCAGCTGGGCAGGTCCAAGTTTTGGCTTCTGGCTATTGTTGTCTAGGACAATACAGAGAATATCCTTTAAGTGCAAGCACAATCTTTCACATGGGTGCCAGAGGTTGGCTTCTTACCTGCCAGAGTTGCTGTGTGGTTTGCCCCCATCCTGTCCCTGGGACAGTGATTCATAGCTGGGTTCTCAGGTTTGGCACCTCTTTCAGGGGATCTGCTGTTTCCTGCAAGCAGTCCCTGCAGAGGAAGTATGCATTTTTGTTCACATTTCCCCTTTTGGCCTTTTGCTCTTTCCCTGAAGCTTGCAAATTGGGAAGGCAGAGGAATTGTAAATGAGTTCTGAATCTGGGTCAAGCAGAATCCAAATCCAGACACCATGGAGCTTCTGTGATTCTTCCATAAATAACTTTCCCTTCCTAGCATGGTAGGACGTTCCCTCAACTCAGAGTTGGACAAGTCATGTGGGCCTCAGAGTCCTCTGTGACCTGAGAGTATGGGTGTATGATTCCTTGTATCCTTGATGAACTATGGTATAGGGATATCTGAGCACACCAATATACTTTTATCCATCTCATGTAAGGGGAAATCACAGAGGAGTGGGCATCTTTGATAGACTCAAGAGCAGGTACAGATGCTTCACGAAGAAGGCAGTAAATGTATCCTCCCCAGGCATCCTTAGTTCATGTGTGTCCTGTAATCATAAAACATTGGAAATTAGGAATGAAGGAGTCTCATTACTGTGACCTGTTGAATGAATCTGCTCTGTGGCTCATGTGTTTATACAGTTGCATTTCTAGTGTTGAATGCAGAGAGGGCCTAGTTACTGGTTTTCTGATGGCTTCAGCCAGTGACAATCACCTACGGAGGCACCAGAAAAATGATCTCCTTTTCATCTGAAAAATCCTTCCCCCTTTTCTCAACATTTTATATTCCAAGATAAAATAGTTTAGAAAAATCAACCCCTCTGTTTCAGTTTTGTTCTGTTTCTGGAGTTGTTTTGGTGTCTGTTTTTTTCTTTTTCCTTTTTCTTTTTCTTCTTTTTTTTTTTTTGGCTTCAGTAGGGTAAGCATATGGTAATCAGCTTTTTTCATCCTTTTAGCTTCTGGAAGGACCTTGAATATGTCTTCTCCTATATGTCACTTTATGTCTCTCCTGTGCTGTCCCCTCCCTTTTTTGTCCACATTTTGCTGAATGTCCAGGGCACAAAAAGTACTGGAATTCCTTCATGATATGCCCTGCTCAGGGTTAAGTTCTTTACCACCACATTAAATTTCACTTACCTTGGATCACCATGAGGCAAAACTGATTTTAGTGAATTTTTTCAACCAATGGGATACAGAAGATGCCAGAGCCAGAAAAGTCAAGGTTCTTGCTACCCAAAATATGGACCATGGTCTGGTCACATTGTGAACATCATGTAGGAGTTCCTTAGAAATTCCAGATCACAGGTCCCAGCCCAGACTAAAGGATCTGCATTTTACGAAGGTCCCCAGGCGATTATACATATGTTAAAGTTTAGAAAGCCCTAAAATGGCATGGTAAGAGAAGCTCATTGGCTCAAATAGTGTTTTTCACCCAATCTGATTTACGACTACCAGGGTTAGAATACCTCAGAGGCTGTTGGCCTTTGTTTTTTGTTTTTTAGTTCAGAGGGAGAGAAATGGAGACTATTGGGAATCTCTTGAAGGACAAAGGAAAAGAATCTTGGAGATACTGACATTGTGGGAATTTGTCCCACCTGCTTGGTGTCCCAGTCTGCCATCTTGCTGCCAATGTTTTGTGAACTTGGATGGCACTCCATTCCAAGAAAAGAAAATGTGTAGGTAGGAAACATCTATGGCAGCTTTAGTTTCTATCCTGATTTATAGATGCTGAATGCAGCCTAATAATGGTAATTACCAATGGGTTTTCAGGATGAGGAGGAGAAACCTGTTTTGATAAGTCTTATTAATTACATGTTAGCTATTCATTTTGGATGGCAGAGTTAGGGAAGCCATTCAGAGAAATAATATTAGTGTGTTTTTTGGCATTATGGCTGCAGGCAGGACATTATCTATCTATGGTGGTCTACTGAGGGCTTGGGGAAGTGGTGATCTGGGATAGATACCACTCTGCTTTTCAGCAAGAAACTCTGCTTCTCTTCTGTGTTGCATGGTGGTGTGCTGAGATGCATTAATTGTAACTGCTTATGATTCAGAAGGTGAGGACACAAGCGATCCATCTTCTAAATGAAACCCACATCACTCTGGCAGCCATAAACTCAGACAGTCCTTGTTGGTGACTAAGTGTCTGGGGGCATGTGAGAGCATACAAACACCTTGGATTGAATATTTGAAATTACTATTTGTCTTATTTTCAAAACATCCATGTTCATTTTATGGGGATCCATCACTCCCCTTCCCACTCCCCACTCTAGCTCGATGAGTTTAATCACTTGCAGAAATACCTGCATTAATATGTGGGATACTGCCCACATTGCTGGTAGTGGAGGACTGGTAACAGGTCTAAATTAACCAGGAACTTCTTTTATCGCTTTCTATCGCCAAATTGCTTACAAAGAGAAGGACAAAGGGGGTGGGGGTGACTGGGTGACGGGCACTGAGGTGGGCACTTGACGGGATGAGCACTGGATGTTATTCTGTATGTTGGCAAATTGAACACCAATAAAAAATTTTTAAAATAAAATTTTAAAAAAATATAGCATTTCTAAAAGGTGTCAGCACCATCTCACTGCTGTTCGCATTGGCAACTTCCTACTGCTAGAGGATGTAGAGCATACTTTTGTAAGCTTGCTTATTACCTGTGTATCATCTTTTTCCAGGTGTATGCTCAGATAGTCACCCTTTGTTAATTATCTGTGTTCTTATTAAGTTACAAGGGTTTTTTGGTGGAGATTAAATAAAAAATAGTTTGAATGTCAAAAAAAAAAAAAAAAGGGGAAGGACAAAAGACTCAGGAATCTCCACTAATCAAAACTATAATCCTTAGGTCTTATCTTATCCCACATACTTACACAGTTTCAAAAAAATCACAGTTCTTTTGTTACTTTAAAAGTACATGCTCAGTATTGAATTTGAGTAGTTATCAGGGGAAGAAAAGCAAGAAAAATCCATCTGCAGTCATGTCTATGCAGAAATAACAATATATTTTGGTTTATATTTAGCTTCTCCTCCTCCCAGATTTATCTATAAATGTATATAAATGCATGTAATACTTACAGTGTTCTAATAAAAATGTTACCATACTACCCTCTTGCCTGCTTTTGTATTTAGCAATGCATTATATTTTCTCACATTAATACCTCTTTCTATGATGTTTAATGGCTGCACCCTATGCAGTTTAGATTCTCCAGGAAATGGGGATAACAGCAGGTATTGGTCTAACTGAAATAGGGAACAAGAAGCGAAAAGGCTGTTAGTTCCAGGAGCATTGAATTTCACTAAATTCATTTCGACTGATAAATCATATGACTGAATGGCAATTTGGTTTCTTGTTTTTATATCTTGTTATGACTACATATGTAAAGTTGCACACACTTGACTCCATCTATCATTTTTGGAAATGATTTGGGCCTCCAGACGTTTTCTTGTTCCCAAGATTCTCAGATGTCTCAACCTCCATCTGCTCTCCATCTGCTTCTTGAAGTACCTGATGGCTGCATATGCAAAGCCTAAATTACGTAAATTGGTACGGAGTAGGGAGATGAACTAGCCAGGGAGAAAAAGAACTAGTTCTTCTTTATCTTGGTTTGTAGAAATGGGTTGCCCTTTTCTTGTTGCCTGAATTTATTTTGGATGACAGTCTATAGGTGATTCTGAAAGTTTGGGACTTTACGACAGTTAAGATATAAGACACTCTCCCTGAGTGTAGTTGATATCATGACTCTGCCTAACTGAATATGAACGTGGCTGCTAATTTCCCATTGGGGGATCTTCAAAGTACTTGGCCATACACATCATGACCCCACCCCGTCCACTCTTATTTCATGGTGCTTGCCTACAATAATCTTACAAACCATGGGTCCATTCACTTCTGGGAGACTAACTCCTCTGGCTCTGCAGAAATCCTTGGCAGACTTCCTCTTCCATTAGGACCCTCCTTCTTTTTTCTTCCCCCTTCCTAAAACCCACCTGTCCTTACTCAAGACTCAGATCCCCCATGTAGTCCTACAGCCTTCCAGACTTTCACGAAGCTTACCTCCACAAATGGGCACCCCCCAGCTAGTATTCCTTTTAGGCATTAGTTGTTTTATTATGTGTTTATCTGTACATACTTGGTTATATGTCTATGAGAAGCAGCAACCTTTTTCCATGTACAAGTCAGATTTCCCCTAAGTGGACAAAAAAGTTTTAGGATATATTTCTTTTGCTTTTATTTCATAGAAGCCACCTAAAAACTTCACAAATCACATTAACCTCATAAAGACAAGAATGGATTCTAAACATTTTGATTCAGCCATGATTGACCACAAAATGAATTAGGGTCTCTCTGTTTTCTTATGTCCTCAGAAAGACTTGTACCCTTCGCTTCAACTGTAGGGTCCAATCATAATGAAAATGGATGCATGTGGGCAAGTGGAGAGAGAATAACACACAAAACACAGAAATAATGTGAGTTGGTGAAGGAAGAATCCAGATGATTGAGAAACCGTGGGGCTGAAAGCAAAAGTCTGCCCCTCTCCATTCCCTCCCACCGTCCTCTTTCTCCTTAGGTTTTCTATACGGTTTTTGTATCTACTTCAGCAGTGCATAATTTTACATGCATCTTAAATTTTAGTCGATGCCTTCAGGGACAATTTGTGTAAAGGGAAATTTGCCCATGGGTATTCCATAACCCAGAGAAACTCTGGAGAGCTAAACTGTAAGATGTTAACAAGCAGGGTCATGCTATTTATTTCCTGGTGTTCCCAATCATGCTGGGTGCTAAGTCCTTATGCGGAGTAACTGCCCAATGTAATGGACTGAAGCCTCTGAAATGATAGGGCAGGAAGGTCTCTGTTTCCATCAAGCCGACTGTGATAGAAGTATATATACCTACATGTCCTGCCAGATACAAACCTACATAAGACACACAGTTCTCTCAGGAATTTCTGCCTTCTTTGGGAAGATGGGCCTGGGGGAAATTCTCTGGGAGATCCTGGCTAGCAGAGGCTCCCTTATAAGAGCAGGAACATAGGGCCAAGCCCCCTTGGCAACCTTGCCAAACTCAGTCTTGTGGTTGTGCTGGCTGTGGGACTAGCCCTTGACAAGATGGATGGATTACCACATATGGGTGGATGGCTAGGGCCTTCTTACTCTAAGGGATTAGGGCAGAAAGGAATTCATGCTGGGAGTATAGACATTCATGATAGACAGTGGAGAAAGAGAAGAATCCAGAGGCCCAAGCAAGAAAACTCGAGGTCCTTTGGCTTTAGAGAGAGGGAAATTCTTTTCTGTCTTCCAAGTGTTGACAACCTCAAACTTCTTGTTAGTGCCAATGCTCTGTGGATGCAAGAAATTGGCATCTGCATGTAAGATGCTCCCCATCCCCTGTATCCAGGTCTCTGCTGACAGCATCCCCTCTAGCAGAGTACTTGGATACCTCTCTTTCCAGCTTCTTCCTCACCCCATTTTTTAGTGGATAGTACTTCTCAATAATTCTTTCTGTGAATTTGAATCACTATCTAGATCTACTCTCCCCCATGCAAATGCAGACAAATAGTGGAACTTTGGAAATAAAAGAGACCTTCCTGTGTCTCAGATGTACTCTTCTGACCTTAGAGATGTTCAGAGACTCCCTTGAGATTACACCTGATACCAATACTTCCAAGGGGCGAGGAGGACCAGGACAGGCCTCTTTTCCCTACTGCCTGAGCACATCGGAGTGAGAGTTTTCCCAATGGAATTCTCTGGACTCACATTGGATCAAAGTACAGGCAGATGGGTAACTTGCTGACTTTGACAGTATGGGGTTCATCTGAATGGTTTAGATGTTTATCCAAATTATTTGGAATGCTCTTCACTCAGAATTTTAGGTGGAGGATACCTACCCTCACACACCTGCCCTTCCGCTCCTTTCAGAAACTCTTCCTGGCTAAGAAGAGTCAGCCCCCTCCCCCTGTATTTTCTGAAGGTCACAGGATAGATGTTACAGAGCAGAGCAACTAAGGACATTTGTTCTCAGGCCCTCCTTTCCTAAACTGTGACTGTCCAGAGAGCAGCAGGTTCCCATTCTTCACGAGGTTGCTGAAACTGCAAGCAGTGCTTCCACCTGCTTCTTTCCCCTGTGGTTCTCCATCACCTATGGGTCAACTCTTCACCCCTGGGTACAGTCACCATGTGGCTTTGGCCCTGCCTGTAGCCCCGGTTCTCGGGCTTCAGTCTTAGGGAAGAAATTTCTTACACGTTCCAAATACGTACTGCTGTTTTTTACCTGCTGGGACTTTGTACTTGTTTTCCTTTGGCTTGAAATGACCCACCGAATTTTCTGACTCTAGAAATCCCCCCCTCTACTCCCACTCCCCCTTTGAGGATGAATTCAGACATTTCTTCTACAGGGAAGACTTTTCTGATTCTGTTTTCTGCTACTTGATGCATATAGTTTTATGGTCATTATGATTTGTTTGTGTTTGTCCCTCCTCGGAGCCGAGGAAGGAACTCCCCAAGGATAGGGCCTTGTTTCATTTTTATACCCACCTGCTCCCAAGAAAAACCCAGTTGCTCAATCAGTACTTGTGGAATTGACTTACATAAGGTCTCCGCACAGCTTGTTTCCTTTCTGACATTAACCTGTGACAGGTTTACCCAAGAAGAACCCAGACCAGGGCCCCTCGCTGCGTGATGGGCTGATGACCCAAACAGGTTCACTCTCCCGATTTCCATGACCCCTTCAACTTCCTCGGGCCTTCACAAAGGTCTAAAACTGTGCTCCCACTCTGCCTACTGCCAAAGGAATAAGGAAAGGATTCGGTATTTTGGTTAACTCATTCTCCTTCCGGGAGAAGAGGGGGTATTGATCTAGCTCAGCTGAGACAAAGCTTCACAGTGGTCTGAAGCCAGGGAGCTCCGGGGCTGTTAGACTAGCTCATGGGGCACCTGCGGGGTATGGAGTATTTTGCTGGGGAAGGGTTGACGCCCACACTTCCCATTTGCTAGATGGAGGCCTGGAGTCCTCTACATACCTTGGTATCCGAGGATGGAGTTGAACTTGACATTCTGGAGATGAAAACAGAAATGCGAAGCTCATTCCTAACCGCCATCTCCCCCAAATTAGGAAGTGATCCTCATGTCAAAGGATAAAGGGAAGCAGTCTGGATAGCTGGAAAGAAGGAGAGAGGTGGAAAGACACTTTCCCTGAGGGCCCCCTCTCTGCTTGACACTCAGCCATGCCCCCTGACATGCATTGTATACTTTAATTCTTGTAAGGACTTTGCCAGGTAGAAAAATTATTTCCATTTTACAGATGCAGAAACTGATGCTCAGAGAGAAACAGATGGGCTTGCCTTAGGTAAGCACGCTGGTAAGCGGCAAAGTCCCAGACTCCCTGGCACCAGAAAGTATGTGGGTTTTGTTTTGTTTTGTTTTGTTTTTTTGTTTTTTTGCACATTTTCATGTTGCTTCTGTGTCCTAAGGAAGTAAAAGTAGCATGTTGGGCTGTGGGGTTGGAGGAAGCCAAGGGACATTCTGGAGAAAGAATCCGAGTTTTCGTAGAGCAACATGGGTCTTTCAGTTTTTCCTAACACTTACAATCATATTTCTGCCCTGAATCCCATGGGATTGATCCTGCCTCAATGGATCAGGAGTATTTAGAAATGATGACAGAACTGATTCAGAATACAGCCGGGGTAGGCCTGGTAAAGAAAAAAAAAATATATCAAGATTTCAGAAATACAAGTAGTATATATTTCCTGTGGAAAAAGTAATAAAAGTTGGCCTTGACCTGGTGGCTTTCAGCTTCAGACAGCCTGTGCAGTCGCTAGGCAGCCTGTCAAATATTTCGGATGGAGCATTAGAACGACGAGAATGGATGATTGTTTGTGTAATATTGCCCCACAAACTCTGAGGGAACGTTGTCATTAGTCATTCATTGAATGATTGATGGATTTCCTTTTGTATTTCCTCCATTTACTAAGCCTGGGGGAAGATACAGTGCTCGAGGCAATGAAAGTCTTTATAATCAACTGCCCCCCCCACACACAGGAAAGCTGCACAGAAGGGGGGCCCTCAGGGGTTCCCCGCTCTGGTTCTCATTGGTTTTCGGGCGGGTAGAATGACAGAAGGAAGTGGGGACAGGGAACATTTCTCCACGAGTGACCTTGAACCGAGGGAAGGAGAGTGTGATGGGATGCTGGTGCCCGCCTGGGAAGCGAACTCGGGGTAGGAGAAGTGGAGCCTCCAGACCAGGCCTCTGGCTAAGCCTGCGTGTAACTGGTTGCTCTCCGGGCAGATGTGGTGACGTGGAGGTGAGAAGGTCCCCGTAAGACTCCTGAGTCCCCTGGTTGGTAACTCAGGCCCTGTGTCCCCCTGCTTCCCGGGCCAGTCGCTCTCCCTCTGGTGACTAAATCACCAGGCTGGGGCCCCCATTCCAGGGTCTCAGGCCTTCCCCAGCGTACCCAAGGGTTTTCTGTGAGCCTGGGGTTTCTCTAGTTCTTTCCTCTCTCCCTTTTCCTGAACTGGCCTAATTCTTTCACCTTCTTTTGCTTTTTTAGGGTTTTTTTTGCCCTGCCCTCCGTCAGCCCAGAATGAAACGCTGCTACTTCTCTGTGTACCTGAAGGGAAGGCCTGGGGTTAGTGGGAGAGATTTTAGCACAGCAGGCATTACGACTGGATGTTATTCATTAGCCGTCCTGGGCTGTGTGGATGTTTTCACAGGCCCCCTCTCTTCCTAGGTCCCCTCGCCTCACCCACATTGCTGCTGACCTCACGGCCTCCCCATTTCTTCTGAGATCCCAGGCCCCTCACTGCAGCCTCTGCAGACAGCTCCAAGGCTCTGCTTGTGTTATTGAACGAAGCAGTTGAGTTCTATTTGGCTTAATCCATACCCACCCAGACCAGCTTAGTCAGTGGCCTCATGTCTCACATCCTAAGGGCCCGTCAGTCAAATGGATATTTCAGTAGAAAAAACCATCCGCGGGATCATGGGGCTTCCCCAGAAGTCAGAAGCAGTCGAAACTTCTGATTGTTTTCCATAGAAATTGTTTCCTTCCCCCAATGTGGAACGTGGGTATGATAGAGAGAGGGGGAGGTTGGATAGGGGCTGGAGGAGCCTGCACCCAACTCCCTGCTCTGCTCATACCTGAGGAGCCTGCGAATTCCCTGTGTTAGGTCTTCTGCGGGATTTACTACCTTTGCCCCGGGGAGAGGCCGGTAGCTTGGTGGTTGAGTGTGCTACCTACTGAATGAATAGGCCGCTTGGGAAATTTCATGGAATTGACGGTTCAAGACTGAGTTCAACACAACCTTGGGCGAGTACTTGATGAGCAGGAAAATGGGCTTTCAAACACAGTGGTCTCCCCTTGATAGTTATGACCCTTTCTATGACGAGTTTCCTTCCTTCTCCGGGCTTCAGGCTGCACAACCCTGACACTGCCTCCTGCACCCCCAGCTACATTCCATCCACCATGAGGCATTGAGATGCCTTTTGACATGAACTATGTTCTCCCTGAAGGCAGGGCCTCGGCAGCAGAGAACTCCCCCTTGGGTAAAGGGGAATAAAGCAAAGGGCCAAGGAGTTTTGGCTTTGTTTTTCTTCTTTATGGCCTGGTCCACTTCTGCATCTATGGCCAGCCTTCCTCTGCAGTAGCAGTAGCCTTACTTTTCCTCCTATTTCATCATCTATGAAATCTACCACATGCAAGACAGGTCCTCCTACCTTCCTCCCTCCCTCTCTTCTTCCTACCTACCCCTCCAGGGTAAACAGGCTGCTCAATTTGCCACCCAAACAGGATTTGGTTTAGTTTAGCAAGATGTCTAGCTTGTAGAGACAATGATTATCCCTGCCTGAAGACTACCGTGCATTGACCTGGAGGGGCCAACATCAAGAATGAGCCCGATTGTCTTTTTGTGTAGTAGCATTGACAAACAGAACCATGGGAAGGGGACAGGGTTTTTGTCTGCTCAACTCTACCTGCAGAACAAATGGCTAAAAATCAAACCCAGGGCTGAGCTAGAGATTCTGCCCCCTGTCTCTGTGGCAAGTATCACACACAGTATTTGTTGATTATCAGTTCATTGAACCATATACATGGTTTCCTTTCCTGAGAAATAACTACAAGGATTGAATTCCTGGTGGTTCACAGACTGTTTTAAGGACATTGGTGTCCTGTCTCTTGATTCTTTTCCAGGCCCCCTTAAAAGCCCCAATTCTTATAAAACACTCCTGTTTCAATCACCTTGCACAGACTTTCCTTGCAGTGTTCTCCTTCAGAAACCAGCTATTTAGGTTTATGATGAATAAACAAAAGCATCCACTAGCATGGACTAGTGAAGGCTGTTTGGGTTTCGAGTGGTCTTTGGGTGAAGAAGGGCTCTGTTGCCTTTGAGGAAACGCTTGGCTTTTGGGACCCAAGCTTTCCCACCCATGAAAAATCAGAGCTCTAAGGCACAGGCCAGATACCTGGAGAGTGCTGTATCAATTAATATTTGTGTAAGTTTGGGTTCAAATAACTTTAGAAGTTATGTTTCAATACATGTGGAGGCCCATGGGGCTTGTGAAAGCTCTGGAAGGGACAGTGGTTGTTGTCATGCTCTGGCTGTGCCAGTCCAAAATGGAGAATCTGCAGTGCATTGACTCAGACTTGGCACAGCCAGACACCATCCTTAGGTCCTGCAGTTCTGGATGCTCATTCTTCCCTCCCTTTCTGCCTCCTTGACAAAGGTAGAAAGTAGATGGTGCATGACTTTGTTGTTGAGTGAAAGGTGAGCACTGCCATGATCCAAAGGTGAAGACATAATCAGGTCTGAGGGTTTGTTTCACACAGATCTTTGTCACCTTCATTCTATAAAATCTCAGAGGCCGGTAGCTTGGTGGTTGAGTGTGCTACTCACTGGAGAGGACCAGTGTTTTCAGTGGTGGAATAAAGAGTTAGAATGTGTCATCTCTTCTACTCTCTTTTCCTCACCAAGCATTACCCCTTTTCCTTCTCAGTCTTTCTGGGTGTGTACTTGGATTTTGATTGAAGAGATGGGGAGGGCAAGGAGCAAAAGAGAACTGAAACAAAGAGACTAGAAAGAGAGAGGAAGTTGGGTGACAGGATGCCTTCTGGAAAGAGTTGGGGCGTGCTGACAGGTATCATGTGATATCTGCCTTCCTGGGGAAACAACCTCATCACTCCATGAGATGGGTGAGCCCTGTGATGGACCCAAGTCCATCCTGTCCAATTACCAACAACAGTCCCTAGTTAATCAGGGAACTCACATCCAGATGGATCTGTTCATGGATGGTTTCCGAGAAGGAAAGAAAGACCGTGAGGTCCTCAAGGGAATATGCAGATCCGGACCAGGGACAGTGTTCCAGGGGCTACAGCATCCTTCTTGCTCCACAGGAGGAAGTAGTCCTGTAAGATAAAGCAGCAAGTCCAGAAAATATCTCACAATAGGTGTCCTGCAGGCCATCCTGAGCCACTAAGGCCAAGTGGAAAAGAAGCAATTGTCAGGGTGAGGTCCAGCTTGCTGGATGTGGAGAATGCAAGGGAAGGGGAAGCCCCTCCTTGGTTATTGCTTTCCTCAAGATGGCAAGGAGCATCTGAACATTTGCTCTATGAGGGCCAGGCCTTCATCTTCCATCGAGAAAAAAGAAAATTGTTTCAGCACAATACTCAGTTTCTTTGGTTTCAGAAATTTCAAATAGCAAAACGGGGGAACATTTATTGCCTGAAGTGATGGCCAAAATGCCCTTCTTTGCCCTGAAATAATCCAAGCATCTGAAAAACTTATAAATATGATAACTCTTCTAGAAACTTTCATGGGCAGACTGAGGATGTGAGAGGTGGAAAGTGAGGGAGTTTATTAGTTAGACCTCGGGACAGTGGGGGCGGGGGGATGCTCTCCATGGCCAAAGTTAGAGTATTTTTAACAAGGGCAAGGACTGAGGTAACATGTGAAGCAAGAACTGAATATGTCATTAAGCCAGAGAAGGTGATTCATCTGGAACTTGGCTGAAATCAAGAGCCAAAGGAAGCCAAAGGAAGAAGGGGGAAAATACATAGTCAGATCTTAATAGGATGAAGCAGAAGAGTGGTCCTGGATGACGAATCACTAGTGGAATACTCTTGTTTGCAATAGTCTTCTACATGCATCTGCCAAGGAATATATAGGAACATTTAGTTACATCAATGGGACAAGGGAGACACCCCTTTCCCAACTTTTGAATCCCTCCTAGTGGCATTCAATAGAAATTTCCTAGATTCCCTGATGAAAAAGTGTACTGGAGGTGGAAAATGGAGATACCAAGAAACAGCTCTTCTGGTCTGTGCCTTTCCTGATAGAAGTAGGTACCAAAGCTGGCCATGGTGTCCATGGGGACAGATGGTTCTCCAGTGATGAACCCTGGGACCCCAAGCAGGGTCATCAAAATGTGTGGGCAGTGAGCAGGAGCTGGATAAGTCAGCCACAGAGGTACCCAGGGGAAGATGGGGCAATTGCCTGTGAAGGGGGGGGAGGTTGACAGAACTGGAAGGCTATGGGGTTATGTTCTTGGTTATCTTAAACGGCTCCTGCCAGTGATTTTTCCAATTTTGGCACAAGAAAATGGTGTATTTTACATTTTCTATGGAAAACTAGAGGGTGACTCTGAAATCTCCCTTATAGTAGTAGAATTTAACATCCCTTGGGATCTCTATGAACATTGATGAAAATAGTTTTTTTTTTCTTTTCAGAAAGAAGGAAAAACATTGCATACAATTTCAGTATGTTTATGGTTCCCTTGATGCCAACCCATGGATACTGATTTGAGAGTCATTGCCTTTTACTTTTTTTTTTTTTTTGCACACCAGAGGTTGTGTTGAAATCCTCCTTTAAGGTATTGGCTAGGTACCAAAGTGATGCCAGGAACATTGATGTTATTGAACTTATGTCTTAGGGGATGTTCAGAGAGGAGGAATGCTGTGCACTGTGAGCTTCCCATTCATGGAAAACTGGTTTTGTTCTTTTTGGGGCATGTATCAAGAGCCTATTTATTCCCCCAGAAAACATGCCATCTGCCCACTGCAACTGTGGTGTAGGACAATGGTTGGCTGGATGTCTTTAACAGCTACTCACATCTGAAATACCTATTGGATGCTAGAGATGGAGATGTACTAGCCGCATGATGAAGGGAATTGGAGAATCCTGGGTAGTAGTGCCTGGTATGAATGCACCAGCAAGGGAAACTCTGATAAAATGGATTGAAGAAGAATTACCTCTTACCTGGCCCTGGGCTGCTGCATGAGTTAGGGAAGACAAAGCTGAGAGGAATACCTCCAAAAATGTTACAACACTTAGACCCAGGACAATAAATGTACCAAATTCATGACTAGGAAAGATGGACTATGATAACCAGATAATGCCAAGAGTAAGGACTTTGGTGAGCGGTCAGTAAGAGGATCACCTCCTACAGTGTCCTGGGTGTCGGGAGGAACCAATTCAGGAACTCTATGGATACATTCAGTTAGACAGTTTAGTACTTCACACTTGAAATAATTTGATCTCTTCCCCCCCTCAAAGAAATAATTTGATCCCAATTTATCAAAAAGAGGCTTTTTATGATCCTATAGGGAAACTCCATTTGAGATGTCAGTGACTGCAGTTTTCCAATGCCTGGAATCTCTTCCAGTTTCTTGCCCCATCAGACAAACCCTGTGCCATTGCATATACGCTCTGCCCACCTTCTGCTGGTGAGGATGCTCTCAGAGCCTTCTGCTTTAATACTCTTCTCACTCCTGCCAGGGAGTGGGTGTTATCTATATAGACTCTCTGAGGATTCTCAGAGAAGCTTGAGAAGCTCCCCTCTGATCTATCTAATGAAGGACTTTACACAGAGAGTGCAGATATAGCTATAAAAGGCCCAAGTTAGAGGCTATCTCTACTGGGAACTATCAATGGGTGCCATTTTTTTCCACCCCTCAAATCAGGACACAGGGACTCTCATGTGTAAGAGATGGTCCAGGAGATGCAGTTTGGATGAGAAAGTGTTGAAATATTGTTTGGCTGTACAACGGGACGGAATATTTGAAATCAGGACTGTTCTGGAAAGTCCAGCATTGTGGAGTCCCATGCCCTGGTCCTGGTGCCCCTCCAGATCTCCTCCCTGTGAAATAGACTCTCCTGAACTCAGTTCCCTGTTTACTCTCATAAGGTACTGGGACAAACTACACACAATACTCCAAAACCTGTTTACACTCACGGTTAAATGCAAGTTCTCTATATGTTGTTGGTGTTCAGTGATTAAGAACTTTAAAAGATTTTTGGTACTTACTGTTTGGATAAATTATAAAATGCCCTTCCTTGTTCTTCCTCTTTTCTTTTCCATAGGCTGTGAACTTTGTTGCTTGCGAAACATGAGTCATTACCATTGGAATATTATTTAAGGAGACATGTGTCAATGCCACTCCAAAAATGGCACAAGTTTAGACCATCACTTCAAAGGGTGCTATGTTACACGTCAGAATTAGTGCCACTGGACAACTGGCTTTCTATGAAACATGATCGAAGTAGGGAGTGGTCAGAAGGGCTGGGGTTGTGCTGGACATCTTATCACCAACATCACCAGTAGGGTGGGATAGTTTCTGGAGTTCTAAGCTCAGCAACAGATCCCCACAGCTGAGGTTCAGCTAGGTGGGCAGAGCTTTCCTCAGAGGCCCAGCAAACTCTCATCATGAAGGTGGATCTAGGTCATGGAATATCAGGGTGTATAGAGAAGTACAGGTAGGCTGGCTATTAATCGATAAAACAGCTCATTCATCCATCCAAAGTTCTTTCAATTGACATGTATTTTGTTTCTTCTCTGTGCTAGGCACTGTATTTGCACTGAAGTTGTATAGAAATGGTTGAAATGTTATCCCTGCCTATAAGGAGGTCTACTAGAGATGGCACTCAAGTTGAAGCAGAATTACAATGGAATACAAACACACTATCCTAGAGACAAACTACATGGGAGCTCTTCAACCTTAGGGCAAAGCCCTTCGCCTTGCTGGGGTGGGGACAGTCAGGAAAAGCATCCAAAAGAGGAGGTTTCTGCTCTAGATCTGGATCTGGCCCAACAGAGCATGCTAGGAGAATGGCGTGGAGATCCACTTTCCAGCAGAGGGAGCCCACTGCCGGGTCCTACGATCCTGACTTGACTGTGTTTAGGGCTAGGGCTTCTGTCAGTTGGGGGATTGGAAAATCAGAACAGCCAATCTAGAGAATCAGACTGGAGAACCAGAAAGGGACCTTGGAATACAGAGTATAAGGCAGAAACCCAGTTTTATGATGTAGGGCACACAGATCTGGGTTTGGGAACCCCACTCTGCAAGAACCCTGATTGCTCTGGTATTAGAATGGACAATTGAAATGCCCTGAGGGGATGTGTGGGAGCTCAGGAAACAGTCCTGGGGCTTGGAGGTTGAGATGTCAGCTAGAGTGGTCCCAGGCACAGGGCTGTACCTTGCCACCATGGATAGGCACCACTCCCCTGTCACTTGAGAGGCAAGAAATCTAAAGCTAAGCCCTGCCAGATGGGTGAAGTCAGAAGGGCAAGAGGGGAGGACTGAAATGATTCAACCATTTCTTTCCTCAGGTCAGCCTTGGTCTGGAGCTAGTCTAGGCTGTGAGGTACTGGCCTTGGATAGACCCGTCTGTGTTGGGGAAAATGGGGAACTGGTGTGAGGGTCTGGATGCACTAAGAGATTCGTTACGCTAATGTTCTGTGAAGCTATGAGGTTTTCTGGTTGAGAATTGGGCCGTCTAAAAACAATACATGTACAAATGCATGCTTTATGCTGTTGTAGAGACTGATGACAAAGTCAAGCAGGGACAGAAGGAAGACTTGTCAGGGTTCATCCCATTAAACTTGCATAGGGGGCAAACCCTCTGTCCATCTGACCCCAGGATGTCCCTGACCCTTGCTGCACCCTTCTCAGGATGCGTCCTGGAGAGACAGAAGCCAGGAGGCTATCTTTGAATCTACAACTCTGTACCTTTTAATCTAGATTCCCATAGACCCACCTCATTCAGGGAGTTCTTTACTACCTGTACCTTATGCATGTGGCAGTCTGGCAGTGGCCTGAGACCTAGATCCAGAGCCTTGGCTTAAGAGAACTAAATCTTTGAATTCCAGTTTCTGGTCCTAAATGCTCTTTGATCTGCCTCTATACTCGCGTCCCTCTTGGGAGCATGTGGTTCTGGACCCCAGCTTGGCCAAATCTGTCTTGATTCACACTGTGTTCTTGCTTATAGCTTCATCAGTGGTATGTCTCAAAGCCAAAGTTAAATCTTTTCTAGAGGGAGATAGTGATATTCCTGGCACAATATTATATACCTGGCCTACATGAGTAACTTCCAGGGAAGAGAATTTTAAGAATAATAACTGCCTTTTGGGTGAGATTTAAAACTCAGGGCCAGAGCACTTCTTTTAAAACCATGGATATGTTTTCTAAGCATTGAGGCACAGACAACTTGTTGGTTCATGAAGTCTAAAAACATTTGGCCTATTGGTTCAGATGTAACTGATATGCAACAGTATTTCTCTTCATGTTTGGAGACTCCTGTGGTGGTTCGCTTCATTCCTGTTTTCTTGCAGTCATTTCCCTACAGGCCACAGGTTATGCAGTTGAGCATTTTTAAAGAAATCAAAACCATGTCCAATACTTCTGTCATATGATTGTTCTTTTATCCTTATTCTTTAATTGACCCCAAATCTTTCCTTTCAGACGATATTGGCCCTACATGGCAGAGATGCCCACAAAACGCTGAATTAAACAAGAAAGGCTCTTGGGCTCTGATAAGCTCTAGGGATAAATTTCTTTCCACTGGCAGACCATGGTCTTTTGGGTTATTTGATTACATAGGCTGAATATATATTTATATAAATATTTCAGTCCCAAACTTCAAAAGTGGTAAAACATTATGGCGAAAAACAGGGAGGTTTATAATTGCTGTTTTGCAGCAGCTCTGTTTTAAAACACATTTTGTGATTCCAATTCAATAGTAAGAAAAAATACTCAAGAAATTCATTAATTTTATTTTGAGGGAAGAGAAATTAGTGTTTTTTTTCTTTGAATATGCAGAGTGCAGACCAGTTCAGCAGATGTGTGATACTGATGAACTAATATGGTTAGTATTAGTATTGGTATAAAGCTTTCTCTATGGACATCCTGTAATGCCAAGGGCCGCTGGATTGATCCCTGTCTTACGCTGGCAGCCCCAGGGAATGTGAGGAATAGATAGGACATCTATATTTAAAATTGTATTTAAGGTATATTTAGCCTGTAACAGAGACACTTGAAGAAGAGCTTTCCCTGGAGATTAATTGCCAGCTGGTGTTGAGGATACTTTGGGCTCCCAAGCACCTCTGGGTGGGCTTTTAGTTCCAGGAAATGGCTAGTGTCTTAATCATGACTTCACCTGCTAAAATAGAATTTATATTTGAGAATCTTTATTTAATGTGGTTTCTCTCGTGGATGCCAGTCGGTCTGTCTTATTTGGAGAGGAATAAAACAGCTGGCACAATCTCACTGGGGTGGTAAAGGACACTTTGTGAGGGCTATTTTCATTCTTTCTGAGCCCCTGAATGGAGAAGAAGCCCCAGCTCAGAGTAATGAGTTTCCTTGGAACTTCCTAGCAGTTCATGGAAGGGCTTCTCCTGTGGAAGGGAAATTGTTTCTGAAAAATTCACTTGTTGAAATTTTCAGGTATGGAGATGTTTATTTGTGGGGAGATGTTACCTAAATGTTAAAAAAAGAAAAAAAAGTCCCAACAACCATAAAATCCAGAAAACAAAAAATGTAGGTATGACTCCTGGTTTCCACAGACAAGGCTCTTACCTTCATAAACGATGAGATGGATCAAGCTGGCTTTAATTGTAGAATGTCACAGGGCTCTTGAAGAACACCAGAGCTAATAGCAGAAGGAAAGCCATTAGTCCCCAAATGAGGCCTGCGTTTCTTTGTCCTTCTCAGTAAGTGCCACCAGCACTTCCACACTGATTGTTTACCGTTGGAATCCGTTCTGATTGGTTGGTGCCCATATCAAGTACCAGTTGTTAAATATTTTGGACATCAGCTCCACTTAGCTAAGAACAGAATTGTGGAAGGAATAGCATCTTAAAGGATGTGGATGGGTCAGAGGTGACACTCTCAGATGGGAACAGTCCCAGTTCTGATAGCACTCAATGAGAGCAGGATAGGATGTTGAGGGGGGAATTGACTGGACCAGCCAAACTGGGCACCATAAATTTGAGTATTTAAAAACCTTTCTTAAAAGGTCCATATGTGTAAAGCACATTGACACATGAAACACAGGGAACCAAGAGTGGCCTGGAAAGGGAGACCAGGCCAAGTTTCCAGAGCTGGGGAACAGTGAGGCCAGGAGAGTGCCCAGGTGAGCCAATGAATGGAGCTGGAATGTGAATGGCTTGCATCAAGTGGTCACTAGTCAGTCAGGGTGGAGCTGCCCTCCTTGGAGGCACTGGGTGGTGGTAGGCACAGCCTGAGTGTCCTGCCATCTCAGCTGGTCCTCCTTTCTGATAACAATACTAGGGAGCTGGCTCAAGCTGGAATATGTCACCCTTAGGCCCAGACTGAGGCTCAGCTGTCTCCCTCCTGCTCATCACATCCTTCTCATGGCCCCCATTACTTGTCTGAGTGTTCAGAATGGACCCCAGTTTGTGATTCATATGTTTTGTCTATGCGGGACTAGGAAAAGAGAAGATGGGACTTGCCTTATGTTGTGGTTATGAAGTATCATTGTTAGTCTACTTTCAATAGCCTGATGTGTGAGAAAATTCAAGCATGTGCATATTTGGGTTTTTCCTATTAGATTCACCATGTTACCCATAGATAATGTAATAGAATTTCTGGAAACAATCTGTGTTTGGCTTTAGGATGCACTATGTGGCTTTTTCCTGGAGTAGATTAACCATCTACTTCTCTTTTGGGCAGTGATATCTCCCCAGATTTTATTCCTTGATGTCACACCAACACAAGGGGTAGGTGAGCCACCTCTAAACTGAGCCTGGATGAAATGAATGTTTTCCTCTCAATAAATCACAAGGGGGTAACTGAGAGTGGATGCTATTCATTAAGTTCCCTTTTATCGCTTACCTTTTGGTATGTCTTAGGTTGACTACTTCTGATGATGTTCTTTGGGGTTAGAAGAAAAATTTCATGTTTAATGAGCTAACATATGCTACTGGTTACAGATTTTCATTTTTTTTTCATGTATGTAGCCAGTTTTCATTAATATGGTGCTTTATGGAAGTAAAGTCTTGAAGACTCATACAGTTGTCTGAAAGCCTCTTGAAAATTTGGTTGGTGTTCCTTTGGGGAAAAGATAGTCACCCTCCTGTAGAGAGGTCAAAGTACATAGGGCTGGGGCTGGACTCATGACTCTGAGCAGAGGGTCAGTGCTAAGGACCCCTTGGCATTAGCCCAAGACAAGTCTAGTAGATGGGAGGTGAGATGGGGAGGTGAGTGTTTGAAGCAGACACCTCACCCTGTCACCTCATCCATCTTGTGACTTTTTTTTTTTTTATCTTGGTAGAGGTAGACCTACCTCATTCACCAAGAGGTGGAATCTGTGTAAAAGGCCTATGAAAAGAGATTTTCTCTCTGTACAGGAATTTCAACTAAAGCCTTAAAGTTTGGGGGCAGTGGGTGAAATAAATAACTCCACATTTATTCAGAATTTACCAAGAGAAACAAGACTGTCCTTTGAACATCTGCACCCATTATCCAAATTCTTTCTTATAAGTTGGAAGATTGGTATTTATTGAATGAACTATTTTGAAGGGAATTTGTAGGGGTAAAGCTGCTATGGGTTTTCTCCTTGGAGAATGGAAAAGAAGAGAGAAGAGGGTATTTCTCTCATTCTTTAGCCAAATGAAGGAGGGTCCCATAAAACCACCAGAACTTTGCACAGACTTTGGTGTTGTCTGCTAGAAGGGGGGACCATGTCACATTTCCTGGCTGAATGCCAGCCAGGGATCAGAAACTCATTAGCTTTCCTATAGGAGCACAGAGTTCTCTAGAAAGCTTGACACCTGTCCTGAAGAAGTCTAAAGGTGAGGAGTTGGCTGGGGCAGCTCACAGCACTAGGGTCGAGAAGGCCAAGTTCGGTGGCTGAGTAGGCTATATTTGTAGTTTTTAAGGGATAAGAGTGCATCCCCAAGGCATCAGGCAAATGTGTAAAAGGATCCAGGCCCAAGCTGTCTTAAAAGGATGGATGTCTAAGGAGGCTATCTGTAGTGGTAAGGGGACCTCAGAGGCAATACTGCCAGGGCAGGAGCTGATGGGGCAGGGGTCATGGGAGCTCACCCAGGGGAATAACTGTTTGGGTTGTGGGGATGGTGTCACAAGCTGGTCTCCTGGGTGGTCTTCAACATGGCCATAACTGTTGCCCATAAAATAAAACCAGTATTTATATGATGGAGGCACTTTAAGAGCCAGGAGAGCACTGAAAACAGCACCAATTAAGTAATTTTTTTTTTTTTTTTTACCTTTTCCCTTTCATCCCTCTTGTACCTGGAGAACCCAGAAACAGGCATTGGGCTGAGTGAGGTGGAATAGGATGTATTGCAAACAGAGAAAGCCAGATAATAACCACTTCCCAAGATGCTGATTCTCAAACCTGAAATCAAACCTCAGCTTGGTGGAGAAAGAAGTATTAATTGGATCAGGTTAAAGTTTTGATTTAGAATGGTCTGGACCGGGTGTATTAGTTCCTGAAGACAGGGCTGTTGTTTAATGGCTGAAATTGACTTGAGAATGATAGAATCTGCCCCAAGCATTGGCAGGAGAAAAAAAACTGTTTTTTGATTATATCGTACCCAGTCAAACCGTGTACAAGCCTCATGAAAATCTTAGTTTTCTGAGTAACATTGGCTTTATTCTAAAGATCTACCAAGATAGTGTTAGTTTCAGGAACAAAATGTTTATCTCCACACTGGATATTGAAGGGAAGGCAAGAAGTCACCTGAGGGCAACAAAAGCATAATGTTATCCAAGGAAAAATTACCATGGGGAAGATCCATCCCAGACCATTCTGTCTTTTCCAAAGCCAGGAGAAGACTCTTTGGGCTCTGGCTGGATTTTTTCCCCAAGATAGTTTTAGCCCCACTCCATGGACCTACATGGTTTCCTTCCTTCCTATTGGGGTGAATAATATAATTCTTGCTGAGCCTAGTTTCTCTACAGAAAGGACTAACTTTGAAGAGTTAAAAAGGTCAAATTGAGTTCTTATGGAAAGCCATAAGCCAATGATGCCTTTGGGAATTTTTCTGACATCTTTCACTTAAAACCCCTGAGAAGAATGTAGAAAACTCTTTTATTATCTGTATTCATATGAAGAGTCAAACATAGGCAAGATTTTGTCTCATTTGCTCGAAAGCATTTTCTTTCTTCTTAGAGGTTCCTTTAGGAGTCTTAGAATTAAGCACAAACAAGAAATAAGGAAGCCTCAACGGCTTCGTCTATGAATGACAGATCAATAATCATTTATGCTAATGGTCTTGGATGGGTCTCTTCCTTTCCTACAACTTGTTCTAGTTGACCATATCTCAACCTGAAGACCATTTTCTTTGGTGTATGCTGGGGGCTATATGTTAAAGTCTCAAGAGCATATTTTCCAGAGACTAGTGAGGCATTGCAAAGGTCCCCAAGCACTTACTGGAGTTGTTTCTTCCACAGATGACAAAGCATTGCTTGATTCATATTTCCTCTTTGCAGAAGCAGATACAAGAGCAACAGATGGTCAGGGTTTCAGATGTGAGGGATCCTGGGTTCTCTTTCCAGCTCAGCCATGGACTTTGAACAAAGCCCAAGGCTCAAAGCCGAATACATGGCCAAGTAATTTTTTTTTTTTTATTGCCAAGTAATTTAAAGCCAGAGGGCGCTATTACACAGAGGACATTAGAGCCTTTTTGGAAGCTGTGCTTCTGTTGGCTTTTGTTTTGGAAGAGGCCAGCTCCTAATACCCAACTTCTAGTTTAAAGGATCTTTTCCTTAATTTCAAACTCAACCCCTAAAATCTGACTTTTGTTCATTTCATTTTTTTCCTTCTGGACCTAGTCAGATTTCTCATTATTATTAACACAATATTTTAAATTACTCTTAAGTTGAATTAAACTTTTTTTTTGGTGGTATGGAAAAAGCATGGGAAATTTGCTCCTGGATTCCCAAAGCAGAAAAAGTTAGCAATTGGAGGAACCACAGCAATGTGTGCCTAGTAAAGACAGTGGATGAAGGTCATTGGGCATCTTGATGGGAAGTCTCTGGGTTTATAGGAACCATAGGATAAAAACTTAGTTTTTTTGTAATTGGAGTTTCTTGACTGAGGATTCAGCTGTTTTTTTCCTTACTCTGCAGAAAACTCAACCTTGGTTGTAAGAGGCTGGGTTGGCCTACTGATCCCTAGATTTGACTTCAATTGATTATGAAAGTTCCTACAAAAAGTGACCCTTGTTTGGCCTAATTTAATACAATTCCCTTACTTTCAAAGGCAGGGACTTAGGGCTATTACTTTTGTTTTTAACAATGAGGGGGAAGTCAAAACACATGGCCTTAGTGAGATCTTTTGAGCAGAGATGGCCAAGAAACCAGGGGTCATTGAAGATAGCTGCCAACCTGGATTCATGATGAACTCCCCACATCTCTTTGTTGGAATCAAAATCTTGCCCCTACTCTGAAGCTTGCTTGGTCAGCTGACAATTTTCTTAGATATTTTTGTTCTTCTGAGAGGCCAGACACTTGACTGGCATGTCCTCAGACACTCACTGGGATAGTCCACTTTAAATAATAGACCACCTGGATTCACTGTACTGTTGGCTTTCCAAATGCCAATTGTCATGCTCTCTGGGAGCTTCTTCCCAACAGGATTTATAGCTAGTTAAAATATTCCCTGGATTCATTATGTCCTTCTGAGGACTGTCTTAGCTGCTGGCTGTGGCTTCTCATCTCTTGTTAGAGGTCTCTTGACTCCTACAATCACTCAGTTCTTTTCATTTTCATTATGCTAGGCTTCTTCGTTCCCACTAGCCCATGCCTGAGGTAGACAGTATGCCTTGATGTCACTTCCATCAGAGTAGTGGTATGCAGGGATACATACAGAAGGAAATGTTTGGAGAACTTCAGAAATTTTTCTATTGGGATGGTCTTTATTGCCGGGAATCATAAGTCCGTGGAGAGACAGAACTTTAGGTTTTTGGATTAGATACTTTTGAGGCCATCCTATACAGTTATGAAATAACCAATCAGTACAATTAACCACTCCTTTGGCAGGAAACACATAAATATAATCATGCTCTAAATAGTCTGGTTACAGTGTTACCTGTTTTCTGTCCGCAAAGAGAAGGCATTTAGTGACATCTCAAAATAACACTCTTTGGCATAGATTTTAAGAGCTTACAATTAATTCAGTGCAATGCCACTGAACAAATATTCATTAGGTTTCTACTCTGAGCTAGGAATTATGCTGAACGTTTTATGGGACTCAAGGATGAATGAGGTGGGATGATAAGATACAGTGAAAATAAATTAAAAGACCTCAAAAGCTTCATAAGAAATTGAATTGACCTGAGGGGAAAATATGTGTAAGGGGAAAAACTGTAGAAGAATTCTTGTACAGAAGGACAAGAATAAATATTCCCTGTGAACCTCTTTCTTAGGTCATACCTCAGTGAGCAGCAGTGATGCTGAGAAGGACAAAAAAAGAAATCTCCAAAAGCAGAGGGGAGGAGCTATAGTCGATGTGGGAGCATCAGGCACCAGGGAAATGTCTGAAGTAGGGAAGCAAATAGGGGTACAGTTTTTGTTCAAGATGGTGGATTGGACATACATGTCTAATGTTGGTCCCTCCTGAAACAGCTTTAGAAACTTAGTCATGTGACATTTAAGGGCATAAATCTGTAAATATGGGGAATATGCCGCCTCTAATATATGCAGAGCTCCTAAGAAAGAACATGGAGGGCTATACCATATATTTAAATATTTAAAAGTTATAAATCAAGCTAACAAACTGTTAGAGTTTATCCTCTGGCCTTGACAAATGCACTCTCATAATGACAACATTGAACATATATGTGCGTATTAATACCAAATAACTGCAGATAGTGCAAGTAAAAATTCATTTTACTTTTGTCAAAGCTGTAACTGGCTTTGGGAAGAGGCAGTGGTGCACATGCACAGGCATGAGCATGGCAACACACGTCCTGCACCATTCTCAGTCCTTGCATGGAGTCCTTCTTGATCACCCCTTAGAGGTAGGGTATACACATTTGAAGTTCAGCCTGCTGGACTGACTGAGGAAGAAACTCTGGCAGGCCCTACGCATGTCCTGTAGACTACTTGGAAAGGGAATGTGGGGGTCCCATATACCAAGAGTGTGATCTCAAAGGGGAATGGTAAAGACCCTGGGTGGGCATACCTCTTGCTTTAAAGCATCTTTGCCTCCTTGGGATGGAAGGGGCTCTGCTCAGTTAACTCACCCACAGTAACAAGATTTCTGAAACTGGAAAACAAAACAGATAAGCAGTAACTGACTGATCAGACACCAGTAGAGAAAGAGACTGGTTTAACTACAAAAGTCCTCAAAAAACTCTTAAATTGGGAGGAGGGTGGTAGTTCAGGGACCTCTGGAAGTGTGCATTTCCCATAAAAAAGAAGGGTTGAATGCTGTTTAAGAAGTGATGAGATTCCTAGATTCTCACTCTTCCATACTTTTGGGGTAATCACTCTTCCCTCACCCAGGAAAGAAACTAAATTTATTATTTGTAAAGGGGATAAAAGAGTCTGTGGACCAGGAACAGCCAGACATAATTGAAGGCAGGGTACCAAATTGAAAATACAGAGGTTTAACCAAAATATGTCTGTGGAAACAGAGACCGCACTTCTACTTCCAGCCATCTTTGTCCATTCTGTTTAGGAATACTGGCATCCAAGCAGAAAATTGGAAGATATCTGGAAAATTCAGTGGGATCTTCACAGTAAATATGCCCCCTTAATCGGCACAGAGCTTCTAGTCTATGGGAATAGGCACACAACAATTAGCAGAAGTCTGAAGACTTGTAATGATAAAAGCAATAAAATAAAAGCATTCTGGAGGAAACTGTGTGTGAAAAAAACTTCAAATGAGTAATAGCCTCAAAGAAAGTTTTCAGAAAAGATCTAGCACTCATGCATGAAGAACAGGCTGCCATAAAATAGTATTCTGAGAATATGGGAAGGTTTCTGAAAATTAAAAACTTGATGCTAAAAAAGAAAATCCATAAAGGGCCAGAAGAGAACATTGAAAAATTGCTTCAAAGAGTAGAACAAAATGGCAAGAATATGAAAATTAGGAGAGAAAATAAAATAATAAAACTAGCTCAGATGGTCTAATATCTGAATATAGGCATTCAAAAAGGACAATAATAGAGTGATAGAATATAATCCACTAAATAATGTCAATAAAAGTTCCCCAAATGGAAAGACATGAGTTTTCAGACTGAAATGCTCAGTGTCCAGAAATATGAATATTAGATCCATGCTGAGCAACCCATGTGTAATTTATCTGAAATCACTGGAGAACCAAGGAGAAAATTCTACAAATTTCTAGGGAGACACACACACACACACACACACACACACACACACACACACACAGAGAAAGAGAGAGGGGAGAGAGAGACACAGAGAGAGAGAGAGATAATAACAAGCCCCTCCCCACTCCAATGAAAAGCACATCCCATGCAAACGAATCACAATGACCAGATCCTTCTCAAAAGGAACAGGAACACTGGAAGCTAGAACATACTGGAGAAATAGCTACAAAATTCTGAAGGAAATAAAAATTTCCAATAAAAAATTTTGTACCCAGACATTCTATTTATGAATGTGAGACAAGAATAAATAAATTTTCAGACATGTAAGGTCCTCAAAATTTTACCTCTCTATATAGCCCTTCTTAACGTGGGAGGGGTGGAGGCAAAGCACCAAGAAATCAGAGGACACATTGTGTGGGAAACAGTGCTATGTGTGCCCTCTTCCCAGCACATAGGAAGACTACATATCCCAGCATCCCTTGTAGTTATATGGGAGCCCTATGATTGAATTCTGGCCAATGCAACATGGGAAGAAGTGATGTAACGTCCCCACCCCAAAATCAGGTCTAGGCCCAGCAGGTCTGGATATAAAAATACCAGAATGAAATATCAGAAAGGGAGACAGAACATAAAGAGTCCTAACTCTGGGAAACGAACTAGGGGTGGTGGAAGGGGAGGAGGGCGGGGGGTGGGGGTCAATAAGTGATGGGCACTGAGGGGGGGCACTTGACGGGATGAGCACTGGGTGTTATTCTGTATGTTGGCAAATTGGCAAATTGAACACCAATAAAAAATAAATTTATTATTAAGAAAAAAGAAGGGGAGGTGGGTTCAGGATAGGGTAACTGGGTGATGGGCAGTGAATGGTCACTTGATGGGATGAGCACTGGGGGTTATACTATGTGTTTGCAAATCGAACTTAAATAAAAACAAATGTAAAATAAAAAAAAAAAATACCAGAACGACCTTCTGTTCTTTCTTTTCCTTCTGTGGTCACTTTGAGGCCTTGTGTTCCAGATGGCTCTCTATGAGGTAAAGAGCCACCTGATTTGCATTGGACTGTGACATGAGCAAGAAATAAAGAATTATTAAGTTGAGTCATGGGGATTTAGAGTTTGTCTTTGTAGCAACTAGTGTTGCATTCTCACTCTCATAGAAAGTGGGTACTGATGTCACAGAAAGTTAAAACTATGTGGCATTTGGTTCATGGCTTGGTGATTAGCAAAAGAACTAATGCCAGAAATTAAGAAATGGGGACCCAAGTTATGTGGCAGCAAACATTTGATAAAACCTATCACTTGCTGGGATGTCAGAGCTAGCAGCCCAAGGAGAGCTGGTCGCAAAGAAAGTGTTTGGGGGAGTCAGCCACTGAGATTCATTTGGCAAGGTATCATGAGTGATATAGTCTTTGGGAATAATTGGCTAGTGTTAAAGGAGAAATCAAAGGGAATAAGGGGATACAGAAATTTGGGTCCCCAAAATCGTCTTCTTGTAAAGCACAAAAGGGAAGAGACATAAACTTACAGTAAAACTTTTCGATAAAGTGTCTTGGGCATGATGGCCACATCCCCACATGATAACCAAACTCAGTGTGGTGGTTGTTGACCTGGGGGGAAAATCAGGCAGAGAGGAGGAGGCAATGAATGGGTTGTCTATCTAGAAGGCACAACTATGTTTAGGAAAGAACTTTGTGTACACTCATTGCCTATGAATCTGATCAAAAGCAAATACCCCAGAAATAGGCTTCTGAGGGAACTGTATTGCCAAAGAAACCATGAATTTGATTCACACCCTCTGCCCCCATCCCTGAAAAATCTTGAACGGTTTGAAAATGGAAACAATCCCAGCAGCTCAACTTCCGCAACCAGATAAAGAGGCTTCAGAGGCCCTGTACACTTTCTTCCTGAAGGGACATGCTTGCCAGCACTCTGGTCAGATGTGACCAAGGAGAATAAAAAGGAGAATCTTTCAGAAAGCAGAGAAAAGGGCATCAGAGCACAGCTGAAGGAGTTCCTTCTAGAGGTAGAATAGGGGCCCATTCAGGACGTTGCCCTACTCCCAGGGGTTGGGGTTTCCAGGTGCCCACAGGATTTCTGAACTTCTCCAGGGCAGTGATTGTCTGAGGTCTACTGTTCTTCAACTTTTTGGGTGCTTTTTGTCTCAAAGCTACCCTTTTATTTGGGTGTTTATGCAAACGGTGGTTTTTGTTTTTACTTCATAGTTGTCAGACCAAAGAGGGTCAGAACCAGTGGAGATTACTGCTTTGTGGCCTTTTGTCCACATATTGGAAGAACAATAAAATGGTTTGGTGATCAGCTGGCCAGACATAACGCTAGACATCTTCCATACCATTTCTTCTTCCTGGAACAACAGGCAGGCTACCTGCCCTAATCCCCCTTATTGTCATAAGTGGGGGATTCCTGTGACTGAGTTCTGGCCATGGGGAAGTGAGCAGAGGTGATGTAAACCGTTTCCAGGCCTGGCTCTAAACAACACCATACGCATTCCTCCAATTTTCTATTCCCCTTCGTGGGTGACTTCGGAGGCACATGCCTGACATGGGATAGTTAGAAGAATGCAGCCCGTGCATGGTAGGCATGGCCACAGCCTCAACTGAATGACTGTGTGAGTTGACTGAGCGAACGTGAGAACCCACATGTATTCTGCAAAGCTCTGAAAGGTCAAGGTTTGTGTTTGCCAGCTCTTGTTCCTCTAACATGCAGGCAGCCCTGGAGTGGGAGATGCAACATGGCAGCAAAGTGTGTAAAATACCCAGCATAAACGGTGTGCATCTCCCTGAGGGGGCCCCCCCCTCAAGCTGGCTGGGGCAGGTCTGAAGGCTCTGAGAGAGGCTCTTCCATCAGACAAAACTAATGGGATATCTGGTGCAAGTGCTATTCAGGGGCCTTAGGACTCTGCCGGACAATTTGAGTTTGAATTGCTGGTGAGAACACAGAAATGAAGGGCTGTGAACAATTTCACTGCAGGAGAAAAGCACAATTTTTGTTTCTGAAAAGAAAAAAAAAGTTAAGGTTTGTTACACGTCTCACTGATGAAGTAGCACATGATTTGATAGGTATCGACGCGACATGTTGAGCAAAAGGAGAGAGGGGTGGAAGGTGTGCAAGGTGTTGCTGAGTGAAGAAGGAAGGAGGAGACCTATTTTTCATATGGGGAAGCCAGTAGATGATGGCCAAAACTCCCAAGTAAAGGCATGGCAATAATTGCATGTTATTCAGAGATGTGCATGTTTCCACACCCAAAGCATGGATTCAAAACAATCCTTTCAGAAATACTGTCATGTCAGAGAGGAGGAAGAATTTTAAATCAAACCATTTCCAAAGGTTAATTTTGGGTGACAGTCACCTTCACAGGAGCCATTCTTCAGGCAGGCTATTAAGTGAAATGTGCCTGGTTGTAGTACAGGTAAAAAAAAACCCTGACATTAAATGACTCATTTCTACATTGTCCCATTTTTTTTTTTCTCATACAACGTGTGACCTGCACAGTGGCTAAAAATGATGCTCCTAGCCACAAGTTCTTCTGTGATAAACTAAACCCCCAAATCACAACTTTTTTTCCCCCTTTGTCTGCAAACAATGTGGCCAAACTAGTCGTGGTGTATCAGCATGTACGCACGATTTCTGCTCTGGAGCATTTATTTTCCAGTTTGCTTTCTCTTTCTACTTTTATTAATAAGCCAAGGGTCAACAAATTATGGTCCAACTACCCTCTCTGGCCCATCCCTTCTTTCTGGGTGGCCTGTGAGCTCCGAGTGGTTTCACATTTACCTCTCCTCCATTCATAGATACAAGGCAATAAAGGTGATAAACCAGAATCAGACATTTTTAAATGAAGAGGCCCCAGGGATTTTGTCTGGAACTGTATAGAGCAGATGCTAATCAATTAACTTCTCAAAGACAGTTTTGTTCATTGTTTATTGCCAGTGTCTAGTATAGCGCCTGTTGCAGAGTGATAATAAAGCTCGTGGGCTCGTCACCTAAGCGTCCGACACATAATAAGTTGTTGGTGAATGCGTGCATGCATGTATGAATGAAGAACTGGATGAGCGATAAATAGGTATCACCAAGCCCATGTGACATGTGAACTATGGAGGGGGATGGAGTATAGAGAGCGAGTCTTAGAATCCTTAAAATGGCATCAGAATAAAATATTTTATGATGACAGTACTAATAGACAGTTATCAGTTGAATTGTGTGATTACAGACCAGTGCCTTCACATTGTGGTACTCAGATCCCTGGGCGTCTCTATCCTGGCATTAGAGAGCTGTTCTTTCCCATTTTCTCCTCTCCATAGCCCATCTTCCACTTCCCCTAAGAAAGGTAGACACTTTGCCTTTTCCAGTTCTTGCTGTGACCCATGGCTTTGGGTTATACCTCCTGTCCCCAACCGTAGCCAGGGCTTAGCCAATTTGAAATACCGACTTGATATCAGAAAGGGAGCCAGAACGTGAAAGACTCCTAACTCTGGGAAACGAACTAGGGGTGGTGGAAGGGGAGGTGTGGGGGGGTGACTGGGTGACGGGCACTGGTGGGCACTTGACGGGATGAGCACTGGGTGTTATTCTATATGTTGACAAATTGAACACCAATAAAAAAATAAATTTATTAAAAAAAAGAAATACCGACTTGAGGGAAGAGTCTTTCAATCAGTGAAGTCAAGGACCACCCCCAAATCTTCCTCTCCTTTTATGTCTTGTACATATTTCTGTTAAAGATGAGGCATGGCATCAGACGTGGGGGATATTTAGGCCGCTACTGTTGTCTTCTGAAATCAGAAACACATTAACTGCAAGCTGGGGGGCGGGGCTGACTTGCATTTAATTACCTACTCTTTTACCCCTGTTACCAAGAAATGCTATAGCTCTTGAGAATTTGATGAAGGCAAAGCAAAGAGAATATTGGTAAGAAATAATAAAAGGTAAAAATGGTTCTCTCCCTCAGTGCCCTTCCCCACCAGATTTCACAGAAGGCATCCTTTACAGGTGTTCGCCATGCTTATCCCCAGGAAAAGTCATTACCTATAAGAAAAGCACCTATGAATGGCCCCAGTAGAAGAGATTAGTGGGTGGTTAATTTAAAAAATATAACTGAAATATTTTCAGTAACTATCAAATCTTCAAGTTACCTTGGATAAAGCCTGTGCATAAAGTTTGTATGTTTCCTTTTAGTTTAAAACTGCATTATAATCCTAGCATGCTTGTCTCATTTTACCTTATGAAATGTTTAATTTTGTCCTGATGTAGAGACATGGTGATGGAACCATGGTGAAAAGTTGATGAGCCACATGGTCTTCTGTGGAATAGGATTTTCTCTCTGTTTACATCAATCATGTTGGATCACGAGGTCTAATGCAATTAATGGTACTACCTCTTAATCTCATACATTATTCCTATTTAATTTTTCCTATAATGTACTTTCTATATTGAGAATATTCAGTCTTTCTATAAAAGGCAAGACAACAAATGGGATGAATACAACTCACAAGAAGTGCAAGACATAGCAAGGAAGCTGGTAGCTGATGAGATTCGGGCAAATTGATAGGACATGTTTGGGATGGATAACGGGCAAACAAATAGTTTGTGAAGCACATGCAGAATTTGAGTGTGTTAAATACAGATAGTAAGTAACCTTAAAGATGTGTTGAAGATGGAATAGATGGAATGTGTCATTGAACAAATGAGTGTGAAGACCAAGTTATAACTATGAGGATGCCACTTCTGGGCATCATGAAATTGGCCATCCACACTGGAAGTTCCCAGTTGGGTCCTAATTCTGGCCCCACATGTACTCTGCCTAAGAAACTCAGTCAAAGCCCAGAGCTGTGGAGCAGGCTAACTGCCAGGCTGTCGCTGTGGCCAGGCATCCCTGTCCTGAGTCTCTCAGGTGGAGCTTGGTGTTTATACTGGCTCCCGGCACCGTATGCTGAGCACTCTGTTCAAACCTCAACTCTGGTTTTCACAATCCCACCATCAGTGGGGGCATATTGGCACAGGAAAGACAGGACGTGAATATTGTGTGAGCCAAGATTTAGGCAGTGTTGTCCCATCCAGAGCTCCAGGACGTCTGTCCTGGGTCCTGGGCACTAGGGCCTTTCTTCCTCGGCCCCTTCTTCCTCCAAGAAATATTAAAAATTATATTTTACTACTACATTGAAAGGAAGACTAGTATAATCTAGGCTGGATTATACTTTTTTTTCCCCCCTTCTGATTTTAAAAGAAATTTAAAAAGTTTTGTGGGCCTCCAAATGTCATGTCTATTACTAAATCGCCTGATGGAGAAGTTCATCTGATTGTATCCTATGCTCAGTGTGTTAGCTTACCCCATCTCTTTCTCTTGCTTCTTGCTGTGTTTCAAGTTGATGAAATAACCTCTGTGATTTAAATATTTTAATTTGGTTGGTGAACCTTTCTGTTCTGTGACCCTTGAGATAGCTTTCCTGAGAACATAGTTGGAAACTACCATTTTGTCAAGGTAATTCCCTTCATGACATTCCCCAAAAAGCCTAAAACCTGCATTTGGTATACACATGCCTATCCACCTGCTTCTTCTCCCAGGCTTTCTTCACAAAGAACTTATTTTTAACCATATGTTAAATTTTGAGCTATTACAAGTTAAATAATGAAAAACAGCAAATAGATTTATGCTTGGTTTTACAACTTATAAAAATTCATAAGTTAATGAATCTATGTAGTTTTAATCTTGACAACTTTTAGTAGTATATCTTACAGTATTGTAAGCTTACTATTGTGATTTGTGTCTTTTTTTAGCAGATTGTTATTTCAGCAAATAACTCATGGATTTATTTGGATAACTAATTAAGTCAGAGTTGTTTTTTGTTTTCCTGACAGTAAGTCTGATTTGATTGATTAACTTGATAAGGAGGACTGGCTTTGCTGACTAGGTTATGTGGTAGATATATTCCATAAATTGAATGAGCTAAACATGGAACTCCAAGGCTTTGACTGTATATATATTTTATGTATATCACATATTTCTATATAATCAGAAAAGCATATTAAAATTGACATTTATTTTCACAGCGTTTTCCCAGGATGTTGTACTAAATAAGATAACTAAAACGCCCCCAAAACCCATGTAAAAAAGTGGTATCAATTGTGGTCTATACCGCTTCCTTCCCCACACTTGGCCGTGACCCAGCTTCAGTGTCTCTGTGGGAGGAAGAATGACCCCCAAAGATGTCCACACCCTAATCCCTAGAAACTGTGAATATGTTACATTACAGGGCAAAAGGGACTTAGTAGATTTAATTAAGGTTACAGACCTTACAATGGGAAAATGGGGAGATTATTCTGGATTATTCAGGTGGGACCTATCTAATCACACAAGCCTTTAAAAGCAGTGAACTTTCTCCAGCTGGAGACAAAAGAATGTGACCAAAGAAGAAAGAGGAATTTGAAGCGTGAGAAGCATGTTACTCACTATTGCTGGCTTTAAAGATGAAGAGAACCATAATCAAGGCTC
This sequence comes from Canis lupus familiaris, assembly GCF_011100685.1. Taxonomy (NCBI): domain Eukaryota; kingdom Metazoa; phylum Chordata; class Mammalia; order Carnivora; family Canidae; genus Canis; species Canis lupus. Next base: position 59,759,282 of record NC_049229.1, on the reverse strand, counting down.
TAGAAGCTGAGAACAACCTCTGGCTGACAGCCACAAATGATACAAGGATCTCAGTCCTACAAGCAAAAGTAACTGAATTCTCCAACAACCTGAATGAGTCTGGAAGCCCATGCTCTCTGAGAGCCTCCACAGAATTGCTGAAGCTGGCCAACACTTTGATTTGGGCCTTAAGATCTGGGAGGAGAAGAGCCAGGTGAGCTCATCCTACCTATTGAACTGAGACATAGCAGATTTGTGTTGCTTTAGGACACTAAATTGGTGGTCATTTGTTACAGCAGCAATGGAAAATGAATATATGCCCTCCTAGCTTTCAAGAGAGTGCCTTGGCTGCAGCTGGCCTGTTTGCTTATTAATTTTCTATTGTATTTTCCTCTGGGAAAGTGATCCTTACAGAGAAAAATGTGACTATTTCAATCTCACCGTCATATTGTTTTACTCTAGTGGCATTTATTTGGAATGGAACCTAATTTAAAAAGATTATTTTTAAAAGCCCTTTTATCTGTCTATCTATCCATCCATCCATTTGTCTATTTACTTTAGTGATCCAGGTGACTAGGCAGGGTCATCACGAAGAGGCTGCCTGTCTTCTAGAAGATCAGTGGCTATGGCTCTGAAAAATGACTCCCTTGGTGCTGTACTCAAAGTAATTTAACAGGGGACTAGTTTCTTCACAAGGGAAGGGAGGAGTGAGACATTAGATTATTAAACAAACTTAGCTCCTAGCAGGTTACACATATTTCAGATTCCAGAAGAATATTCAAGAATTCTTGACTTCAGGTTTAAATTTCATTCTTTTTTTAAAGATTTTATTTATTTACTCATGAGAGAGAGAGGCAGAGACACAGGCAGAGACACAGGCAGAGGGAGAAGCAGGCTCCATGCAGGGAGCCCAACGTGGGACTCGATCCCGGGACTCCAAGATCACACCCTGGGCCGAAGGCAGGTGCTAAACTGCTGAGCCACCCAGGGATCCCTGAATTTCATTCTTGAGTACATTGTTGGTCCATGGTGGGAGGGAGGATTTGTGAGTAGTTCCTGTTTTATCCAATTCATTCCAGGCTCCTCCATGGTCCTATGCCCTGTGTCCTGGGTCTGGTGGGCAGTCTATTATGTTCAGTCCTCTTGCAGTATACTGGGAAACTATCTTTCATCTTGGACCCCTGCTTCTGCCCTAGCTAACTCTTCTATTTATTTCCTTGGTCCCAGGATCCTACCTCAGAATTCCAGGAGTTTTCCTAAGTCACTCAGTTCTACCATTTTCTCCTCTGGAAGAGAATGAAGTGGTGTAATGGTGAATGGGTGAGGAGTGAGGGGTAAAATCTTCAGATCCTTCAGGTAGAGCAGTGGGGCAAGCAGCCCTTGGATATGGACAATGTGAAACTCCCCTTTGCATAGTTCCAATGAATTATTCCCAAAGATTCTCCTACCGTATTGAGCTGAATTGCCAAAATCTACTTAAGGTATTCTAGCTTTGTTACATGTCATGACCCAAGACAAGAACTGGGGAGTAGAGAACAGAACTATGAGAGGTTAATGGAACTTGGAGACAGAGAGGCTGTGTGGAAAGAGAAGAACAGTGATCTTCAGTTAACAGATGCAGTCAGCCCATGACAACCCCACAGGGAGAAAGCTGGAGGGACAAATGCTCTGACTTTACTCTTCTTCCTCTCTCTGGTCTAGAGTAGCTATACTCCACAGAAGTTAGAGAGAAAGCCAACCCTCTCATGTGGTCTACCTGCGGCAGCTTTGCAAGGCACAGAACAGCTTGGAGAGTGGATCTGGAGATAAAATGGAGCAAATCCAGTAGCTCTGAATAGTTTGGGGACTAGAGACTGCCATAACCCCACTTTGGCTCCCTTGCTAGGGTTTCAGAGACCTACAGAATAGGGATGCAGTAGTAGCTATGCTTTTAGGGATCTAAAACCCTTACTGTAGAGTGCTAGGTCTGAAGGAGCTGACAAATGGCATCACAAGTAATGGTCCTGGGGCACTGAGAGGATCCTGATAACTACCTTAGTTCTCAGAGGACATGTCTAGTGTTATGTCAGTGAGAACTCTGTTCTCATTTATGACTATGGCACTCAGGTCTCCTGAAAACTGTGCGTGTGTGTGTGTGTGCACGCGCTTGTGCACACACGCACATGCCTACCCACAGTACTTACCACTGGGAAGTCAAGGTGTGGAGTATATAAGACACCTTTTAGGATTATTGCCTTATGCATAAAGATTCCTTTTACTCTGGGAACAGCCCTGCATATATAGGGGTTGGTATCTCAGTAGCTACATAAATACTAATGACACTGCCCCTTCATTACAGTTGTGTGATTCAAGAATGGGTATTTGGCCTATGCCAAGCCAGCTTGAATCCTTTCCTAGTATCTTTCTAAATGGACTCTAAAAAATAAGCCTTCTAGTCTGAGGATAAGAAGACATTGCTAAGTGGGACATTCAGCAACTGTAGGATGCCTTATTTCCTGTCATGCAAGAAGTCATCCACTTTGAGAAGAAACGAGGTCTACCCATGAGAAGCAGAGGCAATACATAGAGGAAGTCCAGGAAATGCCTTGTTCTGATTGCTCTTGAATTTCAGCTGCACCTCTGCCCTTGGCCATTTAATTGTTTAATCCTTTAATAATGTAAGTTACCTCACTATTTTTCCAATAAAGATCTTTTGTGTGCGTGTGGGGGTCAAGCCTTACTTAAACTGGGTTTCTAACAGAGCCCTCTCTAATAGAGTTGATAGAGTTGATAGTTCATACTAATTCCACCACATGGAGAAGAGATTGCAGTAAGAATAAAAAATGGAGGGAAGTCAAAAGCCAGAGAGATCCTTATGGATTTAGCTGGGGGTAGGGGTGGGGTTAAGATGAGAAACCTGACTAAAGCTTTAATCAGAAGGATGGGGAGGATTCTTTTTTTTTTTAATTTTTATTTATTTATGATAGTCACACACACACACACAGAGGCAGAGACATAGGCAGAGGGAGAAGCAGGCTCCATGCACTGGGAGCCCGACGTGGGATTCGATCCCGGGTCTCTAGGATCGCGCCCTGGGCCAAAGGCAGGCGCTCAACCGCTGCGCCACCCAGGGTTCCCGGAGGATTCTTTGTTGCAGAATATTCCAGGCAGGGAGAACAGCATGTGCAAAAGGGTGGTGGTCCCAATGGTGAAGATATATTGACGGGGAAAAGTAAGGCTTGGAGGAAAAATGTGTGTAGGGGAAGCCAAAATAGAAAAAGAGCTTCACTGTTGAGAACTTTGAATACCAGGCTGAGGAGTCTGCACTTTTTGAACAGGCAAGTGTTATCACAGAAGCTATATTTTAGGAATATGGACCCGGTAGTGTGCTGGGTGCACTGAATGGTATAAGAAGTGGTATTAAATGCAGCCATTCTTATATGGCCAGAGGCATAAACTGTAGTGTGAGAAGCTGGAATGGAGAGGAAGGAAGCAGTGTCTCATGTCTGTATCCTTCACGTTACTTCCTGGAGTGTCTGGCATCTTGCGAGTGCTCATCAAATTCTTATTAATAAGGAATTCTGGTCAAGTCCTGTTATTATCCACAGTATCATCCTATGTTATATCTCAGTATGTTAGATTAAAATTTTAAAATAAACTATATTAAATCATTGAGGACACTTGGTCTGATTATTTCAGGTGTCACTGAATTTCAGTGTAATCGGGGGGTAAATTAACTAGAGAAATACCTGCGCTTGATTGCTGTAAACGAATCATTTCCCTTTAGGATGGCAGAAAGGAATCAGTCGCTGGAGGAAGGTTTGTCCCATGTGTTTATTAGAAACTTACTTTCCTTGCACCTTTGAAATCTATTTGGGCCATTTGATTCAAGAATCATCATTTTGTTAGAAAATACAAGGTCTTCAGTCACTTAAAATGTAAATTGGTGTTCTACAACCACTTATTGGTCTGGTGAATAAAATATGAAATTTTATGTATAGGGAGAATGGCCAGAGCAAACAGCATTAGTAATGACGCAGGAAGATGGAATATTAAAATGCCTTATATGGGATGCTTGGGTGGCTCAGTGGTTGTGCGTCTGCCTTTGGCTCTGGTTGTGATCCCAGGGTCCTGAGGTAGAGTCCCGTATCGGGCTCCCTGCAGGGAGCCTGCTTCCCCCTTGGCCTATGTCTCTGCCTCTTTCTCTGTGTCTCTAGTGAATGAGTGAATAAAATCTTTTAAAAAATGCCTTATATATTCCACGAATCTCGTCTGAAGTGCTATGCTGTCAGTACTTTGTTAACCTCTTTCCTTGTATTATAGAACACATGCCACCCTCCCCCTATGTGTGTGTGTCTTCCTAACTTTGCATTCACTGATGTCTTACTGGTATTTTGAAATTCCGGGATTAGGGCACAGTATAAATTGGGTCCTTTATTTATATTCTTGGCTGTCTAGACCCAGGCACTGGCAAACCATGGCCTGCGGGCCTTCAATCTGTTTTTGTAAATTAGGTCTTAGCGGAATGCAGACCCATCTATTTTATTTACAAATGATCTAGCACTGCTTTCAGGGCAGACAAGGGCAGAGCTGAATAAGTTGCAAGAGAAAGTGTGTGGCTCACAAGCTTAAAATATTTACTGTGCATCCTTTTAAGAATGCTGATCTCTGGTCTAGACTCAAAAAGTAATGAGGAAAATGCTAATAATCAAGATTAAATGTAAAAGAGCCCTGTGTTTATGGCTGTTTCATTGTGAAAGACATAAAGTACTGAGGGAACATGACTTCAACATTCAAAAACTGTCACGCTGTTGAGCACAGGAGTTGCTCACTGGTGAATGAAGTTCTGACATATGTCCTTGCTGTTTCTCTACTCTTGAATAGAAATGGAAGTATCATGACCATGTTGGAATGACATTCAATCATCAGTTGTGGCCATTGGTTGCCTATGGGTATAAATGTTCAGCCAATCAAGGAAAGCATTCTGCGAGAATCAGTTGAGCCTATGAAATTGACAGTCCCAAAAGACCCAGTCCCAAAAGACCATATATTTTTAGGTTTCGTCAATGTGAAATGTTCAGAATAGGCGAGCCCCCAGAGACACTAAGTAGATGACCTGAATAAAGCTCTTCAGTTCAGGGGTGTTCTTAGGACAGAGCTGCACAACCATCCCCAGGATCTAATTTTATTATTTAAAAAAATTTTTTTTTATTGGAGTTCAATTTGCCAACATATAGCATAGCACCCAGTGCTCATCCTGCCAAGTGCCCCCCTCAGTGCCCATCACCCAGTCACCCCAACCCCCCGCCCACTTCCCCTTCCTTTACCCCTTGTTCATTTCCCAGAGTTAGGTGTCTCTCATGTTTTGTCACCCTCACTAATATTTTCACTCATTTTCTCTCCTTTCCCTTTATTCCCTTTCACTAATTTTTATATTCCCCAAATGAATGAGACCATATGATGCTTGTCCTTTTCCGATTGACTTATTTCACTCAGCATAATACCCTCCAGTTCCATCCACATCAAAGCAAATGGGGGTATTTGTCGTTTCTAATGGCTGAGTAATATCCCATTGTATATATAGACCACAGCTTCTTTATCCATTCATCTTTCATTGGACACCAAGGCTCCTTCCACAGTTTGGCTATTATGGACATTGCTGCTATAAACATCGGGGTGCAGGTGTCCTGGCATTTCACTGCACCCAGGATCTAATTTTAGAACTTTCTTACTGCCTTCAAAAAGAAACCTATACATTTTAACATCCCTCTACCCTAGAGCTAGGCAATCAATAGTGTTTTTAGTCTAGTACAGAGCTGTGTAATTCTGTAAAAAAACAATATATTATTATTTATAAGATATGGTATACGTACTCTTTATAATTTATAATAAAGCTATAATGTGTTCATATATGGTTTTTAAAATTTATTTTTTTGAGAGCCAGTTGTTAAATGCTTGCCAGCATACCACTGGACAGATCTGTGTAAGTTTAAGTAGGTCATTTAGCCTCTTTCAGCCTCGGTGTCCACATTGTATTGTGTTATAGTAAGAAGCTCCCTGCTTTCTCCACTAGACAAGGGATCAGCAGTTTCTTTTTCTAGAAAGAGTCAGATAGTAGACATCTTTGGCTTTGTGGGCTAGCATGTGGTTCCTCTCACAACTACTAAAACTCTGCCATCGTAGCATGAAAGCAGCCATAGATAATGTATAAATGAATGGGTATGGTTGTGTCCAATAAAATTTTATTTAAAAAAACAAGCAGCAGGCTGGGTTTGATGATGAGCTCTAGTTTGTTGAATCTCTGTGCTGGGTTTTATACTTCTTGAGAGTGGGAACTATATCTTGATCAAACTCGTATCCTTAGAATTTGGCACAGTTCCTGGCACACATGGCAAGAAATCAATAAATAGATGTAAACAGAAGCCAGCAATGAAAATGAAGGAATGAATACTACTTGAAACAACACGGCTGGTCCTCACAGAATGTTGAACAAAGGAAGCCAGAGACAAAAGAACGCCTGCTGTCTGGATCCATTTCTGTAAAGTTCAAAAGCAGGAAAAACTGAGCTCCTGCTTCGTCATGATGGGATAACAGATTGAATTGACCCTCCCATCTCATGCAACTGAGAAATAGCAGCATGTATGATTTGATGATGCCTGACCTTGGGCCCCAGGCAGCACTGGTCTGTGGTCCTTGACAGAAGGGAAAGGGGTGAGCCCTACGCTCACAGTGTACTGCCTGGGTTCAGTTTCTAGAGTGCAGCACCAGAAGGAAGGAACCCAAACCCCACCTGACAGTCTCCCTGAGAGATGGAGACAGGAACAGGAATCGGGGAGCACCAACATGGCTGTAATTTGGAGAGAAAGGAAGGAAACAATGCTCCAGAGAGCTGCAGAGAAGGCCTTTGTGTTTTTAGTTGAGTGCTAATCCACATGTGAGTGAGGAGACACACCATCTGACCCAGCAGTTCCCCTCCTGGGCTGCTATTAATGCCAGGGCACAAGTTTTCTGAGGATGTGGGTTTTCCCTTAGACACATACCTACAGTGGTGTCACTGAATCAACTGGTAACTGTAGGCTCAACATCATCTTGAGGAACCACTAACCTATTTTTCAAAGTGGCTCTTTTGATTTACAGTCTTACAAGTAGAACAAGGGGACTCCCAATGTCTCTGCATCCTTGTCAGCACTTGCTACTGTCTGTCTACTTGATGGTGGTCATGCTTGTGGGCATGATGTGATCTATCATTGGGGCTTTGATGTATACTTGATTTTTTTTATTTCCCTGGTGGATAAGGATGTTGAGCAATGTTTTATAGGTGTATTGGCCCTATGTATATTTTCTTGGATGGCCGTCTATTTTTAAAATAAAGTTTTATCAAAATATAGACTTGTCTTTTTGTTTACACACCGTCTATGGCTGTTTCTGTGTTGCAAACACAAAAGCTGAATAGTTGTGAGAGACCATCTGGACTATAGGGCCGAAAATCCTTCTTGGTGGTTCTTTACATAAAAAGTTTCCTGACCCCTGCCCTAGACCAGAGGCCTGAGCAATTCTAAGGTTTCAAACTATTTCAGTTTTCTAGTGACTGAATTATTTTTTGGAACGAAGCATTATCAGTGCTATAAACTGGAACATCCTAGGCAAAGTAGGATAGTTGGTCACCCTGGCCATTGCATGATACATGTTTGCTGAATGAATAAACAAAACAACTGCTTGCCACTTTGAAAGCAAGCATCATGGAAAGATATTTCTAAAACATGAAAGATTTTTGCCTAGGGTTTTCTCTTCCTGAATTGGAGGGGAGGATCTTCTAGAGCACCAGGAAAAAAAGAGCTAAAGAAGAAACCACAAAAGAGGTAAACCAGAGGCCACCCCAGAGAGTCACAGTAGTCCTGACATATTGAGAGCTCGGACCCAAGCTCTGTGGTTCAGTTGTGTCCTTGGCCTTGACTCATAGATTAGCTTTTCTATTGCTACTACAATTACCACAAACTTAGTCATTTAAAGTGAGACCCAGGAGGAAGTTCTTTAGGAATGGCAAGAATAAGGGCCTCTGAAAATCCCATCTATAAAAGCAAAGGGGACCCTGGCAAAAATTGCCAAAATTAACTTTTTCAGAACTCTGTAAAATTAACCAAAGGCTTGCAATGGTCTGAGGTGAATTAATTCAAGAATACCAGCTGAATCTTAGCATAAACAGTGAACTTAGGGCATTTTAAAGTGCCCTACTCCCATCTCCCATCCCAAGCTTCACAGAAGCTTTGAAAACCAACAGCCTTGCCACTGTTGTCACTGGGAATAGCAGCAGCCTCACCTCCACTCGAGGCAACTGAAAAGGTTTGGAGGTTTCCAAGAGTCTCCAGAGAATTGTCAGTATTTGGCCTGTCTGGCAGCTTCCTGAAAACAAAAAAACAAAAAACAAAGAAACCCAACCCAACATATTTGAATAGAACATTCCTCTAAAGAAGGTACAGAAATGGCCCAAAGCCCATGAAGAGATGCTCAGCATCATTAGTCAGTAGTGAAATGCAAGTCAAAACCACGAGGAAATACTACTCCACACCCATTAGGATAGTTATAATAAAAAAAAGACAATAACAAGTGGTGGCAAGGATATAGGCAAACTACAACCCTCCTGCATTACTGACAGGATGGTAAAATGTTGCAGCCACTTCAGGAAAAACAGTTTGGTAGTACCTCAAAATGATACATGTAGAATTACTCCTTGACTCAGCAGTTCTGATCTAGGTATATACCCTAAGAGGAATGAGAACGCATGTCCACAGAAAACTTGTACACAAATAAGAATAGCAGCAATATTCATGATAACTAAAAAGTGGGAAAATCCAGATGTCCATTAAGTGATGATTGGACAAACAAAATGTGATATACTTATACAATGGAATATTATTCAGTCATAAAAGGAGTGAAATCCTGATACATGCTACCACGGTTAGAGCCTTGAAAATAATATGCTAAATGTAAGCAACCAAATATGAGAGGCCACATACTGTATGATTCCATTGATATGAAATATCCAGAATAGGCAAATTCATGGAAATGAAGTACATTAGTGGTTTTCAGGGACTGGAAGGATGGAGAGGATCTGCTAATGGGTACAGAATTTCTTTTTGGGGTGGTAAAAAATGTTCTGAAATTAGATGGTTCTGTGGTTGCCCATCTCTGTGTATACTGAAAACTACTGAATTTACACTTTAAAATGGTGAATTTTATAGTAAGACAAAGTGTCAATAAAGCTGATACAATAGTATGCATTTATCAGCTCATAGTCCTGGGGCCGAATTCTGGCGTGGATGCCTGGGTTCCAGCCCAAAAGGAGGTGGTGGTTGGCTGTGTTCTCACCTGGAGCGCAGAGTGCTCTCCCAAATTCATTCCATTTGTTAGCAGAATCCAAGGTCTTGCAGCTGCAGAACTGAGGTCCCTGTTGGCTTGCTGGCTGCTGGCAGGGGCCTTCTCACCACTTTTGGCATTTTCAGGCCGGCAATGGTGCTTGATAGAATACTTCTTGAGCTACCAGCTGGGGAAACTCTGCTTGGAAAGGGCTCACAAGACTTGATGAGTTTCTGTCTTAAGGTCCAGGGACTTGGCACTTGAAGTTTTAATTACACCTGTAAAATGCCTTCAAGGCAGTACCAGTGTTCCTGTTTGAAGAGTAATCAAGAGAGGCATGTGTGTGTGATCTTTAGGATTCTGCTCACCACAGCCCATATCTATGGTTATTGTGCTAGAGGTGGAGCGACTGTGATTTTCATTTACCTCAACTTTTCATGTTACTGAAATTCTGTCCAGTATTTTGCTTTCTCCCACTGGCTTCAGGACCATCTGTCAGGAGTAGTTCACATGAATGTCTGGTGCTATTTTGCTCCAACCTTGGATCAGTGCCTTAATATGAGTTGAAATGCCTTTGTAAGAAGGTCCAGTGGGGGGCCACTGGTGGTGGATTTCCAGGCCGTGTGGCCTGTGGTGACTGCAGCTGTCCTGGGCTTCTCCTCTGGGGAAAGACAAGCTGGGGAGGAGTAGAATCAAGCCCCGTCTATGCAGCCTTGACCCAGTGTCTTGTGCGTGCCATTCCAAGTGGTTCTGAAATCACCTTTCCCTATTTTCCTCATTCGGATCCCTGCCATTTCAGGCTGATGAAAACCCCAGTCTTAGCCTCTACAGAACTAAGTGTTCACCATGGTACTGTGAAGGTCGTTTGGGGGCACTGGTGGGGGTGTAGTAACTCATGATAAGAAGCATCACGTGGAAATAGAAGAGAAGTTACATTTTCTAGTACAGAATCCAGTGAGGATGAACCAAATGCCTAGGTACTCTGTTTTGTTTTTTTGTTTCACTAAAAGGACACTGGCAATACGTGATAAGTAAATACTAGTGGAATGAGGAACCTGAGTGAAGGATATTTTGAGGGCACGAATGTGCCTAGTCTGTGAGAGTCAAAGGCCAATTTAGGGACACCTGGGTGGCTCAGCAGTTGAGCATCTGCCTTCAGCTCAGGGTGTGATCCTGGGATCCGGGATCGAGTCCCACAATGGGCTCCTTGCAGGAAGCCTGCTTCTCCCTCTGCCTGTGTCTCTGCCTCTCTCTCTCTGTGTCTCTCATGAATAAATAAAATCTTAAAAAAAAAGACCAATTTACTTTAAATTTTTTTTTTGTGGAATCAAAATACAGTCTCCTCCTGTTTGTTTTTTTTAAATTTTATTTTATTTATTCATGAGAGACACAGAGAGAGAGAGGCAGAGACATAGGCAGAGGGAGAAGCAGGCTCCATGAAGGGAGCCTGATGTGGGACTCGATCCCAGGACTCCAGGATCACGACCTGAGCCAAAGCTGGATGCTTAACTACTGAGCCACCCAGGCGTCCCTCTCCTCCTGTTTATGACTAATAGTGGATATCCTGATTCCTGGGCTACCACAGTCCCTAATTCTGCAGAAGGTAGGGCACCACACATCAATTCTATTCCCTTTGGAGCCTGAGAAAGATGATTGATAGGTGGGCTGGCCGCTCTCTGGGTTCTCATTCCCAAAGCCTAATCTCTCCATATGGATGCTGAACAGCCCTCGTGCAATCTGAGTGAGGCTCCCAATGAACGTTTTCTTACTCAGAATAATCAAATTTTGAGAACGTGCTTCAGGAAAGAGCTGTCACACTACATTATGTTAGCCCCGTGACTTGCATGGAAATTGTCAGATAACTCAATTGCAGTAGTCCAATCATTCACAGGCATAATTTAGTTCACTTCGAGTTAATGATTAATAAAATGTCCTATTTGGGACCATGGAAGGCAAGCAAGGAACCATGCAGTACCCCATGGTTCATAGGAGCTGCAGAAGCAGAGTGCTCGGAGTAGAATAGGCATCCAGACTGTAATACTTATGCTTAAATTATATACAGAAATCTCACAGAGGAAGACATAGAAATGGCAAACAAGCACATGAGAAAATGCTCCGCATCACTTGCCATCAGGGAAATACAAATCAAAACCACAATGAGATACCACCTCATACCAGTGAGAATGGGGAAAATTAACAAGGCAGGAAACAACAAATGTTGGAGAGGATGTGGAGAAAAGGGAACCCTCATACACTGTTGGTGGGAATGTGAACTGGTGCAGCCACTCTGGAAAACTGTTTGGAGGCTCCTCAAAGATCTGCCCTACGACCCAGCAATTGCACTGCTGGGGATTTACCCCAAAGATACAGATGCAGTGAAATGCTGGGACACCTGCACCCCAATGTTTATAGCAGCAATGTCCACAATAGCCAAACTGTGGAAGGAGCCTTGGTGTCCATTGAAAGATGAATGGATAAAGAAGCTGTGATCTATGTATAAAATGGAATATTCCTCAGCCATTAGAAACGACAAATACCCACCATTTGCTTCGACGTGGTTGGAACTGGAGGGTATTATGCTAAGTGAAGTAAGTCAATCGGAGAAGGACAAACATTATATGGTCTCATTCATTTGGGGAATACAAAAAATAGTGAAAGGGAATAAAGGGGAAAGGAGAAGAAATGAGTGGGAAATATCAGAAAGCGAGACACAACATGAGAGACTCCTAACTCTGGGAAACGAACTAGGGGTGGTAGAAAGGGAGGTGGGCGGGGGGTGGGGGTGACTGGGTGACGGGCACTGAGGTGGGCACTTGGCGGGATGAGCACTGGGTGTTATTCTGTATGTTGGCAAACTGAACACCAATAAAAAATAAATTTATAAAAAAATTATATAATGCTCCATAGTTCCCAGAGCCATCTCACTTATAGTCTGTCTTAATTCTCAGGGCAATTTATAAGGTCGATATTATTATTATCATCTTTATTTATACATGAAGATACTAAGGATCAGAGGCGGTGCCTCATTCAGTGTCACTTGGCTGCTCTGTGATAAAGTAGGATGGGAAGCTGAATTCAACCCCCCACCCCCCAAAAAAAAGTTACGTTCAACTGCTAATTCCCAGCATCTCACAATATGACCTTATTTGGAAATAGGTTTGTTTGTTGCAGGTTTAATTAGTTAAGATGAGACCATAGATGGGCCCTTAATGCAATATGAATGGTGTTCTTATAGGAAGAGAAGAGAGACACAGAGGGCACATGACCATGTAGAGACACAGAGACACAGGTAGAAGTCCAGGTGAAGATGGAGGCAGAGACCAGAGTGATGCCTATACAAGCCAAGGAATGCCAAGGATTGCTGGATATCACCAGAAGCTAGGACCAGTACGCAACAGATTCTCCATCATAGCCCTTAGAAGGAATCTGCTTGGACTCACGAACCTCCAGAATGGTAAAAAAATTACTGTTGTTTTAAGCTACCCGACTTTTAGTACTTGGTAATGTCAGCCCTAGGAAACTAATATAGATCATAAGAATAATAAAAATTTCCATTTGTAGTGCCCTGAATATGGTCCAGATATCTTACGCATACTATCTTGGAGTCTTTTAGGAACTCTTCAAGGTATACTGTTACCAGTACCAGTGAGCTTTTTGTGACTCAAGGGAGTCAAATAACTAGAGACGGTGGAGTTGGGATTTAGTGCCAGGCCTGAATTTAAAACTGTGCTATGTCCAAGATGCTCCCGAGCCATGAGAGTATCCAAAATGTTTGCAGTAGTGTTGGGGGAGCATCCCTCAACCCTTTGGGATTGCTCCTTTATTATGGGTCTCCCAGCGGACTACTAACTCAGTTTGAACTCCACCGTGCTCATTTGCATCCTTTTGTTATACATAATCACGAAACAGTGCCTGACCTGAAGAAAAAACTCAGTATTTGTTCTTTGATGAACCTGTTACAGTGCATCAAACTTACAAAGGATTTTCACATTGACTCTTACTAGACTGTTTAAAAAAATAACTTGAAGGTTGCTTAAAATGTATACCTGTATTTTTCCTTTCTAATTTTTAAAAAAAGACTTTATTTATTTGAGAGAAGGAGACAGAATGAGAGAGAGAGAGAGAGCATGAGCAGGGGAAAGGGGCAGAGGGAAAGGGAGCAGGGAGCCCGATGTGGGACTGGATCCCATGACCCTGGGGATCATGACCAGAGCCAAAGGCAGATGCTTAACTGACTGAGCCACCCAGGTGTCCTGCTTTTTAATTTTTTTAAAAAAGATTTTGTTATGTTATACCTAACCAGCTAGTAAGCTTCCAGAAGGTAATGAATGGTTTCTTGTCTTTCTCCTTGGAGGATACTGGTTCTTGCATGGTTTCACTGGATGTTGACTTATGATCTTGAAAAGATGGCCCAGACCATTCTGAAAATGGTTGTAAAGAATGAATTGGATAATCTCTACATAAGAATCAAGGATAGAATTCCCAATTTTTATCTCCTAAATTGTAGAAACCATTGCCAATGCTTCCTGAGTATTGCCGTGAACCATTTAATATTCTTTCTTTCCTTTACTAGACTGTGCGTTGAGCATGGTCATTACCATTCCCTTTGTTCTCTTGTAGTTCCTGAGGTCCAGAGTATTCTCATAGGCCAGGACTGCCTTTCCAGGACTCATGTTCTCATCAAATGATGGTGTTTGGTGTTCACGGGTGATCACTAATTTCCAACCAGTTTTAGTTTTCATGATCTTTTTGTCTGATATAGATCTCTCAGGCAGCTTATGCAGAGTTGAGATAGGGAAATTTAAATGGACCAGTTCAGATTTTCAGTGATACAGGAGATGTTCAGCATAATACCACTGAGTAAAAAAATAAATGGGTAAAAATATGTGCAATGTGACTCCAGTTCTCTATATTTCTTTCTGCTACTTATAGATGTATGACTTTGGACAAGTTACTTTTCCTCCATGAGCCTCAGTTTTATTAAGTGTGCACAATAGTATGTACCTCACAAGGTTAATGTGAGAGTTAAGGGCGATGCATTTGATGATCTTTTACAAACTTTGATGAGTTACACCTTGTATTAGTTTACTAGGGCTACCATAACAAGAATCACAGACTGAGTGGCTTAAACAACAGAAATTTGGTTTCACTCACAGTCCTGGATGCTGAAAGTCCAAGATCAAGGTGTCACAGTCACAGGATTGTTTCTTTTGAGAACTCTCTCCTTGGCTTGCAAGTGGCCACCTTTTCCCAGTGTCCTCTCGTGATTTCTCTCTGTGTGTCTGTGTCATAATCTCTCTCTCTCTCTTTTTCTCTCTCTCTCTCTCTCTTTTTTTGAGAGAGAATGTGCATGCACAAGCCAGGGGTGGGAGTAGTGGGGAGGGGCAGGGAGAGAGAGAGAGAGAGAGAGAGAGAGAATCTTAAGCAGGCTCCATGTTCAGCTTGAACTCACCACCCTGAGATTACAACCTGAGTTGAAACCAAGAGTTGGACACTCAACTGACTGAGCCACCCAGGTACCCCTAACCTCCTCTTTTTATAAGAAAACCAGTTGTGTAGGATTGGGGCCCACCCTAATGACCTCATTTGACTTAGTTACTTTTATAAAGGCCCTATCTTCTGATACTGTCACATCCTGAGGTATTGGGGGTTAGGACTTCAACATATGAATGTTGGGAGGACACATCAGACCATAAACGTATCTCCAGCCCACTTCCATGGGGCTCTTGCATTCTTCTTCCAACACCTGCAGAAACTGGTTCCTTCTGCCTGGAACATCAGATCTACCTCTTTGGTAGGTCCAGTGTCCAGCCCTTCCTTTTTTCTACAGGCCAAATGTAGAAATCTTTAGGAAGTATTTTTGGATCCCAACCTTAAGGAATTCATCTCTTTCTTAGGTCCCCTGAGCTCTCTGCTTGACTCTGTATCAGAGTACTGCTGTACCTTATTTATGTCTGCATCCCCGTAGGCCTAAGATCTTGCACATAGTAAGTGTTCAGGAAATAACCTGGTGAACCACACCAAATACAAGTTAGTTAAACTGATGCTTTCCCTTTGACTAAGCTGAGAAACCCCTTCATTTAACTGGTAACGGAGCACTCTGAGGGGGACAGATCAGAGGAATGAGCATGATTCCAATGAGCCATTAAGACATATGGAATTAATAAGTTTATTGATCTTCCTTCCTGTATATTTCATGCTTAAGAAATCTTTTTTTAGGGCATGTTTGAGGCAGCCTAACACTTATGGATGTTAACATGAATGTTAAGTGGCTTTCCTGATTTATAGATAGACTTTGAATTTTTAATCAATATAAGAAAAGCTATTCTACCCAGGAAGTCTGGAATATCATGTGGAGTGATTATTTAAACTGCTTGTGTAGGAGGATAAATAGTGCAAAAAAAGAAAGTATGCTGTGAGAATTTGCAGAGATTAAACAGGGCTTTGTTTTTAAATGTATGGAATGTGCACACACACACACACACACACACATATATTTTTTTGTCCTAACAATTTAAATCAGGATCCTGATGATTATGGCACAACCAAATGAGGGTCTGTGTGGAATTATTCTCACTTCAGGGACATTCTCTTACTCACACCACCTCAGTTGCAAACACGTGAGCTTTTATGAAATCTTAAGCATAAAGTGTGCCTCACACACTTTGCTTTTCCAGGCAACTATCGGTACAAACCTGAAACAACACCAAGCCAGGTAATAGATAATCTTTTTAAAATAATATTTATTTATTTGAGAGAGAGAGAGAGAGAGGGAGAGAGAGGAGAGAGAGCGCAAGCGAGCAGGGGGAGGGGCAAAGGGAGAAGGAGAGAGAAACTTAAGCAGACTCTGCACTGAGCAAGGAGCTGGACACAGGCTCATTCTCACAACCCTTAAAATCGTGACCTGAGCCAAAACCAAAGGTGGGATGCTTAACCAACTGAGTCACCCAGATGCTCCAATAGATAATCTGTCAATAGCTCAAGCAATGAAAGGTCTACCACTCTTGTGCATAGTCTGGAGAATTCTGTGTTTTACAGCAATTGCATGTGCAAAGGCCCTAAAGCATGAAACATGAAGCACCATGTTATTGGAAAAAATAACAGTGTTCAGAGTTGTTAGAGAATAAGTGTCAAGATGAAAAGAATAGAAGATAAGGTGGCCAGGAACCAGCACATGCAGACTGTTCAGTCCATGTTGGGAGCTAAGAGTTTGTCTACAGACAGTAAGGAGCTTGTTGAATATTTTTGAAGAGAGAAAGGTATGGCCAGACTGCCTTTGGTTTAAGTAGAGGAAAAGAGGCAAGCTGGTGAGGGAGGAAGCAGGGAAGCCAGATAGGAGATGAGGTCAATACTACAAGGTGTCCACCCATATCCATTTTCCTTTCTTGTAGGAAGATTGAAATTTTTACCTGAACATAAGGCTGCCCAGAATGAACTTTACATTTCCCAGCCATCTCCTTACAGTGAGGGGAGGCCAGGTGGCTAATCTTGCCCAATAGGATGTGAGTGTAACTTACATGTGAAAACTCTGGGTCCTGCCTCAAAGGAAAGAGATCTACCCTCGCATTTCCCATTTCACCCTACTTTCTTCCTGAATTCAGGCTTGATGATGAGCTATCTTGAGCTGTGCAGATGACAATTGCATTTAAAGACGGTAGTGCAACAAAATGGAAGATATCAGAGCCCCTGCAGAGGAAAAGGCCCCATCCCAGCCCAGGTCATTATATGGCAGAGAAAAACAGTTCTATCTTGTTTGAAGCCATTGTGACTTTCTGCCTAGATGAAAGATGACCCGAGGCAGGGGCAGAAGGAATGGAATAGAGACAACAGATTTGAGAAGAGGTGTTGGACTCATTCACAGGAAGTAGGAGATAAGAGAAAGGTGTCAACTGTGCCCCCCACGTACCTTTGCTTGAAAGCTAGGTGAATGGTGAAGTCATCAAACAAAGAGAACAGAGGAGAAATTATATTACTTCTAAAGATGTAGAAGTGTGCTGGAAAAGATCCTAATTTTCTGTTCACGTGTGCATCCATTCTAATTCATTTTACTAAATTTGCATAAGGAATTTGTGTAAGGAACAAAGGATTTTTTTAAAGTTGTCCATTACCAGTAAAGTTGTTTTTTTTTTAAACAGTGGATATCTTATCAATAGATGAATGGATAAAGAAGATGTGTGTGTGTGTGTGTGTGTGTGTGTGAGAGAGAGAGAGAGAGAGAGAGAGAGAGAGAAAGATTGGAATATTATTCAGCCTTATAAAAAGAGAAGTCTTGCCATTTGCAACAACATGGATAGATCTAAAGAGTATAGGGCTAAGCAAGATAAGCCAGTCAGAGAAAGACAAATACCATATGTTTTCACTCATATATGGAATTTAAGAAACAAAACAAAAGAACAAAGGAAAAAAGAGAGAAGAGAGAGAAACTAAAAAAAAACCTCTTAACTCTGGAGAACAAACAGATGGTCACCAGGGGGAAGGTGGGTGGGGCATGAGTGAAATAGGTTATGGGGATGAATAGTACACTTATCACAATAAGTGCTGGGTAATGTTTCGAAGTGTTGGGTCACCACGTTGTACACGTGAAACTAATGTAGAACTGCATATCAACTGCACTGAAATTAAAATTTTTTAAAATTTAAAAATGGTAGACATCTCAGCTGTAGAAAGGGTAGATCCCTTTCCTTTGAGGTAGGACCCAGAGTTTTCACATGTAAGTTACACTCACATCCCATTAGGCAAGATTAGCCACCTGGCCTCCCCTCACTGTAAGGAGATGGCTGGGAAATGTAAAGTTCATTCTGGGCAGCCTTATGTCCAGGTAAAAATTTCAATCTTTATATAAGAAGGGAAAATGGACATGGGTGGACACCTTGTAGTATTGACCTCATCTCCTATCTGGCTTCCCTGCTTCCTCCCTCACTTAAACCAAAGGCAGTCTGGCCATACCTTTCTCTCTTCAAAAATATTCAAAAAGCTCCTTACTGTCTGTAGACAAACTCTTAGCTCCCAACATGGACTGAATAGTTTTCATGTGCTGGTTCCTGGCCACCTTATCTTCTATTCCTTTTATCTTGGCACTTATTCTCTAACAACTCTGAACACTGTTATTTTTTCCATGAATAACATGGTGTTCCATGCTTTAGGGCCTTTGCACATGCGATTTCTTCTTTTAGGGATTTCTTCTTCTACCTGACAAATTTCTAGTTGACTTTGGAAACCATTCTCAGAGGGTCACTTCAATGAGGGAGTCTTTATTAACCTCCCATTTCACACCCTTAAACCAAGAAAATTAATTGGTACCGCCTTACACCTCAAATTGTACTGTTCAATTGTTGCCCTTAATATAGTATGTAGTCACCTATCACCTCTTTTATCCTTTGAATATTATCAGATTCACCTTATATCCTCAGAGCCCAGCACAATGCTCACTACAAAGCAGTTCAATAACTGCTTGTTTACTCTTGATTGAATGATAACCTCAGTCCTTGCTTAGCACTTTTAACCTTCTATATGAAGTCTTCTTTTAATAAAAGCTACTATCAAGTTCTTACTCTGTTTGAGGTATACTTACCTTCATGTTAGAATATCAGCATACTTATCTAATCTTTATAAATAGTCTTGTGAGGTTGACATTATTATGTTCATTTTATAGATGGAAAAGTGAAGCACAGAGAATTTGAGCAACCCACTTCATTTCTTTCTTAATTTTATTGACTGTAGGGAAAGTGGAGGGTGGAAGAAAATAGAGTAGGATTTTGTGTGGTATGATATGCTGGAAAGTATGTTGGACTGGCAGCTACTGGACTCCTGTGTAATTCCGTAATTGATTAGTGTGAGTGACCAGGGATATGCTACTTCCCCTCTCTGGGCTTTGGTTTTCTCATCCATAATAAGAGGGGTTGGCTCAATGATCTCTAAATTTCTTTCCAGATCTAAAAGTCAGTGATTTTCTTACTTTTCTAGTATAACAAGTTGAAATTTAACCCTCCTCCACACCAATATGCTACATTCACACTGCTGTGATTTTGCTAAAAATGGACATTTTCTAAATGTTAAAACAGTCCATGGTAGAGAATAGTTCAGATCCAAAAAAGCCAGCTCTGCCAAAGGATTAACATCAAAGTAAAGTCCTCGATCCCACTCAGTTATCAAATCTTCCCAGAATGGAGGATGTGACTTGGCATTGCTTTCACTGGAGCTTCTTAAAAGAGTACATCCAGATATATTTAACCACCAAATAAATTTGGATCCGGGAGTATTGCAATTGAAATGTAGCTACAAATATACCCCGGATTCTCTCTGTGACATGAGTCCACAGTGTAGGGAATTCTATACAACTCCTCTGTGTGTTGACAGTTTTTCTGTGTGTCTCTTCTTGCCTTATATCAGGAATTTTGAAAAGGTCTGTAATACAATCTCCCCAGTTCCCCACCTGGGTTCTGAAACAATGAAAACAAGATGAACTCGTTTACCAGGTGGAGATAAGTACGTCACCTTTGTGGCATCCAAGATGATATTGGAGAAAACGGGTTCTACTGGTGGCCAAGGCAATCATCTAATACTAATCCCCAGAATCAGGCAGATACAGACTCAGCCCTACTAGATTAGGATGGCCTTTTCCTGGCAAGTGTGTAAATTAAGCATCCTCAGTTGTTCCTTACAATCTCACTATGGCAGAGACTGCCATAATTATCAGCTGAATCTCTTCTTCCCTTCCTCTATAGTGATACAACCCCCACTTTTCAGGGGGGCAGAGTGGCTCCTCAGAATAAAGACTACATTCCCCAATATCCCTTGCAGCTGGGTGTGACCTGTCACCTGGTTCAAGGGGGTGAGAAATGGGGTAAGAGGAAGTGTGCTAATTTCTAGGAATAGTGATTATCTGAGCTTCTCTCTCCCAGTTTTCCTCATCCCTTCTGCCAAGATTATGTAATGGGAGTGTCCATTTGGACCAGGAAATGGAAACTGAATTTGAAGGAAAGCATGCAAACTAGAAGGAGCTTGGTGGGGAGTGCCCTGGAGACATAATAGGAGCTCTGGACTACTATTTATCTCATACTTTATGTATGGGAGAGAGATGACCTTTATCTTGTTTAAGCCATTATTTTGAATTTCCTGTCACTTAAGGCTGAGCCCAATTCTTACTGATATACTCTCCAATTGGATAAGTCATTCCATCTCCTTGGGCGCTAAGCCAGGAAAATGGGTGATTAAGGGGTAGGGAACAGCCCAGAGTGTTACACCAATTGATGTCCCTCCACATGGGAGGGCATGTTAGGGAGTAGGGAAGGAGAGATCTCCCCTCTCCTTGACAAGTTTATTCATTCAACAAACAAACACTGCTTGCCAGGTGTCAAGTACTCTAAGCACTTTCAACCATTAATTTATTTAATCCTCATAGCAATCCTATGAGGTACCTATTAATAATATCCCTACTTTACAGATATAGAAACAGAGGCACAGAGAGGTTAGCTAACTTGCTTCAGGTCACATTGTTTGGAAGCCATGGAGCTTGGAAGCCGACCCAGCTCTAGAGCAGTCTAGCTCTAGAGCTCATGCCCCTCACCACTACACTAGGAGCTTTCTTTTGAGAGACAGGAACAAAGACACTCTTATGTTATCTCAAGTTTAAGTGATGTTTGTTTTTAGGATAAGTGGGGAGGTCTGGAAAATAAAGAATATCCCTGGGGTCACCTGAGATGCCTTGTCTGGTTATCCCTTTGGCAGGACAGGTCCATGACTCAGTTGCTCTCCATCACTACTTCTCATTCTTCAGCCCTACTCCTGCACTCAGCTACTAGCTGTTCTGACTCAATTTCTTTCTGCCACATGATAGCTTCTTATACAAGCCCTCTACTGCCTGTGACTTCCGCCTTTTGCCTTCTTTCTCTGCACACATGTCTACCTACTCTATCATCCAGGAGCAGTATGGTCTCCATTAAAAGGGTTGATGGGATCAGCCAGTTACCCTCCATCACTGAATGTCCAGGTAGGTAAGGTGTTCACATCAGTGACTGTCTTTGGATGGTCTGTCCGGTGCCCCCCTTTCCAGGTCACCAAGAGTGCTGCAGGCTATGCCACCGCCTTCAAGGACTCTCTGCCACACAGTTCTGCATTCAGTTTCTTAGAGCTGGAGATATGCCCAGCAGGGAATTTGGACATGCTGTCCTCATTAGCTTTGTTAGTCTTGTGCTTTATATCCTACAAATGAAGCCAATGACATAAATGGAATATTTAACTTTTGCTTTTTTCCCCTACATCTTATCAAAAGAAGACAGAATGAATTTTAATTACTTACTAGTAATTTAGTCACTACTGGTGGACTACTTTTTAAAACAAAAGCTAAGATTTTTGACAATAATCTTTATATCTACCTTAGTTTTCTACTGCTGCATTAATAATTACCACAAACTTAGCAGTTTAAAACAACATCTATATTTTATGTCACGATTGTGTGGGGCAGGAATATGGGTATAACTTAGCTGATTCTTCTGCTCTAGGTCTTATAAGTCTTAGATCATGGACAAGCTGGGATCTCACCTGGAAGCTTGACAAGGGAAAAAATCAATTTCCTCGAGGCTATGAAATTCATGGAAGCTTGTTTCTCCAAACCTAGCAAAGGAGAGAAAGATTGTCTGCTGCTTTGAGCCTCTGACCCTAAATCCTCTTAAAGGACTCACTTGATTAGGTCAGGCCCACCAGGGTAATATCCCTTTTGATTACTTAAAGTCAACTGTTAGGGATTTTAATTATATCTTCAAAACCCCTTCATCTTTGCCATGTAACATAACCTGATCACAGTTGTGACAGCCTGTCACCTTTTGCCGTGTTGTGTTGGTTAGAAGCAAGTTGTAGGTCCCACTCACACTTAAGGGGAGGGGATTATGTAATGCTGGGGATCACTGGGAGTCATTTTAGAATTCTGCCTACCACACTGCCTAGATGGAATCCTTCCAATATCCCATGCACCTGGCTCTCTCCCTCCAAAATCTGTCATTCTGTTGCTTCCCTTTTTCTGTAGATTTATTTACTTTCCGAGACTTGCTTTATTTGTTGCTTACTATTATGTTACTAAGATTCATTCATGTTGGTATGTGTTTTTATAATCCCTTCACTTTTAACTGCTACATAATATTCCATGAAATGAATTTTTTTTTTCATAATATACTCATTTGCTCTCACATTAACAGGCATTTGGCTTAATTTTAGATTCTTTGCTACTGCAAACAAGGCTGGTGTGAACATTTTTTATGGAGGCTGAGAAAATTAAGGCCATTCCACCTCAAGTTTAGTGTTAGCACAAGTATAGCCATCTCAGGCCCCTGTGAATAAGAGCTGAACTTTATAGGAAAAACCACAGAACACCCTTGACAGAGAGTCCCATATTAGAATAAAAGCAGAGCTCAAAACGTCCTTGACAGAGACAGAAAGTCCTGTATTGGAATGAACACAGAGCTTAAGAAATTCCTCCATGCCTTCTGAAAACCCCCTAGACCAGCCCATAAAAACCCAGCTGTAACCCCCCTCGGGGTCCAAGTCCCTGCTCCGCTGTGTTGGGTATACTTGGACCCAAACTCGAGCTTATTAATAAACCCTCATGTACTTGCATTGGTGTTGGCTCCTTGGTGGTTTTCTCGGATTCGCAATCTTGGGCACAACATTTTTATAGATATGTAAGACTATATTTTGAGAATATATGTAGCAGTAGAATTTCTGGGTCATGAGACATGACTGTTCAACTTTAGTAGCTAATGTCAGCTTTTCCAAACTCATATTTCCATCAGCAGTGTTTGATAGATCTCATGGCTCTATTCAACCCCAATACTTGTCATAGATGGATTTTTTACATTTTTGTCCACGAAAGGCATGGAAATGGGTGCCTCATTCTGTCCTTGATTTGCATTTCTCTCCATGCTAATAAAGTTTAATGTCATTTATATGGTCACTAGTCATGTGTTTACTCTTCTTTTTTTTATGTGTTTACTCTTCTATGAAATACTCCACACGTCTTTATTCGTTTTTCTGTCAAGTTATTTGCATTACTTCAATTTTATTTATAAACATTCTTTGTACATATTCAGCTTACTTTTCTTATCAGAAACATGAAGGAGTTAGAATGGCTTCTGAGTTCCTTCATCTGTAAGTTAATAGTTGGTGCCATGCTTACTTCTCAAATCTGATGCAAAGATCACATGGAAGAATGCATGTGAAAGTACTCTGCACACTAAAAATGAGGTAATTACTTGTCTTAGGGTGATATAGACCTGATAACTGGTAAATACAGAAACATTCAAATTTGAACTGAGACGCAGTGTAGTGCACTGATGAAGCACACAGACTTGTGCCCCAGATTGTCTGGGTCCAAACCTTGACTCTGGTTGCTAACAGTGTGATCATATGTGACTTCTGTGCCTTATTATTATTATTTTTTTTTGAGAGAGAGAGAGAGAGAGAGAGAGAAGAGGAGCAGAGGGAGAGGGAGAGAGAGAATCTTAAGCAGGCTCCACACTCAGTACAGAGCCTGGTGCAGGGCTTGATCTCATGACCCTGGGATTGTGACCTGAGCCGAAATCAAGAGTTGGACACTTGACCAACTGAGCCACTCAGGTGCCCCAACTTCTGTAACTTCTGTCTCAGTTTCCTTAGGTATCAAATGGAAATGATCATAATGACCTGACAGGGATTTTGAAGGATTACATAAATATAGCTAACATTGAGAACAGTGTCCAGCGTATCATAAGCACTATGTTAATATTTGCTGAGAGCATTATTTGACCTGGATTTTTAGGTCCTGCTGGATGCTAGGGCAGTGCTCTGCTTAGCAAATTGGGGAGAATCACTTTCATACATCCCCATATGTATATACTATTTCAATCTTGACTCATTTCTAGTAAGTCAAAGTGAACGATTTTTTTTCTTTCATGGATAACTCTTTGAGCAGTGAGTTAGCAGCTGATGGAAAAATATTAAGTTGGGCCACTGAAATACACGTGTAACAACATAATACAAATGATGTATATGTCATATATATCACTTAATTCTGTCTCTGAGCTCTTCTCCAGCTAACAGCCCATGATTCCATAAAGAATGTTGGATTATTTTTTCCTCAGGCTGCCCAAAGTTGGACAGCAAGGCATGATGGAACTTAAATATCACTGCCTTGTTAAGTCTGAAATCATATTCTGAAGCAATAGTCATTGTGTAAGTAAAATAGACTGCCAATTATTTGAATAAAGAGAAGTAATATTGTCCCATATTAGCTATCTTTCTTTCCCTGTTAATAAAATTCCTTTGTTCCCATTTGTTCACCTCTCCTTTGTTCTGCTGGGCCTTTCTTAAGACTGCTGAATCCATAGATGCTTTTATCCAAAGCAGACAGACAGAACGAGTCTGATTCTTCTAGCGAATATATTTTTAGCATCAATTAAAGCTCATGTCGCCTGCTTTTCTGAGCAACTGGCATCCTGCATCGTTCAGAACCACCTGCACTCAGCCTTCAGGGAACTGGACTGCTTTGCTAATGGGTGAGCTATCAAAAAGAAGCATAAACACTGCAGGTTGTAAGCTGGAGAAGGTAGCTAATTATGCTAAACAGGAATATTAATAATGCAAGATGTGCAAACAAAAACACTCTTACCAATTTCAAGGCATGATTCCTCTTCTCCTTTTCCTCACTCCCCACCCTCCAATCATCTGAAGGACGTGATAACAACAGAAAGTGGGTCTTCTCCAGCAGACACTGATCCTGAAAAGCAAGAGATGACATCGACAAGGAAATCACCCATCGTGAAAAGAGAAACACCATGTTTGCTTCCCTCAGAGCTAGACTTTTATGAAGGATTTGGAAACAATGGGAGTGTGCTAACTGGGAGCAACTGGGAGACTTTCTCATAGAGACTGAGGACAAAGGTCAGGGATATTGTCAGGTCTTGTCACAGATATTCTGGGCCACTCCTCTCCAGCCAGAGCAGAGGAAAGCTTGGCATGTGGGCAGGTAAGAGTTGGATCCAGTGGGAGGAACAACTCTTCTCTCCTGCTCTCCCAAGTAAAGATATTTGAATAGGTATTCTCAGGAGGCACTGTCAGCTGATACAAACGGGGTCTCCTCGACCAAGCCCCCAGATGAGTCTTAATATGTCATTGGAAGGCATTGTCATTATCCACCACTGTGTCATCAACCACTCTGAAACTTACTGGCTCTAAGTAATTTATTATTATCTGCCATGGTTCTGTTCATTGACAAGGCTCAGCTTGGCAGTTCTTGCTTGGCATCTCTCATGCAGCTGCCATTAAATTGTTGCTAGGGCTGGAGTCATCAGAAGGCTCAAATGGGCTGTGTTTCCAGAATATCTTCCTCACTTGCAGGTCTGATACCTCCCTCCCCGGCTGAGCAATCTGGATTTCCTACATGGCCGCTCAGGACTTCAAGAAAAAGGAGGCAGCCCCAGCATAGCATCACTCTGCCATATTCTATTAGTTAAAGCAGTTAAAGACCAACTCAGATTCAGTAGAATGGAGTGGCATGTGGCTCCAAAGAAGGAAGGAATTAATGGTGCCATCTTTGGAGACAAGGTACCACAGCAGGTACATATACCCTGGGAAGTCTCCCAGGAAGCCTACGATTTGGGAAGCACAGAAACCTTAGGTGCTGAACCTGGCAGTGTCCTTCCTGTTTAACTACTATCTATCCCTCTCCCCAAGATACCATTCTAAGGCCTTGTTATTAAATTAGGTCTCTCGTATGCATTTCATTTATCACAGTTTGTAATAGCTGTGATATTGATTATCGATTTAATGTATGTCTCTGACACTGAGCTGAAGACCCCATGAAGGCAGGCAGTCCTGCTTGTGCTGACTCCCTGCGCTAAGCACATTATAAGCTCTCAGTAAAAGCTTAGGAAATAATTGCAGTGGGAGAATGAATGGATGTGCGGTGAACATATCTGGTCTTCCCGTTTGGCTCCAGGGATTCATGCAGAGTTTCCCTAAAAAGGAATTAATGCCCTTGCATTAATGTGTGATGTTTTAAAACCAATATTTACTGAATACCACGTGGGTTCTAGACACCATCCTGGACTGGGGGTAGAACCCAGGGCAATAAGGTAGAAGTGAATTCTGCCCTCAGAGAATCCACGGTCTAGTAGGAGGACAAACACACTACTACAATCCAAGAGTGAAGTGCTAGGATGGCGGAGGGCAGTGTTCATTATGTGTGTTGTGTTCTCTCTCTCTCTCCCCCTCACACACACGCACACATATACGTGGAATCCTATATGTTATTTCAGGGCCAATTGGTTACTCCTCGTTTAGATGCTGTAGAATAAAACACTGCATTTATTTGTTTATTTACTTATAAAATTTATTTGAGAGCAGGAGAGTGAGCGCGAGTGAGGGAGGGGCAGAAGGAGAGGGAGAAAAGAATCTCAAGCAGATCCCCTAGTGATCATGGAGCCTGATGGCAGAGCTCTGTCTCCCAGCCCTGAGACTGTGATCTGGGCTGAAATCAGGAGTTGGATGTTCAACAGACTGAGCCACCTAGGTGCTCCAAAACATACTGCATTTATATTTGCAGTGATATTATTTTGGGTTTATTTAGAATGACTAGGGAATGCCCTTCTTTGATGAGAAAATTAAAAATAAACTTGCTACATTTTAGATGTTCATAATAATGGAAAGCTAGAGTTCATGTTAGAAAAGCTGAGCTCTACATGGGGCTGAAAAGTTCCTAACACGTTCCTAACATCAAAGCTTGAGTTTAAGGTTTTTCACTTTTGAACCTGTTTGCATTTTGGATCATGCAAGCTAAATTTACCTTTGAATCTTCTCTGTTCGTAGTCCACAAGTATTTATCTAAATGTGAATAAAATACAGAGCAGTTGCAAAATTGCCAGAAATGCTGAAGTTTTATCGTGTTAGGTCAGCTGCCCAGCACACTTTCAGAACAATAGTGAACTTCTAACTTGGTAGCATGGGGAACATGGATTTTGTTCTCAATATTAAAAGATTAGAGGGTTTTGAGTGGAAGAGAGACATGGTCATTTTTACGTTTTAAAGAGATACTCTGGTTTCTGAGTGGAGTTATTCAGTGATAGCAGTTTAAGAATAAAGCAAGAAGACCAGTCAAGAAGCTTCTGCAATCAGCCAGATTCAGAGCAAGATTCTGGTAACAGTGGAGACCAGAAGTGAGTCTATAATAAGAAGGGACTTAAAATCCTGTCCTATTTGCATTTCTAAAAGCTAAAGGGGGCTTAGATGTTTGGGAATATGAGAGGTGCCTTCAAATATGAGATGGGCTGTCATGTCAAAGATGGATTACAACTATTCTGAGTCCCCAGAAGGCAGGGCCATGATGGAAGCCACAAGGAATGAAATTCATGCCCAGAATAAGCAAGTGTTTTCTCTTAGAGCTGTGCAAAAATGGAAGTGTCTCTTGGGAAGTCTGGGAGTTCTCATCCCGGCCCTGGAAGAGCAGGAGCTGGAGGACCTGAGGGAGAAGATGAGGAGTGTCTAGGAAGGAATTGTTGGACCAGATGATGCACAGGCTCACTCTGAGATTCACTAGTTTTGGAAACTCATAAATGTAGCAGAATTGAATTGAGAGCTGTGGATATTCTCATTTTGGCATAACACCACTAAGATAGAGAAAATTCATAATTATGTTCTCCATCTTGAGGCTTTTTAGAGAACTTCCGATGTTTTCTTTAATCTTTTAAGGAGACGGTATTAGGGAAGAGTCTAGACTCTGGTTTTGTGAAACCTAGCTCAAAATTCTCTGCCTGAATTACCTTGCTAATTGTATGCATGTAGGCAAATAATTTAATGTTCCTGAGCCTCATTTATTCACCTATTAAATGGAGATATTACCTGTTTTTTTTACAGTTGTTATAAGACATCATCTGTACAAAGTTTTCAGTACCTAGTAGGATTTTAATACATGGGAACCATACCCAGCAAAACAAAACAAAAACAAAATATTTTCAACCTCTTGAGGAACTTCCATAGTGAAGGGGCACTTGTACTCCAATATTTAGAGCAGCAATATCCACAATAGGCAAACAATGGAAAGAGCGGAGAAGTCCATCAACAGATAAGTGGATAAAGAAGACGTGGTCTATATATACAAGGGAATATTACTCAGACATCAGAAAGGATGAATACTTACCATTTACATTGACATGGATGGAACTAGAGGGAATTATGCTGAGTGAAATAATTCAATCAGAGAAAGACAATTATATGGTTTCACTCATATGTGGCACATAAGAAACAGTGCGGGGGATCACAGGGCAAAGGAGGGAAAACTGAATAGGAAGGAATCACAGAGGGAGATAAATCATGAGAGACTCTTAACTCTAGGAAACAAACTGAAGGTTGCTGGAGGAATGGTGGGTGGGGGGATGGGGTAACTGGGTGACGGGCATTGAGGGCACGGGACATGATGAGCACTGGGTGTTATATACAACTGATGAACTACTGAACTCTACATCTGAAACTAATGATGTGCTACTATATGTTGGCTAATTGAATTTAAATAAGAAAAACAAAATATTTTCTTGTGGAAACAAATGGAAAGTAGTCATTGTGTGTTGGAAATGGGTAGTATGAGTCATAATGATTGAAGATGGGCAAAAGGAAATGCTCTCTGATTGAATCAATGGGATCCTAATTCCAGGATATTATTCATCATTCCCCTTCAATTTGATGCATTTTCAGAGATAACCATTTACATGAGTTCTTAAAACACTCTGAGAAATTAGCCACCGTGCAGAAGCACTGATGTATGATGCTCAGAGCTTGCTCCTGACTGGTGCTGGGAAGCCAGAAGGAGTAATGGAGCCTCTTCCCTGTCTGTGCTTCTTCCTGTGAATACTGGGGGGTGGGGAGGGGGGGAGGGGTGGAGATTGGCCTTCCAACAGGTATTATTCATAGTTTAGTGGAAAAACTGCAGTTGCCCATGAAAATTGAATAGCAAGTCAGTTCATCATGTACAGTAGTTTATTGGTATCATAATCTGCTCCCAATGGATGCAATTACAAATCCATTTAGGAAGGAGTGCAATAGGGATTTTGTTCACACTTTAGGTGCCTGAATGACGTTTTGCCAATGAAACCTGCCTTCCTTCCACTACTCTTGGGTTCTGTTCACTTCCATACCACCAGAACTTTTTTTTTTTAAGATCTTATTTATTTATTCATGAGAGATGCAGAGAGAGGCAGAGACACAGGCAGAGGGAGAAACAGGCTTCATGGAGGGAGCCCGACGTGGGACTCGATCCTGGGTCTCCAGGATCACGCCCTGGGCCGAAGGCGGTGCTAAACCACTGAGCCATCCAGGCTGCCCAGTACTTGTTACCATACCCAGCACACTGATGGTTCTTGCTAATATTTGCTGACTGATTGGAACTGCCCTCATTATGTGTCTTTGAGGCACTTTTGCCCACTCAACACAGGGATGCTTAGAAATGGATTATAAAGTTACTTCTATGTGTGCATCTACTATATTTACTCTGCATGCCCCTTGACCCCAGCAGCTCTGGTTTTCAACTACTGCCCACCTTGATGTATAGCCTTCATATCTCTTTATATTGACAATGAGTGACTCATTCATACCAATGCAATAGTGTGAATAATCTGCTGTGCGTGTGACTTTTTGTTTTCTCAGGGTTTCCTGTAAGGCCCCAAACTTAAGGAGAGCAGAAAACTTCCCCCATGCTTTTAAAAGAGTGACAGGGGTCTGGCAGACATGCTATTAATGGCTATCTAAGGTAATCTATTAATCCTGTTACTATCACCATACATCCCTACCCCCTCCAACCATCCTATATAAAGTGAAGATACACTTTTGAAGGGGCCTCACCCAATAGTATATTAACATGGGGAATTTGGGCCTCATGCAAAATTATGTGGCATTCTCATCTCCAGATCCAATGAATAAAGTTCCAAGAAAACTGTCATAGAGTTTTTTTTTGTTTTTTGTTTTGTTTTGTTTTGTTTTGTTTTTTGGTGTGTATGTGTGGGATGCTTCAAGAAAGGGAGGCTGACAGCTCTTTGGCTGGATGCTGGTTGAGCTCTGAAGCATGGCATTCCAGTTTTGCCCCCAGAACTTTACACTTTGAGGCTGGAGTTTAGGGACATTCTGAATATACAGAGTAAGGCGTAATTACATCCTGGAGAATTCTGGAGGTGGGAGGTGAATGGTACAGCCTGCACTGGCTGCAAGAAGAAAAAGGAGGAAAGAGCGTTTGACCTACAATTCCTTTGCTGCGGAAGGCGGTCGAGCTTGAGCCGTTATTTTAGTCAGTTTGGGCTACTATAACAGAATAGCATAGACTAGGAGGCTTAAAAGAAATTTATTTCTCACAGTTCTAGAGACTGGGAAGTCTGGGATCAGGGAGCCATGCCATGCTAGGGTCCTGGTAAGATAAATCTCTCTGCCTTACAAATGGCCATCTTCTTGTTATGTTTTCACATGGCTGAGACCAAAGACAGGAAGCAAGCTCTCTCTTGTCTCTTCTTATAAGGGTAATAATTCCATGGGAGGGTTAGGGTTTCAACATATGTATTTTGGTAGAATACAAACATGTAGTCGGTGACAATCATCTAAAAGGAATCTTCTCAAGAAGTCAGGGCATGGCAAGGGGACTCAACTGTGGGAGGTACCATGGGGGGCAGGAATTAAGGATGGGCTAAAGAGAACCAAAAAGCCCATTATCCTCTCCAGGAACTTAGCAGTACAGTGTTTCGTCTAGTAATTCTGAAGAATCCACACATGTGTCCCACAAAAAAATAACATGTGAATGGGAGCAATGCGGAAGTGGCCACCTGGTGTCAGGCAAGGGGGAAACAAACTGGTGATCATCTAAGAAAAAAAAAAAAACAAATTTGCTCCTTTCTTTAATTAATTTTTTCCGTGCACTGACCCTGAAGGAGCGAGAAGAGATGGAAGAAGTAGAGGAAAATGTCATGTTCAATTTCTACTGTAACTCCCCTAGCCAAGGTCAGGCCTGATTAGAGAAGAGAGAGTAGTTGAGGGAGGAAAAAGCAGAGGGACAGAGCTTGGAATTAGATATGAGGTTCAAGTTTTGTTTTGCAGGACAGGACTTTATAGTATCTGAAAATGAGGCATTAAAACTGGAAGGAGATTATTCATTGAAACCAAAGAGATTGGAAGGTCACAGTTTCTACCTGGGATATCACCGAAGGTGGAGAAAGGTGACCCATCAGAACATGCTGGAAGCAGTGCAATGAAGAAAATAAAACTGTTCCTGTTTGTATCCTATCTGAGCTCATTCGTTAAATTGCATCCATGTGTAGTGTAGACATTACTGAAGAATTGATGGCAAGTTGGAAGATGGGACAACACTGCATACAGCAGATTGCCCCAAGCATTAGCATGCTTTTCCTTTCTGTAAAGCAGGTGGTCCGGTTCTCCCTCATGGTTCTCACTCTCTTTTCTCTAGCACAAACTTGCATACCCCTCCAAGAAAGCCCCCTAGTGATCCCTGATGTTGTGAAGGGTGTGACATCAAGGTTGGTATTCATGGGAAGGCAGTGGACATTCTTGCACACTTACCCTAGGTTTTCTTTTGCCAAGAATAAACCTGTAGTTAGATTTGCAGGTTGATCTCTGCCTAATAGAATACACTTTCATGTAGATTAAATTAAGCAAATGCTGTGTCGAGAAAGGAAGCCAAAGACAATTTCTTAAGGTTATTCTGGATTCTCAGTGAAACATTCAGTGGGGTATCTTGGTTGTTAGATTTGAAAGGTTCACAGTGATATTTGGTATGTGCTTTTTATACCCTCTTTCCAACCTTCAGGTGAATTTCCTATTTTGGGACATAGTCCCCACTTAATTGAAAATTGCTGAGCTCTAATATTATTATCCAGATGGTTTTATAAGATGATTTTGAATTCTCATTTGCTTTTTTTAGATGAGTTCATTTGGATAAGAAAATTTTTAAAAAATCACAGTATTAATTGATACAAGAGACAGGAACGGGCCTTTGTATGGAAATCACAATGGGATGATACATGATTGGGTGGGGTTAAATGCATCCTTCAATATAGTCTCTTCATGGCAGGGTTGTGGTAGAAGCTAAAGAGTGATAGCATTTAATATTTCTAAATTGTGGTGGCTTTCTGGCATCTGCAGACTGCAGTCTGCTCAAATATGCAATCTTTGAAGTCAGGGCCATGTAATCCACCAGTAATCCTATGGGTTATATCTCCAAAATATATATATATATATTTTTCCAAAATATATTTTCAATCAATTACCTTCTCTTTACCTCCATTGCTTATACTTCAGTTTGGGCATCTAAGTGATCTCTTTGCTTCTAATTTGCCTTTCTTTGATCCATTCCCACACTGGAGCAGATGTGATAAAAACAAAACAAAAACAAAAAACAAGTGGATTAAGACAGTGAATATCTCTTCTTCAATACTTAGTAAATGAAAGTGGGGGAGCACAGACCATCCAGGAATATATCTACAACCTGGTTGACTAAATTTTTAAAATTCTCTCCAGATATAGGATTATGAGTGAGAATGCCCAGGCTTTTATTGGCTCATCAGAACGCCCCCTGGGGGATGCTTAATAAGTTAGGAACAGGCTAGGCTGAAGTTCTTCCCTCTTTTTCACATTAGCACTCTTCTTCCCTTTTTTGGTGGTTAAAAAAAAGTCCTCCTTGGCTTTGAAATCAATTGTTGAGTTTGTACCAAAGCTATGTTTCCCATGGGCTACTCCCAGACATTGACAGGCTGTGCATGGCAGAGATTAAATACACCCATTTCCAAGAGTTGTAGGACTCTCTTGATGAGCCTCCTTGGCATGGAGTCACCGGTGGCCTTACCCCACTTTTCTTAAACTGGTTGGCAATCTAGGAGGCATCCACCCAAGCTTACTTCTTTCCTTCGTGCAGAATGAGACCTGCATCACGATCTGATGGCTCGCTCAACCTTTCCTGGAACCCTGGCAATTATTTCTCACAGATGTTCCCTCTAATAAATTTCTTGCACATTTAATCCTGCTTCTCAGAGGACACAGAATAATGAGCTGGTGCATAGGATATGCTTGATAAATTTACTCAGAAAGTGAATGAAAAAATGAATTAAAATATCTCTTTCTCACTTTTCTCTTTCTGGGCCTTTGGTTGTGTCTGATTCTTTGTTATAAAATCATTGCATCCAAGGAGAAGCTTTGAGTCATCTTCTCATGTCAGATGACTTTGGTACCTAGAACAGTTTCTAAGATGATGGAATCATAAAACTACATGTAAATTCATTAAAAATACATTTCATGGTGTTCTAGTAAAGATTAGATAAGATCAGTATAAAGAGCTTAGCACAGATCCTGACGCATAGTAGCTTCATTATATATAGATAAAATGTGATGGAAACACACCACAGGGCCCCATGAGTCCATCTGAAGCAACACAGTAAATGTACATACATCAGCAAAGATGAATCATAAATTATGTATGTTGAATAACAAAAGGGCTATTGGTTGGATCTAATGTTTATATTTATTTGGAGAGTTCTTTTTTAAAAATATTTTATTTATTTATTCATGAAAGACACAGAGAGAGAGAGAGAGAGGCAGAGACACAAGCAGAGAAAGAAGCAGGCTCCATGCAGGGAGCCTGACGTGGGACTTGATCCCAGGTCTCCAGGATCACACCCTGGGCTGAAGGCAGATGCTCAACCATTGAGCCACCCAAGTGTCCCTATTTGGAGAATTCTGAGTGCTTATGGTAGGCCCAGAGGCTTCGTGGTCTAAGGGTACTTATTCCTCATGATATTTGACTATGAAAAGGATTTTTGGTTGCAGTTAGAATCATACTAGCAGCTGATACTTTATATATTCAGCTTATATTCAGTAACTTGCTGAAGATTGCAGAAACAGTGTAGGAGAAGATGGACTTGTCTAGGGTGGTATGTTGGCATTGATAAGAAGACGGGAAATGAAGCAGAGAAGGAGCCAGAGTTACCTGGTGCCCTTGCAATACCATGTTGCCCTGGACAATCAACAAAACTCTAAGGAAACCTACAGAATGGGAGAAGATATTTGCAAATGACATGTCAGATAAAGGGTTAGTATCCAAAATCTATAAAGAAGTTATCAAATTCAACAGCCCCAAAACAAAAAAAAATCCAGTCAAGAAATGGACAGAATACATGAACAGACATACAAATAGCTAACAGACACGTGAAAAAAATGTTCAACATCACTTGGCATCAAGGAAATACAAATCAAAACTATAATGAATACCTTCTCATACTGGTCAGAATGGCTAAAATTAACAACTCAGGAAAAACAGATGTTGGCAAGGATACAGAGAAAGGGGTATTGCAATAAAATAAAAGCACTTTTCTCTAATAATCCAAATTATTTAACTTTTTAAGAGGCTGCATGTTTAGCTTGATGATTACTTACCTTAGGCCAATGATTCCTGATCTTTTAAGAACTTTGACAGCCTATTATTTCATAAGCAAGGCAGTATGAGAGAGTTCCACAATGTTTGGAAGGTATAAAACTTTTGAAAGTACACTTCTATGGGCACTTGGACACAAAATGATCATTTTTGCCACCCTTTTATGGCAAGTAATACTGATTTTCTATTTATATTAGTGATATAAATGTTGCTTTTAATTAAATTTAAATAAAAATATAGGTTAGTTTAAAGAAAACAATTCATAGTAAGACGGAGGGTAGATATGGCACAAATTGGGAATTTTGAATTACTGAAATTTGGGAAATACTGGTACAGTAGATAAAGATATCCACTAGATACTTGGGGTTGGGGTAGATATTATGGTCTAGATCTAGAGAGGGATAAATACAGAAACATTGTAATAAGAGTCATATTCAGTCCTGAAGCTATTAATTAGTTGTTGGACTTTGAGCAACTTACATAACATCCATTACTGACATTGGTCTTATTTTCAAAATTAAAGGAATGATTTAATTTATCCTGAGACTTCTTTTTTTGCTCTAAGATTTTGTAACATTGCATCTGTTTTTCCAACAAACCACTCATTTATTCAGGAATGAAAGAAAAACCAAATTTAGATTGTATTTTTTTAATGTGTCTGAAAAAGTAAAGATGACAAAACTTGTAATTCAGTGCCTTTTCCTTAGAAAAACTTTCAAAATAGTATCTAGAGTGGGGCTGACCTTTGTGAACTTCGTTTCTCTTCACTGACTTTAAAATATATATCTGTGTGCATCACTAATTTTCCATCATAATTATATCTTCAGCCAGCATCATAAAATGTGACCGTTATTATCTATCATCATTATTCATTGAAATATGTAATCAAAGACTGTCTCCGTCCTCTAAAATTATACCGCTAGTAATATTATTGTGTATGTCACATTCAGAAAAATCCATGAAAATTCAAAAAAGATATATATTCTGTGTACCAAATTCGGGGAAGTTCATGTAGAAAACCCAGAAATAGACCCACAACTATATGGTAAACTAATTTTTGATAACACAGGAAAGATTATCCAATAGAAAAAAGACAGTGTCTTCAACAAATGGTGTTGAGAAAACTGGACAGCTACATGCAAAAGAATGAAACTGAATCCCTTTCTTACACCATACACAAAAATAAATTCAAAATGGGTGAAAGACCTAAATGTGAGAAAAGAAACCATCCAAACCCTGGAAGAGAACAGAGCAAACTCTTTTGACCTCAGCTATACCAGCTTCTTACTAAATACATTTTTGGAGGCCAGGGAAACAAAAGCATAAATGAACTATTAGGACTTCATCAAGATAAAAGCTTCTACACAAGGAAACAATTAACAAAACTAAAAGGCAACTGACAGAACGGTATTTACAAATGGCATATCTGATAAAGGGTTAATATCCAAAATCTATAAAGAGCTTATCAAAATCAACACCCCAAAAAACAAATAATCCAGTTAAGAAATGGGCAGAAGACATGAACAGACATTTTTTCAAAGATGACATCCAGGTAGTTAACAGACAGGTGAAAAGATGCTCAACATCACTCATCATCAGGGAAATACAAATCACAACCATGATGAGATATACCACCTCATAGCTGTCAGAATGGCTAAAATTAGCAATGTGACAAACAACAGGTGTTGGTGAGTATGTGAAGGGGAAACCTCTTGCTCTGTTGGTGGGAATGCAAACTGGTGCAGCCATTCTGGAAAACAGTATGGAGGTTCCTCAAAAAGTTAAAAATAGAACTACTCTATGATCCAGAAATTGCACTACTGGGTATTTAGCTAAAGGATACAAAAATACTGATTCAAAGGGATACATACATCCCAATGTTTATAGCAGCATTATCAACAAGAGCCAAACTATGGAAAAAGCCTAAATGTCCATTGACTGATGAATGTATACAGAAGATGTGGTATATATATGTGTGTGTGTGTGTGTGTGTGTGTATAATGAATATTACTTAGCCATCAAAAGACCGAAATCTTGCCATTGGCAACAATGTGGATGAAGCTAGAGAGTACTTTGTAAGCTAAATAAGTTAGAGAAAGACAAATACTATATGATTTTACTCATATATGGAATATAAGAAACAAAACAGATGAATATATGTGAAGAGGGGAAAAAAGAGAGAAAGGGAAACAAACCATAAGAGACTCTTAATGATAGAGGACAAATTGAGGGTTGGTGGAAGGAGGTGGGTGGGGGATGGGCTAGGTAGGTGATGAATATTAAGGAGGGCATTTGTTATGATGAGCCTGGGTGTTGTCTGCACAGATGGCCTTTTGGCCCTAGTCGAACAGGTATACAGTTGCATTAGAAATTGATCTCTATCAGATAGTCCAGCTGGTGGAAGAAGGCTGGAGAGATGCCGGGTATGTGGTTAATGGTGAGGGTGAGGTTGGTGGTATTGGTGAGAATACCTCCTGGGATTTCCATCAGGATGAATCATTGAATTCATCCTGAAGCCTATATTTCACAGTATGTTAATTAACTAGAATTTAAATAAAAATTTGAAAAAAGAAAAAAAAACCCAGAAAATTTCATGTGAAAAGATATGAAGGAAGCATCTTAAATGCAGAGACATTTTTAGTTAAAGCCAGGCAGTCACTGAGCTGCCCAGTCAGTCCTAAAATAGCAGCTTTCAGCAGTCAGTGACCTTGGAGTTGACATTTTCCCAAATGGACAGGCTCTCCGTTATTAGAGGCTTTCACACAGCTCACCCCTCAAGTCCCTTAAAAGAGGCCAAGGGGGGAGACAAAAGACAAGAGGGAAGGACATTTACCACATTCAGACATTGGATCATCTCTCGGCTATAGCACTGGTCTTGGAGATTGCACCTATGTTCTAGTCTTGACACTTAGGGGCAGTACAATTGTGAGCTTCAGAGCTGGAAAGAACCACACCATTTCTCAAAAATGTCGTATACTACAGGAGTTAGAAGGCTTACTCAAGGTCATAGGGTGAAGTAGTGACAGAGTCAGGACCAGAACACAAGGTGCTTGCCTCCTGTGAGCCCAACTAATGCGTTTCAACTCTTATTCTAAGTTTTGAGCAGGGGATAAGGTCCTAGGAAGATGCATATGATCTCAAATCCCTACTCTTTCCTGGCCTGACCAGTACACCCCTGGAGTTGCATGGATAATAGTCAGTCTCAGGGTCTCCCTGACACTTGAGGTCTTTCCAGCTGGCCACTGATATTAATGTAATGAAGAGCTATGGGTGCTACATAGAGAAAGAATTTTGATTGGCCCTACTTAAGGTTGTTTCTGCACCAATCACTATAAACAATCAGTGTGGTATTGACTGGCTAGACTTGAATAATATGTCCATGGCTAGGAGATGGAGAGCTTTCATCAGAATCATGTTTGTTTTAGGATAGAAAGAATTCCCCAAAGATATGAGGGATGGATGCATGTAGGAGGATTAATACTGTTATCAGAAGAAGGGAGAACATTGGTTATGAATAGGCCAAAAGAAAGGGTATATCCTAATATCCTTCTGTAAACATTTCCCACCCTACTTCATCACGCCAGATACACATTTTTTAGGAGCGAAAGACTTGCAAAATGAGAAATAAGGTTTAAAATACATATTTTCAAATGTCAACACCAGTGAAAATAAAAAGTTTCCTATAAACTTAGGAAAAGATGTATTTTCCTGTAGTCATGGTGGCAAATGGCTACCAGAGCCAGTTTTGACCTGTTCCATAGATCAAGGCAACTCATTTCAGTTGAACACGCAGTTAGTGGTTAATGAATTAACTAGTCAATGTTAGTCCTTCATTTCTAAAAGTCAATCAGTGATGTGCTCACTAAAGCAAACACATCAGGACTGCTAACCAACAAGAGTCTTACCCAAGTAATCATGCCTCTATAGATGGTTAACTTCACTGAACGTCTACCAAGTCCTTGAACTCTGTGCTACCCCCAAACCCAATATAATATCCATACTCTGTGCTGCTCAGAAGACTGGGTCTAATCAGCTTAACTCCCTTAGTGTAGTGAGCAATAAAGTATTACATATACACATTATCAAAGTCCACTGGTGCCAACACTTCACCAGTTTGAATGAAGCCTAGACAACTTACTTCCTTTTATATCCTTCTACCCTCTCCCCATTACTAATATGTGTCTTAAATATTTCTGCTACATACATTGAGAACCACGTTAGGCAGTGTTAAAATTTTTGCTTCAAAAACCAAAAATTTTGTTTCTATCAAACAATATTCAGAAAGCTCAAGAGGAGAAGGAAATTCTGTTGTATTTATCATATGTTCCCTCTTAATATATTCTTTCATACTTCCTAATATCCCATGATACTTTCTTTGAATTTACTTTAGGGGTGACTGGGTGATGGGCACTGAAGAGGGCACTTGATGGGATGAGCGCTGGGTGTTATACTATATGTTGGCAAATCAAACTTCAATAAAATAAATAAATAAATAAAGAAATAAAGAAAGAAAGAAAGAAAGAAAGAAAGAAAGAAAGAGAAAGAATTTGCTTTAGCCTTTCTTTTAGGGTAGGCTTGCTGGGGATGAATTCTTTTAAATTTTCCTTCACCTGAAGATATCTTAATTTCTCAGGATTCTCAAAGGATACTTTCTCTAGATGCAGAATTCTGAGGTGACAAGTCTCTTCTTTCAGCACTTGGCAAATCTGTCACTTTGTTCTAACCTCTCTTATTTCCTATGAGAAATCCGTTGTTCCAACTGTTTTTTCCTCTTATATACATAATGCATCTTTTCTCTCTCACTGCTTTCTAGATTATTTCTTTGTTTTTAGTGTTGAGAAGTTTGACTATGATATATCTTGGTGTAGATTTCTTTGAGTTTATCTTGTCTGGAATTTACTCAGAGTCACTTCTTGAATCTGTAGTTTTATGACTTTTTTATTTTCCTTTGCCAAATTTGGGAATCTTTTTTAAAAATTTTTATTTATTTATTCATGGGAGACACACAGAGAGAGGCAGAGACATAGGCAGAGGGGGAAGCGGGCTCCATGCAGGAAACCTGATATGGGACTCAATCCCGGAACTCCAGGATCACACCCTGAGCCAAAGGCAGACCGTCAACCACTGAAGTCACCCAGGTGTCCCAAATTTGGGAACTTTTTAGCCATTATTTTTCCGAATACATTTTCAACCTCCATCTTCTTTTCCTCTCCTTCTGGGATGTGGTATAGTCACACATGTCACTGAGGCTTAATTTTTTCAATCTATTTTCTTTCTGTTATTCCAATGAGGTATCTTTATGTTCATGGATTCTTTCCTCTGTCCCCTCCACCCTTCTGTTGAGCCCATTCTTTTAGTTTTTTTAATTTTTATTTTTTGTAATTTTCAGTTCTAAAATATCCATTTTATTTTTCTTTGTATCTTCTATTTCTTTGCTAAGCATTTTTGTTTTTTTCATTTGTTTCAAGTATTCTCATAATTGCTTGTCAAAGAATTTTTATGATGGCTGATTTAAAATCCTTGTCAGATGATTCTAACATCTGTGTCATCTTAGTGTCGGCAACTGTTGATCATCTTTTCTCACTCAGTTTGAGATCTTCCTATTTCTTGCTATAAGTGATTTTTGATTCAAGGCTTGACATTTTTGGGTATTATGTTACAAGACTCTGAATCTTATTTAAATCTTGTGTTTTAGTTTGCTTCCATAGATGTGATGATGCCCCCTCTATTTGGGGGGTAGAAGATTCTCCCCTTCTTCTCTCTGACACCAAAGGGGAGGGGATCTTTTTACTTTGTTATTGTAGAAGTGAAACTGAGGGACTTCCAAAACTGAGTCAGAAAGGCCACTTAGCTTCTACCAATCTCAGATGGCACTAACTCTCAGAGCCTTCAGATACATGCAAAGTGAGAAGCTCAGATACATGCAAAGAGAATACATGGAATAACTAGAAATGAGAGTCCCGAAGAATCCCAGCTGCTCTAGTGCCCTATCGTTTGAGCCTTCCTAGCCCAGGCACCACCTTTGTGAAATGAAGAAGTACTCAAGATGACCCAGCCCCATCAGCACCTAACTGCAACTTCTTTAGAGATCTCAAATGAGAACTGCCTAGCTAGAGTTTCTCAACCATGAGCTGGATAGTTCCGTGTAGGGGCTGGTGCAATATAACATATTTAGCAGGATCCCTGACCATTACTCACTAGATGATGGTAGCACCTTTCTAGTTATAACAATTAA
This sequence comes from Canis lupus familiaris, assembly GCF_011100685.1. Taxonomy (NCBI): domain Eukaryota; kingdom Metazoa; phylum Chordata; class Mammalia; order Carnivora; family Canidae; genus Canis; species Canis lupus. Next base: position 59,718,300 of record NC_049229.1, on the reverse strand, counting down.
AGATGTCTCCAGGATTTCCCATCTACTTGCCAGATGGGATGCTCCCTGAATTATGAATCACTTAATAAATCAATTAGATCTTCAAATTAAAAAAAAGTCTCCAAGCATTTGCAAATGTCCCTTGGGGAAAAATCACCCTTATTTGGTTAGCTGATCCCAGTCAACCCCTATATTTATGAGAAAAATAAGTGATTGTTATTGTTTTTAGGCCATTGTTTAAGGTTATTTGTTATACAGCATTGATAATCAGAGGGGTGTGGGGGATGAAGAACTTCTTCTCTACAAGCTTATCTGATGTTAGCTGAAAAACTGGACTTTGTCAGAGTGATCAATAGTCTGCTTCTACTGTCCCTGGAATGTTTATGATGGGCTATCTATGGTATCAAGATAGGCATTTATTTATCATTTATAGGAGGACTTATAGAGAATTATAATAAAAACACACATATACATTATGTAAAAATATACACAAAACAATTAAATGAGAATAAAAGGAAAATTTGGAAATCACTTAGGGAAATAGTCAAATAATTTTTTTAAGAAGAGGAAGTGTTTGCTGATTTCACTCCCCTCCCCCATTTTTCTAAAACCTAAGAGAAAAAAAGCACTTGGAGTTTTATTGTAAACTAATTTGTAAGTGCAATATGTTTTTGTGTCATTAAATTCTAAGAGGAATTTACAATATGAATTCTTAAATGAAGGACGTTGAAAAGGTCATCAACAAAGTTTTACTTTCACATAAGTTACAGAATAATTTCTCCTGTGACCAGGGACCTGACATTCAATCACAACTCAAAGGAAATATTTCTGTCAGAATGAGCCTGATGTAGCTCAGGTATTTTTGATGATTTAGCAAAACACCATGATAGTATTTGGAGAAAGAAATCAATCAGGAATATAATTTGAATAATGGCCAGTTGATCAGCAGCGCTACTTCTGGCAAACACATCTCATGAATTTAAGTCCTTCCTGTTAAGACCCGTGTTCTTAAAAATCTTATCATACATATGAAGGAATGTTTATTTTCCTTTTTTAAAAATTTTTGGGAGGTAGCAAATCCATGAAAGAAATCAAGTTATCAGTCAACAAATTAAAAAGGAAAAAATCGGGGATCCCTGGGTGGCGCAGCGGTTTGGCGCCTGCCTTTGGCCCAGGGCGCGATCCTGGAGACCCGGGATCGAATCCCACGTCGGGCTCCCGGTGCATGGAGCCTGCTTCTCCTTCTGCCTATGTCTCTGCCTCTCTCTCTCTCTCTGTGACTATCATAAATAAATAAAAATTAAAAAAAAATAAAATAAAAAGGAAAAAATGATGAGGGAATAAAACACGCTCTGGATTCCCTCTATTACCTTTTTATGTGTTTGAGGGTTCCATCCAAAGAGTTTGACTCTTGCAATTGAAATTATGGTGAAAGATCTTTTTTTTTTTTTTTTTTTTGTAAAAGATCTTTATTAGCATTCCTAATAGCCAAAAATAAGTCAACAGAGACCCTAAAATCTTATGTTTTTTCCAGGTGTTTCTTTCCTCAATGTAAGGAGTGTAAATCTAGCTTTTGGTGGCAATACACTTCTTTCTTGAGAACAAACATCTCTCAAAGCCAGCATACTACTTGAGACAGCTTTTGTTATTGTTTTTAAGGGATGTGTCCTCTGTAGTAAGTGACTGCCATGGGGTAGGCAAGCTTTGTTTTGGGGGATGTTTATTTATTTGCCTGGTGGCTCCAAGAAATCATCAGAGGTCCTTGAGTAGAAGGACCCAGGGCTACTGGTATGCTAAGGATGGGAAGCAGGCTCAGGAAAGGTAAATTGTGAAGTATGAAGTTCTGAGTCACCACCATAAAATCAGGATCTTTATTATGAAGACGCATTTATCATGTCCCTTGTGCCGCTATTTCTTCAAGATTTTATTTTAGTTTTCGGGATCCCTGGGTGGCGCAGCGGTTTGTCGCCTGCCTTTGGCCCAGGGCGGGATCCTGGAGACCCGGGATCGAGTCCACGTCAGGGTTCCTGGTGCATGGAGCCTGCTTCTCCCTCTGCCTATGTCTCTGCCTCTCTCTCTCTCTCTCTCTCTCTCTCTCTCTCTGTGACTATCATAAATAAATAAAAATTAAAAAAAAAGATTTTATTTTAGTTTTCAATAATTAAACTGTAAACAGCTTTTAGTATCTGAATATCAGATGTACTAACATAGCCTAAGGAAATAATGTGTTTGATAGAGTCTGTTTCTTGATTCCTAGCAAATCCTAACAAATTATCTTTGGTCACCAGGTCAATCCAGGATCACTGAGCGGCGCAGGTGATTTGTAAATCCATACTGTGAGTGTGAATCCGGACTCTGTTTTTGGAAAGGTATTCATTTTTTAATCTGTTGTTTTGACTCCTTGTGATGGCTTCCATAGTGTGACAGGGAAACAATTTACCTATAAACCATAGTGATAAAGGCTGTTCCTCCTACAGAAGTAGATCTTTGGAGCAGTTTATTAAGATGTTACCTATCTAGAAGCATCTTAATTCTTTCTGCTGAGAACTCGGAAATACACTGGGTCACTTTTTTCAGCCTGATTTCAGCCACTTTGGAACTTAAAGGTTTGAGCCCACATAGAAAGGGCACTGGCTGGATAATTCTTTCAAACTAAAATATACAAGTTAATCATGGATTTGAATCTCAATAGCTCCACAGGGTAGCTGAATGATATTGTGTAAGATTTTAATCTCTAACCTATAGTTCCCTTTTCTGTAAAATGAAGATAAGAATAATACTCTTCTCTCTTATGGTTGTTATATGAGTTAAATGAAATAACATGAGGTCCTTAGCCCAGATCCTGGCAAATAATAAGCCCTTGGAAAATATTAGCTTTTCTAATGATTGCAAATAATCATGAGGAAAGGAGAATTTATCAAGTTCAGTTTATTGTAGCTCAAAGAACTGGTAAAACAACTCTGTTTTCTTAATATAATTGTAGATAGTAGGAATGCTTTGGGATAATATATGACCTTAACTTGGAAGATCTCAGTGGATTATTTTGTAATATAATAAGAGAAAATAAGAAAAGGTCAAATTGTAATTTTCTAAGAGTGATTCCAATATAAATTACTGATTATATTTTTTTTAAGATTTTATTTATTTATTTATTCATGAGACACAGTGAGAGAGAGAAAGGCACAGACACAGGCAGAGGGAGAAGCAGGCTCCATGCAGGGAGCCTGACGTGGGACTCAATCCCGGGTTTCCAGGATCACACCCTGGGCTGAAGGTGGTGCTAAACCGCTGAGCCACCTGGGCTTCCCTGATTAATTTTTCTAATGGTAGAATATAAGAATTCATCAACTAGACAGACACATCTCTGCCTTTTAGGCACTCATTAGAAAACAGTCATTTTATTATGTCTAGGATGGTCCATTTTTCTCCAAACCTCTCAACTTACAGTGGGACTTCACCCTCCCACATCTGCTACAGTGAAACTAGTTGCTGCATCAGTTTGGCATAAGCAGAAATAGGAATATTTTATTCTTGCTATTTTGGACTGTGACTCATGTCTTCTTGTTCCTTAAAATTATTGTCTCAGGGTTAGATTTCTTGCAAACATTGCTTGTTTGGGCTGAGTGATAGTCTTCTTTTCAGTTCCTGTGAGCAATGTTTTGTTCCCCTTGAAAGTGTAAATTCCCCAACTATATTGTCTCATCTAGAGAAATGTTAGTGATGATGAGAAAACTGTGGTCTAGCAGAAAGGGCCTCTTGTCAGCCAGATCTGGGTTCTGATCCAGGTTCCATCTTGTTCAGGTTGTGCAGTCATGGGCAAGCCCTTTTCTCTCTTGGAACCTATTCCTTCACCTGTAAAATGGGAAGATACTACATTATTGCATACATGTAAAGCACCCAGAAAACTCCCCAGTTTATAGTATAAGCTCAACCAATGTCTCTTGATATTAAGATTAAAATTATGCCCATGATTCTTGTAATCTGGTAAGGCTGTTGAGACAATGTTATCCTACAATAGTGCATATGATGTAACAAGCATGGTACCTATTTGCAGAGTGGGCACTCCATAACTGAGAGCTATTAATATCATCAATACTTTGCTCCTTGCTCATAGACTTTTTAAGTGTTATATTGAGTCAGCGTGTGAGGAAAGAGGAGCAACAAGGAATCCTGATAAGTCAATGTCACCTCTCTCAGAACTTCTAAAAAGGTCATCTCAGCTCTCTTGCAAGAGCTTGGTGACAATGATGATGATCATGATGAGGATGAGGATGAGGATGAGGGTGATGGTAGTTGGCATTACTGGGCATTTACTCTAAGACACACATGGTGTTCAGCGCATTCTCTCATTTGTTCCTCCTAACGAATCTGTGAGGCACTATCTTGTGTCTCCCCAAAACACATCTTGGAGCAGATTCATGAGTTTACTTGGGAAGTAATCTCAGGAGCATGGTGATAACCTGGAAAATGGCACAAGGGAGAGAGAAGGTCAGGAAACAGTGGGATGAAGAGTGAGCGCTGCTGTGGGCAACTGGAGTCTAGAAGCATAACTTTCTCAAAGGGTCCCTGGATGTTAAGTGAGCAAGGCCACTTGTGCTTCTATTCCTTCTTACCTGGACCATTGTGCTCTAACTCCTGGGGCATGGATCATACAATAGTTATTGATTTAGGGAGTACACTATATCCTGCAGCATAGCACTGCCCTGACTGTGTGGGACTAGTGATCCTAGTTCAAGTGCTCAATGGTAATATCCTTTGCTGTAAAATTGAGATCGTTGGTCGGAAGCAAGAAAAATTTCCTGACAAAGGCCTCCCTTTTGAGGCCAGGTTAGGGAAAAGCATCACATTCTCTGTCCTTATTACCTACTGTCAGAACTCCCCAAGGAGAACTTGGTTTTTGCAAGACTCAAGCAGCTGGCAGGGTATTAGGAAACAATTGCACACATGCCTGTGGTAGAGAAGGGATGTGAATGCAAATGAGAGTGGGATGGGCACAGGGGGCTTGGCCAAGAGAGGGGAAGCTTGATGCTATTGGTAGAGGCTCCCAACATAGAGAGTCCAGAGGAGGAGCATTACTTGTAAAAGGACAAATTCTGATACCAAGAAATCCAATTTAAAGAATTCTTATAACCAGTAGTATTCTTGAGCCAAAGTCAAAGCACCTCCCCTGACCCCTGCCAAAAAAAAAAAGAGGAAAATTTCAGAGTCAGTCTTAGAATTTTGTTGCCAAAAGAGATAATCTGGACCAATTGTTCCATTTTATTTAATAAACGAGGAAAATGGGGTTGGGAAGATGCAGCCACAGTCTATTTCAGGTACTTGGGAAAAAGTTGGGATGGAAGGACTTTGTGTAGACCTGAGATCATCAGTTTGTGAGGTTTCCTGAGTGAGAAGAAGCTCACAGAGCAGAGGACAGGGATCAAGCAAAGGCCTGTGCAGAAAGAGGTTGGGTTAACAGGATTAAAGAATTCTTGGGATACCAAATGGCAAATGCGGACTATTGTCACAGCTGGGTGCTCTACACAGGAGCTCATCACACTATTCTTGCTTTGTGCTCAGTTGAAACTTTTAATAATAAATAGAAAAGCATTCAGGGCAGGGGTGATGGGTGAGGTTGAGGTCAACATATGTCTAAGTGAAAATGAGAATGCAGTGTAGTAGGTCTGCCCGCAAACGTATCCAGGACATTAGGCAAGCCAGCAGAAAGGCATATTATGTATCTTGTGGTCGGGGAGGGGTGAGGCAGTCTTTCTGGGGGTGGTCAGGACAGAGGTGAGTCTTGAAAGACAGGATGAGAGAATGAAAGAGCCCAAATGTGAAGTCAGCAAAACCTGCCTTCAAATTTCTGCCCCACGACTGAGCTGGGATGAGTTATTTAAACTTTGTGTCTAATCTCTGAAAGAGTTCTAGCACTTTCCTTATATTGTTCAAGTCAGGGGGCTGCTGCAGAGATACTAGCTGTGGCTCACAGGGGAAAGAGCTCACTCAGCACACATTCCAAGTCATCTATAGTTTGTCTCCCTAAAAAGTCAGGAGCTACATTCCCCAAGCTTCCTGGTAGCCTGGTTCAACATGTGACCCAGATGCGGTCAAGCATTTGCACCTTCATAAGAGTAGAGAAGGCAGAAGTGAACAACATGGCTGCTGCTGGGCTAGGGGAAGCAGCTTCTTGTGGCAGTCAAATATGGGGGCATACAGTTCTGGGGTCACTGAGGTAGAGCTTCTGGTTCCTAGTCTCACTGGAGCCAATTGACGTGTAGCAACAATTCTGCTCTAACAGTCCTGTAGTATAGCAGACATTTTTCTTGACCTGTAAACCCTTTCAGGCTGGGCTTTCTGGCCCTCTCAAAGCTCATATTGCCTCGTAAGATCTTATAATAAACCATTTTCTGTTTTATAAACAGAGGATTCTGTTTTCTACCAGTAAGAAGCCAGATAGGTGCCATACTTCTTTCCCTGAATCCCCAAATCCAAGCTGTCACCAACTCCCATTATGCAATATTTTCTGTCTGTCTACTTATCTCCTTCCTCTCTGCTGCTTCCCTTGGTCAGAGCACTACCATCTCTTGCTTAGGTCCTATCCATGGGCTTTTCCTCCACAGCCTCCCAGGGCTCAGTATCTCTGTAAGTCCAGTGTCACAACATACCAATGAATTCTCCACACAGACACCAGAGGCGTCTTCCTAAGGTGCCAATATATCTGTGACACACCCTCCCTGCTCACACAATCTAGACCTCAGCTATATGGAGTCATTTTCCATTACCAGTGTGGGCACTTGATCCTCCTGTCACCAAGACTGTGTGCATTTGTTCTTTCTACCTAGAACAGTCTCCTCTCTCTCTACCGGGAGAACTTCTTTCCATCTTTCAGGTCTCAGGAAGCATTTCTTGACTTCTCAAGTTCAAGTTAGTGGCCCTTGTACTTCTACAGTATCCTCCAAACGTATTGTACTTGGTGTTGTTTATTTATCTGGGTTCTTTCCTGGACAAAAAGTCCTATGAGGGCTGGAGTTTTGTCTGTAGAATTAAGTTTGCCTTCAAAAACTTGAGGCACTCAGCCTGAAATATGTAGGCAGTCAATATAAACTAGTTAAATGGAGAATGGTGTCAAATGCCCCAGAAAGTTCTGAAGTAGAAGGATTGACCATTGTCCATGAATATTGGCAACCTGATGTCACTAATGACCTCAGTAAGGGTAGTTTCAGAGGCATATTATGATAGCCACTGGGTGGCCATTGATTTGTCACATCTTGGTTTACTCTATAGCTGGCCATGGTGTTCTGATGATGTGAGTGGGCAGGACAGGCAGTGGAAGCATCAGACAAATAAACTGTTCAAATTTTATTTTTCTTTAGAATAAGAATGACAATAACTCTAATTATAGTTAATCTATAATAATGAGTCTAGTCTGTATTGTATCCACCTTTCTGTCAACACAGTCATGAAATATAATTGTTCATATTATTTAATGGAGGAAGGGGGGTCCCTGAAGATAAAAGTGTCCAGGGCCTCTGAGATGGTAATGCAGTCCTGAGTAACTTTGCTGACTTTACAGTCTAGTCTTGTCTCTGAGATTTATTTGTCATGAACTAGGTCACCCTCTTTCTTCTCTCACTCTCTGGTTCCACCCTTGGTGCTGGCTCTTCTACACTTCCTGAGTTGGCCTGGTTGGGGCAACCATATCCTCTGATATCTAACAGACTGTGGTTCAGAGAGGTCTTATCAGAGGGCCCTGAGAAGGGAAAAGTGACACTGTTTTTCATGATTTTCACAAAGATATCGGGTTCAGCATTTGGGCATGTCTATTTCTGTTTTTGCTCAGGGTTAATGAAGGCTACAAGTAAAGATATGATTTTCCTGGAACTGTTGAAGAAAGACCCAGCCAAACTCTGCCAACACAGCACAGTATCTGGAAACAAGAAGTACAGACTCTGCTTGGTGAAGCAATTAGCAATGACCACAAATGACTGGATGGTTGAAGTAACCCAGGGAAAATTAAAGGGGACCCTAAGTAATGAGTTCAACTTGAAGGATACTAGGAGGAGGAAAGAAAGGTTATCAGAAAACATGTTAACTTGCACACTCTTTTCTCTAAGGTAGCCTTTGTTCTAAGTAGAGGTCTGATTTGCTTTAGATAATGCATAGCATCAAACTGAGAAATTTCTCAGCTTTACTGGAATCTCAGCATTTTGTTCTTTTATTTTTTTTTTTAATTTAAATTCAATTTAGTTAATGCATACTCTATTATTAGTTTCAGGGGTAGAATTTAGTGACTCATCAGTTGCATATAACACCCAGTGCTCATTACATCCAGTGCCCTTCTTAATGTCCATCATCCAGTTACCCCATCCCCCCACCTGCCTCCCCTCCAGCAACTCTGTTTGTTTCCTAGAGTTCGGCATCTCTTATGGTCTGTCTCCCTCTTAATTTTCATCTTATTTTATCTTTCTTTCCCTTTCCCTATGTTTATCTGTTTTATTTCTTAAATTTCACATATGAGTGAAATCATGTGGTATTTGTCTTTCTCTGAATGACTTATTTCACTTAGCATAATATCCTCTAGCTCCATTCATATCATTGCAAATGACAAGATCTCATTCTTTTTCATGGCTGAGTAATTTTCCATTGTTCTATTCCACATCTTCTTTATCCATTCATCTGTTGATGGATATCTGAGCTCTTTCCATAGTTTGACTATTGTGGACATTGGTGCTATAAACATTGGGGTGTATGTGCCCCCTTCAAGTCACTATATTTGTATCCTTTGGATAAATACCTAGTAGTGCAATTGCTGGGTGGCAGGGTAGCTCTTTTTTTTTTTTTTTTAACTTTTTGAGGAACCTCCACAATTTTGCAAAGTGACTGCATCAATTTGCATTCCCACGAGAAGTCAAGAGGGTTCCCCTTTCTCTACATCTTTGCCAACACCTATTATTCTGAATTGTTAATTTTAGCCATTCTGTCTGGTGTGAGATGGTATTTCATTGTGGTTTCGGTTTGTGGTAAAGTTTCTTGGAAGCCCTAGCTCAGTATATGGTGGTGGTGGTGGTGGGGTTGTGGGCAGAGGCCAAAACAAAGGTTTTTTTCTTCCAAGGCTTTTCCTTTTGGGAACCACCTACAACCAACACACAAGGCCCTAGTTTGTGAGAGATGAAACTAAAAGCATGCATGCCCCAATCCCAACTCATTCTATGGCTCTAGAGTAAATGTTCTGTCTGCTTTGAGATTCTGCAAGTATAGTTTATCATATAAAATCATTAATCCATTCACTCTCTCAGGCTCCTTTGGAGTTCCAGATGCTGGTGATGTAAATATGAATAAAACTCCATCCCTGCCAGCTTTGCTGGCACTTTTCTTTGTAGCCTGACATCTAATATATTTACTGGTTTACATCTCTTTCCCCCATCCTCTGCCGCAATAAGACTATAATCTCTATGAGAATGGGAACTTTGCTCTTTTGCTCATTACTCTGAATTTAGTGCCTAGAACAGTGACTGGCATTGCAAGATAAATAATTGTTGCATGACTTTGTTTAATGAGTGAAATTATTTTATAATAATTATTAATCCTGAACAAACTGTTAAAAAGAAAAGTCCATGAGCTCAATTCAAAGCAATTTTTCATTACCATTCTCCAAAAATTTGGTTTTGAAAGTATTTATAAAGATGTGGTAAAATCAATGCGGAAACATCAACACTTTTCTTTAATAAAAACTCCACATAAATATGTAACAGGGCATTGCTGAGCTCTACATAAACATCTTACAAGTTATTAATTTTGAGAAATTTGAGTTACACTTGAACTAGCAATTGTCTCTAGTAACTTCTAAATATAGCATTCACCAACTCAATAATGCAATTTACCTTCTAGTTGTTTAAAGTAGTTGTTCCTTTGTGCAAGACTAGATCCTTTTCTAGAAAAGATTAATCTGTTTGCAATAATGTTTGCACATGTTCAAAGCCTGTTGGCCTGTATTGACATTTAAAAAAGAAAAAAAAGACTTGAGTTCTGAACCAAATCAAATGACTTTCCAGGAATGAGCCATATGGCTTTGTAAAATAATTTGATAGATGGAATTCAGCCTTCAGAATAGCAGGTATAGAAAGTTAGAATGTAGAATGGTTGCCTCTTGATGCCTGGAATTCCACTATTGAAGAGTCATTCTTTTGGGTCTCCAAAAGCCTCTTAATCTTTTCAGTTTTCCCTTCTAAATTTAGAGAACAAAGATACTCTAAGTTAGTATTTGCTAACTGTTTACCTGGAGGAACCAGAAAAAATTATGAATTAGTGAAGTAGGAGAGTGTATGATACCAGGAAGTTGGGAGGATACCATGAAGTACAGATGCTTATGCTAACCAATTTCTAGCCAGAAGCATCTTTAAACCTTTTTATTTAGAAGGATGGCCATCTAGCTGGGGATGGGGATGGGATGCAGATGGTGGTGCTTGAAGCTAAGTTTGCATAGCAATTTGTATAAAATAAACACAACATCTATTGTTCACATCAAGAAGGAGTGGGGACAAAGTTACTGACAAAAATTATATAGGAGGAATAACTAAGTCTTCCTTAAGCTCTATCTTGTTGCTGTTATCCCCTGGCTCAAGTTCATTATTATCCTGTGAGAACTGGGTCCCGTATTATACTGTTAGAGCAGTTGCATTCTCTAAAGATGCTGAAAATACCAATTTTTATAGGAAATGTCCTGGTTTTGCTGGTGATGGTTCAGGCCAGGTAGTCAGAAAAGACCTCCTTTTTTTAAATATGAGAGACACACAGAGAGAGGCAGAGACATAGACAGAGGGAGAAGCAGGCTCCTAGCAGGGAGCCCAATGCGGGACTCCATCCCTGGACCAGGATCACGACCCAAGCCAAAGGCAGATGCTCAACCCCTGAACTACCCAGGCATCCCAGAAAAGACATCCTTGATAACGTGACACCTGAGTACAGTCTTGATTGAGGAAAGTGAAAATATGAACCACAAGATTCCTTCCAAGAAAAAGGACAGAAGTGCTTAGCCCTGCGATTGGAGTGTGCTTGGGAGTCAGCAAGTGGCCATTGTGTCTGGAATGCAACAAGTTGGGGAAATATGGAAGAGACAAGAGCAGAGTCTCCTCTGCAAGTCAGGGAAACAGTTGGGCAGAAAAAGTAGAGCCAACAGGTCTAGTAAGGGCTTTAATGAGACCTTGATGGGAGTAGCATAGGAAGCCATTGGAGAGCTTTGACCACAAGAGTAGTGTGAGCTAACTTGGGTTTTAAAAGGATTGCTCTGGCTGAGGCTCTGGGGAGAATAGTTTATAAAGGAACAAGAGCAGAAGGAGAGGAAATATCAGGAGGCATATTGGTTGGGATGAAGTTTAGCAGTGACAATATTGCCCAAAGAACAAGTAGCTTTAAATAGAAGTCAGTTTCTCTCTCACTCTTAAGTCCAGAGCTTGAATTTCGATGTAGATGGTAGTTGTTTACCAAGTCCTCAGCAACTGGAAAACTTTCCAACTCATTGCTCTAAGGACTCAAGAATGCAGATAGAAAAGAGTAAGTATAAGGGTGCTTCTCTATGGGCTAAGGAGTCATCTGTGTACCAGAAAGTAGGGTGAGGACAAGATAAAGAAGCTACAAAGGGTATCTTACAACTACCTCTTAAGAAGGTTCCCAGAAATTCCATAGACATTTCTGCTTACATACCCTTGGCTACTCCAAGTTCTAAGGAAGGTTAGAAAATCTAAATCTGGAAGACCAGGTGCCTGGCTAAAAATTCTACTAGTATAAGGGGACGGGAGGAAGATATACATATTGGGAGGCAATGAGCAGTTTTGACCATAGGGCACTATTGCAGTAATCTAGGCGAGAGATGATGGTGATGGAGGTCGGGAGAAGTGGTCAAATTCTGGAAATAATTTGAACTAGAGGCAAGAGGAAATACTGATGCACTACCTTTAGGGTGTTAGGGAAAGAGAATAGTCAAGGATGATAAAGGTTTTGGCTTAAGCAGCTGAAAAATGGAACTAGGCTTAAGGATATTCTGAGTAAGCTTAAGGATAATCACAAGCTTGATTTTTGGGAAAGTTAGTTTTGACACTCAAGTGGAGATGTCAGGAAAGCAGTTGGATATACAAGCCTGGAGTTATAGAGAGACATCTGGCTTAGAAATAGAAATTTGTGATCTGTCTGCATAGATATGGTATTAAAAGCCATGATAACAAAAATCATCTAAGAATGAGTGTAGATAGGAAAGAGTAAACATAAGATACTGTGCCCAAGGCACTCCAAAATTTAGAGGTTGGGAAGACAAAGAAATGACCAGTAAAAAAGGCATAGAATCAAGACAGAAGACTCCCTAGAAGCTTAAGAGAGTAAGTATTACAAAAAAGAATAATACACTGTATCAAATTCTTATTGAGTAAGAAGAAGATTAATAACTGACCATTGGTTTTAACAACATGAAGCTTTTTGGTGATCTTGATGTGAACTGTTTCGATGAAAGAGTGAGGAAGAGAGCCTGCATGGAGTGGATTCAAGAGAGAAGGAAATTAGAGAAAGAAAGAGAGTGGGGCATCTGGGTGGCTTAGCGGTTAAGCATCTGCCTTTGGCTCAGGTCGTGATCCCAGGGTCCTGGGATTGAGCCCCACATCAGGCTCTCTGTATGGAGGCTGCTTCTCCCTCTGCATATGTCTCTACCTCTCTCTGTGTCTCTTATGAATAAATAAATAAAATGAGAGAGAGAGAGAGAGAGAGAGAGAGAGAGAGGAATCGGGCAAATACAGATGATTCTTTTTCCCCTGGGAGATACCTGTAAACATGAGCAAAGAAATGAGATAGTAGCTGGAGGAGGGCATGGAGTTTTTTTCCCCCCTTTTAAAAATGAGCTATATTGCAGCATGTTCTGTATGTTGATGGGAAAGATCCAGTGTGGAGGGAAATTTTGAAGACACAGGAGAGAAGGGAAAAAGTTGGACTAAATTCCCCAAGTAGATAAGAGGAGACAGTGCCCAGTGCACAGATGGAGGTTTTGGCTTCAGAAAGGAGCACAGACAATTCACCCAGGAGGGAAGGCAAATTACATGGGAACAGATGCAGGTAGGCAGTAGAGGCGGTATTGGGATCTAATGGAAATTCTCCCCTGATGGCTTCTGTTTTGTTGTTGAAATAGAATTCACACTCATCAGCTGAGAGTGAGGAGGAGGGCTGAGGAACTGGAGGTTTGTGGAGAGAACAGAAAATATGAAATAGCTCTGTGAGAGACTGGTCTGGTGAATGGACTATTGAAATATGATGGGATCCATGGGGCAGCTCTGTGGACCTGTGTTACGTCAGTGGTCATGAATTGAGTTTGTGAGTGTGGGAGGAGGTAGAGGTGGATGTCAGCAGAGTTGAGGATAAGCCGGGTTGGGGGCGGGGAGAGGGAGAAAGGAGTGGTTGGAGAGAGAGAAGAAGAGAGGTAAGAGTACATTGATTGAAGGGAATCATAAGGAAGAAGAGACCATACAATGTAATTCGGTCATGGGGTCCCTTGATAGGATGGGGGTAAGGGACAGTGGAATAAAGGTCTTGGATTCAATGGATCAACCATTGCCTTTCTTTGAAAAGTTGGCAAATCGTGCAAAATAGACATTGCTACTTTTTGACATCATGTGTTAGACTATTGTTGGATTGCAATGAAAATAATCCCCCAAATTTCAGTGGCTTAAAAAAACACAAAACCATTATGATAACATTCAAGTTAATGGCAGCTTTCCTTTAGATAGTCATTTAATGACCCAAGTTGATGAAGGCTCTGCCAACTCCAACATATGACATCTGAGGGGCGTCTCACACCTTGCCACATCGGGCAGACAGTAGTGAAAAAGAGCATAGAGGCACAGGTGTGAGGGGATTTGTGAGCCATGCTTGGAAGTGGCATGTATCACTTCAATTGGATTCCACTAAAGATGACTTAGTCACTTCTCTGGAGGAGGCACAGAGAAATGAGGTCTAGCTGTGTTCCCAGAAAGAAGGGGAGAGTGATTTTTGCAGATAATTCCTTTTGTAGCTAGCAATCCCTGTCATTAGCCCCTTTGGCCAGCATAATCCATTACGTGAAACGTACTCACATACTCCTGAAGAAGGAAAACCCAAAATTTTATACAGTTGTCACGTCAATTTCAATGTCTAGGATTCTCAGGAGATGCTCAGATCTTTCCTTTAGGTCCACATATGGTTCTTCGAGTTCTAGCATCCTTCGAATTAAAAGACAAGTCAACTGTACTCCATCTGCCCTCCCAGTATAAAAAAGTAGAGAGAATAACCACAATAAACACCCCCAAAGCAGTGCCTGATGCACAGCAATGATGTAATCCTACTGGGGAGATATTGGAAAGACCTTCCACCCCTATCAATAAAATGATTTGATAGACTCTGGGTTGGTCCTCTACACAGAACTTTCTTGTCCACTGTTCTCGGTGGCCCTGGGTGCGCATCTGCCCTTCTGGAGAATATTCTTGTTCATTTTCCCCATGTTCACATATGGAGTGGATATTGCTGAGTATGTTATTAGAAGCTGTACACCTTTCAGAACCCACTTTCTGCTGGTGCATGAGAGTAGTTTTATAAACATAAGCTTGTGGTTTCTAAGCAATAGAGTTTGTTCAAAAACTTGACAGGCTTCTGACCTGTTTCCAGTCAATTTCATGTGGTAGTAAATAAGCCCCCGGTTGTCTTCCAGACCTGACCTGAAGTCTCCTTTTCTTTCTCAGCACATCTCTCCTGCCCTTGTGGAATCTACACTGATGTCTGAAAGAGGCTATGGTGGCAAGGCCACATCCTCAATAACCTCTTTGCCACTGGAGCTGAGCCTCAATCTCCTTTTTCTTCTCTCTGTCTTTCTCTCTCTCTCCCTTGATCCACAAATCTTATTTTCTAGTATCTGGGGGTACAGAAACCATCAGTTATCTTAGCCCTCAGAAGCTCTGAATTTTGGAAGTCTTTTTATTCAATTCCACTTCAGCTGGAAAATAGTCCATTCTTGCCCAAGTTCTTTTTTTTTAAGATTATTTATTTATTTATTCATCACACACACACACACACACACACACACACACACGCACACACACACACAGGCAGAGGGAGAAGCAGGCTCCATGCAGGGAGCCTGATGTGGGACTCGATCCTGGGTCTCCAGGACCACACCCTGGGCTGAAAGCGGCGCTAAACCGCTGAGCCACCTGGGCTGCCCATTCTTGCCCATCATCTCTTTTTTGCGATACTTTGCTAAAAGTGAAAAATAGCAGCCAACATACACTAATATTAATTCTCTTTCCAACTGTTTTCCTTAGAGCTACAGACTTAATAGGCTTTTGGTCTGCCTTTCAAGTTATCATAGATGATAGTTTTACTTATTTTCCCCTGTGGATAACATAGGGCTTTAACTTTCCAGCTTTTGATATACATTTTCTTCCTTCAGTCTGAATGCTAAGCCATACTATACATTTCAGGTGTTTGTTATGGCACTCGTTTTTTTTCTGATTTCCATATTGATTGGGAAATATAGTAAACAAATAGACCCCTAACATTTGGTAGCTTAAACAAAAATGTGTTCCCCTCCGATGACAAGAGTTTAGGTCAGCAACAGTGGCATAATTTCCCAGGGATTCTTCAGGTGTGATAGTGAGTCTGCTATTTTTCACACTTGGCTGGCAAGGTAACGTGTCAGATAGCTATGGAGATGAATTCATGTAGACAAGACCAGATGAGTTTGTGATTCTTTCTCCTATTAGTTTTCAAGATAATGAGGTCTCCCAAATCCTTCTCCAAATACAACAAATTATTTGATAAGAATAACTATATGGATTTAAACATATCTGATATAGTAGGAATCTATTGTAGTTAATATGTTCCTTAAAAGTTAATATCTTTAGTTTTGATCTTGGGGAGCCTCTTCAAGTTGTTTCCTTTTAACGTGGGGTAACAACACGTTCCAGGATCATCTTGTGTATTTCTTGATGTTGTCCTGAGATTAGTCACATCTCCAAGAAGCCCTCATTTCAAATGAGTATTAGGGATGCTCAGTGCTAGTGGCTTGCGTTGTTTTTTTTTCCCAGAAATTTTCAGTGGCCAGATCTAGGACCAACTCATTGACACTGAATATCCTGTATACCCAGATTGTGATCCTGAAATGAGGGTTTCTTAAATATACATGCATATATATTCATAAGTATAACTTTGAATTATATCAGTATAAATTTATTCAATTCAAATTCAGGACAATTGAATTTTTATGTAACTTCTTCTAGCTTACATTTGTTTCTTCCTTCCTCTGTACTAAGCATACCTGTTATCTAGAACACAGGGAATGATAGAATTAATAGATCATAATTACTAACTTTGTTTTATCCTACATCATACACAATGTTTGTCCCACGATACTGATATCAATACAACTCCACCAAAGGATTATTGAAAAAATTTTAAAAAAAATTTGTGTATGCTCATTCCACTCCTCCCTCTACCATTTTTTAGTTATACTGTAATCACACTGTCAGAGCATCTAAATATTATACACTCTAATCTTGCATTATTAACTTTTTTATAAGTAATCTTTATGCCCAATGTTGGCTCATGAGCCCCACTGCCTATTTTCATTTCAACTTAGTTCTATAAGCAACAGTATACCAGCATTTATACTGATGTCTCTAGACATGTTGTTGTGTCTGAAGTTTGTTCTCCAGTAGATTTAGGAAAGGGACAAGGGAATTCCTTGAATTCTTAGAGGTTGCTAATAGTTTGTTTAGAGCCTTTGATATTGAAACTCAATTTGGCTACTTACAAAACCTGTGCCTACAATCTTTTTCCTTGAATGTCTTAAATACCTTTCATTTTCTTCTAGACCATTGTTTTTGAAGAGTCTGACAGCAGTCTAGTTTCATTTTCCTTATAAATCACTTGGTCATCTTCTCTAGATTTTTACAAATAAGTTTTGTTACACACAAGAGCCTGTTCCTAGCTCTACTTTGGGAATTATAAGAAAGGGTCATGTCCAAGTGTGGAGGGAATCTGAAAAGGTTATGAAATACATTAGGAGGTGAAGGGGGATATACTTGGCTTTGGAAAAGCAGTGGTCCAGAGCATAGGCTACAGGAGCAAGTGAGTGGCCCACCAACAAAGAGTCATTTACATCAATATCTTCCATGGAGTTGCCTGAAAATCTGTTGGAGAGTTAAACCCTGGGGAAGCATAGATTTCTGACAGTCCATGCAATCAGTAATCACTAGTAATCACTGTCTTGAGTACCAAAGAAAATAAAATATTATTTTGTAGTCATAGACTGCTGAGTCTGGTAATATGTTGGGTACATTTTCAGGAGTTTAGCAAAGTGATTAGAAATGAATGCAAGGATGCCTCCTCCTTTATATCAGTGTTGACCATCAAGATTATATAATAAAACAGAGGTCTCATGCACAATAGAGGAAAAAAAAATTAAAAAATACTCCAAGACTCTGATTCTAGAAAGCTGACGGATCAAGTTAATAACAAAAACTTCCATAACATGTAGACAGGATATTGTATATAACATATAGCAGGTTTTCAAAATATGCTTGTTGGCCTCATCATGAAAGGAAGAAAATCTGCAGGGGAACAAAGTCAACAAGGAATGAAAAAACAGAACTATCTATAGGGCCTGGTGACATTACAGCCAAGTTCTAACAATTCAAAAAACAACTAATTCTCACCCTATCCAAACTGGTCTAGAAGATTGCAAAGGAGGGAAAAATCTTCATCACATATTATGCCATATGCTAAGCTCTATAGATGCAAAGAAAGCATTCATAATACCAATCATAATTATAATGTTAATACTAATTCATAATGGAAGTTTATGACAAATTTCTTTAACCTGAGAAAGGAAATCATAAAAAGGCCAAGAGCAAATATTAAACTTAATGGTAAAACTTGACAAGGATGTCTGTTGTGCCCAGTTTTATTTGACATTATTCTGGAAGTCCTAGTTAGCACGATAATGTTTGGAAATAGTACAAATGAAAAGCCTAGGTAAAGAAAAACCAAACATTCATTATTTGTGGGCAAAATTAATATCTAGATAAAAATGAACACAATTTAAAGACAAACAACAGAATTAACAAAAGACCTCAAAGTTGCTAATACTAGATATCTTATATAAAATTAATTCAATGTTGTGCATCAACAACAAGCAATTAAAGGATAAAATTTTTCCCCAAGTTTTTATTTAAATTCCAGTTGGTTAACATATAGTGTAATATTAGTTTCAAGAGTAGGATTTAGTGATTCATCACTTATATACAACATCCAGTGCTTATCACTCTCTAATCCCCATCACGTGTTAAAATCATCCCTCTACCAAGCTCCCCTCTGATGACCATCAGTTTGTTCTCTATAGTTAAGACTGTTTCTTGGTTTGCCTCTCTTTTTTTTTTCTCCCCATGTTCATTTGTTTTGTTTCTTAAATTCCACATATGAGTGAAATTATATGGTACTTGTCTTTTCTCTGACTTTTTTCACTTAGCATAATACTCTCAAGCTCCACCATGTCATTGCAAATGGCAAGATTTCATTCTTTTTTATGGCTGAGTAATATTCCATTGTATGTATATACACACCACATCTTCTTTGTCCATTCATCAGTCAATGGACATTTGGGTTCTTTCCATAGTTTTGCTATTGTTGATAATGTTGCTATAAACATCAGGGTGCAGGTATCCCTTGAATTAGTATTTTTGTTTCCTCTGGGTAAATACCCAGTAGTGCAATTGCTGGGTTGTAGGGTAATTCTACTTCTAACATTTTGAGGAACCTCCATACTGTTTTCCAGAGTGGCTGCACCAGTTTGCATTCCCACTATCAGTGTATGAGGGTTTCCATTTCCCCACATTCTGGCCAACATCTATTGTTCCCTGTATTGTTAACTTAACCATTCTGACAGGTGGGAGGTAATATCTCATTGTAGTTTTGATTTGCATTTCCCTGATGATAAGTAATGTTGAGCATCTTTTCATGTGTTTGTTAGTCATCTGTATGTCTTCTTTGGAAAAATGTCTATTCATGTGTTCTGACTATTTTTTAACTGAATTATTTGTGTTTTGTGTTTTGAGTTTTATAATTTCTTTATATATTTTGGATACTAATCCTTAAAGGATAAATTTTTAAGAATACTATTTACGGTATCAAAAATCCACAAGTGACAAAATCTGGAAGCAGCCTAGCGATAAATCTAAATAGATGCTTAAGATCTTTGTGGAGAATATTATAAAACTTTATTGAAGGGCATAAAGGAAGATTTACATGAAATAGAAACATATGCTATGAAAATTCAGAAATATCTAAAATTTCCCAAAATTTATCTGCAAAATTCAATGGAGTTCTAATCAATATCTCAAAAAAGTTTTCTAAAAAAACTTGATAAATTGATCCTAAAAGTCCAATGGAAGTGTAAAGAGCTAAAAAGAAAGTATTTTTGAAAAAGAAAGATTAATAAGGAGAGGAGGGCTCTCTTTACCAGATACAAAAAAATTTATTATATTTTTGTATATATTGTATACAAAATGTATTATAAAAAATAAATAAAAATTTATTATAAAGTTACATGGTAATTAACACAGTGTGGTAATGTTGCAGAAATAGACACAGAAGCTCAATGGAAGAAAAGAGTATATATACAAACTTAAATGCAAATTGGTTTTAAGAAATACAGGGAAAGTGGCATTCATAGTGAGGGAGGGATGGCCATTCAAGAAATGGTGTCAAAAAATTTGCTTCCTGTTGAAAGAATATAAAATGTAAAAGTATAACTAGAGTGTGACCACACACACATACAGCATTTATTAAAATAAATTTCAGATAGTGTTCTAAATATTGATCATATACTCCCCAACCTAAGGAAGTGACATACTTGTAACCTACATGAAGATTTGTAACCAGTGAAGTAAAGAAATGGGGGCAAAGAGGGTCTCAGGCTGGAGGACCAGCATATGTCTGTTGCAGAAAGCAGCAAGGCATGGATGGCAGAGGAGACCACTGGGATGGAAGTTTTGGGAAGGGGGGTAAATAGCCAGAGTTAAGATTTGATGTGGTGTCAGGATTACTTCAGACTATAAGCTCTCTTGGGCCATGTTATAAGTTTTGGAATCCACCCTAAGAGCAATTGAAGCCAAGAGAGTTTTCAGTGGGACAAGTCCTGATCAGACTTCTGAAAGATCTCTCTAGTTGCTGTGTGAATAATGGGTAGGAAGGGGCAGGAATTGACATAGAGAGATCACACTAGAGGTTATATCAAGTATTAGGAGGGCTTGAATTATGGAGGTATGGTATTGTGAGAGAGACATTTTAGAAGGAGATATCTAAAATGGGAAAAGGTCTCATGAGAAAAAGTGTATTTTATTATAGTTATTTCTGTAACTTCACACAGGAAAACTGAAGCTCAAAATGCAATGAGCCTTTCAAACATTGCTGAGGCTAACAAAAGTGGTCTGCTTCTTTATGTTCAGAGCTGAAGGATCAAGGAGGCACACAGGCCTGTTTCATTAAAAGAGAGTTGAGATGAAGGAGAGAATGCTAGAATCCCTGGGAGAGCTCTGTCTATATTATATATACTCTGGCCACTCCAACCTTCTAATTCAGACAGAAGACATTTTATTTGGGGGACAAAGTTAGGTGAATTATTGAGAATTTAATATGGTAAAATCCAATCATATTGTTGTCTTACTACTTCTAAGAAAGGGTATGGTGACCATTCTTGGGTGATGGGACAAAGCTTGTTGCACTTATAAAGGCTGAGCTCTTCACAACCCCCAGAAAAACATTTTCTCTCTTGGGAGATCTCCAGTAGTCCATGATGAAGTAACAGGCAGAGGGAAGGAAGGTGGCAAACTTTAAGTCAGGGACAGCGGCAGGTGTGCTGGTGAGGACTGAGCAGGAAGACAGGGTGATAGCCTGGCCCCATAAAGGGCAGGAGCATCACGGCTAGACATTCAAGTGAAGGGTCAGAGCTGGTCAGCAACATCATGTGGGACTCAGGGCCTGGACCTCTCACCATTTTCCCGGCATCCTGTGGAGTAAAATGAGTCCCAAGAATGTTTTCTCAAACTGAGCATCCCTCTGTCCTTATCCCAGGCCTGCTGAGAGCATCATGGCTGTAGAAAATTCTGGAGCCTCTTTCTTAAGAAGGGAACTTTCCTAAAGAGGCCCCTTTTGGTAGGTTCTGAGTTTTAACATTTTCTCTAGGAACTTTGGAATGGCTTACATTTATTATCCAGTACACCTTCTATATTCAATCTGGAAGACTTCCATCCAGGCTCATCAAATCCTCACTTCACAGATGAGAAAGCTCAGCATTTGGCCAAAGTCACCTAGCAAGAATATGGCTTCACTGGGACTAGAATTCAGGTCTCCCATCTCCTACTGAATAACTACATCCATCAGACACTTTCCACTTCAGTAAAGGTAACTTGATCTGGAAGCACAATTTATTTCTAACCCCCTGCTGTTAAAATGTTAACTGCTTCTGAGTTTTCATTCAACTTATGGAATCACATCATGACTGTACAATGGGAGAAACTCGGCAGGATGAATTCTTTACTTTGGGTTCCCTACTGTTTTCACATATATTACTACAACTCCCAATAGGGAATTGGAGTTTCGAGGAGCCAGTGAAATAAATCCTACAGAGTCATTACATCATGTACAACCACTGGAGGATAAACATCTACAGAATACATTATGCATCTGCCAGGTTAACAGCTTATTTTGCAAGAGGTTTATTTCTAGCAAAAGATATTTAAAGGATAAACAACTTACTTTTATTTTTGATTGAAAAAGAAGGCAATTTAAAATGTGTTAGCGATGGGCAGCCCTGGTGGCTCAGCGGTTGAGCGCTGCCTTCAGCCCAGGGTGTGATCCTGGAGATCCAGGATTGAGTCCCACGTGGGGCTCCCTGCGTGGAGCCTGCTTCTCCCTCTGCCGGTGTCTCTGCCTCTCTCTCTCTCCTTGTCTCTCATGAATGAATGAATAAAATCTTAAAAAATAATTTTAAAAAATGCGTTAGCGAGTGTCCTTATGTACTTAGGCCTGGTCTCTTCTTGCAAAAAACATCAATGTGTTACCAGTCATTTGTATCTAGGTCTGTAGTGATGTCTCCCAAATGACTCTCAGGGAGTTTGGGTCTTGAGACATTTCATGAAAACATGCACAGAAAGTGACAGCCTATTCCTCCCTCTTGGGGTATCACTGCACCCATTTAGCATACTGAAGGCTTTGGAGATCCTTTTATTTAGTCCATTTGCAAGACATCCTTGGCCATGGAACCCTTGTTAAGTTTTTGCACTTAATATCCTTAGAACTCAATTTCCACAGAGCACTCTTCAGAAAGTGATGGTTCATGATTACTTTCCAGGAGCTTAGCCCTCTGGAGGGGCATTTTGGGTCATAATGGCTCTTTGTGGGGTCCCATAAATGTAGCTCTAGCTGTGAGCCTAACACCAAGGTGAACATCAGTAGACTCTCTTACATCACAATGCGACAACATCTTTCAATATCTTTTTCCAATTCCTGTATATCTACATTATTCTCAGTGAATATTAACCATTAATGACAGTTGAGACCCAGACCTCAGCAGGGACATTCCTGACCCTCCAGCTCCCGCTTTGATACTGACTATGTCACCTGGGCAGAAACCTTCATATTTATTCTGTGTCAACAAAGTGTCCTTACCCCAAGTACCAGGAGTTCAGTCCATGGAAGATTTGGATGCTTTACTCTTCATTCTTTTTTATCCCTCTTCATTCTCCTCTCCAACCCTTCAAAGGACATCTAATTTCTCTCTTTGTCATATGCATGCAATTTTGGAAACTACTTTGTTTTGAGCATGCCTTTTGGGAGGACTCCTCTTTTACTCTAAGCATCAAATACTTAACAAAGTGTTTCTACCAAACTGATGGAATTCTGATTACATTTTCCCATAACCTCATTATTGAAACTGCATGGATATTAAAAGAGAGGGAAGAGGCCAATAATAGTGCTTGCTCAATACATGCAAGTTCCTCTCTCCCTTCCTCTATCTTTTGGTCTAGAAGTGTCAAGCATCAACTCTGGCGGCACATTACAACCATGTGACAAGCTTTTAAAATATAGACATCTGGGCTCGACTTGTAGGGGTTTTGATTTAAATAATGGAGTCCACGCATCAGTTTTTAAAGCTCCCCCCAGGCTATTCAATTGTAGGTATCCAGGTAGTGTTTCACTGATTTGGAACATGAAATCGATGAAGGCGAAAAAGGCCATCACTTACTAAATTATCAGAAAAAAGGAAACACTGAAATATTTCACAGGCCACTAATATACCTGGTCACTTGCAGCATCTATTGAGCTATCTACCTGGCATTAATAGCTCTCCAGATACAGCTTTCCTACCAGATGCTCACAAGTGTGTGACAACATAGTGATTTACCTCTGTTTTTGTCCATTGAGCTCCAATCTAGCGAGAAAGAGAAAATAAATCTAGAACATTGGGGGCACTTTCCTGATAGCTGTCATTATTATGGTTTTACAGTTAAAATTTTACAGGCTGGGATGAATATTCAACCAATTCTTATGCACCCACTGCAGGGCACTAGTGACTACCACTCACAATATAGCTTGAAAATCCCATCCTGATGGTGGATTTTTAGGGCTACTCCTTATACCAACTATTTTAACCTGAGCTTCCTTGGAAGAACAACTTAACACAAAGGGCTTGCATATAATCCCGGAGATCATGAGTGAAGGACATGAAGAAAGTAGAAGGAACATGTGGAGAGCTAATATGAGGATTTGTTAACAAGCAGGTTGCCACTAGGTGTGATAATTGCTTAATTCTTACCCAGTAGGAAATTGATGAGCAGAAAACTTGATTATCCATTTTGTATGGATGACTGGTCTAGAGTCTGGAAGGCGCAGGACTGGAAAACTAGGGATAGAGTCTGGGAAGAGGTACGTAGACTCGCCCAGAGGAGTGGGCACAAAGTATGGAGCTAATTGCCCACAGAAAACATATGCTGCAAAGGGGTATCTCAACATCCCGAGGGCAAGGTTGATTCATCCTGGGTATATGAGGTAGTTTCTCTTGTCAGTTTGTCTCTGTGCTGGACAAAGGGCCCAGGAGCAGAGTGGTTATGTGGCAGAGACAGAGGCTTGCACAGGCTCCGTCTGACCGAGCTAATGCTACTCTTGCATGCCTAACCTGCTAGCAGCAGAGACCAAGGAGATCAGCCAACTTTTTAGGGTAGATGGATTATAATGGACATTCTGAGGGGGAAAAATTCCATTCTGAGGGGGAAAAATTGTCTTTACTGGAATTGATATTTAATATGAACATGAGTCTGCCATATGTAGAGTTTAATGGGCAAGATAAATCAGGGCTCAGCCTCCTCAGAGATGAAGGTCAATGTCATCTCACCAGCTCATCAACCCACACCAGGGTCCTCTTGGACAGTGAGGCAAGAGTAATTTCCTAAAGCACAATTTTGATCATGTCATTCACTTGCTTAAAACTTTTTGATGGCTGTTTATTGACCTTACCAAAAAAGTCCAAATTATTTATCTTAGTTAAGAGACTGTCTAAGATTTAACTTCTACTTCTTTCCCATCTTTATCTTTTGCCACTTCCTTCCTTGCAGTCAGTTCCAACAACACTGAACTACTTTCATTTCCTTAAAATGGAGCCAGGCTTTTCTATGTGCTGCCCCTCAGCCTGAAATACCCTCTACCAGTTGATTAGTGCCTACTCAGCTACCAGATCTCAGAGGAGGCAGCAAATGTTCTTGGACATTTTCCTGGATGCTGCAAGATTGAGCTAGCATCAGTCAAGCCCACCCACACTTCTTAGCCCCTACTGTAACACTCACTATGTTGTAGTGCATATCCCTGGATCCCCTATTAGACTAGAAGCTTTCCTATACTCCCAGCAGCTAGCAAAAATTAGGCATTTGACAAAAATATTGAAAGGATTAATAAATGACTCAAGTGTTTTTTCCTTCCTATTAAATTGTTCACTATCCTTATGATGTCATTTAAAACAAGAGCGTACTCTTTTTTTCCTCATACAGTTCTCCAAAGTACTTAAGAAGTAAATGAAAGTGCGAACAGCATGAAATTGAATGGGAACATAACCAGGAGTAAATTTTATATCATTGGGGTTAACCTCTTAGAGTCATTATGTAGGAAAAATAGGCTAAATTGCATATACGGACTAAATGCAGTTAGTCAGCAGAGAATGACATATGATTTCACTTGCTGTGGAATCTAAAAAACAAAACAAAATTTTTAAGTAGGTGATATAAATACAGAGAACAAACTGACGGTTATCAGAGGGAGAAAGGGGTGGGGGATGGGCTAAATGGGTGAAGGGAAGTAGGGGATATAGGCTTCTAGTTGTGGAATGAATAGGTCATGAGGATGAAAGGTACAACACAGCAGATATAGTTCATGGCATTGTAATCGTGTCATATGGTGACAGATGGTAGCTATATTTGCAGTAAGATGGTGTAATACATACACTTATTGAATCACTATGTTGTACACCTAAAATTAATGTTACATTCATTGTGCGGCAGTTATACCCCAATAAAAAATAACTTTCATAGATTCCTAACCATTTAGCATTCTCTTTTGTTTTTATTTTTAAAAATCCTGTGTTATATTTTTGTCATAATAGTGATTGTGAAGCTATTCTGCTGCCTCTTGACCATTTACCTCACTTACGGCCTTGAACTTTATGTGATATCATAATAATTAGAATGTAGACTTCATAGTGATTGACAGAGAACAACAATTCAATATGATTGGTCTCTGCTCTGCTGTCAACGTGGGGTCCTCAGGAGATAGTGACCGTTTCTTTCCCAGTAAAGTAACTGCACTGTATCAGTAACGCATACGCAAGTGTCTCCTGAAATTAGAGGAAGAAAATTTCTCCTGACTCCTGACCCTAGTGAGACCCATTTCTCAATAGTGATCAATCAGGTTTACAAAGAGAGAGAGAAGGAAAAAGAAACTGCTGGAACAAAATGGAAACAAAGTCTATCCAGTATGGTGGTTAGAGTCACAGGCTTTAGACTTAGATATTTGAGTTCAAGTCTTGTTCTGCCTTTAGCCTCTCCAAACTTTAGCTCTTTTATGTACAATGGACATAATCTATTTCATAGGACTGTGGTGGGGGGGCATTAAGTAAAATATCTGACATAGAGTTCTCAACACATGTATAACCTTGCTGTTCTCATGGAGGATATCACTGCTGAATTCCCAAAAAACTAGGACAATAAATTAATCTGATCAAAAGAGTCTTAGGAACCAGAATATTTAGAGAGGGATGAATGGGGTTGGGGGGTGAAGAGAAGGAAGGGGTGAGACAGGGTGAGGGGAATGGGGCCATTTTCTCTAATTTTTATCAAACCACCATTTCCAATCTGGGGTTTAGAAATCTAGGCAATCATCCCAGGAGCCCGTAGCGCAGAAATGAATTGTGATAAGCTCAGCTATATTATGGAAATCATTCTCAGCGAACTGCAGGGGAGAGATAGGAGAAGATCCATGGCCAATGTGCTGTTCTTAAAGGACTTTCATAATTCACTGGGACACATGGGGATGTTTTGTGCTTTTGCTTTGCTCGTAAATACATAATAAGCACAGTGACTCACTTGTCAGGCAGAAAACTTTAACTTTTATAGTAAATCATCTCGTTACTGCAAGTCTGGAGTAAATTGGAGGTTAATCTTTCATTATTCATTTCAACTTTCACATGGTAAAAAATACTGCCACATATGGAAAAGAGTCAAATGGGCTTTGGAACTTTTCCTGGTGTAAGAATTATAAAAATTCATACTCATAAATAAAACACATTAATATATTTCTTATGTTCGCATATAAATATTGAAATAATCAATATAAAATTAGTATTTCACCATTCTCCAAATCCTTTCATATCCAATTTTTCATTTGTACTGAGTAGCAGATATCATTAGATGGGCAGGGGAAATGTTATCTCCATATTAAAAATGAGGAAACTCCACCTCTGAGGGGTTATCTGGTTTGTTCAAGGTTTCATGGGGCTAGTAAATGAAGGAACAAAAACTATAACCCCAAACCAAGATGACACCTCAGTGGACGTCACAGATGCTGCTGTCACGTAGGTTCACAATCCCATTTACTTCAGGAGGTTTTTATTACAGATGTCTGGCAGGCAATGTTGCAGTATAGGAATTTAGACAATGGCATATGTTCTGACATCTCATGGATATTTCCCTCATTTGTCTCATGAATAGAATGTAAATATAATTGAGAAATGAAATACTTGTCTGTTCCTCTTTCAGATCCACTTTTCATCCTTCACCCAACTTTGCACTCCAGAAGCTGACCTTATGAGCTACAACGAGATTCCTTACCTCTGGCTTCCTGGAGGTTCATCAAATAGGGAGCTTCTGCAGAAAACCCGCAGGAGGGAGAAGAGGAAGTTTTGGGTATTTGTTCCTTACCCAGATCATATTTTCAGCCTATGTCCCTAATAAAGATCACAGCCTCAGTCTAGCCTCCTTCTGTGCCTCCAGGTTTGGGACTCATTCCCTGCCCTTGCCCCTTCAGGTCCAGGCATGGTGTATGAAAACCGAACACCATATACCTCTAACCATAGCTACTGCTTTAAAGTAGGGAACAAGGACAGGACAACCAGAATCATAACTTTTGCCAAAAGTATCAGGAAAGAGACTTTCTTCACATTGGAATTTTTAAGCTAAGGATCCTAAGCCTGGGGGTTCCAGGAGCCATCTTTGACATAATATAAAAGCTAGAATACAAACTGCAGAATGGGAAGATGGTGAGAATGTGTTCCTGGAAACATGAATTGAGCATTTATTTGAAGTAGGCCATACCTGAAATTGCCCCTGGACTTTTCTTCTCTGGACCAATAATCTTTTTTTTTTTTTTTCTCTCAGACAGTCTGATTTGTCATGGGCCTCCAGAAGAATCTGCAGTAAAGGAAAAACTCCTCACCTGGAAGACATGAAACTTACTCTAGTCTCTTTCAAGTAGAAATTGTGGGACCTTTGGTGAATTATTTTACCTTCCTGGGCTCAGATCCCTTATCCAAAACAGAAGAAATCTGATTTAGATGTTCTTCAAATGCCGTTCTAGAGTTGAATATGGAGGAGGTGAACAGTGGCCAATCTTCCAACTCGGGTAGAACGAGGAAGTAAGTTCTACTTACTTCTCATTCTCTGTTCCTGGCACTTTCAGGCTAGCAAATGGGCAGCCCTGTCCTCGACATAATAAAAGCTATTGCAGAAAAAGACCATGCTTAGACCTGGTTAGCCACATTGATATTCCTAAGAGATAGCATCTCATCTTCCCCACTTCAATTAAATCAACCAAATACACCACATAATTTTCATATCTCTCTTCAAATCTAATCAACATATCAAGTGACCAAATAAATATTCAGCACCTACTATAAGCAAGATGTGGTGCTAGGTATTGTGATTATTAGCATTCTGTTTTTATGCATATCCTCCTTAGAAGGGGCTTGAATTCATTCTCATCAAATGAATGCCAGAGAAACAGATAAGCTTTGCAGTAAAGAGGAAGGAAGTTTTGAAAAGTACTTAATCCTCCTTATTATCCACCCACCCATTCTTCTAGCACCTAATGACCAGGATATTGTTTCTGAGCTGTTGACAGTAATTCTATTTTCTGCTATTGTTTCCCAAAGGATGAAACTTCAGTTTAAGTAAGCTAGACTTATGTAAAAGTGAATGTAACAGCATAATCCCACACAATTTGCCAAACATTTGTTGAGTTGTGAGGTCACATTTTTACATACTACACTTGCATGTGGGAAAGAAGCTTATTCTCATGTCCCAGAAACTCAATTCCCACTGACGGTGGAGAAAAAACACTTAAATTCATACAAGGTATTTCAGTCTCTGCTGGCTTACATAGTCTCTTAAAGACTTAGGTAGTTATTTTTTTGGATGAATACACAGTCAAATGCAAGACTCACACTGCCTTAAGGAGTCTTCTTAGATGTCCATAAAATAGTGCCTTCCATGAGATGGTGCTTGGGTGGAAAGGAAAGCTTACCTGTTCTCTTTGCAGTGAGGAAAGTGGTGATGTCTACCTGCTGGTCTTGGTACTGTCCTCCTGGTCCTCTTTGGCCTTTGAGAAGATGTCCTGCCTATTCATTTGGCATCCCCTTGTAGGAGAAGCTGATCTCCAGTCAGCATGACTTATGATCTAGTGACTTAGTGGAGGTCTAGTGTTTCCCTTACCTGTGTCTTCACTAGAGCTGCAGATACTCTAAGGTCTCAGTTGCCTGCTCCACCCTGCCCCAGTTCTAGGTCCACCTACAGCCTCTGCCACAGGAATCACAGTTCCCCCACAATGATCCATGTTAGGCCCACTGGCTCTCCTCCCTCTTCCTTACCCTCTTACTTCTGGGAACATGTGAGAATGCTTGAATACCTTCCATGCCCCACATGAACAGACTAATCACCACATCTATTTGTTGCATAAGCATAGCATGCCCCATCTCTATTTTTCTGTTTCTTGCCATTTTTCCATTTTGTGTTTGGAGTTTCTTGAAGGTGGTCCCCTCCCTGGGTCCCAAACAGGGTATGGAGCAAAATCCCTCTCTGCTTCTGGCTTTTCTCATTGGCCACTCTAGGTTTGACCCCAGGGACGTGTCCTCTCTCTTGCTCTAGCTTTCTCCATCCCGTGACTTTCTTCTAGAATCAGAAGGTATATCTACTTCATCTTTCTGCCCAGTGAAGCATCACAAAGTAATATTTTCTTTGGGCATCTGTTGGTTGAGCATCCACTTTCAGCTCACTCAGGTCATGACCTCAGGGTCTTGGGATTGAGCCCCGCATCAGACTCCCTGCTCAGCGGGGAGTCTGCTTCTTCCTCTCCCTTCGCCACTACCCCCTGTTCTGGCTGTCTCTCAAATAAATAAAATAAAATCTTAAAAAAAAAAAAAACAACAAAGCAAGATCTTTTCATAAAATATGACTTTTGATACCCCTCATTTTTCCTGGGCAATAAACTGGCCTTTAATGATGGACAAGCATTGAGAGAAGGCCACTTATATGAGAATAAAAAGTGTAATCATTTTAATATCTTCTAAATATGATTCCTTTTTTACATCTAGACTATACAGAACTCTGTGCTTGCTTCCAGGAAGGGAGCCAAGCATGGGCTTGGAGGCCATACAGAAACAAATAAAACATGGTTTCTGCTCTCAAATAGCTTTTGACCTAGTGGAAAGGATATAGGTGGACACCGCTGGGAAAGGTGTGGCCAAGAACCACATGTAGCCTGCCCCACAGTGCCATGAGGTCAGAGAGGTAAAGGGCTATCCAGCTCCCTTAATCTGGCAGCTTTCAGTATAATTGTTTCTTATCAATTCTGCGAGCTGGAGACCACAGTCAGAAATCTTATTGGTCACGGTTTTTGAGCCTTGATGATTTCTGTCTCTTAGCAACCACAGGTTAGGACTGAACTTGACAGTGGAAGGGATCCACAAATACACTCCTTGCCTGTGGGCTGTATACCAGTTGTATCCACACTGTGGAAGAGGCTGTACCTTTTTCCCTGGTAGGGATAATTGATAAAGAAGAGCCTGGGATAAGGTTGCATTAGATTAGAGCAGGAATTCTCAAAGTATGGCCTACCCACATCAGTTACGGGGGAACTTGTTAGAAGTACCCCTACCCATTCCCACTGGATCATGGGGGTGGGAATGGGAAGCTCTGGGAATGGGGCTGTAAAGGAAAAACCTACTCAGTTTTTCCCTACAGTGTATGTCCCTTTTTTAATACTCACACAAAAGATTCTACTTCTGACACTTCAGTTCCTAGATATGTGAGGGTTTTTCCCTTCACAACAAGCTGTTCTGCAACATCAGCTCAGGATCCCACAATTTAGCACCATTCTGATGCCTTCTACTCAGATATAGGGTTCAATCCCACTGGTTGAGGACTCAGTTCCACATGACTGTCCCCAATCCACTTCAGATGCCATTTTAAGTAGTAGATTCGAGTTACTCACAACTTCTGTTCGATTTGGCTACAAAGGAGGTTCCTATCATCCCTTCTTGGGTTCCACTAATTTGCTAGGGCTGCTCACAGAACTCTAGGAAACACTTACTTACATGGACCAGTTTATTAATTTATTTATTTAGAGATTTTATTTATTTATTTGAGAGAGAGAGAGAGAACCAGGCGGGGTGGGGGGGGGGGCACAGGGAGAGGATGAGGGAGAAGCAGACTCCTTACTGAGGGCAGAGCCTGGTGACACTCGTCTCCACCCCAGGACCCTGAGATCATGACCTGAGCCAAAGTCAGACACTTAGCTGACCGAGGCACCCAGATGCCCCTACATGGACCAGTTTATTAAAGGATATGCTAAAGGATACAGATGAACAGCCAGATGAAGAGATTCATAGGGTAAGGGCTGGGAGATCCCAAGTGCAGGAATGCCTGTCCCCGTGAAGTTGGGGTGCATAATCCTCTCAGTGTGAATAGGTTTGCCTACCTGAAAGCTCTACTTGGAGATTTTTAGGGAGGCTTCCTCAGGTAGGCACAATCAATCAATAACTCCACTTTCAACCCTTTTCTTAAGAGAATGAGGGTGGGGCTGAAAATTCTAAACTTCTAATCATGTCTTTTTACCTCCAGTGACCAGCATTGTCTATGCCCCCATCTAGGAGCCCACCCTGTCCCCTCATTAAAACAAAAGACACTCCTATCACTTAGGAATTTACAAGGCTTTCAGGAGCCCTGTGCCACAGGGATGGGGTCAAAGATCAAATATCAGAACCAGAGATGCTAGTGCTTTTGTCACTCAGGAAATCCCAAGGGTTTTAGGAACTCTGTGTCAGAAACGGGGAAGAGGCCAGCTGTGTATGTCTTTTAGGAATCACAACATTGTAGAGGCATAGCTCTCCATTTTAACAAGCCTTCCAGATGATTCTATTACATGCAGAAGTCTGAGAACCATGGCTCTAGTGTCCAAAACTGCAATTCAACACCTGGACCCAGGGCCTGGCAGCGTCCACATCACCTGAGAATTTGTTAGACATGCAGCATTTCGGTGTCTGCCTCGGAATTATTGAACAAAGGTCTTTTAAACTAAACTAAGATTCCCAGGTGATTCTTATAAACATTGGAGTTTGAGAACCACTGCTCTAGTGATGGGACCTATACTCAACCTGGCTTGTAAGTCACAGGTAGGTAAGATTCCAGAAAAGCAGGTTTCCTTCTCTCTCTGTTCCAGCAGTCCCCCTCCAGTCAGAGCCTCGACACCTGAGAGGCAAGGCTCACACAACTACTCAATTGTGTACAGAAAAAGTAGCTTTATTTTTTTGTAACTAGTCTCTTCTTCCTTCTGTGTCATTAACCTGCTGGGTAGCAGGTTACAAAAAAATTATTGTGAATTAAAAATATGTCCCTTTCTTCCTACATAAAGTATCTAATTAGTTTAACTTAGCTAGTTTGGGGTAAACACTTAGTTTTTCAGAGAGATTTCACATATTCTAGCTCCACCCACAATGGCTCTGGAGTGGAAGAGGTTTACAGGACCTTGTGGTGGCAGGGGTGAGGCAAGGTTAAACTGTTCACACGGCAGTCTGTGCAAATTAGAAAAAAAAAATCCATCTTCCTTAAGACACTTTGCTTCCTGTCACGCTAATTTTGTTAGAAAACTTTGTGCCAATGCTCTGAAGCTGCCATGATACATGCACAAATCTACAATGTCTGTGAAATGAATGACGTTCCTTAGATATGGGTTTCTTGTGCGGTACTCAACCTGCACAACTGTATGCTAATCTCTATTTTTGCACCACATTGATATGCCTCAGAGTGAATATGGAGTTTCTCCCAGGGGCTTGTAGCTGTCTTTAGGGGAAGCAAGTCAAGAGCATTGACTATTCTCCTCCACTCACTCTGGAAGTTGCTACTACTCCTCAGGTCATGAGGTTGAACATTTGTCTCTAATGTATTTATTCTAATTCGTGTCTCCTCCCTATAGTCCACTGGGGTCAAGAGGCTAGGCTTTTCATTTTCTTGCATAACAAGAGCTTCATTTATATCCTGTGTCCTCACTTTCCTTGGCTTATCTAAGATTCCAAGTTTAAGTCACCTATTCTGGCATTTCATATGAAATGGGTGCCGAAGGGGTTTTAAAGATTCTTTTCTTTCTCCATAATGCCTAGCTTTTGAGACTTTGCTCACCAATGACTCACAAATAATATTGACTTATTTTTTCTAGCTGAAATTTACCCTTTTCCTGAAGCATGAAAACACACTGTGTCAGTGAATGGGCCCCTCAGGGTTGCAGTATTTACTAGATTTGAAAATATATCAGAAAAGGTCTCACAAAAATTGAATTATTTTACCTTTCTCTTGTGGAACCTTACTGAAGCTTGTAAAGAAAAGCTCAAAGACACCAATGTCTTTTTTTATTTTTAGCAATTCCCTGATGTGAGAGCCTTGGTAGGCATTTTCTGAGTCCCAGATTATAGCAAGAAACAGTTGAAACAGTTATTTAGGGGGCACCTGGGTGGCTCAGTCAGTTAGATGTCTGCCTTTGGCTCAGGTCACGATCCCGGAGTCCCAGATGGAGCCCAGCATTGGGCTCCCTGTTCAATGAAGAGTCTGCTTCTCCCTCTGCCCCTCCCCCTGCCCTTCTCTTTTCCTCTTTCTCAGATAAATAAATAAAGTCTTAAAAAAAATAGTTATTTTGCTAACCTTTTACTAACAGGGGTTGCTAACTTCACCAGCTGGATGTGTCCTCACACATCCCTCTCCATCATACCTCCTCAGCCCAGCTATTCAACAATCTTACATTATCCTCACTTCCATGTTCTAAATTCCATTTAGGACCCTTTGAGGTTTTAAAAAGGGAAACAAAAACAAAAACACCTGACTCAGCTGATTTGAAATACAAGGAGGCTTATTTGTTTCAGGTAGCTGCAATGTGCAGAGACTCATCACATCATGGGTCCCTGTTCCAGGGCTCTACGATTCCCTGAATTCTTCTTTCTTCCATGTGATGGTTATTTCATAACTACATGATGGCCACTGAGATTCCAGTACCTCATCTGCCGAGTACATCATCCAGAGCAAAAGCAAGAGCCTTTGTTCCAGTATTACAAGCAGGATAGGTCACATGCCCACCACTCAATGCATCATTGGTCCAGGGCATTGGGCTGCTTTGATTGGCTTAATTCAGGTGCATGCTCTACTCAGAAAGCCAAGAACACATGGATTTTGAAGGGAATGCCAGTCAACCTGATGCATAGGCATCCTCTCCTCAGCCTTGTCAATGAGTCCTGTGCCCCAGGATAGTGAGGCAGCCAGGATAGTGAGGTGCAAAGGACCATGATGACTTAAGAGAATGTCCTTGGTGATTGTTAGAGATTGGAAACCAAAGGCCCCTCCTCTATTTTCTTAGCATTGTAAACTTCCCCGATTCTGGTATGAACCTGAAAGAGGAGGGCAGCCCAGGAATGACTGTGATGGAATTTCCTATAGCTTGGTGGTATCTGGGCTGGGAGTTACAATTAAATGGACTTAAAGAAAAGGCAGTGATATTTTTTTCTAGTGCTGAATCAGTGAACAGACTCATGCCATTGTATAGTCTGCAATAAGATCAAGTCAATTTTTTAAAAAGATTTTTTTATTTATTAATGAGAGACACAGAGAGAGGCAGAGACACAGGCAGAGGGAGAAGCAGACTCCCTGAAGGGAGCTGATGTGGGACCTGATCTGGGATCATGCCCTGAGCCAAAGGCAGACACTCAACCACTGAGCCACCCAGGTGCCCCTATCTATATTTTTAAAAACACTAATAGAACCTAATAGATCTGGTACTCATGTGCAGATTTCTAAAGGCTCATAGTATACTTCTCTGTGGCATTTCTATAGAGACATTTTTTAGTCCATGATTTTAATCCTTTGATGTGATATAATTAACTGTGAAATGAAATCAGGGTTTCCAAGTTAATTCATTTGTTAGTAAGTGTCAATAGTCTGGAGCCAAGACCAGAAATTTAACAATAATTTCAAAAAGGATTCTTTTAGAAGGATGTTGTTGAGTTCAATTACATGTCCAAGAAGGATCAATGAAACGCCGAGAGCTCACGTTAATATTTTTCACAGCACTGGCAAGTCAAATCATCATAGAGCAAGATTTCTTGATTGTATTTGATTTGAAATTAATTGAGCACACATTTCCTAGATAACAAAATTTATATTTTTATTCTCAAGCTTACACTGAACAATATGGAGACTTCCTGAGCTCGTTTCTTTATTGGCTTGCTTTTTGAACACATAATTGCAACACCATTTGAGGAATCATAACCTATTCCCTAAATGCATAAAAATCCACTGGTGTTTCATAAAGGACTTAAGAAAATTATAGGCAAAAGAAACAGATTACAGGCCACTATATATTTAATGGTATGCAAATGCTGTTAAATTATGACTGTATTACTGTTCTTTGGAGAGGAACAGATTCAAACAACTCAAAATAACAGATACATTTGTAGTGCTGAGAGATAACAAAAATAAATTTGAAGTTGAAAATCATACATATATTGAATTGCACCTTGAATTTCATAGACAATAATTTTATCATAGTAGACAAAATTGCAAACTTCTGATAGCTCAAAAGTTTTGTTTCTACTTATGTTAAAGGCGGTATTTTCTTAAATGGGTAAGATAACTGAATAAGAACACATTATCCATGTTATAGCCACATCCTTCAGAAATTATGCAATTATGTTCTCTTACCTGTGGACTGATCAATTTTGAGCAGCTGAAAAAAATAGTACTAAAATGATACATTGAGGTTAAATCAAGTGAAATTATCTGATGATTACTGAGTTTTCCAGAAAGCAGAGAAACAAATGATGCAAACCGAATGTCAACATTTCCCCCCTTCATTTTCAATTTATAGGGGATATTTCTTGTTTCTTGGGTAGAGGAATATCACATTACTCTACTCTGCTCCTTGGGAGTGGCAGTTAGCCTGGGAAGTACAAGGTTCTAAACAGAACATGATGGACACCTAGTGGCCACCGGCAAGGCATCTGTGTGATTTTTCTTGGCCAGCAACAAATGATGTAGCGAAAACAAAGATTTTTGGAGGAGGAGGAATCTAAACACCCACATGGCTTCCTTCTCCCTTACCCAAGTTTAAACCCATTTTGCCATTGTCTGCTTATTCCTGCAAACAAGGGGCATTCAGTCCATGCAACTAAATAACATGAACTTAATCACCTTGTGCTTCATCTTTAAACTGTATGAAATACCAAAGAGTAAAAGGAATGAATGGTCAATTTTTTTTTTAAAGTTGAATCCAGTCAGGTGTTTCTATTATGAACAAAGAACAAAACAGGACATTTCTGCTTTCTTTTAGATTAACCTCTTGTCATCCTCCCCCATAGGTGTGTCTGCCTAGAAGATGTAAATGAAACAACCCAGTCGGAACTGGATTTTTCCAGAATAGTCCTTGGCAGCCACTTCTGGTTGAGGGAAAGAGAAAGAAGTAGGGATGGGCATGGAGGATCTCAACAATGTCCCCTCCACCACCCTGACTCCCGCCGACTGCTAATCTAGTAAACAAGAAAATGAAAACACCCACATGGTGCATTATTTCAGAAATTAAGGAGGTAATGTGTGTTCTAGATGGTATTAGATGTCTTACGCAATAATGCAAACATGTGCTGAAAGATCCCAGGAATTTTTGTTTTTTGACAGGGGGGAAGGTTGTTTGTATCTGTGAGTATGCGTTAATTTGTGTGTGGGTGTGTCTGTTGGAGGAATAGCCTACCGATCCATGGCAGGGTGACCCAATGGACCTAGAGAAAGAAATCTACCATCACAAAGGCCTTCTTGGGTCACGACGCTACAGTAGCTGCTGTGTTTCCATAGCAACCTGTGGATGAGTTTAGCCAGAAAAGAACAGAGGCCCCATGCATAAGTGACAGAAGGATGACAGTGTGGCTGGACTAAAGGAAGCCCAGGGCAAGATAAAAGTGTTGGAAAACAGAAATGCTTACATGCATGCACCACAGGTTCTATTTTAAAATTGGTCCTGCGTGATTCAAAATAAGTAAGTTGAATTCACAAAGTCAACAGAGGCAATTAGTAAATAATTGTTTACTTGATTTTAACATTACAGAATGGAACATTATGTTTTGGGGAGAATTTATGGCTTAAAGTGCAAAGAGAAAATGGAATCAATGGAATTAATGAGGTTGGGGAAGCAGATTTGCTTGGGTTGCCCCTAAGGAGATGATGCTATATCATTTGATACAAACGAGGTGGTTATTTCTGATGTGTTTTCACTTCCCCTTCTCCCATGAAGCTTCTTCAGACTAGGTAGGAAAGATGGAGATTTTAAAAATCTGTATTCAGTTGCCTCACTGGCCTATCTAATATGTCTAGCTAGTTCATTAGAATAAAAAGTAGGGGTGCCTGGGTGCTGCAGTCAGTTAAGCATCTGATTGTTTTTTTTTTTTTTTTTTAACATTTTGTTTATTTATTTGAGAGAGAGCAAGAGGGAGCATAAGCAGTGGGGAGAGAAGCAGGCTCTCCATCGAGCAGAAAGCCCAATGTGGGGCTCGATCCCGACACCCCAGGATCCTTATCCCAGCCAAAGGCAGATGCTTAACCGCAGTATCTGACTCTTGATTTCAGCGCTATGAGATCAAACCACATGTCAGGTTCCCTGCTCTGTATCAGGGAGCCCCTTCCCTCTGCCCCTCCTCCCAGCACATGTGCTCTCTCTCTCTTTCTCTCTCTCTAAAATAAACAAATCTTAAAAAAAAAATTCTGAAGAAGGAAATAAAAATCCAGAAAATATGAACAAATTAAAAAGGAGTGTCCACCCCTCTGTTCATTGTGATGTCCACAGTGGATCTCTCCTCAGCACTGTGACCCCTAGGAGCAGGCAGGATTGAGAACGTGCCACAGAGCCAGGAACTACCATCACCCCTAACTTACCTTCACAGTTGTGTTTATCCACCCCGGAAGAAGAAACCACAGCCGCGGTGTGCTGCAGCCAGCTGCCATCAGCTCATGTTGCCACATTTCTACCCCAATGTCCTGGGGACTTTTCTATCTCTTGGGTAGCTGTCCACTAATCCTGATAAAGATGAAAATAACTAATAATGAACATCTAGAAATCTCACCAACGTTTACAGTGGTTTTCACACCTACTTGTTAAAAGCTAGTATTGCTGTTGCCCCTGCAGCGTATAGAAACTGAGCCTTAGGGAAAACACCAAACTCTTTAAGGTCAGACAGTGGGTGGTCAGTGGTGTTCTAGTCTAGGTCTTCTACGAACCAAGTCCCAGGTGATAATAGCTACAGGGTCTTTCTCCTTCCAGATATACTTTCAGTTTAATGGAGGACTGTAGTTAGGAGCTTAAAAAGCTTTTCAAAACTGAAGGATTAACTTTCCAATGTCAAGACTGTAGAAAATTTTAGATCATATCTAGAGTGCTTTGTCCTAAAATTATGAGAGCATCCCGCCACTGGGGATTCTCTGAGGCCGGGCCTGCTCAGTCAGGATGGTGAGGCTGCTCGAAGATTTTGGAGGTCTGGTTCATTTTTAACTTATCCTACAGCATTCTGAACGAATGAGTCTGCTGTTAATCACGTAGGGCATTGTTATTAAGGGTGCCATGAATTTGTATGCTGCATCTCTTTATATAACCAACTGAGGCAAACTGCCTAACCAGTTCTTTGTAACAGATGAGCTTAGGTACTACCCGCATGATTTATTATGGTCCCAGAGGCATTCATTAATAAAATAACTCTCCTTTCCCCCCTTATCTTGATCTAAAGATCAAGATCAAGATCATGACTCTCCTGAACAACTCTTCATGCCTCTAAATCTTTTGCATCCCTAAAGAAAGAAATGATTGAAATGTTAAAAACAAACAAACAAATAAACATGAAGGAGGAAAAGTAACTCTAGAGGGTAGTCTGGATCTGGGGGTTCAAACCTGACCCTGCTTCCAACTTACTGTGTCATCTTGGACAGGATAATCAGCATTTTGGGTTTTCATATGTGGGTAAAATTGTTTTTGGATCTCTTGGTTTTACAAGTATTCAACTTATAGGTTGCCAATAACTTATCAATAATTAATCAAACGGCCTAAACTGTTTTAATTACTCTTCATTTTAATGGCATATCTTTAGCCTTTAAGCATACGTAAATGTATCTCAGTGTGACAAAACAGAATCTACTAAGTCTCCAAAAATTTTATGATCATAAAAATACAAAGAACAGGGTATACACATGACCTCAAAGCAAGGTGGTTTTCTCTTGTGTACCCAAACCATCACAAAAAAGTGTAATAGAAAATTTAGTCTGTTTGTGCACTCACTGGTTTTTCAGTGTGTGTCTATAAATTTATTACTGAAAAGATACAGTCTTTCTTGTTCCCAGGATGTTTGTTTTCTAATGTGAGGGCACCAAATGGTACCAGGACATTTGCTATCAGATCATTTTGCAGGGAGGGGGAGTAGAAGGAACAGATAAGAAACAGACAGGAAAGAGAAATAAGGAGAAGTGCATTATAAAAAAATTTTTTTTTAATCTGGAAAAATACTTTGGTTCACAAAAACATTTATCTAATGAATGCCTACTTAAAACTAGGCAGAGTAATTTCTACAAGTAATTATAAACATAAAAGAATGCATTATATCAACATTCTCTAAATATGTTAAGTCCAAAAAGAAGTCTCTGACTCTAAGATTTAATAGAATATGTGTCTTTGTTGTCTTTAATATAGCTTTTTGTCTAAACATTAAGCTTCTGGTAACTTTAGCTATGTTGTACTCAACTGTAAATTTTTTAAAAAAATTATGATTTTGAAGAAACTAAAGAATGTCTCTGAGTAGCTGAAAGAACATTCACGTAGCCCATAGCTTTATATCATGGAAGAGGCCTTCAGACTCCTATTTACTTTCTTTATAAAAAGCCTTACAAGCCCAATGACTAGGTTTCCAAACTGATGTAAGCTTCATCTGACTTCATGAGACCATTTCTTTTGTAACCCCAGTACTTAACACAAAGCTTAGTACATAGAGGGGGCTTAATAAATTTTTGTTACCTAATGAGAAGATTAGAAGCGATATTTAGGAGTTGGGGTTGTTGGAGATAGGTAACTACTTTTGGGAAAAGTGATAGTTGATGGTCTGAAATCCATAGAAAGAGTGACAAAAATCATGAAAACCAGACACAAATCTCACTGATTTAAGGACACGGAGTTCTGTACATCTACTAACTTCTGAAAGGTTATAGCATAGATTAAAAAAAAAAAAGATTTGCTATCGATAATAATGATCTTGAGTCATTAGGATTATATTAAACTTTGTTTAATATTCAATTTAACAAAAGTCAGGGAACTATACACCATGCTTCTAAAAGATTAAAATACTCAGTTGGAACACTTAGTCCTCTCCCATGTTTGATTTCCTCTTCAAAATATCATCTTGATGATACGCTACTGTGTACCTTATAAACATTATTTGCTCCTACTCCAAGATGTCTAATTCCATGGTATCTCTTGTAGACATAGAAAGTATCCTTTTTCTTTGTCCTTGTGAGTTATTAAGCTTCCCAGTACAGAATTTTAGTATATTCCACATATCAGATCTTCCTGTTTCAGTTACAAAACAGTACAGAATTGGATCTGCCACACAATTTAAACTTGTTAATGCAACTGTGATTCTGTACATTTTGTAAGTCTGCCTCCCAGACTTGTTGTGGTCAAAGATATGTTCATTGAAGTCCACATCATGCTCTAAGATGCTGCGAATCAGCAGCATCACATGAAACGGAGTAAAACACAAGACAAAAGTCAATGTGATACTCATAAGCAGTTTTATGATTCTCTTCTTTTCACCGTCTTCCGTGGCTTGATTATGCTGCACAGCTTGGTAGACTTTCTGGTTGCAAATCATTATAATGACCAATGGTATTGCATAGCCTGTACATGTCCTAAACAAGTTCAAACTGATTTGCCACTTCTCTAGGGGGTATTTGTCATAGCATAAAGTAAAATTAGACTTTTTGGCGTCACAATATTCTATAGCTGTTTCATCTTCCCACAGAATGACGCCATTGAACATGGTTTCCAATACCCAGATGGACAGGCTGGCCACGAATGCAAACCTTCTTGTTCTTACAAAAGAAAACTTCAAAGGGTGGACCACCGCTAAGTACCGATCAATGGCGATACAGGTGAGGAACGCTGTGCTGCTGTAAAAGTTCATGTACATGAAGAAAGCACTGCTCTTGCACAAGGCAGGAGAGAAAGTCCAGTTGTCGTTATTCAAAGTGTAATCAATCCATAGAGGGAGAGTTAACGTGTAGAGCAGATCTGATAGTGATAAACTGAAGAGGTAAATTCCTAGTTCATTCTCCTTCTTTGCTTGCAGAAAAGACACACACAGAGACCCGATGTTGGCTGGAACACTGGCTATGACCACAAAGATGTAAACGACTGGAAACAAGTAGTGATCCAGGTAGTGTTGTTCTTCAATACACGTGCTGTTCATTTTTTCCTATTAACGTGGCAACTACATTTGTTCTTAGAGGGTAAATTGTAAGTTAAGTCTTGCCTCCTTCTAGTTTGTATTTAACAACTCCTTTGTTTTACTAAAATTTGTCAATTTTTCTTTGCTTTCAAAAGTTCTGACTGATTCATCAGTGCTTTTAAAGGGTGGATGTAGACCGATTTTCACAAAGATACCAATGGTTGGAAGTCAGAATCCAGTCTCCTGGCAGTTAGCCTCAATGGTCAGTGGATTTTAATGGGCAGAAGTCCACATTCTATTATCACAGAATGCTGATGAAGAACTCTCAGGGACTAACTGGGTCATCCCTCAGGGTCCACAGAGTGTTGTCCGCATTTTGTTTTTCCTTCACAAAATTCAGGAGACTGGTGTACACGTGAATACAGACGACTTTGTTTTCACAGATATTAGCATCTCTTTTTTAAATGCCTTTGTTCCTGTAATGAAAGATGAACTAGAATTGTTTAGATGTTTAGCAGATGCATCATGATTTTGAAACAACCTTCTTTTATTTCATTTCTTGAAGTTATCAAAAATGTATTAAATTACAACGAAGTTGTTTAAAAAGGGAAATTATTTAGTTGACTTTGGTGAATGAAATCAGGCTGAGAATTTTTTCTCTGTTTCAAACAAGAATTATCCACAGGGTAATAGATTAGAGACAACTCTATTTCTCACTGGACCTGATCACAAAACTAAAGTTACAATGTTGCTTTTGGAGCTAATAAAAATGGCAAATGTAGTGATTTGTTTGTAATCAGTAGATGCTTTTGAGCCATGGTGAACCATATAGGTATATGATTTCAAATGTTTAATTTCACATGCAGCCTAGGTATGAAGCACTTTCAATGTTAGCTTATCAGCTAAGAAGATATTGTCACAAGAAATTTAATAAAGTGAAATATTTCAAAATATAGTGGCTTGCTCAATCTTATAAATAATTAGACAATGCTGCCTCTTATGTTTTCCCTTTACTTCCTTTGTGTGGGTACTTTTTTTTCCTCATACTTTTGTGAAAAAGAGGGCAGAATGTTCTCATCAT
The DNA here is from genome assembly GCF_011100685.1 of Canis lupus familiaris. Lineage (NCBI taxonomy): Eukaryota > Metazoa > Chordata > Mammalia > Carnivora > Canidae > Canis > Canis lupus. Next base: position 59,675,659 of record NC_049229.1, on the reverse strand, counting down.
CTGTGTCTACCTTTGTACCCAATAGTCTATTAGCTTAGTTTCTTTCTAAAGGTCTGATGTTATGGATTCTCATAGGAACAGAGACCCCACTCTTCTCTTCAGAGTGGAGTAGAGAAACACTTCTGTCTATTTTCCTTTGCTAGTGAGGCCTATTAGTGCTTTGGATGATTTATGTGATGGGGAGCTTCACAGAACACTTTGTAGAGTCACTATGGAAGGAAAGGAAGATTGGCCTTCTTGTGTGATATGGGGCCTCAATGACACCAAAATTCTTTCCAAGTATCAGTGGGCCCTGAGAACAGCAGAGGCCTTGCCACCACAAGTCACGAGGGTTCTGCTAGCACAATAAACCATATTCAGAGTACCTATTTATATGTCATTCTTAAAACAAAGTGGAGAACGAAAATTCCTGAAATCTTCTTGTTTTGCCACACCTAGAAATAGGAACAAAATGTGAAAAAACAACGTTTTAAGTCAAAAGGTGAAACTTCCAGAGAGGGGCAAAAATTGTTATGGAAAAAAAAAGAAGTGGGAGCTGAGATCAGGAGCATAAGTGAGCAGAAAACTCTGGATGTCCTGAAGGCCTATGTGGATCAGAAGAACTGATTAGAGCCTCTAATGCAGAGAAGCTAGAGACAGAGCACAAACTCTCACAGGCAGAAAGTGATTCGCAGCCATCCCAAATGTGTGTGAATGCTAGAGCCTTTGCCCTCATGACAAAGGTGAACTAGAAAATAAACATAATAAAACAACAAACTGGACAGCTACTTGTAGACAGCAGGGGAAAGTTGGCAAGTTCCCTGTCTCAGCTTTGCTTCTGTGAGGAGCTATGACGAAAATCCCTGAGTGTTCATGGCCTTTGGCTGGTCCTCACTTAGGAATGGGGCCTGAGTCTATACTCTTAGTTTAGTTCTGCAAGCTGCAGGCCAGCTACAAACTAGTACTGATCTATGTGCTCCACTTTATCAGTCATCAAGGAAATAAACTAAAACCACAATGAGACACAAGTACACACCCACCAGAATAAATAAAATGAAAAAGACAGAAAATGCCAAGCTGTGGTGAGGATGTAGAGCACCTGAGACTCTTATATACTGTTGAATGGAAAATTGTTTTGACATTTATGTATATACCATGTGGTTCAGTAATGCCACTTCCAGGTATATGATCAACAGAAATACATACATATGCTTCCCTAAAGACATGTGGTAGAAATAGAATATTGACAGTAGCATTATTTGTAGTATTTCCCAAGTGGAATGACCACCTGCAATAGAATAGATAAGTAAATTGTGACATGTTGACACAATTGAAATCTGTACATCTTTGAAAATGAAAAAATTATTGCTGTGTACAAGAACACACTTGAAGCTCTGAAACATAATGTGGGCCAATAGAAAAAGGCAGGCACAAAAGAATATACACTATCTGATTAAAAAGGAGGTAAAGTTAATCTATTCTGTAAGAAATCAGAGTAGCAGTCCATTTATTAAAGGCTTTCTATGTGCTAGGCACCATATTAAATGACATGCATACTTGTTTTAATTTATGTATTATGTATTATAATTTATGTATTAATTATGTATTATTAATTCTGTGCTATTTATTATAAGCTTATTTTTTAAAATTTTATTTAAATTCGATTAGCCAACACATAGTACAACATTAGTTTCAGATGTAGTATGCAATGATTTATCAGTTGTGTATAATACCCAGTGGTCATCACATTACATGCCCTCCTTAATGCTCATCACCCAGTTACGCTATCCACCCCCCTCCACCTCCCTTCTAAGAACTCTCAGTTTGTTTCCTATAGTTAAGAGTTTCTCATGGTTTTTCTCCTTCTCTGATGGCTTCCTATTCAGTTTTCCTTCCCTTCTTCTATGACTCTCTGCACTGTTTCTTATATTCCACATATGAGTGATACCATATAATTGTCTTTCTCTGATTGACTTATTTCACTCAGCATTATACCCTCCAGTTCCAACCACACTGACATAAATGGTAAGTATTTTTCCTTTCTGATGGCTGAGTAATATTCCATTGTGTGTGTGTGTATATATATATATATATATATATATATATTACATCTTTAACCATTCATCTATCAATAGACATCTTGGCTCTTTTCACAGTTTGGCTATGAACATTGGTGTGCAGGTGTCCCTTCGGATCACTACATTGGTATCTTTGGGGTAGCCATGAAAAGTCAGCTGTACCATAAAACAAAATAATATTAGAATTATTGGGGTCCTTGAGAAAGAAGAGAGAGAGAGGAGCAGAAAGTATATTTGAGCAAATTATAACTGAGAATTTCCCTAATCTGGGGAAGGAAACAAGCATTCAAGTCCAAGAAGTAGAGAGGACCCCTCCAAAAATCAATAAAAATAGATCAACACCCTGACATATAATAGGGAAGACTGCAAGTTTCAGAGATAAAGAGAAAATCTTGAAAGCAGATCAAGACAAGAGGTTCTTAACCTACAGGAGTAGACACATTAGACTGGTAACAGACCTATCCACAAAGACCTGGCAGGCCAGAAAGGGCTGGCATGATATATTCAGTGTACTAAGAGAAAAACATGCAGGCAAGAATACTTTATTCAGCAAGGCTGTCATTCAAAATGGAAGGAGAGATAAAAATCTTCTAAAACAAACAAACAAACAAACAAACAAAACTAAAACAATATGTGACCACTAAACCAGCCTTGCAAGAAATATTAAAGGGGATCCCATAAGTGAAGAGAGAGCCCAAAGGTAACATAGACCATAAACAAACAGAGACAATCTACAGAAACAAGGACTTATTATAATCTTCTATTACAAGCAAAGAATTGAGCCACATATTAAGCCATTAGCCCCCAAATACCTATATAATCTTTGGTAGAATTTAGCCACAATCCTAGGTTGGAATGCTAAATAAAGCCTCTTGACTCTTAACTATTTTGCCTTTTGCTTTTGACATAAAAAGCCCTAGAAAGCTGATGTATTTTTGCAGCAATGCAGACAAGCTTTATTGAGAAAGAATAGAATACGTTCTATTTTCTACTGAAATAGTAGCACCAATAGATTAGTACAAGTCTTCTAGCCATAAATAACAGATCTAATTAAAGAAAATAATTTATGAATAATAATTTATGTAAATTAGGAAGTGACCTCATGTTTTCTAGAAAACATAACATTCATATTGTATTATACTACAGGGGCTTCAAATAAACTTATAAAAATTATCTCACATCATGTCCTCCCTCTTAGTAATGATACATTATGAGCCTATAGATTTCAAGTGTTTCTTTTCCAAAGTGGATAATGTAGCAGATTTACTTAGGTTTTTATTTTTCCTGCCCTTGATTTGAGAAGTAGACGGCTAAAAGGAGCAAATACCCTGCTACCACACTCCAAACAATCCCCTAGTTCTTAAGAGTCATGAAGCTGAGTTTTGAAATCTATTGTTGAATTCAGAAATCCTCTGTGAATTATTTCAAAGTTGAAATTAATATCATCTTTCACCACTCAATAATGTAGTAAGGAAAAAAACATAAATAAGACCAATTGTGAGATTGAGATATATGTAGCATGATACTTCTACATTGTTGCCAAAATCATGTGGAGTTGAAGCCAGAATCCATCTTGTCAGTTCAGATGCAAGAATGAACCCTAGAGGTTATACCACACCAGTCATGGCTAGACAGACTAGGGAACCTGTAGGAATGTAACCCCACTAGCTTACAAGTAGTTAATCAACACTACCTTAAAAATATAATTACCAAATGTACCCAATACAATCTCTCACAGAAAGAATAAACATATTTTTCAGAATCTAAGGCTCTTGAAATGGAAAACACTTCAGGGGGCCAGATGAAGCAGAATCAGAGCACCTGTTAGCATGACCTCATGAGCCTCCATTCAACAGTGTCCATCTTCTCAGGAGACCTCTGCTAGCATGACTCCATGTACCCCCCCCCCCCCACTCAACAATGTCCACCTTCTCAGGAGACCTTCTAGCATTACTTTATGGCCCTCCACTCAATAATATCTGCCTTCTCAGGAGATCTCTGCTTGCATTACCTCATGGACCTCCACTCAATGATGTCCACTTCCTCAGGAGACCCTTGCCTAAATTTTGCCCTTCAATGCTCTCACTTGCAAGCCATTGGGGAATTCAGGACTATAGAGTATTAGCTTCCCATTCTCCTGGGTAGTGCCACACCAATAAAGAGCCTATCTCTCTTCACTGCAAAAGCTCAGTGACAGTTTTTACTGGCTTGCTGGACATTAGGTGGACAAATTCTTGTATGATTTGGTTATAGAGTATCATGTTAAACATTTAAATGTCAGGAGAAAAAAAAGAAGTCAGATAGTGGTTACCTTGAGGGAGGGGCTGAGTAATGACTGAAAGTGGGCATGAGAGGGACTTCTGAGAATTGGTAATGTTCTGGTTTTGCTATGAATGTTGATTCCATGTTTAATAAAGTTCAGTTTGTAGACACTCATCAAGCTGTACATCTAAGACATGTGCATTTTTCTGCATGGATGTTATGTTGCAAATAAAAAGTTAAAAAGTGGCATCAGTGGCTATGTGGGATGAGATATAAAGAATCTTGACAACCAACCAACATCTATATTACCTGCAGATGGAGTATATAGGCCTTCCTAAGAACAGATATGATTTAACTTCTTTTCTCGTATATAAAAGGTAATTCATAGAAACCAAAACAAAGAATAAATAATTTAAACAATATGAAAATGAATTCACCAAAAATGAAAGTTTGCTATATGAAAAAACAAATATTATGGACACCTAGAAGTAAATACAAATCATCCCTTGAGGAAAGTTCTCTCAACCTAAGCTTCAAAGAATTCTCAGAGAAAAAACAAATGGTTGCCAGGAGGGATGGAGCACGAGGATGAACAAACTGGGTGAAGGAGAGTAGAAGATACAGGCTTCCGGTAATGGAATGAATAAGTCATGGGCATGAAAGGTACAGCATAAGGAATAGAGTTAGTGGAATTATATTGCATTGTGTAGTGGTGACAGAGGGTAGGTATACTTGCAGCAAGCATAGAATAAGGTATAGAGTTATCGAATCATTATGTTGTCCACCGGAAACTAATATAACATTGTGTGTCAACTAAAAGACCCCGAATAGTCAGAGGAATATCGAAAAAGAAAACTAATGCCTGGGGCATCACAATGCCGGATTTCAAGCTGTGATTACAAAGCTGTGATCATCAAGACAGTATGGTACTGGCACAAAAAACAGACACATAGATCACTGGAACAGAATAAAGAACCCAGAACTGGACACTCAACTCTATGGTCAACTAATATTCGACAAAACAGGAATGAATATCCACTGGAAAAAGGACAGTTTCTTCAATAAGTGGTGTTAGGAAAATTGGACAGCCACATGCAGAAGAATGAAACTGGACCATTCTCTTTCAACATACACAAAGATAAACTCAGAATGGTTGAAAGATCTAAATGTGAGACAAGAATCCATCAAAATCCTAGAGAAGAACACAGGCAGCAACCTCTGTGATCTCGGCCCTAGAAACTTCTTGCTAGATACATATATGAAGGCCAGGGAAACAAAAGCAAAAATGAACTATTGGGACTTCATCAGGACAAAAAGCTTCTGCACCGCAAAAGAAACAATCAACAAAACTAAAAGACAACATACAGAATGGGAGAAGATATTTGCAAATGACATATCAGATAAAGGGCTAGTATCCAAGATCTATAAAGAACTTATCAAACTCAACATCCAAGAAACAAACAATCCAATCATGAAATGAGCAAAAGACATGAACAGAAATTTCTCCATAGATGACATACACATGGCCAGTAAGCACATGAAAAAATGCTCCATATCACTTACCATCAGGGAAATACAAATCAAAACCACAATGAGATACAACCTCACACCAGTAAGAATGGTGACAATGAACAAGATAGGCAACAACAAATGTTGGAGAGGATGTGGAGACCCTCTTGCACTGTTGGTGGGAATGTGAACTGGTGCAGCCACTCTGGAAAACTGTGTGGAGGTTCCTCAGAGAGTTAAAAATAGAGCTACCCTATGACCTAGCAATTGTAGTCCTGGGGATTTACCCCAAAGATACAGATGCAGTGAAATGCCAGGACACCTGCACCCCAATGTTGATAGCAGCAATGTCCACAATAGCCAAATTGTGGAAGGAGACTTGATGTCCATCGACAGATGAATGGATAAAGAAGATGTGATATATATATAAAATGGAATATTACTCAGCCATCAGAAAGGATGAATACCCACCATTTGCTTCACCATGGATGGAACTGGAAGGTATTATGCTGAGTGAAATAAGTCAGTAGAAGGACAATCATCATATGATTTCACTCATACATGGAATATAAGAAATAGTGGAAGGGATTACAAGGGAAAGGAGGGGGAATTGAGCGGGAAAAATTAGAGAGGGAGACAGATCATGAGAGACTCCTAACTCTGGGAAACAAACAAAGGGTTGCCGAAGGGGAGGTGGGTGGGGGAATGGGGTAACTGGGTGAGAGGCATTGAGGAGGGCACTTTATGAGATGAGCACTGGGTGTTATACTATATGTTGGTAAATTGAATTTAAATTAAAAAATGTAAAAAAAAGAATATATTAAATAAAAAAAGGATTCTCACAGAATTCTAACAAATAAAAGCCCATTAACATACACACACATACACACATAAATTAACCACTATCGTTGAGATTTATCAAAAGTGAGAAAGATGGGGGCACCTGGGTGGCTCAGTCGGTTAAATGTCTACCTTCAGTCAGGTCATGATCCTGGGGTCCTGGGATTAAGCCTGGAGCTGGGCTCCCTGCTCAGCGGGGAGCCTCCTTCTCCCTCTCCCTCAGCCTTCCCTCAGCTTGTGCTCTTTCTCTCTGTTGAATAAATAAAATCTTTTAAAAAAATGGATAAGATGAATAGCAGATCCATAAAAGCTCTAGAGATAAAATCAATAGAGGTAGAACACAAAACAAGTATGTTTAATAAGAAATAAAGGAAGGAATTTCAACACATAAATGAGGAACAAGAGACCACAAAAGACAAATTGTCATATTTTTAATAAGATTGAAGTAAGCTGTTCAGAAATTTAAAAAAACGTAATCATTTAAATGAAAAAAAATCACAGGGAGTATCCCACTGATTAGCTTCTGCTGAAGAGAAAATTAATATACTGCAAGATAGATGTAAAGCAATAATATGAAACCATCAGAAGATTAAGGAGATGGGAAAAAAACAAAGAGTCATGGAGGATAAAGTGAAGAGGTCAGCATATGTTTAACTGGAGTTCCATAAGGAACAGAAAAGAGAAAACCGGGAAGCGGCATTGTTTGGAGAGAGAATGACTCACAACTGTCTAGGACGGATGAAGGACATGGAATCCTCAGATTTACGAAGCCTGGCAAATCTCAAATAGGTTTAAAAACAAACAAAGATGAAAATCTACATCCACTTAGACACACTGCAATGAAGCTGCTGATCTAAGACTAAGAAAAAAGGGGCCAAAGAGAAAAAATGGAGTGCCTACAAAAAATGAAATTTAGAGTGACAAAAGACTTCACAGAGAGAATAACAGAAACCGGGAGACAGTGGGTTTCTATTTCCAAATGACCATGAAAATCTATGTCATCTTATAATTATATACACAACAGAACTAAATGTTAAAACTGGAGCAAAATTAGGAACAATTTAAGATAAAGTTCCACGGAGAAAATTTACCCCCCAAATCCTCATTAAAGAGATCTCTAAAGGATAAAAGTGAAGATAGAAAACGACACTAGAAAAAAAGTCTGAGATGCACAAAGTACTGAACAAGTCACTGAGGACGGAACTCTACTCTGATGGCTGCACTGGTCCCACCTATCACTAGGCTCACGTGTCTGGGGAGAATACCTCAACTGTGAAAATATCCTTCCTGGTTTTCACAGCTAAAGTTAACACCTACTTTATAGAGTTATCGTGACAGTGAAATGAGGACGCACATAAAGTTCCTGGCACATGAGGGGACTTCACTATGTATTAGATAATAGTAATGTTTGAATGACACACTGCTAGTCTGTAGATGTCCTTGTGCTGTCCCCTATGTGTCCTGAGAGGAGGTCATCTCTGACTGTCTATCCAGAGCATAGCAGAGACGCCAGGGGTTCTCAGAGTGTAATTTGTACAGCAAATTTCACATATGATACCAAGCTCTGCAGATGATAGTTGTTGAATTAATTTGTGTGACTCTGAGATTTTTTTTGTTTCTGAGATTTTAATCAAACCCATAGTTCTTATTGTTCACACATCTTTTCAGATATCATTTTTACAGCCTTAATAAATTTTAAACAATGTTGTTTTTAGAACCAGTGCTGAGAAATTTGGGTAAGTTTCTAATATTGACTTGAATTTTTACCAAATGCCAAAAGAAGATAACTCTCAGTGTATTAAAAAATACCTATTATTCACTGGGTCCTCAAAATAGTACAAGTCATTGATGACAAAGATCAAAAGATAAAATGTTTTCCTACAGGTTATAGGAAACACTTGCCTTTCCTTCATTGTTCAGTTTAATAGCTGTTTATTAAGACTACTACCTGCCAGACACTGATAGCCACTTGTTAAGTAAGAGTTATTACTTAATAATACTGGAAATGCTATTTTCAAATTTCACATTATTTCTGATGACATAAAAAGTATCACGAGACCAATGTACCAATGAGGAAATGGCACGGGATGGCTCTATAGCCAGAAGCTGGTAGATTTCTTCACAAACACTTAATTCCATTTGCCTATATGATATTTCCTGAAAAGGATATGCCTCTTCTAAATATTGGTAGTTTTACCTGTTTCTAAATGGCAATTTTGACATTTCTACTCGGAGAAGAGGAAACCATGTGTCAACCTCATTTCTCTCTCTCAAGTTCTGCTTTATCACATTCATATAGCCTAAATTCAATAAAAGGTTGTGAACATTACTGACAATCACGCCAAAGTATGTTATCTACACAAAAATCTTATTGTATTGTTTAATCTTACACTTACCCGTGTTTCTCGGGGTGATGATCTTGTCCGTTGAGGAGCCGGATAAATCTACTTAACACCAAGATGAGAAACCGACCCTAGTGAAGGGACAGGAAATTGCACTCATATTTCATCACAAAACAATGAGGAAGCAGCCTCTTAATGAGAATTTACATTATCCATGTTTGAACAAAAGAAGTCTCCTAAATATTTTAAAAGATGTTTTTGCTTATTAGCTACTGTAGTATAATTTTTTTTGTAGTATAATTTTTATGATTCGCTTTCCTCTTTGCATCTTAATTATGATGCATACTGATATTACATGTGTTTTACTTAATAGAATATGTACTAGAATTTCAAGTAATTACTCATTTATTCTTTCAACACATATATCTCTTATATTCTTAGGGTACTGTGCTGGGAGTGCTATCGGATCTGGCTATGGTGCATGAGGAGCTCATCACCCAGTGAGAGAGAAAGGCGTGTTCAGTAATAACCATAATACAAGGGCAAAAATGGATAACTACGCCAAGACATGTCCAAAAAAAGAAAGAAGGAAGAAAAAAGAAAAGATGAATCATTGGATGTATGACGTGGAGGAGGATGGTCTGCATGGATTCGGCGTGATGAATTTCCTAGGAGAAAAGCAGCTGAGGAAGAATGGGTGTTGGGTGTACAATGAGCATGTTTCCTTGCTTATTGGTGGCAACTTTGTGAAGTCTTCTTCTTCTTCTTCTTCTTCTTCTTCTTCTTCTTCTTCTTCTCTTCTTCTTTTTTTTTTTTTTTTTTTTTTTTTTTTGAGGGACCAACAGGATTAGCAGATTTTTGCAGATCATTTTCTCCTTTGGTTACCCTCTCAGAAAGAGAGCAGAGGGTGCTAAAAACAATGCTAAAACCAGGTGACCTAACTGACTTAGGCAAGTCAATAAAATAATTCTTTGAAACTTGAAAATTTATTTGAGAAAGAATTGTTTTAATGAAAATTCATGTACTTTAACATGTGGACTGTTGCTGCCAAATCTACAAATGGTTTAATACAAAGTGAAATGAACTCCCAGAACTTTTGAGATATAAAAAAGCCGAGACATCACATTTCGGCGGGGCCCTTGTGGACTTTTATTCCAAATGAGGGGGAAAAATTGTAAATACAGAATTAATGTTGAATTTGACTTAAATTTAAAAATTGTAATCAGGAAAATCTGAGTCTATTTTTGTAAAAGGACATTAGAGGATGTTGTTGGTAGGATTTTTAAAAATTTCTACACAGAAGTAGAAGAGATGATCTTGTAATATAACCAAGACCTTTAGTCTTGGAGTTATTCAGGATGTAACATGAGTGTAACGGGTTTTCTCTATTTCCTTTGTGGGTTTTTCATGGAGCATAATAAAAGTAAGAACTCACATTTATAAAGTACATGAGAGTTTGCAAAATAGTTTAGCATACAGTACCTTAAAAATTCAGACTACTTTATATTTTTATTGAAGTAATGAAATATTTAAGTATGATGTGGAAAGTTAATAATAAAACCCTTAAGACTTCACAAAAGTGAAAATAATAATTTTGTTTTACTTGTGACTCTAATACAAAATTCTCACTTTTGTGAGGTTTTTCACAACCACTTATCTGTGGCTTCTATGCATAGGTATTTCATGACTCCCACAGTCTCTTATTTTACCTAAATAGACTAGACTTCTGCTTTTAGGGAAAAGGTATATTTATACTCATATCAAAATATGTATTTTGTTCTTCAGAAAAAAAAGGATGTAGTTACAAGACACAAGAAACCCAATCAAACTTTCACTTCTGATTAAATAGGAGAAAACCTGTGGGGCCACCTATACTAAAACTTGGCCAATTCTATACCATAAGACATTTAACAACCAATAGTAAATTTGCTTTTGTTTTTTTCTTTAAAGATTTTATTTATTTATCTGAGAAAGAGAGAGAGAGCATGAGCATGAAGAGAGGCAGGGGGAGAGGGAGAAGTTGACTCCCTGCTGAGCAGGGAGCCTCACCCCAGGACCCCGAGATCATGACCTGAGCCAACAGCAGACGGTTAACCAACTGAGCCCCCCAGGGGACCCCTACTTCTTATGTAGTCCAGAATATGTGACAATACTGTGTTTTCAACCAATTTCAACAGTTGGAAATTTCAGGGCATTGAATCTCTGTTAACAGCTTCAAGATGAGAAAAAAAACACTTGATTATTCAGAACACTGCCTGAAGGGGCTGTTGCTGCTAATGTGCCCATTATTTGCTCTTCTGAGGCCAGCACTAGCCAGTGGCAGGGCACTTGGTCCATCCGTGGGGACAAGGGGAAAAGAATGTGGTTCTGTCTTACTCTAACTTCTCCATGGGTGAGGCAGTACAAGAGCCTAATCTGTCAATGAGGGGTCATGTGCAAGGCCATGTGGCCCGTTTGGTGCACTTTCACTAGCTAAAGCAGCAAGGAGCCACGGCAGGGTACGTTCTGAAATATGGATGTATTTCCTTTTCTCACTCTCACCCAGGGCAATTCGTTCTTTTGCATGTCTTGCATCAGAAGAGGAATTCTTGGCAGAAGAATGGATGGGGTAGATGGGAGGGAGAAGACAGTCCAAATTTGGGTTTCAAGTTTGGTTTCAACCCAAACAAGTTTGGGTTTCAAAAAGTGCCTGCAGCACAGGAGAGTGGAAATGACTGAAGCACAGACAGTCTGCTTGGGAGAGAACCTGTAGAGACAAAGCAGAGCTTCTTGCCCACAAGAGCAGGAAAGGGGTTCTCTTGCCTGGTGGGGGTGGGACTCAAGGTTGTGAGAGAGGAAGTTATGAGAGTTCAGATGTGGCATCTGAGATGAGGACTTGGCATCCTGACTGCTCGCACCCCCCTTCCCAGCAAGCCCTGTGGTAAGGTGGGGAAGCCATGACTTCAGAGGAGGTGTATGATCTGGGGAGGAGAGTGGACCTGTGGCTCAGGCCCAGGTTGAAGTTCAGGTGCTTGAGACTCAAGGTTGTGTGTGGGAGAGGCCAGAGATAGCCTCAGCATGATCCCCTGTGCTTAGCACAGCACAGAGGAACTAGAATCATTTCTGGAAGGCCATACAGGCACATAGAAGTGATGGAAGGCCTCAGGCCACATCACGGTGCCACCAGTGGCCCAGCACATCACACAAGCAGCCACGCAGCCATCGATGGGGAACGGATCAAATGAGTCCTGAATGGGCTAATTCCTGAAGATGAAGGGAATCCCAGGAGGGAATGAGAGCATCTCAGGAGAGGCCAGCATTGAGAGAGGGTCACCCTGAGATCTGAGGGTTCAGCTACTCCCCTCCAGCACTAACGACATGAAAACTCCCTGGATTTTGGGCTGCACTGTGACTCTCCACCCTTCTGCCAAAACTCATACACTGACATCCTAACCTCTACTACCTCACAATGCAACTGTATTTGGAGACAGGGCTTTTAAAGAGGTGATTAAGTTATAATGAAGGGCCCTAATCCATCATGGCTGTGTCCTTATCAGAAGGGGGGATTTGGACACGAAAAGACACCAGGGATGCACACTCATAGGCGGAGACCCAGGGAGAAGTTGGCCATCTGTGATCACAGAGAGAGGCCTCAGAAGAAGCTAAACCTGCCACCACTTTGATCTTAGACTACGTAGCCTCTGGGACTGTGAGAAAATTAATTTCTATGGTTTAAGCCACCGGTCTGGAGTGCTTGATTATGGTAACCCTAGCACAACGAGTACAGGTGGGATCCAGAGGAAGGAGAAGTTGGACCCTGAATGAACAGCGATTAAGTTTCCACCACCCTGGCAGAATGAGGGATTAAAATGCAATTTTAGCTGAGTTACAGAAAGGTAAAGAATATTCTATTTCTTGCAGCTGTGGTTCTGGCCTGAGATTGGAATCATGTACAGCCTTGGTTCTCCAGGTGTGGTTTTTGGATTAGCAGCATCGATGTCACGTGATTCAAGTCACAGTTGAGAGCTGTGATTGCCCCATCTCTCCCCAGGTGTAGGGTGTCAGAAGCTCAGGTGGGAATGTGGTGTGATCTGTGTGTTCTAATCACTCCAAGTGGCTCTGAAGTTCCTAAGTTTGAGAATAACTGGTGTCCAGGATGGGTGCCTGGGTGAGAGATTGTGAGGAGGAGAACACAACCCCTGAAAAGACAGGAGTGAAGAAATGTCCTCTGTTGGAGTTCTTACCTTTGGGTGCTTTTCCCATCGTCCATCGGTGATTCGATTCCGTTTTGCACCATTATACCATTAGTTTATTGGCTCCAGCATTTTTCAAAAACTTGAGCTAATACAGCCTGTCATTTCAGATTTGGAAATGTTCTTGACTTCAGCGTCAAGTCAGATCAGTTAAGTGTAGGAATAGTTAAAAGGGGGACACCTGGGTGGCTCAGTGGTTGAGCGTCTGCCTTTGATTCAGATTGTGATCCCAGGATCCTGGGATCGAGTCTCACATCAGGCTCACTGCAGGGAGCCTTCTTCTTCCTCTGCCTGGGTCTCTGCCTCTCTCTGTGTCTCTCGTAAATAAATAAAATAAAAAGGAATAGTTAAAAGGAAGATAGGTTATCAAACTAAAGACTAGAGGCTTTAATATGCTAAATACCTTTTTAGGAGATCTAATATGTATTTCTGGATGTCTATAAATTACATAAATAACTTTTAATGGCCTTTATTCTGTCTGTCAATATTAAGAAGGAATATTAGCTCCAGATAGTTTCCTCCGATGTACTATAGGTGTACAGACTGCTGATTGACTTAATTTTTGAAGTAAGGAGAATAAGTGTAACATCCTTGTAGAAGAATCTGTTCCGTTGAGTCTGCTTATGGTAGGGACAGCCAGCTAACAGATTAAGATTTAAAATCCAAAAAGTATTTCATGAATCCAGGCTTATCAAAGGTAAATACGTGATAATATCTAAGGAAGTTCAATACAAAGGATAGCGCAGAGAAGTCCAGATGATGGGGAAAAAAAAAATTGGGGGAGCTGGGGCAGAGGGGCTTAGGAACGGACAGAAGGGAGGATGTGGAGCCAACTTGATTAGTGTGGGCTCTGTGGTATCAGGACTGGTGAAGATAGGCTTTGTTACTCAGAGCTGTGGTTAACAAAAAATCCATAGAATGGGCAGAGCAGAGATTATGGTGAAAATACAAGAATGATAGAAATACCTGCAATCTGGGCAGCCCTGGTGGCTCAGCGGTTTAGTGCTGCCTTCAGCCTGGGGTGTGATCCTGGAGACCCAGGATCGAGTCCCAAGTCGGGCTCCCTGCATGGAGCCTGCTTCTCCCTCTGCCTGTGTCTGCCTCTCTCTCTCTCTCTGTCTGTAATAAATAAATAAAATATTTTTTTAAAAAAGAAATACCTGCAATTTTAGGAGCCCCTGGGTGATGCAGTTGGTTAAACATCTGACTCTTGATTTTGGCTCAGCTAGTGATCTCAGAGTTGTGAGATCGAGCTCTGCATGGGGCTCCGTGCTGAGCACAGAATCAGCTTAAGATTCTTTTTCCTTCTGCCCCTCCCAACCCCTGTGCGCTCTCTCTCTAAAATACATTAAAAAATATTTTTTTTGAAAAAGAAAAACCTTCAATTTTACAGAAAATAATGTGAGAGTATTAATTCTTCCTGTCACCTTTTCAGAGGATGGTAAAATATCTTTGCGAATGTGCAGTCATTGAGCACATTTCTTATGGTGTTTCATAATAGTTTACTGCAATATTTAATAGTGTATCATATGAGTGGTTTTCTGAAATGCATCATGAATATGTATAGTGATTTTAAAATATGTTCACACACTCTTCCTTTCAAGAGGTAAAGCCTAATTTTCCTCCCCTTTAGTGTGAGCTAGACATGGAAACTCACCCCTGGTGAATAGAATAAAGCAGAAGTGATGGTGTGCTATTTTGGAGACGAGGTCAGAAAGATCTCGTGACTTCCCCATCACTTTTTTTTCTTTGGTCTGAGGGAAGCCAGCTGTCATGCCACGAGAAAAGGTCCACATCATGAGCCTCCGAGTGTGCCATCTTGAAAGTGGATCTTTAAACCTTCAGATAATTACAGTTTCTTCTAACATCATTACTGTGACCCCATGACAAATCCTGAGTTAGGACCATCCAGCTAAGGTGCTCCTGAATTCCTGACACAGAAACTGAGAGACAAGAAATATTTGTTGTTTTAAGCTACTGATTTTCAGATAATCTATTACACAACAGCAGATAACTAATTCAGTGTATATATCGTTGAGTCCATCTGAATGTTGTAACACGGAGAATAGGTGCCAGTAGTCCGATGTAGGAGGAAATTATGAAATCAGGATTAATTCAGGCAAGTGTCAATATTTGAGAAATTTTCTCTTTTTATAACCTAAATACTTTGTTAACTCCCTGGGTTTATGGCATGTTTTAAGTCATTTGAAACTGAAGTTTCTAATAATCATAATTCCTTACTGCTGATTAAAAAATATCATATGTTAAAAAAAGAAATTTCAATCCCATGGTTTGGACATGCAAGAAGTGTAGATGGGAGGTGTTTTAGTCGCACAGCTCAGGCTGCTGTGATGAAATACTGTAGAGTAGGAGGCTTAAATGGATTTTCTTATAGTTCAGGAGGCTGAAGTTCAAGTGCAAGGTGTCTGCTACTCAGTTTCTGGTAGGGGCTCTTTTTCTCTCTTGTAGACAGCTGCCTTCTTGCTATGTCTTTACCTGATGTGGATGGGGAATAGAGAGGAGAGGAGAGAGAGTGAGTGCACTTGTGTAAGTGCAAGTGTGCTAGTGTGAGCACTCTGGTATCTCTTCTTATTAGGACACTAATCTTATTGTATCAAGACCCTACTCTTATGATCACACTTAACCTTAATTATCTCCTTATAGGCCCTATCTCTAAATACAGTCACAATGGCGGAGAGGCTAGGGCTTCAACATATGAATTTTGGGGAAGACAATTCAGTCCATAGTATTAGGCGTTAAAGTCTGAGATGGGGATGGGAAAGCATATTGTTGTCCAAATTCTCCTTTCCTGATGTTGGGAAGTGGGGCAGTAAGTGGTAGAAGGAACCCAAATAGCATTTGAGGCTTCTATGGGGCTTCCATTATCCAAAACTGTTTGTGTCAAAGCAGTTAAACAAAATGGGGAGCCACGGCTGCTCAAGTAGCTGTAAGTTGAGGTGCAAGGCCAAAACCAATATTGACAGCAAGAGTATGGAGTCAGGGATCTAAAATCTAGGGAACAAGGTCAGAGGGCAGGAAGAGAGAATGAATGCTGCAGGTAGTTCTTGCAAATAGGCATAAGCATGAATAATGGGCTTATTTTTGCTGCAGGCTGGTACATGGGAGGACTGGCTACTCCGATGGTCTGTTTCTACTCACGCTGAACACTTCTGGTACCAAATATGTGGGATTTCCCCTTTCACTAATATTGGACACCAATTGTCCAACATTCCAGACACCAGCCAGATGTCCTACAACTTTGTTACTAATTACCTGGAGTTAGATCCCACAGGTAAGGGCTCAGTCCCACAAGACTACCCCCATTTCAGATGCCAGTCAAGAGTCCTGGACTACCATTACTTCTGACCAACCAACAATAAATAAGCATTCCTACAACTCCTTCCTCAGACTCAATAATTGGCTGGAATGGCTCCCAGGACCCAAGAAAGCATTCTACTCACATTTATCAGTTTATTATGAGGGATATTTATATAAAAGATTATGTAAGGATATTTTCAATGGATATAGATGAATGGCCAGATGAAAAGGTACATAGGGAAAGTCTAGAAGCATCCTGAGCTCAAGAGCTTTTGTCCTGTGGAACTGGGGCACTCTACTTTCCCAGTACATGGTTGTATTTACTGGCTCAGAAACTCGCCAAACCCCAGAGCTTATGTTTTTTTTTTTTTTTTAAATGGGGATTTCATTACATACATATGGTGTTTTGATAGCTCATTGGCCAATTAGTGATCAATTCAATTTCCATCCTTTCTCCCCTTCCAGGAGGTCAGGAAGTTGAAATAAAAGTTCTAATCCTCTAGGCATGCCTTGGTCTTTCTGGTGATCACCCTGAAGCTCTCCAGGGGCCATAAGCCACCAATCATCTCATTAGGATAAAAAGGGATACCCATCACTCTGAAGATGCCAAGGGTTCTGTAAGCTCTATCAGGAACCAGGGATTAAGGCCAAATATTATAACCAAAGATGCTTCTATCACCTCTATCACCCATGAAATTATGAGGGTTTTAGGAAGTCTGTGCCAGGAACTGGGGGCCAAATATATATTTTGTACTATATCACAATACCCCAACCACATTAAATGGGACAGATATGGAGTGGATAGTAATTCTAACGATGAGAGCAGGACTCAAGGTGGCAGGCAGAGAAAGAAGGATCTAGCCTGGCTCCTGAGTAGGCAACAGCTAGGGAACATGTCAGGCCTAGGTCAATGCCCTGTGGTTGGGCTAAACTCTAATTGCACCCCTGGCACCTAGAATTACAGATATAAAACAGACAGAAGCCAAGGCCCAGGCCAAGTCAGTAGGATTAGACAAGAGTCATTTCCAATAGTTCGTTTTTTCATAGGGTCTTTGTTCTGACCAGGGTACACTCTCAATATAGTGAAAAAAATTGGTTAAGCATCTTAGTTCTATTGTTTTCCATTCCTTCCCTGCCTCTCTCAGATGTTCTGGACCTACTTGTTTTATTCCTTCCTCCTGCAACCCAAATATGATCTCCTGAAAGATTCTATGGCTAATGGATTCTAACAACATCTGAAACACAAGGGCTGAATCCCCCAGGGTGGAGTTTTGGCAGCAAGTTAAAGAGGTATTATTTTGAACCTTCAGAGTAAATATTCTCTCAGCAAATCTTTCCACAAATATTTATCAACACTTGTTAGGTATCTACGATGAACAGACACTGTCTGTGCCATAGCATAACACTGCGCTGCTGCAATAGAAATTATAATGAATTATAATTGGGACTTAACCTTTGTCCAACTGGAGAGTCTTATGAAGAAGACGCATGGGATCCCTGGGTGGCTCAGCGGTTTAGCGCCTGCCTTTGGCCCAGGGCGCGATCCTGGAGTCCTGGGATTGAGTCCCGCGTCGGGCTCCCGGCATGGAGCCTGCTTCTCCCTCCTCCTGTGTCTCTGCTTCTCTCTCTCTCTCTCTCTCATGAATAAATAAATAAATCTTTACATCTTTAAAAAAAAAAAAGAAGACGCATGAGAGATTAGAGGAAGGGAAGGTTGCTTTAAACAGAGCAGTCAAGGAAAATGTAAGAAGCAGGTAGTGTTCAGCTGTAGCTTTAAAAATGAAAAGACTTGGGTGCCTGGGTGGCTCAGTTGGTTGGGCATCTGCCTTAAACTTGGGTCGTGATCCCGGAGTCTTGGGACTGAGCCCCACATTGAGCTCCTGCTCTGCGGGGAGCCTGCTTCTCCCTTTCCCTCTGCCTGGTGCTCCTCATGCTTGTGCTCTCTCTCTCTCTCTCTCTGTCAAATAAATAAAAAAATTAATGAAAAGACCTTAGATATTTAGATATGGAAGGAAGGATATTTCCAAACCACAACAGCACTACGTAAGTCATACAAAAGAGCACCTGTCAGGTGTGCCTTGGGAGGAGCAGGATAGTCTATAAAAAGAAATGGGGAACTATTCTTTCCTACTTCCAGTCTTATGTAACTTATGTGTGCACAGTCGTGAATTCTCAAAATACACAGTGGTATGTTGTTTGTGCAACAGATTTTTCCCTTGGACACCAAATTATATATTTTTCTTTTTTTAAGATTTTATTTCAGATAGAAAAAGAGAGAGAGGGAGTACAAGTGGGGCGGGGTGGGTGGGGGAGGAGGAACAGAAGGAGAAGGAGAAGCAGACTCCCCGCAGAGCAGGAAGCCTGATGTGATGTGGGGCTCCAGCCCAGGACCCTGAGACCATGACTGAGACCATGACTGGACCAGCTCCATGACTGGAGCTGAAGGCAGACGCTTAACCGACTAAGCCACCCAGCACCCCACATTTAAGTTTTCTGAGGAAAATTCTAAACTCTTTTGATGACTTTGATTGTAAGTTTATTGATCAGAGATCAGCCATATACTCAATGGTGCTTTATTGTTGAGCAATGGGGTCATACTTACCCAACCTTGCAGACTGTACAAGCTGAAACGTGTCCCCCTCAAATTTGTATATTTAAGCCCTAACACCCAGTGCCTTAGAATGTGACTATTTGGAAGTGATTATTTAAAGAGGGGGTTAAATTACAGTGAAACTGTTAGCATGGGCCTTCGTCCAATCTGACTGGTGTCCTTATAAGAAGAGATTTGGATGCACAAAGAGACACCATTGACTTGTAAGCACAGAGGAAAGATCACATGAGGACACAGAGAAATGTGACCACCTGCAACCCAAGGAGAGACGCCTCAGAAGAAACAAAATCTCCTGTCATCTTGATCTTGAACTTCAGAATCCTGAGAAAAGAAGTTTCTGTTGTTTAAGCCACCATTTGTTGTATTTTGTTATGGGGACTCTAGCAAAGAGTAGATATACTTCAGCCTCATCTTTAGCCACAGAGGTAGACATTCACTGAGTGTACCTAGCCCAGGGCCCAGCATACACTAGATCTGGTCTGTCCAATACAGGAGCTGCTGACCACATGTGCGCTTAAAATGTAGCAAATACAGAGATGTGATGTACATGTAAAATACACAATGGGTAAACCCAAAAATGGGCTTTTGGAGACTTCATATGAAAAAAAGAACACAAAATGTTTATTAATATATTTTATATTGATTACATATTTGATCATACGTGGGTATTTGGGATTAAATAAAGGATATTGTTAAAATTGATCCCATCTGCTTTTCAATGTTTTAATTTTTAGTTTTTTAAAGATTTCATTTATTTATTTGACACAGAGAGAGCAAGAGAGACTGCAAGCAGGAGGAGCAGCAGGCAGAGGGAGAGGGAGAAGCCAACTCCCCGTTGAGCAGAGAGCTAGATGTGGGGCTTCATCCCAGGATCCCGAGGTCACACTTGAGCCACCTAAACACCCCTCATCTGCTTTTTTTTTTTTTAATGTGCTACAGGAAATTTCAAATTACATATGTGCTTTGCCTTATATTTGTTGGAAAGTATTGCACTAGATGTTTGAAAAAAAATATTTTGAGGGGTGGAAACTGTCATTTTCTTCATGCTTTGGATTTGGGATTAGGAGGATTCTAAAATTCTTCCCCTGGCAACAGTGCAAAAAAAGATCCCAAGACGAACAGCTGAATCAAGGGTGTAACATAGAGGAGAGCCAAACTTTCTGGATTTCTTTGATTTGAGCAAATCCACGCAGTAACAATGACCAATGGAAGAACGAGAGGTGGCAAAGATAGTGTTTTAAAGCCGGAGGTCGGAGGGGTAGGGAATGCAGACACAGGAGGCTGAGAATTCTTTTCCGTGATTGCCTCTGCTCCTGACGGCAGCCTGGTGTATTGCACAGGGTTCTCTGCTGAGGACAACAGCACCACCTGTAGCTGATTTGAGCAGAAAGTGAATGACTTTGAAATCAGGATAGGGCACAGAACTGCTGCTGAAGTGCCCAACCAGGCTTGTTTGTGAAACAGGCCAGAGCCAGAGGAGCAGAAAGGCAGCCCAGGTCACCATGCCTGAGCCATAGTTTAGGATGGCACTTCTGACCCTGCTGTTCCAGGCGCTCAGGGCTCCTCTGAGGGAGCCTTGGTGCTGGTGCTTCTCTGGACTCTGACATGCATGGTTCCAGGGTGCTCTCTTTGTGGCCCATATATCCATCTAGTTACCTTTACATGATCAAAGTCGCAGGTTCAAGGAACTGGCTTGTGGGAGACTGGTCACTGCCACACCCCCTGCTGCTGGGAGCTGCAATTGGGATGATCTGGCTCCTTCACTCCTGAAGCAGTGGCATCTGCCTCCCACCAAGACCTGCACCCTGGGGAATCAGCCACATGTGTCATGGGCTTGAATGACTGTAGATAACAAAATCGGAAAAAAAAAAAAAATTCAGATTAGGATGAAGACACGAATAATCTTTTCCGCCAGAATTGTCCTAATTTGTGGAGAGCAGTCAAGTAGGCTGGGACTCCAGGACTAATTCTTACTCTATACCACATTGCTCGTTGCTATAGCAGTTTTTATCTGAGTTCTACTTAAGACCATGTTTAGTAAGCAGTATGTAATTTATTCCATTACGTGGATCCTGCCCTCAGAACTATCGTCATTGTTTTTAGATAAGGTCCTGAATTAACAGAATCCCTACATGTATTTTATAAGTCACTGAACAGAGTGACATTAACAATTGCAATGAAGCAACTATCTAAGTTGAAAAAAATGAGATAAACAGCAGATGTTACAGGATAGTTCATGAAGGTATATACTTTGTACTCTTTTATGCAGAGGAGATTCTACTTTTAAGAAGTGTTTCTACTTTCTATTGTAAATAAAACCTTTTTCCTTACCCCCTCATAGGATATTCAGTGATTTTTTAAAATTAAACTTCTATTTTTCTGTATCGAGATATTAAGTCATTATTTAGACCTCCAAGTTTACAGGAATTTACCCATGTTTTGTATTAGAAATTGTCAGGTTTCATATTTTACATTTAGAGCTCTATCCATTTGCAGTTTGTGTGGTATGAAGCACAGATCCAAAATTTGATCTTTTTCCAAACAGTCATCCAGATGTCTTCATAGGTTTTAAAAGTTCCATTCTTACCCCAGTGATTTGAGGCATCATTTTTACAGGCAATTTTTTTTTTTTTTGAGTTAAGTTCAACTGATATGTATGGAGTACCTACTGCAGTTTGGACACTCCACTTGGGAAGTATACAGAGGAAAAAGACTTGGCCTCTGCCCTTGTGAGGGCTGAATTCAGATTTCTAAAAGTTGAGCCATTTTCTCGAGATGACAGACTACAATCAGACTGTATCAGTAATTTTCATTAAAAGGAAAGATCTTTCATCTTTCTCAGGAGACCATCCGATTTTTTTAAAAAGATTTTATTTATTTATGAGAGACACAGAGAGAGGCAGAGACACAGGCAGAGGGAGAAACAGGCTCCCTGCGGGGAACCTGATGTGGGACTCCATTCCCGTCTTCAGGATCACGCCCTGGACCAAAGGCAGGCAGTAAACTGCTGAGCCACCCAGGCTGCCCAGACCATCCGATTTTAATATTTTTCACTTTGGGAAAATGAGAAATTTGCTGTGGCTCAAGTGCAATACTCAGACACACTGCTCCTTTAAGACTTGTCTTTACGTTCAAAACTCATCTGAAATTTGAGCACTGAGAAGCACTCCTTTTCTTGTTTCTATCACACCCCAATCCACAGAAGCAAAGGAAGCTGAACGCATGATTACTTGTCTGATAACTGCTATTTGCCTTCATCTCACCTCTTGAGCAAATCTGATTCCTGCGTTCAACAGTTCACAGATCTCTCTTCCTCCACTTATATTTAGTTCCCTTTCTCCTAGAAACTTTCTTTTTTAATGGTTTCCTGAACATAGATTAAAAATTTGAAACTAGGTGTTTTCTGCATAAGGAATTAACTTTATATATGAACTAATAGGAACTAGTTCTAGGGAATAGGAATATGTTCTAGGGATGAGAACATTTTTTTTTCCGTTAAGTATTCTGTGTTTCCTCTTCTATAGAGATCACAAGGTATGCAAATATTTGTGGTATGCCTTTCAAATACAGGTACAATGACGTGTTATAGGATGACGTACGCTGGGTACTGGTTTCAACCTCTCAGTTTCTTGCGTACGGTATTTTTTTTTTTTTTTTCTATTTCCACCCTGGTACCTTCCCTTCTCGTTACCTTATTACGCATGTTATATACATATCACAGATATAAAAATCTCAGAATTGGTAGGGGGTTTAGCATTCATTTACCATTTGTGGATTATACCCACTGGTTCTCAAATTCTGGCTTAAGTTATTATTAGATCATTATTAGAAGGGATGGATCAGAGTGAGTTCTGGAAAGATAAATCTATCCAACCTGCATGGTTACTGACTTGCATCATGGAACAGTGGTGGTAGAGAAGATAAGAGTTCAGACATGTGCTGTACTGGAAGAAGAAGCAATGGAAGAAAAAGTGGCCCATATACAGGGAACTACATAACTTACCACCCAAGCCAGAACACTTTTTGAGGGTGAAAGGAGCACTATTTATAATTTATATTAGAACAATAGACATAATAAGCTGGGACTGTCTTTGGTCAACCAAAATAGATCTATAGTAATTTAAGAGGAGAAAAAGCAAGCATAGCTATTGTATATTAGGAACACAGGGATAACAGAAGGGCTTGAGAACCTCCTTTTTTTGGGACTGCACAGATGGGAGACTTTTCCTCCTAGGATTACTGTGATCCTGAAACTTATATTTAGGTTTGTAGTTAAGGGACAAAACAATCTGATTCCAAATAGGGCTCTGAAGGTGAAAACTCGTGTGTCCTATAGCCTTTGGGTCTTCTCTTTGCCATTTTGGGGTCTCCAAGGTTGCATAGACACCAAAAACCGAATCCCACGGGCCTGCAAAGAAAGATTTTTGGGACCAGAAATGCCTTCTCAGCAGCCACTTCCTTCGCTCACGTGCTCCAGCACGTAGGCCTGAAAAGCAGCACAAAAGTGACTTCATTTGAAGACACCACCCCGCCCCCCCACCCGCGCCACCCGCGCCACCCGCGCCAAAGTCGCGACCCGAAAAACCTCCCTCGGCCACCCCCACCGCACTACATCACTACTGCGGCTGCGCCGGCGACGTGTGGCCCGCAACCAAGATGGCAGCCCCGGCGTCAGCGCCCTCCTGCCCTTTCCCATCATGGCGGCAGCCGGACCCGCCTCCCTGGGCACCGGAGTCATGTGACCCACACAATGGCCGAGCGCCCACTGCAGGCTTCCCGGCAACGCCGAGGGAAAGCCATGACGGCCGCCGCGGGTTCGGCGGGCCACGCCGCGGTGCCCCTACTGCTGTGCGCGCTGCTGGTGCCCGGCGGCGCGTACGTGCTGGACGACTCCGACGGGCTGGGCCGGGAGTTCGACGGCGTCGGGGCAGTCAGCGGCGGCGGGGTGAGCGGCGGGCGGCGGGCCGCGCGGCGGTGGCCGTGGGGGGCGTCCCAGAAGCCCCCGCGGCGGTGGCCGGGGGGCGGGGGCGTCCCAGAAGCCCCCGCGGCGCTCTCCAGTCGCGGCCCGCGCCAGAAGCGCGCTCTGGACGGGCCGATGGACGCAGTTAGTTTTAATAGAGGATGCGGAGGCCCGCCGAGCAAGTGACAGGTGTAGCTCGTCCCTTCACCCGGGAGCCGCCTCCCTTTGCCGCAGAGACGGCATTCCTCAGGGTCGCTCCAGAAATGGCCAGGGAGCCGGGGAGCATCACTCCTCCCGGGAGGACGCCCCCTCCCCCCGCAGAGGGTCGGGCAGGTGGGGGTGGGGGTCGGGAGCCCTGGACCACTACTGCAGGGTGCGGTTGGCTGACTTCAGAGGGGCCAGTGCACAGCAGGTACTTGTTTGGGGGCGCGACAGGTGCCTCAGGGCATCTTTAGGAAGGTAAGAGGCCACGTGGGACTCCCCCCCCCCCCCCCGTTCCTTTGTTTTTAATGGCAGGCTACATTAGGATCAACCGGTAGTCTAGGATGGTGCACTGTTTCTTGGGAGTCATTAAGGCCCAAGGTGGGGCGAGTTGCTCCCTCCCCCCCCAAAAGGTTGGTGCCTCTGTGTCAAATTGGTGGCAGTGTCTGTGTGCAGGGAGGGGGAGACACCTGGTCAGCAGCCCAGGTGTCTCGCCACCACCCTTGGGGGGCATGAGCATCACCTGGTATGCTTGGTAAACTGCACGCCTCATTCAGACTGTAGTTCCGGATCGGGGGCCTGAGAACTTGCATTTTGACAAATAACACCAGTTGATTCTCATACTAAGTAGGGAGAGACCTTTTTCTACTACGTAAACTTAATTTTAGAGTAGTTTTAGATTTACAGAAAAGTTTCCAAGATAATACAGAGTTCCCATACACCCTGCAGCCCCTTTTCTGTTATCAGCATCCCCCATCCCATAGGTAAGGTACCTTATACCTTTGTCACAACCAGGATTAATAACATATGGAAATCCACACTTCGTATTTCCTTCGTAGTTACCTAATGCCCATTTTCTGTTCCAGGATGTCATCTAGAATACCAACTGCATTTAATTGGCATATCTTAGTTCTCTCTTGGCTGTGATAGTTGGGGGGGTGGGCGGAGGGGGGAGGAATGAGTTCATGTTACCTGGGCATTCTGTAAGATTTAAGTGAAGGGAGACATGAAGACCATTTCCAGCTTTGTGTAAAATTGTGTGGGCACAGCTGGTAGTTGTCTAAGTTTCCTAGTCATGTTGACAGGTGGCCTCTAGGCCTGGGAGCTTGCTTTAGTAGTAGCATGATTCTTCTTGGCTCTAACAAAATTTATTTGCTTCTATCACATGCCCACGGTGACCTTTTTCCTGTCTTTGTTTCCCCCCCCCTTCCGTTGTACCCCAAATCACAACCAGAGCTAATTTTCTATGATGTTAAGGCCTAACTCTTGAATGAATTGTTTGTTAGGTTGAGTCAGACGGAGCTTGTATATTCAGATGCATTTCAGAACTAGCTTGACTGCTTGGTTGCTGAATGGATGTTGTGTGCTGATCTCAGCCTACCATAACCCGTGTTGTGGCTCGATTGGCCCTTATGGTTCTTAAATTATGGTCGTAAGATGTCCTCAGCAATAACCACCGGGAAACTTTGAAAAAAAAAAAAAGTTTATTATTCACAGATCCTGACAAGCACATGGCACACCTTGGGTTACACAGCAAGGTTGTGGGGAAAAGGAGGAAGAGAGCAGGAGCTCCAGTGTGCAAGCCCCTGAGGTCCTGTTTTTTTAATGCAGGCTCACTCACTGGTGACTTTAAAAACGTAAAAAGGGGAATTTAAACTGCAGGAAGAGGAAAAACAAGCAACCTAAATGGTCAGTTACTGAAATCAACCAAGGTCTTTAAAATAAAGAAGGCTGGGTATCCCCCTGTGGGCAGCCTTGTTCTTGGTCTAGGTGTGTGGCTGGCATTGTGTTTCTTTGACATAGCCATCTTTGAAGTGGATACCTTTTTTGAAGTCTGCCCTCAGGCACTTGCATTACAAAAAAGGAAAAAAACTGTCAGGGTTTCCACTACAATCCACCTCTGATGTTAGGCATCAGAGTCAGTGCTGACCCTGGATATGGATAGGTTAAAAGCCAGGGGTAAGGCATGTTGTAACACAGAAAATACACATCTAAGTAGGATTAGATAGCACTCCTATAATAATTATACAGACGATAGTCTGAAATCTAGTCTGTAGCCATTGTACCAAGCTTAAAGGGTCCTGCCATGAAACCAGGTCAGTGATCCTGGGGCTCAAGAATGCGTTCAAAGATTTGGGTAATATTGTGAAATATTTAAACATCTTTGGCCATCTCATTTAAACTGGTTTGATCAGATAGGCTTTTCTAAGTGCGCTTTGCTGGATTTTTTTTTTTTTTTTTCCACAAGGAATCTCAGATTGGACTCTCAAAGTCTCTCAGGGCTGGGCAGTCAGGCCAAGGACTTGCCTTCAGACTTCACCTACAATACCTGCAGATATGAGTGAATTCCTTTCTTAAGGTCTCCCAAATATCCTGACATTTTTGGGCCTCCCAAAAAGTGGCCTTTCTTAACTCACCTGGTAAGGCTGCCAGGAAAACTTAAAGGCTTAGAAATAGCCACATTAAACACCTGATGGGAGTTCATTACAATGGAATTGGCGAGGATCTTTGGTTATTTCTGTGACATATAACATTCTAGATAATAACTACAATTATAAGTGACAATATTATACCAGGGGCATAGTAGGTATCTAGGAATTTCATATGATTTCTGGAACACTTACATCAATCACACATATCCACACAAATTAACCTAAAAAAGATTTCTCATTACTTATTTGACAAGGCTTTCCATATAGTTTAACATATCAGATAAGCCTAATCAGTCTGTGATCTCTCTTTTAATAAGAAGGAGCAAATCATTTGAGATGGTCCAGGACCCTCTGGAATATCCCAAAATTAGTTCAAGTTTAAAAAGACTTCATTTAGAATTTGATTCTGGA
Organism: Canis lupus familiaris; assembly: GCF_011100685.1. Lineage (NCBI taxonomy): Eukaryota > Metazoa > Chordata > Mammalia > Carnivora > Canidae > Canis > Canis lupus. The sequence continues at coordinate 59,648,484 of NC_049229.1, read as the reverse complement.
TGTTTGTCAGAAATATCAAAAGGCTTTAAAATACTTGATTATGTAGAATCATAGATCACTGTGAAATACTAGTTATCTATTTAAATAACTTTCACCAAAATTACAATTAGAGACTTCATAGGCAAATACAGAAAGTTATATAATTTATTAAGAAAAGAATGAACCTTAGCTCTTTAAATAGAGAAGACTCGTTTTCTTAAGTAATCAAAGCTTGAAAAATAGGAAGTTATTTTGGTGAAATACAGAATCTTATTTCCTAGGCAAATTACTTAAAAACCTTACAGTCTTATCAAGAACAGACCAATAGTCTAAGAAAACTGTCCTTTTAGCAGATGAAAGAAAACTAAGCTTTAGTTTTTAGAAGTACACTATTTATTAAAGCTTATTTTAAAAAGTTTATAATAAATTATTTTTAGCTAGCTTGCCTACACAAGATAAAATTCTCTCTCCCTCTCTTATTTTTTTTCCTTTTCTATATCCATTTAATTTGTCTATTTTAGGACAAAATTACTTTATTTGCCTTAACAAAAATGCATCTCCATACCTCATACCTTAGCTAAAATACATCCTACTTTCCTTGCCTAGAGTTGTTTCTCTTATTTCTTGTGTGTTTAATTACATATATTGTTAGAATCCTTAAGTCTTAGAAACGTTAATTTCTAGTGAAAACTAGTGAGTAAGCAGTTGTAAACTATTTACTAGCACTTTGTATATTGGCGAATTTATGAATACATTTCATAATTTCTAGAGGGATATGCCTCTATTTAAAAAAATAGTAACAGTTTTTCAGTATAGCGCAGGACGTGTTTACTAACAGATCCAGATATCTTTACCTTCTGTTACAAGAAACCAAAAGTAGATAAACTTGTGTTCAGTAATTAATGTTTCAACATTTTATATTTGGTAGAGATATCTACATATTTAATGACTTTCTATCATTGAACTTGGCAAAACTCTAGGGTTTCAAGTTAGCAAAATGATTTGGGTAACTTTTTAAGTATACATACCATAAAACATAATTACTGTTGAAAAGTGGATGCCTTGGCAATCAACGCTTAAGTCCTACATTTGCATTACTAAAAGAAAAAGGCAACCATTGTAGCTTAGGCTAGAATGGATGACCTAGTCTGTAGCTGCTCTGACCTGCTTTGTGGGGTGGAGGGCGTTTTAGAGTGGGGAGAGGCACAACTTTTCCTTAACTCAACTTATTCTTCTTGATTTTTATGCTTTTATTTTCTGATGTTGCAACTTTACTCATAGGTACTGGAGTATATTTCAGGGTAACGTGGACTAATTGGTCAGTGTGTGTGTGTGTGTGTGTGTGTGTGTGTGTGTGTGTTTACTACAGTCATTCTTTTTATTATTGTGGTTTAAACCTAGACTAGCCAGTGTATCATTAAATGAGGACCCATCTGTCCTAGTATCTTTACTTGTGGCATTAAATCCAATATTTAAACTTGCTGAAAAATGGAGGTCTTCATTATTTTTTATTTATTTATTTTTTCCTTATTTTATATTTATTAACTCCATTTAAGATTATTTAAATGAGAAGAATGTTGCATGACTCAGTAGGATACTCATCCATTTGATAGTGTCCCTGTGCATAGTGCGTTCCTCATCTTAGAAGCTTCATAAATATTGATTGAATGAAAATGGTTGCAAAATTATATTTGCACGTCACTTTAGACTTATTTGTGGAGTCCTTCGTATGTTGTACACTTTGTGGCAGTAGGTTTGGAATGTTCTTACTTTATCCTCCAATCTGATAGGGAAGGCAGTATGGGACAGTAGTTAAGAATGTGGGTTTAAGAGCAGATTGTCAGGGGTCCCATCTGGGCCCTGCCATTCACTGTACAGCCATGGGCAGGTTATTTAATCTCTCAGTGTCTCAGTTTCTTTTCTGAGGAGACCTTGAAACCTGGTGGGAGCATCAGGAGGATAGATGTAAAGTGCTTGGGATGGCATCTGGCACATGATTATTTTGGTTAATATCATCCTGTTTCATCAGAAGTAAGTTGCATGAAAAACATACTTGGGTATAAAATGTCTGCCATTTATTGAGAATTTACTGTGTGTCAGCCCTTGTGCTACAGCTTCTTCCTGGGCTGTTTGGAAATAGCTCCAGGCCTTTTTCAAGGAGGGTGACTGGTAATTTGTTACTCCTTGCTGGTGCATTTCAACATTTGGCTATACTACTCTGAACTATTGCTATTGACTAATGCTTTTGCATTGGGAATGACATAGGCTTGCATAGGCTTGCAGTAGCACAATGATGTGGTGTGTTTGCTCAAAGTTTGCATGTTCTGTGTTAAGGATAAGAGTGCGTGGAGGCAAAATAACCCCCAAACAGCCAAACGTATTGTTCTAATGGCATACTTCAGGGTGGGAAGCATTGTTTCTCTTTGATCAAGGCTGAGTTATTGTGCATATACAGTGTTCACTCACTTACAGAGTGTCTAATGTTTGAGCCTCCACCAGTCTGTAAGCTCTTTGAGAATGGTGACTGTATTTTTTTTTAAATTTTTATTTATTTATGATAGTCACAGAGAGAGAGAGAGAGAGGCAGAGACACAGGCAGAGGGAGAAGCAGGCTCCATGCACCAGGAGCCTGACGTGGGATTCGATCCCAGGTCTCCAGGATCACGCCCTGGGCCAAAGGCAGGCGCCAAACCGCTGCGCCACCCAGGGATCCCGGTGACTGTATTTTTAAAGACAATTTGTACAATGCGTGTCATTTAATGAGAGCTCACTGTGTGCCAGCTACTGTGCTATGTCCTTTACATACATCTTACCTTAGCCTTAGAACAGCTGAAGGAGTTCTAAGGAGTGGGAAAGCCTACTTTACAACAAATCACCTAGCTTGGTCACCTGGCTCGTAAATGATGCAATTGGGATGCAAGCTCCTTCTGACTCAAAGCCTCCTCTGTTATTTTGTCTGTGTCTATTATTTTGTCTATGCAACAAACAATACCATAAAAGATATTTAATGTTGACTGAATAAGAGAAGAAATGGGGGTATGAACTTGAGTAAGACATAGTTCTTGTCCTCAAGGAACTCAGAGTTGAGACAGAGAAGTGGGGTGGTGAGTAGGGTGCAAGGTTAGAAGAGTTACAGTAGAGTTGTAGATTGGAAGCCAGGGGAGTGCACAGGAGAGCCACCTACAACAAATATAGGGGAGGAGCAGAAGGGGACCTTCCCTGAAGAGGATGCTTTGGAGTTGGCCACATAAGTGTGTAGAGTGCACTCCAGACAGAAGAAAGAGAAAAAGTAGTTTGATATATCTAGATAGAAGGCATGAGAGTGGTACTGAGTAACGTGTAAGAGTTACTATCCAAATAGTTAAAGATTTGGGTATAAAAGGGAGCAATTTGAACTTTATCCTGAAAACTCTTGGCAGAGGAGCAGTCTTGGCAGGTTTATACAGAGTGCCTTTGTGTTTAGATTTGTGTTTTTGGAAGATTAATCTGGCAAGGAGTGTGGAGGATAGATTACAGGGAGGCAGATGGGAGGCCCTGAGACCATTTAATGGTCTCAGAGTAATGACTGAAGGGGACCTGCTGAAGGAAGTAGGGTTGAAGTGAGGAGATGGATTTGAGAGATATTAAGGAGGTCTTGGTGACTGAAGATGAATGGGAATTGGATATCCTGGTTCTGTGGGCTCCGTGGCAATGAATTCTTCTGTGAAGTGGATGAAGACTACATCTAGGATAAATTCAATCTCCCTAGACTCAATGAACAGGTGCCTCACTATCGACAAGCTCTAGACATGATCTTTGACCTGGAGCCTGATGAAGAGCTGGAACAACCCCAACCAGAACGACCTGATTGAGCAGGCAGCTGAGATGCTTTATGAATTGATCCACGCCTGCTATATCCTCACCAACTTAGCATCGCCCAGATATTGGAAAAGTACCAGCAGGGAGACTTTGGCTACTGTCCCTGTGTGTACTGTTAGAACCAGCCAATGCTTCTCATCGGCCTTTCGGACATCCCAGGTGAGGCCATGGTGAAGCTCTACTGCCCCAAGTGCATGGATGTGTACACACTCAAGTCATCGAGGTACTGTCATGTGGATGGCGCCTTCTTTGGCACCGGTTTCCCTCACATGCTCTTCATGGTGCACCCTGAGTACTGGCCAAAGCGGCCCGTGAACCAGTTTGTGTCCAGGCTCTACAGTTTTAAGATCCATCCAGTGGCCTACCAGCTGCTGCTCCAAGCCACCAGCAACTTCAAGAGCCTGGTTAAGACAATTTGCTGATTCCCCACCCCACCTGTCCCTCAGTCTTTGACATCTCCGATCCTTTGCTGCCACCCTTTCCGGAACCCTCTATGGTTTTTAGTTTATTTTTTTATTTTTTATTTTTTTTTAAATATTTTATTTATTATTTATTTACTTAAGTCACAGACAGAGAGAGAGAGGCAGAGACACAGGCAGAGAGAGAAGCAGGCTCCATGCACCAGGAGCCCGATGTGGGATTCGATCCCGGGTCTCCAGGATCGCGCCCTGGGCCAAAGGCAGGTGCCAAACCGCTGCGCCACCCAGGGATCCCTGGTTTTTAGTTTAAATTAAAGGAATCATTATTGTGGTGAGAATATGAAATAAAGTGGAAGAAAAGGCCAAAAAAAAAAAAACCCACCCCCCAAAACCCATAAACCTATGTTTATGGTTTAGGCAGATGCTGTTCTTTACTAAGATAACAAATGCAGGAGAAGGAACAGACTTAGGAAAAAGTGCCATGTTTGATTGGGGATTTGTTGAACTTGAAAGGAGGAGAGGGTAGCTCCATGGGTCTGTGTCTCAGTGGCAGGGGCTGGGAAGATTGTAGGTGTGAGGGAGATAGATAAGGTGCCATTAGAATTCAGTGGTAGCATATGTGAGAGTGGGAAACAGAACATGGAGCCCCATAAGAGTTGGGTGTCTTACCCTCAGTGTCAGTGCTTTGAACATAGGGCTGTCTGGCTTCTAAGCCAAGGGACATGCTGCTGATTCAAGTTAAAACCTATTTCCTTTTTATTTTTAAGAGATTTTATTGATTTATTCATGAAAGACACAAAGAGAGAAAGGCAGAGACACAGGCAGAGAGAGAAGCAGGCTCCATGCAGGGAGCCCGATTGAGACTCACTGGGAATCCAGGATCATGCCCTGAGCCAAAGGCAGATAGATGCTCAACTACTAAGCCACCCAGGCATCCCAAAACCTATTTCTTTTATTCCTTTTGTGCATAGTGCTCCCCAGAAGATATATTATTGGTCCACTGTTGGTTTTGTGATTTCTTTGTTGAAGCAGTCGTCGGCCATGGGTTAGGTGTGATCACGTATTGGTCTCTGCAACCTGCCCCCTCTGTCTTTTCATGCATTCTGATGCCAATGTGAGGTTTCCTTAGAACAGCTTGGCCTGGGGGTAATTGTGTACTCATGCTTAATAGTAACAGAACTTAGAAATCTCTAGTAAAGATGGGGAGAGTAGTGATTCCTTTTGGTATTGCTGCTTGTAATAATTTCTTGCAAGATAATGAGTGAAAAAAATTACCTGATATTAATCCTTTCCGTCCTGGCCCCCAGATATTATAGTTATCAAATGGTCTTAAGATAGAGAACCTGAGTTTCATTTCTTCTAATAACCACTCTCTGAGTTCAGGTCCCCAGGACAAATCTGTGATCATGAGGTTCATTAATAGACTTGCTTGGCTTACTTACTGCCCAGTCAACCCTCATCTCAGTAGAAGAGAAAACTGCTGAGGCTTGGATCCTGTGTTTTAGCTTTTGGACAGACAACAGCCTTATTTGCCCAATGATGGACAAAATAAAGGCTGGTAAAAAAATAACCTGGGAAACGACTTTTCACCACTCAACTTTGCCTAAGAGCTGGTTAAACATGGGCATGTTGTGTGGTGTGCATCAGCACTATGAAAACATGTTCATGATTGGATTTATTTGTACTTCTGAACTTTTTTTTTAGGCAACCTCCCGACTTCTAGTAAATTATCCAGAGCCCTATCGTTCTCAAATATTGGATTATCTCTTTAAGGTAATGAGAAAATAATTATTTAATGGCACCTGTGATATTTTTGATAAACTATGGTGAATTTCAGTGGTAGAATTGATCACCTTCCCAATTCTAGCATTACAAAAACAAACGGCAAATTACTTTTGGAAGAAGTTGCTATTTATTCGAAATTTAAAACTAAAGACAGTAATTAGTAATTGTCTTAATGTACTTTGTTGTTCATCTGGTGAATTACAGTATTAATACTCCTGCTTCTTTCCCCAGCCAAACTTTGGTGCCTCTTTGCATATTCTAAAAGTCGAAATAGGTGGTGATGGGCAGACAACAGGTAGGAGATTTGGGAAATGGGATTGTTTTCCTTCAGTGTTTTAATCTATACCTAAATTTAAGGACTATGAATCCGAATATAAGTGATACCAACATTTTTGATGTTGATTATTGCTTATGGATAGTTTCTTATTGTTCTTTTTTTACTCTATTAAAAATTTTATATCAAAATCCTCATTTTTCTTCTCGTAAAATAGTATTTGGACTTTAGATTGCTTATTTAATGGATTAATCTGCAGCAAACCCACAGGTTTTAAAAAAATTATATTCAGTAGGAAGCATAGAGACAGTTTGGAATTTTTATTGAGAAGTTCCAAAAAGAACTTTTAACGTAGAAAACATGTAAAATGTTATTATGTTACTAGTTTTAAATAAAATGTGTGGCAAAAATATAAGTTGTCATCAGTATTTCAGATGTACAGCTTTTTTTCTTTTAAAAACAAAGTTATTTTTAACCATTAAATTTTCAATCTTCACTATCACCATTTTGATTGGCTTTGTGTCGTCCATGTAGTCAGTTGATGCACAGGAAGAAAAAAATTCAGTGATAATAGAGCTTATTATTTATAGGCCAGATTCCATTTTAGTGAACTTTACAGTATACAGCATGTTCTTGTTGGTGACTTGGGAATAATTTTGGTTAAAAAGCTATGTCTGCATGGTGGTGTTAATGTTTAATTAGTAATGAAAGAATGAAATGAAATAGAATATTTCATGAAATGAAATAGAATATTTCATGAAATGAAATAGAAATGAAAAGAAAAGGGCAAGGCCCCCTCCTTGTGAGGCCCTTCCAAACAAGGGCAGATGTTTGTGAAGTGTGGTAACACGTGAGGACTGGTATCAGCTACCTTGACACACCTTGGAAGTTAGGATAGGATTTTTTATAGAGGAGATGTGCAGTTGTATACTCTTCCCTTTTTTCTCTCAAAGCTCTGTTGTCTTGGTTTAATGAAGCATGTTATAGGCTCAAGGCCGGGGATATGAGAATGGGTCTTAGGGGCCCGGGGATTCACAACTAGGATTGAGAAGCTGGAAGTTGAAGGTGATCTGAAGTCAGTGTTGGACATGGGGATTTGAAGACCCAGAGAGACCAGACCAAAGCCTGGGAGAATGTGGTTCTAGGACTTTTTAATTACATGAATTGATAACACTTCTCTCAATACTGCTTATAATAGAAAGTTGTGGTTTTGCTTTTCAAGACCTTTATGATACTTCGAGTAATGAAAAACATGAAATAATATGCTTTGATCATCCATCCTCTAGTGATATAAGATCATTCTTATTTGCTCCATGTTAGGACTGGAACTGGAATGCGTCTTCTTTGAAATGTGTATATGTATAGGGGAGAGCGGTCCTATGAAATACCATTAATGGATGGTTTCCTTTCTCTTTTGCTCTCTCCCATGCAGATGGTACTGAACCCTCCCACATGCACTATGCATTAGATGAGAATTTTTTCCGAGGATATGAGTGGTGGTTAATGAAGGAAGCTAAGAAGCGGAACCCTAATATTATACTCATGGGTAAGAAGTGAAGTTTGCCATGCTTTTGCATTCCATTTAACTTTTAAATTCTGAATTCTGTTTGTGGAGTCATTATTAATACTGAGGTACTAATAATGTTGTTAATACTACCATCATCCTAGCAGCAGCAAAGCATGTGCCAGGGTTGATCCTTTCTTTGCCCTTATATTATGTCTGCTCTTTATATATAATAACTTTGGAGTGAGGCATTACTCTTCCCATTTTATAGAAGCAGAAGAGGCTTAGGTTTTGCCACCTTGACTTAAGGTGAGATAATTAGTAAATGGCAAAATCAGATATAGAACCTAATTGTATTTTGGTTGTTTTTGTGATGTTAAACTATTACTCTCAACAAAATTTCTTATCAAAATTTGTAAAAGGGCAATACTATCTAGAAAATTGTATATTAGGTGTAGTAGTGTATCCCAACTGTTTGTATAATTATGCATTACATGAAGTCATAGACCCCATTTATATAAGAGGTTCCCATGAAAGTGTTTGTTTGAACCTCAGCAATGTGTTGGTCATTGTTCTAGGCATTAGGGATACCAAACAATCCAGCCCCCAATTCCTGCCCTTGTGGAGTTTAAGTTCTAGTGGCAGGATCATTGGATTTCTCAAATAGGACTACTATGTTCATTTTATAGTTCTCGTGTAGCAGTGTGCAGAACTGTAAGATACTGCAAACATACACAGTGATGGCATACAGTTGTCATTTGAAATGAATTTGATTTTTTGAAACAAGCTCACACATCTAGTCTGTATGAGATCAATGAGATCCATTTAATAGGCTTGATTTCAAGTTATTTTAAAAATCATTTTTAACAAAGGACAAACATAAGTTTTTCTAAATTAAAAAAATGAGGAGTTAGTGTGTTCTTTATAAATGGTCTTTTGTAAGAGATTCCAGGAAATATTTTAAGCAGTAAAAAAAAAGAAGCATCATTGACTTCAGCACATACTCACCCATTGGGCTGTTTTCAAGGTCAGTTCTCATTTAAATGTAGAAAATCTGGCATGCTGAATCATGTTCTAACAAAGACTTACACATGGTGGTTCTGTAGAATGCATTTCATTGTTATAAAATGTTCCAGTATTTTAATGTCACATTTCTTATGGGATATACACTTAGACATTCCTCCCAAATTTAGAAAAATAAGCATTTTGTTCTTTTGTTCATTATGGTTTTTTTCAGTGGTGAGTTAGATTGGTAATACATATTAACAGTTGAGGAATTTAACTGTTGAGCTTATTTTAACATATTAGTAACAGAATCAGGATTTAGAATTGTAATTAGTGCTTCTCTACTATTCTCATTTTCTTACTTAAAAATAATAGAGTGTTGGAAGAATGTGGATTATTTGATCTATATCATACCGCAAAGATGTATTTTCCTGTTGAGTCATTGGGATTTATATTGATATGATGACAAACTAGCTTTGCTGAATTTGATTATCTGAATAGTTTTTTAAGAAGCCTTAAGTTTTAAGAAGATGTACTAGTGAATGAGGAATTTGTATTATACTCAACCTGTAAGTTAGGCATAAGCTTTTCAGAACTCTTTGATTTGACTTCAGAGGAAAGAAATTGAATATCAAGTATCCCTGTAGCAGGTGGTGGTCTTGTCAAGTTAAATTGTATGTTACATTTCTTTCTATTGGCAAGTATCTTTGAGAGAGCCTTTGTGTTTTTATTTCTTGAAAGAACATTTGGAATTATTGAGGCTGACTTTAGGGATCATTAAGGAGTTGCAGAGTTCATAAATGGGAAGAGATTTTGGAGTTTGTGCATGGCATATAATCTTGAGTAAGATCTGTATTGGCTTTTTGCTTAGCGTGAGTTCTTTTGCCTTGTTTTCACTGTGCCAGCACTGTTACACTCACTCCACCTTTACCTTTTCCTTTCTGCAGGGTTGCCATGGTCATTTCCTGGATGGATAGGAAAAGGTTTCAACTGGCCTTACGTGAATCTTCAGCTGACTGCCTACTATATCATGACCTGGATTGTGGGTGCCAAGCATTATCATGATTTGGACATTGATTATATCGGGGTTAGTAATATATGTAAAGCTGATTAACTTTTGGACATTTATTTGTAATTTCTTAAAGTAATTTGATTCTTTGGCATTTTGTTGACCAACCATTTTGGGTCATGAGACTAATTTATTCTATTGGCATCTGATAACAAAGTAACTACATGTGACCTTTTATTCCTCCTCTTTGCCCATCCAAATTCTAACATCTTTTGAAAACTGTGCTAAATGTGTACCTTCTCTGAACTTTTTTTTTTTTTTTTTAATTTTGACTTTTGGTTGGGCAGCCCCGGTGGCTCAGTGGTTTAGTGCTGCCTTCTGCCCAGGGCGTGATCCTGGAGACTCGGGATCGAGTCCTATGTCGGCTCCCTGCATGGAGCCTGCTTCTCCCTCTGCCTGTTTCTTAAAAATTTTTTTTTTGATTTTTGGTACCACCCTAGCTCATGTTCTCCTTAAAAGCTTTCCCTAGTTTCTCTGGTCATACAAGAATACTATATTTACCATACAGTCCGATGATTAATTTCATTTTGCTCTATGAATCTTCTGTTGTCCAAAATCAGGGGGTGGCACACTTTTTCTTAGTGGGTTAGAGTGTAAATACTTTGTGGGTCAAAAGGCAACATGAAGGATATTATGTAGGTAATTACATAGCCATTTAAAACATAACCATTTAAAACCATAAAAACCAATTTCAGCTCTCAGGTTGTAAAAAAATACAAATAGTGGGTAGGCTGGATTTGGCAGGATGGCTAAAATCTGCCTACCCTTGTCTTAAACTGTTATTTAACGCCTTTTAATGATTGAAAAAATGTAAAATATGACGTCTTTCCAGCTGGTCTGTTGGCAGGCTGGAGGCACCATACCTCACAGAACCTCACAACAAATACATGGTGGTCTCCACACATGTTTGCTTATTAATATGCCATCTGTCAAAACTGATTTAAAAAGTGTTCTTGCAATTAGCCAACAATTATTGAGCTCCTCCTATGTTGCAGGCACTGGGACTGTTATATTCTAGGGATACCAAGATTAATAAGTCCTTAAGGAGTTTAGTGAGAGAGATAGGAACTGGGATAGATTAAACTGTAAAATCACAGGAGGAGAGAGGACCTGAGGATGGGCCAAGGGCTGTAGGCAGCCAGGAGCAAGAATATACTTTTTAAAAAAATTTTTTTCTCCAAATTCTAATCGAAAATTAGTTTGTATTTGAGAACTTTCATATGTCAGGGTATTTTTAACCTATAGTGAAACTAAATGTAGGTTTCGATCTAAATAGCATTTTATTACAGTAAAGTCACACTCAGAAAATGTTTCTGGTAAAGAGTGGGTAATTCACACTCTTTTAGACTCACATGCTGTGGTGAGGAGCTTCTTTGATACGAAATACTTTCCTGTATCTCTAGAGTAAAGTGAGTGATAGTGCCTGGACTCTAGGCCATCTGTGTCATTAACAGTTTTCTCGGCGGCAAAACTAATGTCATGGAAATTCTCTTTCATTTCTAAAACCTCATCCCTCATGATTCTAAACCATCGAGAGCTGTGCAATTTCCCTTTATCTGTCCTCATTAAGAATTTGCCTTTGTGATATAGCATATTGTGTGATCTTGTGTATGCTTAAAAAAATTACTTCTACAGGATACTTTATTTTTTTAAAAGATTTTGTATATTTATTAGAGAAAAAGAGAGAGAGAGAGAGTATGAGTGGGGGAGGAGGAGGAGAGGGACAAGCAGATTCCCCACTGAGGGGCAGCCTAACATGGGGCTCGATCTCAGGACCTTCGGGTCATCTCCTGAGCTTAAGGCAGCCACTTAACCGACTGAGCCACTCAAGCGTCCCCTACAGTGTACTTATTTATATTGGCCTTAAATGTGATGGTAAGATCTTATAAAAATTATTATTATTATTTTTAAAGAATTTATGTATTTACTCATGAGATAGAGAGACAGAGACACAGGCAGAGGGAGAGGCAGGCTCCATGCAGAGCCTGATGTGGGACTCGATCCAGGGACTCCAGGATCATGCCCTGGGCTGAAGGCAGGCACTAAACCGCTGAGTCACCCAGGGATCCAGATCTTATAAAAATTATTACAACACTCCTGTCTGCTGGGTCTCCAGTGCCTGACAGAGTCCGTGGCACACCTTACATTGTCAGTGTTTGTTGAATGATTGAATGGATATTCTAGTTTTAGAAATCACTGGAATAGGGTGCCTGGGGGGGGGGGGGCTCAGTCATTTAAGTATCCAACTCTTGATTTTAGCTCAGGTTGTGATCTCTGGATCCTGGGATTGAGCCCCATGTCAGTCTACTTGCTCAATGTGGAGTCTGCTTGAGGGTTTCTCATCATGGAAATGAGTGACTATTTGAAAAATACCCACCAAACATTCCAAATATATGTTTTAAAAATAATATTCTAATTTAAAAAATAATAATTTAAAAAAGTTATGTTGTCTTCTAAATATCTATAAATGCAAAAACAGGATATTCCATAAAGTAAAGAACATTGCATTTTAGATGATATGAAAGATAATGAGAGCAGTGGCATCTTAACAGTAATGTCTACTTTCTGACAACTTTCAATTCAGGCTCTTTGACTTTCTGTTTTACAGATTTGGAATGAGAGGTCATTTGACATCAATTATATCAAGGTCTGTACAACTTTAAAATCTTTTTATCTTGAAGTTACTAGTAAATAATTCCCTTATGGTTCCATAGAAATTAGTATAGTAGGAACATTGTGTTTTTTTATAACACAGATATTTGTTTTGCTAGTTGTGACATAAAATTCAGGCAAAAGCTTAATCATATTTAAATTCCTGATTAAAGCATAGGTAATTCCTAATGAACCCCAGATTTCCTTTGTCTGAAGAGTTGTGTTGAATTTTCCTATCTTAAAATTCATTATTTATGGAATTATGATAGTCGTTATAAAAAAACTGCATCATGTTGGACTTTTAGGACTTAAAGAAATGTAGCTTTTCTTTTTTTCATTGTCAACAGGAAAGGAGGCAAAACTGAAAAAGAACAAAGACCATTATTTGTGGTGTCAGAATTGCAACTTAGGGAGCACAGATTCTGAAGTAACCAAAAAAAGTGTCCTGCTTCTGCGGGGAGGGCAAGGGATAATTACATGATGTAGATAAAGAAGAGAAAAGGAAGCACTGCTAATTTGGGGCTGACCATTTAAGCCATTTCTGATTACTATCTCATTGATTATTTTATTGTTCCTGGAACGTATTAACTTTAGGGTCCTCATATGACCTGAATGCCAGTTGTTCTGCTGAAATATTAGGAGCAACTACTTATAAAACTGTTGCCACCTCTGGCCCAGTTCAGGAGTTCATCAGTTGCAAAGGAAAATGGAGCTTGAAAATGGAGTCTCTTTTGGCCAGAAATTTTGTACAGTTTTACATCTTATATCAGAATATCTAGTGTATAGCCTCACTGTTATTTTCTTTGGAATGCCTATTACATTGGAATGTTCTATATGTTTCTACCTGTTATTAGCAAATAGGTAGCAACTAACATTTGCCAAGTGTGCTTTTTCTTTAAAGATTTTTGATTTATTCATTTGAGAGAGAGAAAGGCAGAGAGAGAACATAAGCAGGGGGGAAAGGGAGAATGAGAAGGAGAAGCAGAAGCAGACTTCCCACAGAGCAGGGAGCCCCATGTGGGACTTCATCCCAGCACCTGGAGATCATGACCTGAGGTGAAGGCAGATGCTTAACGCCACCTAGACACTCCTGCTCCTGTGTTTTATTGGGTTGCTTTTCCTAGTTATTTATCTCCCTTTCGTTCTTACTAGCCCCCTTATGAGGTAACTACTATTGTTGCTGTTTTTCAGGAAAGGATAAAGTGAGACTAATAACCCTTCTGTCCCTGGGAAACTAGTGGCAGTTTTAACTTTTCAGGTGGAGGTATTCTCTGGTTTATTTTCAGTTCCATTTGACTTGTGTTTCCTCTAAGAAACATAGTTTTGTGGTTATATTTTGTTTCAGTTCTTAAAAGAATTTCTTTAAGTGTATTATGTTTTTAGGTGGGTAATATCCACTAAATTTCTTTCATTTATTTATTCATTAATTCTACCAACAAGTATTAACTCAACACCAGGTTTGTCAGGCATTCCATATATGCTTAGAAGACGATACAAAATACTGATGCTGCCCAAAGGAATTCCCATTTGAGGGCTATAGAGCTCTGTATGGACAACTAAAAGAGCAGTCATCATTTCTCTAGCAGAATAATGACCATGCAGCATTGTTAGAAGGGGCAGGGAGGAGATGACCCTTCTGCCTGGGTGGATTAGGGCAGGTGACATGTGGTTGGAATCTTCAAGATGGGATGGTTAGGAACTCCCCTTGTTGCTAGGGCAGGGGCAGGACACCGCAAAGAAATGATGATTAAATGTAAAGGGATTGGGGGGAAGTGCAAGAGTGAAAGAGTAGACAAGGGGGGACTGAGCCTTGAGTAGGCTGATGTGTTCACTAGGGGAACAGCACACTTTCATGTGTAGCTGTGGGACTTGATGGGGTGGCTTGCAGCCAGGGCTGGGTAAGTCAGAGTCACCTTACCTCCAGGCTGCATGCATTATCAGTGAAGTGGTGAGAGTGTGGTGGAGGGGGCATTGTGGGGCTGTGGGAAGTGGGGCAGCAGAGCTGGTATACGATGGAAGCACAGGGTTGGTGTGGAACGTGTGGCTTCTTTGAGCACAAGGCTGATGAGAGCAGCAAGAGCCCAGAGTGGAAGCCAAGTTAATGCATGCGCTCTGTGTGACCCCAAGGCTGGGCACGGCCTCATGATAGGGTCTCAACAGTGAAGATGAGGAGCTTGTATCTACCCAGATGTGACATTTCACAGCTTATTTTTTTTCCCCTGTGATTACACATGTGCCTCTGTAGTTGTGTTCATTTGAAGGAACCATAGAATCTGGTTAGTCTGGTTTCCTTTTTCTTTTAAACTATGCAGCTGTGGTGGTAGTTTTTTTATATTTTTACTATTATGAATCTGTTTTTGATTCCCTTAAAGTTAGAGGGAAAATCCCTTGAAAGGATTTTTACCTCTTTTTTTTTTTTTTTTTTTTTACATTCCTATGAAGTAGATTATCTTCATAATAATGCCTTTTATTTTCCATAGAAGGCATGTTTCTATTGAGGAAATAATATTGATAGTATTATCCAAGATGCTGATTTTCAAAGATACTTCAGCTATTGTGGTTGTAATTCAATAGCTAAAGTCTCGTTTGTAAACTTTCCTGCGTTCTGTTTATCTCTCCTAAAGGTGTTAAGAAGAATGCTGAACTATCAAGGTCTTGATCGAGTGAAAATCATAGCGAGTGACAATCTCTGGGAGCCCATTTCTGCTTCTATGTTGCTTGACTCTGAGCTTTTGAAAGTGATTGATGTTATAGGGTAAGAAAGATTTTCCTAAAAAAAAAAAAAAAAAAAAAAGAAAGATTTTGCTTTGAAAGATTAACAATTTCTGATTGCTGGCTTTCCATACTTGACTATACCTTTGTTTTTGCTTTACCTTCCCACTTGATCACATTTTCAGAGGCAGCTTTCTTGTATTTATATAACTAAAGCATGTATGACTGATGTTTCATTCCTTCCTCTTTGAAAAGTATGTACAGTTGACCCTTGAACAGCACAGGTATGAACTAAGCCAGTCCACTTATGTGTGGAATTTTTATGATACTGTATAAATGTATTTTTCTTCCTTGTGATTTTCTTGATAATATTTTCTTTTCTCTAGCTTCCTTTATTGTAAGAATATAGTATATAATACATAGAACAAACAAAATATGTGTTAATCAGTTGTTTATATTGTCAGTCTTTTCTGGTCAACAGGCTATTTATTAGTAGTTAAGTTTTTGGGGAGTCCAAGAATATATTCAGGTTGTCAAATGCACGTGGTTGGGGGGTTGGCATATTGTTAAAGGGTCGCCTGTACTTTGGGATCTTTTTATGCCAATGAAATGTATTGGTGCTTTTCAAAAATTATGTTAACCTTTGGAGTAATAAAACATGACTTTGCTTAGATTAAGGGACAGGGTAGTTAAATTTTGGAAATTACAAAAGGCACACCTCCCAGGTTGGGAATTATTCTGTAAATGAACACTTATGTAAATGGTATGGCATGGTCACTGACCATGGCTTTTGTCATGTTTCCTTAGCAGCGTGGCTTTGACCCTGCTGTTTAGTCCAGCTCTGCCATTCAGCCTTCCTGAGTTCCAGTAAATTTTTTTTGTCTGATTTTTTTCCAGTTTTAATTGATATAATTGTATATCAATTATTTGAGAAATTTGACTTTTCTCATCTATTTCTCAAATAATTGATATACATTACTCTGTAAGTTTAAGGTATATGCCATGATGACTTAATTTACATAAGAGATGATTACCATGAGATGATTTCCGTGATAGGTTTAGTTAATGTTCATCCTCTCATATAGATACAGTCGAAAGAGAAGGGAAAATAATGTTTCCTTATGATGAGAGCTCTTAGGATCTACTTTCTTACAATTTTATTATATACCACACAGCAGTATTAATTATAGTCATCATGCTGTACATTATATCCTTAGTACTTATTTATCTTATAGCTGGAATTTTGTACCTTTTGACCACTTTCCTCCAGTTCCCCCTTCTTCTACTCCCCACCTAGCAGTATTTTTTAAGTCAATTTTTATTTTGTCTATTGTGATAACATATATAAATGTTTGAAAAATAGAATACACATACACGTGGAATGTGTTTTTTATTCAGTGAAGATTGCTTGGTCAACATGTGCCTTTTTTTTAAGTGAAGCATTTTGAATGTGCACAAAGGAGGCAGAATAATATGAATATCCATGTTCCCATCACTCAACCTCAACTATGACTCCCTGGTTAGTTCTCCATCTGCATACTTATCCATTCTGTCATCTGTTGCCTGAAACTAGGTTCGCCACTTGGTGCCTATGGACCCAAAAGACACAACCAAGCCAAAGAAAAAGAAAAGGAAGGGTTTTACTTGCAACAAGTAAAGGAGAACCCTGGGAATGTTTCCCAAAGCAGTGTTTCCTCGAACAACCAAACTGGGGAAGCTTTAGGCTAAGGGTGCGTATATTCACAAAAGGGCTTTCACAGTGGGGCATTGCATAGAATTGGGGCAGAAGTTATCTTAAGGTGACAGAGTCCAGGTCACGAGGGTCAGCATCATCAATTTTGGTACCTGAGTGCTCAAAACATTTCAGATCCTGCAAAGATAGCTCGAGAGTGTGTGTCAGGTCAATCCTTAATTTTGAACCAGCGCTGCAAGATTTACAAACTGATTTGTTGTTCCCTGATATGATTAGGTTATCTCCTGGCCTGGTAGTGGCAGTTTGTTCTTAAATTTTTTTGTTGCCTTAAAATTGTTATCTGCTAAGATCTGTTCTTCTGCAATTTCAACATATCTCAGGAAGTTCTGCAAGAAATGTGCTTTGGGCAAGTAGTGCCATTCACACATAGATCACAAGATGGCTGGGGGCCTAAGGTGACTTTTCTCATGTCAAGAAAGCTTGGCTTGTCTTTCTTTTTCCAGGGACCCCTAGCTCTATATGCTTACAGTTTCTCTTCTTCCACATTATTTTGAAGCAAATCCCACACATTATATTATTTCTTCCATAAACATTTTCCCATGTATCTTTTAAGATAAGGATTCTTTTTTTTTTTTACCATAAACAATACCGTTATTACATCTAAAAATGTAACAGTTTTTTGATACTATCAAATATCTGTAACTGTCATTTTATAGTTTTATCTGAGTGAATCTAGATCCAGTTTAGATTCATACATTGTGATTTTTTTTTTCATTTCATATTTAATACTTAAGTCCTAAAAATGATAGAAACTGTTTCTCTTTCTTAGTGAAAACAGGTGACTGTAAAAGTAAAAAAATATCAGTGTCCCTTTGATCCCATCCTAGATTTTCCTGCTGTCAGGTGGATCCATCATAAACAGTGAAGGATGTATCTCTGAACTCCAGGTATTTGAAAGTAGAAGACACGATTGCATATATAATAATTAGCAGCACAACCTAAAGAGTTTATCTCACTCTGAACAGCTGTTTCCTCCAGACTCAGGGCCAATATTAAGAGAAAGTCAACATATTTAAAAACAAGATTTAATAATGCTCACAAGAATAGAATTTTCCCCCAAATAGGGAAACTACACATTGTTTCAAAAGGTTATAAATGCAGTGCCTGAAAAATCCATCAGGAAAGCAGCAGGACTAAGAGTCTGTTTTTGGAATGGTCTGCTAGCAAATAGAACAGAAGCAAACTTCTGTTCAAGAAGCATTTCGTCAAGGGAGTATGGGAGGGACAGCACTATTTACATCCCAGTCTGCAACTTCTCCCTTCTCCCACCCTTAGTACCGTCTGTTCATCTTCTTGAACTTCTCATAGTGATAGTCGTCAGTGGCCTTCTCATTAGCAGGATGCTTGCGGTTAGGAGGGGACCGCTCAGGCTCTGGCTTCTCCGTGTCACCCACTCTCAAGGGTCGGGCTTTGGGCTCATCTTTGTTTCTCCGTACGGGGACATTGAGCTCCTTATGATAAAATCGGTTGTGCTGCACATAATTCATGGCTATGTTGGTGGGCACGAAAGATGTCTCACTGTCTTTCTTCTTGTTCTGCTGCTCTGCCAGCAGACGGGCCTTGGCATCCTCCGTGGAAATGATATTTTTTATTTTAGCATCGATGCCCAGGTCCACCTCGGGGATGCCGCTCAGCATCTGGTTGGAGAGCATCTCTTCCGTCTTCTTTGCTGAGGAAACACGGATGTTTTCTGGAAGTTTGTAGAGACAGTCCTCTGCATTCTTCGGCTTGACTTTCTGTTCTTCATGTTCCACAATCCCTTTCCTCTTTTTCAGCTCTGTCTCAATGTACTTCATCATGTCGGCATCCTCATCCCTTCTGTTGGTTTCTGCGGAAAATGACGTCCCCAGATGGAGGTCTTCCTCTTCACTGATCTTATCTTTGCCTCTTTCCTTCAGTTTCTTCAT
The DNA here is from genome assembly GCF_011100685.1 of Canis lupus familiaris. Taxonomy (NCBI): domain Eukaryota; kingdom Metazoa; phylum Chordata; class Mammalia; order Carnivora; family Canidae; genus Canis; species Canis lupus. The sequence continues at coordinate 59,629,567 of NC_049229.1, read as the reverse complement.
GTCCACCATACCACCTGTCTTCATCTGAAAGGGATCATCCACTAGGGTGGTCTCTTCTTGTACCTTCTCTCCTACCAGCAGGGCCACAGCACTCACCCCGTTGGGCCTCTTCCTCAAGTTTTGCACCTCGCGAGTCTCTTCCAGTTTTAATCGAACCTCCTCTGAGTCCTGCTCATCTTCCTCCGACTCTGAGTCGGCCCGGAGCTGGCGGAAACTCTTGCCGGTGACTGGCATGGTAGCGCCGGCCCCGCGGTCCACCATACATTGTGATTGATGGATATTTAAGTCTCTTCTCATTTTTTGGTTCCTGCCCCATCTTTTTATTCCCTTTCATTTGTCAAAGAAACCGGATGGTTTGTCCTGTAAAGCATCTCATAGTCTGGGAGTTTATAGGTTTCATCCTTGCAGTTTGGTTTAACCTGCCCATCTGTCCTGTTTCATGTTGGAAATTGACAGAGGAATGATTAGTTTAGTTTTAGGCTTGCTCATTTATTTATTTTTGGCAAGAAAAGTAAGATGTATTTAAACGTTTCATATATTGAAATTAGAATATAATTTTTGCCTTTATTTGTTAAAACTTTCATAAATAGCTCAGGTCTTTGAGGTCTTACAAAGTTGTATTGATTTTGAATTTATTTGACTAGGAAAAAATATTTAAATGAAGGTATGGGTTTTGCTGTGTCTTCATGAAAAAGTGTTGGATGTTTAATTCATTTTATCTTTATTGATGTGGGCATCTAATGGCAGCAAATATTTCTTTGAACGCTGCTTTAGCTCGGTTTTTTTATTTTCTCATTTCATTGTGCTGTGATCATTTAATGCTGAATGTATTTAAAATTTTTTTTTCAAAACCTTTCCCAGGAGCTTCTGTCTTATTACATTACAGTATATTTTCTATCACGATATAAGGGTTGAGTGTGTAGTATCTACCTTAGTGATTGCGTTGTTTAGGTATCCTGTATCCTAATTAGTTTGTTCACTGGAACTATCCAGGGTTTCTGAGACCATGAATTTCCTCTCACTAGTGGGTTTCAGTTTCATGCAGTTTGTGCTTTTGAAAGTTGCTCATAGATATTAATGTCTTATCTTCATTGTTATTTTGTGACTGTTGACTTTAGAAAATGTCATTCTTTGCCTCATTATGCTTCTTGGTATGAATTCTGCTTTGCCTGTGACTGAGATAGAGACTTCTGTTTTCTTTTCATTTATATTTGCCTGATCTTTGCCCACATTTTCATTCTTTACTTCTCGAGGTCATTTTGTTCTAGGTGTGTTGCTTGCATATAGCATAGATTTAGGTTTTGCTTTTTTCACTGCTCTAAAAATCTTCAGATTTCAATGATTGATTTAAACTCATTTATACTTAACAATATAACTGAAACCATATATACTTAATGATATAATGATAAACTCTATTCTGTATTGTTATTTAATCATTTACACTATATATATACTAATATACTAATATGTTGGTATATGATTTGTTTTCTTTGCTCTTTTTAAGGAGGTATCTTTTTTGTTATTTAGCAAGGTTTGATTTTTGGTTCTACTGATTGCATTTATACGATACTTCTATACCAGTCATTCTCAGCTGGGTATAATTTTGCCCCCCAGGGGACATTTGGTAATGCCTGGAAATATTTATGATTGATACTGGCATGGTAGGTGGAGGCCAGAGATGTTTCTAAATACCCTTCCCACAGGATAACTTCCCCACAATAAATAATGAATTATTCAGCCAAGATGTCCACAGTGAAGTTGAGAAACTGTTTATACTAATACTCTTAGTTCTTTTTCTGTTTAGTTTTTATGTATCATTTTATTATAAGCAATGTGAAACTTATTTCATAACTTCCTCTTTCTTGCTCCTACAATGGAATTTTAATTACCCGAATTTCTTAATCTTAATCTTTGCATTCTTACATGACCTTAAGCTTCTACTATCTTGATTTGTCAGCTGCAAGCTGTAACCTTTAACTCCCAGGCAATTGGCAAACTTCGTTTACATTTCATTTTCTTTCCTCCTCCTCCGATTTTGCATTTGCCGTATTAGTTACACATTATCAGAACACACAACATTTATGTACTAAATTACTCTGTTAGTCTAGTACTACCATTAAGCATATGCAGTGTTCACCTTCAAGTCTTTTGCTGGTTTCTTCTTTAGATTCTTGGGTGTCAGGGCTTAATATTTACCATATTTTTCAGGAAGTGCTAATGGGGGCGATATTTCTTGATCTCTTACATGTTTATTGACTCTTTATCTGTGGCCTTTATACTTGAAGGACAGTTTGGCTACATAAAAACTCTCTGACTCACATATTCTTAATCCTTTAACATCATAAAATTTACTCCATTGGTTACTTAAAATGTTGCTGCTAGGAATTCTGATGCCAGACTTCTTTTCTTTCTTTTTTTTGTTCTTTCCCCCTTCGTGGACCTCTCACTTAACCTCATGCAGAAGAAGCTGCTGGTGGTCTACCCAAACCTATCCTATTCTTTGTGGGCTCAAGGCAAGACTCTCTGCATTCTTTGGAGTTAAGATATATCAATACAGTTAAGTTCCTGGTGATGAAATGAGAGCACAACTGATAAGTAACACCTGAGAGTTTATACTCTAGGATCCTAGGTACATTATCTTCTACCCCTTTTCCTTCCTACTGGCTAGAATCGGAGGCCTCCATTTGACCAAAGAGCAGATTTAAGAGCTGCTTCCACCAACCTTAACTCTCAACTTGGGTAATTATATAGAAGTAAAATAAACTCTTTTTCTTTAAACCACTATGTTCTCTGTAGTCTGAGGCCTCTAAACAATATTTCTTATTTTTGTGCAGACATTCTATTTTGTTCCTGGAATTCCATATCTTTGCAGAATGGAGATAATAAAAAAACCTTGTATTTGTCAATGGAACTATCTATAAGAATAGCAAATATTCTTTTGTAGATGTGCTTATTTTATGTTCCAGTATAATGAATTAGTTCTATTTCCATGGTGGGATAATTGTAATTATAGCCTGGCCTCCTGGATCACTAACTATGTCAGACATCTCCATCTCTAGCTTCCATGTGTTAGGATATCATTTAAATTATTCTAATTGTTTTCATGTGGTTTAAACAAGATAGATGCTTATTTCTTGAGAAAAGTGCAGAACAGTATATGGGAGGATAGAGCGACTCTGTTCTATAAGTGCTCTTCGGTCTTGTGGTTCTGCCATTCTAGAGTGTATTATCCTTGTTTAGACTTCTTTTTTCTTCGTTATAAATTCCTGTATATCCAAAGAATATTTTTCCTTAACTTTAAAGCTTAGTAGTTGTACACTATTTACCATTGCCAGGTATATAGCATATGCCTTTTCAATATCTGTATTTAAGTGTTTTCTAATTTCAATAAGATTTATTTAAATTTTAACTTAAATAATTATTCTACTCCATTACTTTGGTTTTCTTTTTAGGAGACCCAGTTATGCATTTTGGATCTTGTTTGAATATTGCCTTTATTCTGTATTTTTCTCAAACCATCTTTATTTCTTTATTTCTGTTTGGTTCTCTAATTTTATCCTCTATTTTCCTCATTGTGTTTTCCATAGTATCTATCCTATCTTGTGTTTCTTTTTCTTGTCTTCATTTCTAAAATGTGTTTTTTTCTGATAATTCTATAATTCTCTCATTTTAGTTTTATATACCTCTGTTGTCTAAAAATTGTTAAAATTTTGTTAAAATTTTTTAACAAAGTATAACATACACACATACACTCATACATAAAAGTACATAAATCATAAGAATATGGCATAATGAATTGTCACAAAGTGAATGTACCTACATAACCACCACTGAGGTCAAGAAATAAAAAATTATCAGTATCTTAGCAGCTCTTCCCTTGGAAATCTTTCTAATCATTAGCTTCTCCCCTGGTCCCAAAGGCAACTACTGATGTTAGCCCTAACACCATAAACTAATTATGCTTGTTTAAAAACTTTATTAAGAGGGCATGTGATGTGATGAACACTGGGTGTTATGTGCAGCTGATGAACTACTGAACTCTATCTGAAACTAGTGATGTACTATATGTTGGCTAATTGATTTTAAATTAAAAAAAAAAACCTTTATTTTATTTCAGTGGCATCTTAGAGTATCTATTATTTTGGTCAACATTGTAGTTTTAAGATTAACTCATATTGCCAGGTAGAGACTTGGTTCATTTTAATTGCTCTTTTGCATTCAGTTGTAGGAATGTGGCATGATTTTTCTATCTGTTCTTTGTCAACAGTCATTTGAATTGTTTCCAAATTTAGGCTATTGTGGTATAATGAGATTTTGTTCAGGTATTATTTTTTGGCTGCCAACTCCGTTGGAAGAGTGGATCTCTCTGCCCCATTAATGTTGTACTTGGCCTGCACCGTGTAAGTTCTTATTTTGCAGTCACAGGGCTTTCTGGGTTCTGCTCCTTCTGGGCCCTGTTCTCCCTACTGCCTGAATGTTGTCTCTCCCTCACCCTGAGTGTTCCTGCCTTAATCAATTTGGATTCTCATCAAGTAGCTTATTCTCATAGGGAGGCTCTCCCACTCCAGACAGGATTGTTTGCTACCTATTACTGAAATTGCTAAGGGTTTAAACCTGTATTGTCCAGTCTGGTAGCCACTAGCCACGGTTAACTATGCGACATTGAAATGTGGCTCATTTGAATTTAGGTGTGTTGTATGTAAAATAAACCTTGGCTTTTAAAGATTTGATATTTTTAAAAATGTAAAATACTATTCATAATTTTTTAGGTTGATTGCATGTTGAATGACAATATTTGGTGAATATTGGGTTAAAGTATATCAGGAAAATTTCCCTTTTGCTTTTTTTAAATGCAGCTGCTACAAAACTTCAAATTATACACATATTGCTCACCTCATATTTCTTTTGGTTTAAACTGTCAACAGTATTAGATCTCTTAATGAATTCACTGTTTTCCATTCACCCCCAACTTTATTCACCCCCAACTGAATGACTTCAGCCTGTGAAGATATTCCCAGTTTCACCCACTGTTCTCTTATGCTTTCACTCAGAGTAACTGCCTGCTGGTCCCATTTCCCTTCCAGTTTCCACATCATATCTGGTGATCCTGGGCTAGTTCTGATGCTTCAAGAAGACTCCTGGGTATTCCATCACCTAGTCTTGATGAGGATATTGTCTGTAGGTTTTCCCTTTCCTGTATTTAGTAGATCTGTGTGGTTTTAAGAGGAATATTGGTGATTGTCAGAAACTGGGTTGCTACCATGATCCACTTTGTCCTTAAGTGCTAATTTTCTTTTATTATGAACATGTTCCTCTGTTAGGATAACTTTGGTTACTTTCAATAATCTTAATTTAATTTGTCATTTAAATTTGGAGAATCATGCTGTAAAATGATAGGTTTTGTCTAGTTATACATATATAAAAAATTATATTCTTAAGGAGCCTTTGCATTTTTTGTTGAATTAGTGGTGGGACTGGACATTGAGAGAGATCCAGATTTTAGTGTCAGTTTTACCCTTCTTTGCTCAGATCATTTAATAATCACTCAGTTTTAACATAACAGTTAATGTTTTCTGAATGAGGGACATAATGCCTGTTTATGTAACTTTAAAAGGGATATTTTTTCAGATTATAAAAATAATCCATGATTATAGCAAATTTGGAAAATGTAGAAATCTATTAAGATAGAACTTACTCAGAATCCTAACATCTAGAGATCATTAGTAACACAATAGCATATTACTTTCCAGGCTTTTCCTTGAAAAAAAAAAAAACAGATTTATTTATTTATGTGAGAGAGAGACACACACACACACACACACACACACACAGGGGCAGGGAGGGGCAGAAGGAGAGGGAGAAAGAGTATCAAGCTGACTCTGGGCTGAGTGCAGAGCCTATCATGGGCTTGATCCCACAATCCTGAGGTCACAACCTGAGCCAAAACTGAGAGTTGCACGCTTAACTATTCTACCCCGGTGTCCCCAGGCAAAGTTTACTTTTTTCTACAAGTATATTTTGAGCAGAGATACACCAAGCATACATTTGTCTGAGTAACAGCTGGATGAGTCTTAATATTAGTATGTGGCTGAATATCATGATCATAGAATGAAGTTCTTGGATATAAGAATGAATCTAAAATGGAAAAATTTTAAAAATATTGTTACAAAGATTAGTAACAGACTTCACATGTTGGACACTGTAGTGCCAGAGTAATAATTTTTTAACCCTGTTAGGTGTTAGCTTGCTTTGAGGTCTCTGTAGTGTATGTTTACACTACTGAATTAGAGGCCTATTTTTAGCTGAGTTCAGTGATGCTACAACATCTTGATGGTGCCTCATTTTTCTCAAATACTTCTTTTTTATGTCCTCTATTATGGGTTTCATATTTTTTCTTTCTCATGAAATCCTGAAATGCCAGATTGATGCTGTGCCCTAATTCATCTTCATGAGGTACAATGAATTCCCAAAGTAGGACTTTTTCTTTAAAGATTCATGACCTAAGTGGGATTAAATAATTAAAAACCAAAATAGGTCATCATAATCATTGTTTTAAAGATTTTATCTATTTATTTGAGAGAGAAAGAGAGAGCGAGTGAGCATGAACAGGGTGAGGGGCAGAGGGAGAAGCTGACTCCCCACTGAGCAGGGAGCCCAAAGTGGGGCTCCATCCTAGGAACCTAGGATCCTGACCTGAGCTGAAGGCAGACGCTTAACCTACTGAGTCACCCAGGCGCCCCATAAATAATTGTTTTTTTTTTTTTTTTTCATTTATTTATGATAGTCACACAGAGAGAGAGAGAGAGAGAGGCAGAGACATAGGCAGAGGGAGAAGCAGGCTCCATGCACCGGGAGCCTGACGTGGGATTCGATCCCGGATCTCCAGGATCGCGCCCTGGGCCAAAGGCAGGTGCTAAACCGCTGCGCCACCCAGGGATCCCAAATAATTGTTTTAATGTAATGAATACTATGACACCAAACTGCAAAGTTTGGAGTTATGATGTAATCCAGTCCCCATCGTTCTGCTTGTATTGTTATTAAAATTTTTGTAAATAATTGTGTCTTAGAAAGTATACACTCGTGTTCCTAAAGTTACTTAGCTAATGTACTCTCTTATTCCTGTGTTAACTGTCCATCTATTTTCTATTTCACATTAGAAATTTCTTAAAAACTGTCAGTAACTTCTAAAATCATAAAAAAAGACAAAAAATCATCACTGAGGTAGTGTTTTACTATTAGAATAATAAATATACATTTATACTTTGACTTTTCTTAAATAATGGTATAATGTAGGAGTTCTCAACCTTTGTACTTTTGATATTTTCACTGGATAATCTTTGGTGAGGACCTGCCTTTTGCATTGTAGGATGTTTGGAAGCCTCTCTGGCCTCTGCTCACTCACTGGATGCCAGTAGCAAATCCTGCCTTAACCCAGAGTTAACCACTACTGCTTTGGGATAGTGATTTGTAGTTAACCAAGGTAGTTTCTTCTTTTTACTCAAGGAAGAACTCTCTGGGTTTTTGGTTTTTTGACTTTTTGTTTTTGCCTGGGAATAAATACCAAGCTGTCTTTCTCTGTGTCTACTCAGGGGTAGGTAGGAGTGGGGGAGCAAATACTACTTTATATAATAGATTCATTAGTCTTATTTTTGGCTTCCTTCATACTCCTTCTTTTCTACTGTCTGAGCTCTCTGCTTCCCCTGGAAAGTCTGAATTCTGTCTCCTAGGGTGTTCTAGGCTGTGGCCTTCTCTGCCATCTCCAACTGTCAGTGTGCTTCCATCCATTTTATGGTTTCTGGAAACAGAAATCTCATCCACTGATGATCTTCCTTCCTATTTTGTGTGTTGGTATATGTAGGCTTATTGCATCTTAACGGGCATCCTGAGACAAGAATGGGAAGCAGAAGCTTCTAGTTGGTGTGACATCTACCCACAAGCTGCCCATTGTTTCAAAATAGAAAACACTGGTGAAGATATACGTGTTTATTGACTCAACAAATAGATAAAAGTGGCACGTCTGCCTTTTCCTATTTCCACCCTTTGTTTTCCTAGAGCTCATTATCCTGGGACCCATACAGTAAAGGATGCGAAGTTGACTAAGAAGAAACTTTGGTCTTCTGAAGATTTTAGCACTTTAAATAGTGATGTGGGTGCAGGCTGCTTGGGCCGCATATTGAACCAGAATTATGTCAATGGCTACATGACTGCGTAAGTTACTGAAAACTTTTGAAGGTTTTTATTTTTTTTCTTAAAAGCTTTGAGAAGCTTTAACTGTAATTAGATTCAGATTTGCTTTCTAAAACAATAATAAATAGAACAAGAGTAAGCCAATATGTATTTTTGTGATGTTAATGTGAACTGATACATTCTTTTTTTATAGTCTTTGTTCTTTTTCTTCCCTTTTTAAAAGAAAAGGGAATCATGGAGAGTTTGGTTCTAATAACTTAATTTGGTATTAAAAGTAATGCATACTCATGACAGAGAATTTAGTAACTGCCTATACATACAAAGAAGGAAACAAAATCACCCATATTTTTGCCATCTAGGGGTAACAATCCCTAAAAATATTGGTGTGTGTCCTCCCATTTATATTTATATGCATAAAATTTTAATATAGAATCAAGATCATACTATATAATGTTTAGTAAATAAGCTGCTTTTCACTTAAGATATTATGAACTTTTTTTCATATTTAAGTGTACTTATTTTTCATCATTTTTAGTGCTTATGTATATTGTTACATAGAACTTGGTTTCCCAAACTTGCCTTGTCTCAAGAAGCACCTGAGACACTTGTTGTATTGATTCCTTGGCAGCTGTCCAGATCTGCTGAATCTTCAGAAGGCTGTGGAGACTCAGGTGGTGTTATCAGTGCCCCAGCTGATTCTGATGCCACACAAGTTTGGGAAGCACTGATGTAGAAAATGTGTTATATTTCATTGAGTGTTCTTCTCTTCCAGAAATGGAGGTTGCTTCTATTTTAAGTTAACAGCTTTGTATACGTTGAAATGATCAGTTGTATACAGATATCTTTGTACACATCTAGAATTATTTCCTTAGGGTATATTCTTAACGGGAATATGTATCTGAGTTTGAGGTATATTTTAAAGACCTCTGTGTCTATAACAAAATGCCCATCAGGTAGTTTTGGTTTATTCTTCTATCTCTGGCCAGATAAGATACTATGCATCTTATAAACCAGGGGTAAAATCATAGGAACTCTTAAAGTTTTCACTGGTAGAAAGGAGTTTTGAAAATTGGAGCTATTGGGCAGCCCGGGTGGCTCAGTGGTTTAGCGCCATCTTCAGCCCAGGGTGTGGTCCTGGAGACTCGGGATTGAGTCCCACGTGGGGTTCTCTGCATGGAGCCTGCTTCTCCCTCTGCCTGTGTCTCTACTTTTCTCTCTCTTTCTCTCTCTCTTCTGTGTCTCTCATGAATAAATGAATAAAATCTTTTTTAAAAGATTTTAAAGATTTTATTATTTCTATGCTGTGTTGTCAGAATTGGATGGCTTTGATTTTTCCTAAGACAGTCATTTTATGTTGGGTGAAGACTTGTAAGAAAAAGTGAATTCTGTGGGTAAGCTCTGGGTTTTTGTTATTTTTTTAAGCTGTGAGAAACCAAGCAGTCCTAGGGTCCAGAGCTTTCCTTTTCCCCTTGGGTGTTCCTGTAAATCACAGAGTCACTATTTCAGGGTTCAGTATAGAACCCTGAATTCTGAAAGAATATAGAATTCTGAAAGAATGGGCTAAAATGCAGACCAGCAAGTTGCCCCATTAGTAGATGAGACAGACCGTGTTCTATATACTTCATAGGCATTAATGCAGTGACTCCTGACAATAATCACGTGAGCTAGGTTCAGTTATTATCCTCGTTTTACAGATGAGGAAACTGAGGTCCAGAGAGGTTAAGTGGTGGAACCATGATTTGAATGCAGGCAGTCTGACTCTAAGAGTTCTCAATTAAAAACTTTGCAGCAGCTCAGAGTCCAGTTCATAAACTTATGTCATGAAACTGGGGCATTAAGAAGGCTGACTGTCAAAAGGAAAGCAGGTATGGATAAAGCCTTTATTTGTATATGACGCAAATCTGTGGCATGTCTGGTACTGGTAGGGCTACACCACTGTTCAGCAAAAATTATATACCCCATATACATTTGTGTTTTTTAATTACGCAATTCACCATTAGAAATACCTAGATGGATCTAGTGTTAGAGTTTTCAAAATGTGAACGAACTTGGGTGACTTAACATTTTCTTGTTTTGGGTGGTCATCTTTTGGTCCTTTACATCTACTAATGTAAATTCTAATAAGGTTTGTTTATTTATTTACTATAGTTTTCTAGACATTTACATTTTGATCACAAGCTGTTTGGTATTTCTCTTTTATCATGCCAACCTTTTAGCACAATTGCTTGGAATTTGGTGGCTAGTTACTATGAACAGTTGCCTTATGGACGATGTGGATTGATGACTGCTCAGGAGCCATGGAGTGGGCACTATGTAGTAGAGTCTCCTATCTGGGTATCAGGTATGGTTCAGATTCCATCTCTCACTCTTCAAATTTCTCTCTAGGAGAAAAATGCAGAAAACAAGAGGGGATTATACTATGTGTGTATGCGTGTCCAAGTGCATGTATATGTGTGTCGTATGTAAGTTCCAAGTTTGTGTCTCTGTTGTAAGCAAGATTTGCCATAGTGTTCCATAAGAGCCTTTTGGGTAAACTAGATACTTTCTGAATGGAATGAATTCCATTCTTGGTTATTCTAAGAGCGGGCTCTTAGAAAAGAAAGGGAAAGAGGGAAGAGAGTAGGGAGAAGGATTATTGTCTCGTGATGTTTGATAAATGTATAATTTTAAATTATACTTGTTATTAAAATGATATATTTGTAAAGATTTATTACAATTCAAGAATATCTACAAGTCTTAACATTAGTCTTGGAGACATTTTATTTTTTTATATTAATATAGGTATGTTGAGAATAGTGTACTAACAAAATCAAATGAATTATTAAATGAATAAGGAAATGTAAAAGCTATGTGAAATGTTGTAGCTTTATAGGTGATGCATATTGTTACAGATAATTTTAAGAAAAATATAAAATCATGACTCCATACACATAAAAATGAACACATGTTGAAGAGTTTATATTACTCATGATACGTAGGAATGAGGCAGGTGAATCAACCACCTCAAAGGAAAAATCAGAACAGTACAAATTTATTTAGAGTAAAGGGATGTGAGATAAATTGCAAATGGAGAGAGATTGGGTTTCCCATAGCAGGGAGGGGAGGAAATCAATTAAATCCTTACCAGATAGGAGATAATCTACTATCCATCAGTTACCTACAATTTACAGAGTTTCAAAATAGTTTAAAGATAATAAGTATCAGTCATTAGTCACAAGGGATGTTGAGATCATGCAGACAATGGATGACATTGTACTACTCTTTCATGAATGATGTAACTATACTAAAACTGAATATAATTTAAACAGAATAAAAGCCCTATTGTTGAATAATAATCAAGTTCTTTCTATAGCTTCTTTGGTAAAAACATTAAAATTTATGATCATTTTGTTTTATTATCATAACTACAGTCTTTTAAAAAAATCATTTCTTCAAAGACAGTATGCTTTCATAGGAAAATTCTGAATTTGAAGTGAAGTTGTTTTCATTTTAAACCTTTATTTTGTGGATTTTTTTTTATTTGTTTTCCTCAGATTTGTAGTTATGACATTAGTCATGAAATCTTGACATTATTCTAAACTCTGAATTATACTTCCATAAATATGTAATAGTGAAGTTGCACTTGTATGTCCTCATTGGTTAACACCTTAAATGTCGTAATCATTGGAACCCAATCATTGGTCCCACATTATCTAGGTGAACTAACGTACTCTTTTAATATTGTTGCTGTGTTTTGGGGATGGGATGGGGACATGGAATATATCGCCAACTTTGGAGGTACCCAATAAACAAATATTGTGTAAATAAAACTTGGTTGAAACCATAAAGCTTAGTTTTTGAAATGCAGTATTAATTTTTAGCCTTATTTTTTGTAGCTCTACTAGGATGGGTTAAATAGAGAGGAAGAAAAGTTCAGAAGAGATAACTTTATCTTACCCTTTGGGGATAAAAGAGTTAATACTCTTGAATTGATAGTGTGATTCATTTATTTTATGAGTAATTCTAACTACAGTTACTCCTACTACGATCGTACCATTTAACTGGACTAATTGTTCAAAAATTGAAACATGAGGTTGGCAAATAACTTTCTTCTAAAATAGAAACTAGCTTGTTAGACTCAATCAGACTCAAATCAGTAGACAGCTTTAAAAAAATTTTTTTTTTAAAAGAAACCCTTTTATCACTATTTTATTGGATCTTTCTCTGCCTTTCTATAGCTCATACCACTCAGTTTACCCAACCAGGTTGGTATTACCTGAAGACAGTTGGTCATTTAGAAAAAGGAGGAAGCTACGTGGCCCTGACAGATGGCTTAGGTAACCTCACCATCATCGTTGAAACTATGGTAATTCTTTGTTGTTTGTATAGAATTAACTCACTCTCTTTGTATCAGAAAAACAGTAGAAAACAGAACTAAACACTTTTCTTTTAAAAAGACCACAGCTTTACCAAAGTATAATCGACATATAAACATGTAGAGGAGGAAGAAACTTCTTCCTGTATCCTCTTAGGTTCAGAAGCTGAGGCCCCCCAAATTAAACTGGCAACACTCCAGATTAACAGGAGAAAAGAAAACAGTTTATTTGTGCATGCAACATGCATACATGTGGGAGATGCTCAGTGATGAGCAACTCTGAGAGGTGGAGCACTTAATGGAAAATAAATGACTTTTTGGGAAGATAAACGGGTTTTCAGGAGAACAAACAGGAATGATCATGACCCTGTTCATTTATACTTGAGAGAGGTTTTTCCCTTTCCTTCACGGCTGTAAAAACCCTCTGCAGAAGGGATTTTGGGTAAGTTTTATTCCCATTTCTTCTTTCTGGGAGTAGAACCATCTTAAGGAGGAATTTTTGGCAGTTTTATTTCCCAGAAGTTGCTGCTCTTAGTAAGCTCAAGGAAGCTCAGAGAAGATTTTGTCTCCGTAACTTCTGAATCTCAAATACTTTCAACTTAAAATAATCTTTATACCAAAGTGGCTTATTTTTTGGTGGCATATTATGATCTCCTTCAAACACATACTTAAAATGTGCAACAATATGAATGTTCATATCTTAATAAGCCATTGTCACAATCAAGATAGTGAATGTATCAAGAGCCCCCCAAAGAATACTTATTGTCCTTCCTTAAATATTTTGTCCTACTCCTCCTCATATCCTAGGACTTCCCTGTTCATTGCTTCTAGTCACTGTAGATTAGTTTGCATTTTCTAGAGCTTTGTATCAGTGGAATCATACAGTATGTACTGCTTTTTGTCTTGCTTCTTTCACTCAGTGTAATTATTTTGAGATTCATACATGTTGGGAGACACCTATTGATAAGTAGTATTCCATTGTAAGGACATACCATAGTTTGTTGATCTATTCACTTGTTGTTGATGGACGTTTGGCTTATTTCTCCTTTCTGGCTATTACACTTGAAGCTATGAACATTTGTGCACAGGTTTTATATGGGCATATATTTCTTTTCTCTTGGATAAATACATAGGGATAGATTGGTTGCATAATATGATATGTTCATGTTTGGCTTTTTAGGAAGCTGCCAGACTATTCTCCAGAGATTTTGCTGTTTTAAATTTCCATCAGCAGCATAATTGAAGTTTCAGTTTTTCTTTAGCATTGTGAACACTTGTTATCAGTTAGAAAATTTTATAATGTATAAATGATGTATGTATGATGTAGTGCGTTATTTTGGTTTTGCATTTCCCTACTGACTGATGTTGTTGAGCTTTTCACGTGTTTATGCTTCAGTTATCTTCTTTGGTGAAGTGTGTGTTCAAGTTTTTTGCCCATTTTTTGGTTGGCTTTTTCTTACTGTTGGATTTTGAGAGTTCTTTTTTTTTAAGATTATTTATTTATTTGACAGAGAGAGAGAGAATGAGAGAGAGAGAGAGAACACCAGAGAGCACAAGCAGGGGGAGCAGCAGAGGGAAAGGGAGAAGCAGACTCCCAGCTGAGCAGGGAGCCCAGTGTGGGACTTGATTTCAGGACCCTGGGATCATGACCTGAGCCAAAGGCAGACATTTATTTTATTTTTATTTATTTTAAGATTTTATTTATTTATTCATGAGAGACACAGAGACAGGCAGAGACATAGGGAGAGGGAGAAGCAGGCTCCCTGTGGGGAGTGTGATGTGGGACTCGATCCCTGGACCCTGGGATCATGACCTGAGCCAAAGGCAGATGCTTAACCACTGAGCCACCCAGGTGCCTGAAGGCAGACTTTTAACAGGACTGAGTCACCCATGTGCCTCGAGAGTTCTTTACATATTACATATTCTGGGTACAAGTCCTTTACAGATATGTGCTTTGTGAAGATAATTTCTCAGTCTGTAGCTTTTTTTTTCCTTTTATTAACAGTGTCTTTGGAGGAGCAGGAGTTTTTTTATTTTTATGAAGATCATTTTATTCATCTATACTTTCATGGAACGTGCTCTTGTTATGGTATCTAAGAAGTTTTTGCATATGGGTATCCATCTGTTCTACTACCATTTGAAAGTCTCTTTTTCCCATTGCTTTACCTTTTTACCTTTTATGAAAGTTGTGTCTGGTATCAACACATTCTCTCAGTTTTTATTTATGTGGAAATACATTTTGCCTTTATTTTTTTGAAAGATAATTTTGCTAGATATAGGATTCTTGATTGATAGGGAGGTCTTTTTTTGAGCATTTTGAATATGTTGGTTTTTGTTTTTTCTGATGATAAATCAATTTTTAATGTTACTGAAGCTCCCTTGTGAGTGGTAAGTTGTTTTGCTCTTGCCTTTTTCAGTATTTTCTTCTTTTGAAGAAAGCATTTTTACTGGTGTTTGTGTGTATCCCTTTGCTTTGATTCTTAGAGTTTGTTGAGCTCCATGGGTCTGTAGATTAATGTTTTTCATCAAGTTTGGAAAGTTTTCAGCTATTATATCTTCGAACATTTTTTTCTACTTTCTATTTTCTACTGTCCCATTGTAATATGCTGGTGTATTTAATGCCCTAGAGTTCTATGTGGTCCTACTCATTTTTCTTTATTCTTGTTTTTTTCCCCTGTAGTTATTCAGGTTGTGCAATCTCTATCAGTATGTTTTCACATTCTCTAATTCTTCTGCCAGGTCAGATCTACCGTTGATCTCTCTAGTGAATTTTTTGTCAGTTGTTGAATTTTTCAACTTCAGAATTTCCATTTGGCTTTTTAAAGAAGTTCTATCACTTTATTGATACTGTCCATTTAATGAGACATTATGATGATACTTCCCTTTATTTTTCTTATTTAAGCCTTGTTTCCATTAGTTTTTTAAACATATTTAAATTGGCCTGACTTTGAAGTCTTTGTTAAATCCAAAATTGATCTCACAGCCACTTTCTGTTGCCTTTTTTATGTATGGGTCACATTTTTGTTTGTTTGTTTCTTTGAATGTCTCATAATTTTATTTTGAAAGCCAGATCTTTTATATAATACAAAGTAGCAACTCTGGGTACTGATCTCTTCCCCACAGGTTTGATGTTGTTTGTTTGCTTGTTGTGAAGTTTATCCCCCCACCCTCCTCACCTGCCCTGTGAAGCCCCAGATTTTGCTTCCTCGAGGGGGCAGCTCTGGGCATGTGCACAATCACCCCGGGCCCTCTTTGTCTCTTTCCTTTTTCATACCTCTCTGTTAATTGCTGGCAGATTGCACTTTTGTTTTCAGTAGTGCCATGTGACTTAGATTGCTCCACAGACTGATCCAGTTAAATTCCAGCTTATTTGCAGAGGTGGTTTCTGAGGTTGGTGTTTAGATTTCATCTGATCTCAGGAGGGCTCTTCTTCTGTTTTTGTGGCTTTTGATGGCAAACTAGCTGGACTGTGGTTTAGCTTATGTATCTAAAGAAGCCACCAGTCTCTTCTTATTTGCTTTTCACCAGAACCCCATTATTTTTGAGAGCAACCTTACTCTTGAACTTCCTCCTGCTCTGTGTTAAATATGGTCAACTTGTTTGGGGCGAGTTGCTAAGTTCTCTGTTTTATAGCCTGTCTCTATCCTGGACAAAAATCTCTGAGCTGAAGCCGAGAGCTGGGACAAAGACAAAGAGTGTTTCTTTCTTAGTAACACCTTTGATTTAGGAGTGCAGGATGATGGGTTGGGCTTTGTGACCCCAATATTCTCAGTATTCCAAGGTGAACCCATGGATAGGAGCTGGCAGAGGAGCCTCCTAGTCAGCTGCTTCTTAGCGTTGGCCTCAATTATCTGAGGGGGTAAAGGATGAGAAATCCTGAAATCCTGCTTCTCCCAGGAAGCTACTGCAGCCTTCAGCTGCAAGCTGGGAGGAGGGAGCCCTGTGTTCTTGGCTGCACCTACCTGGCATGCAGTTTCTGCCACTTGGGTAGGAGAGACAGGGATGGAGTAGATTGTGGTTTAAATGCCACTGGCTCTTGCTCTTTTTAATTGATTTTCTTGAATAAATGTTTATTTGTTGCATGCCCTTAGGTCATTTCCATTTTTTAAAAAAAGATTTTATTTATTTATTTATTTATTTATTTATTTATTTATTTATTTATTTAAGAGAGAGAGAGAGAGAATATGGGGGAAGAACAGAGGGGAAGGGAGAGGGAAAGAATTTCAAGCAGACTCTGCATCCAGCATGGAGCCCAGTGTGGGACTTGATCTCAGGACCTTGGGATCATGACCTGAACCAAAACCGAGAGTTGAATGCTCAACCAACTGAGCCACCAAGGTACCCTGGATCATTTCCATTTCTAAAAAAATAATTTTCAACAGTTTTGAGAGGTGCAGCGTCATGGAGCTCCTCACATTGTCGTTCTGGAAGTACAACTCTACTTCAGTTTTTTATGTGTGATTTCCTTTGAACATATTTAAATACTTGATTTAATGTTTTTGTCTCATGAGCCTAATATATGGCAAGTAATGCCTGGCTTTCTCAGACATGGTTTCTGTTGACCGCTTTTATTCCTGTGTATGGATGCCGCTCTCCTGTTTTGTTTTGCAAATCTTATAATTTATTTGTTGAAAGCTATATCTATTACATAATGTATTGTGGCAGCTTTGGAGGTCAGATTTTCTCCCCTGTCTAGCATTTGTGTTGCTCTTTATTGGCTCACTGACCTTCTTGAACAGATTCTGTACTTTGTCAGCTTTATCATGTGTGGCCACTGAAGCCCCTGCTTAGTTACCTTAGTAGTAAGCTCATGACTGTTACAGAGGTTTCCTTATGTTTGGAACTGGCAGGTCTCCTGGCCTTGGCCCACAGGCTGTGTTTCATGTTGGGGTGTATGTCAGTGCTCAGGAAATGTACAGCTAGCTCTGTGGGAGCTTTTACTTCATGTTCGAGCAAAGCTTCAAGGTTGACCTGAATTTCCCAATATAGCCATAAGGGGTATTCAGATTATCCACGTCTTCTTTAGTGACCTTTGGGGTTTTGTGTCTTTTTTTTTTTTTAAAAAGAGTGAAGGAGGGCAGAGGGTGAGATAGAATCCCAAGCAGGCTCTATACCCAGTATAGAGCCCAATGTGGGGTTCAGTCTCACGATCCTGAGATCATGACCTGAGCTGAAATCAAGAGTCAGATGCATAACTGACTGAGCCACCCAGGTGCCCCTCGTTTTTGTGTCTTTCTAAAGGTTTTTCCATTTTATTCAAGTTGTTCAATTTTTGGACATACAGTTTTTGGTGTTATTCTCTATTATTCCTCTACTATCTATATAATTTGTTCTGATGTCACCTTTCTTAGTGTTGATAATGACAAGTTGTGTTTCCTTTCTTTTTACCATGATTTCCTGATTAGTCTAGCTAGAAGTTTATCAATTTTATTGATGTTCTCAAAGAATCAGCTTGTGGTTTCTTGATTATTCTCATTTTTCTGGGTTTTGTTTAGTTGATTTTTCCTTTGATCTTTATTTTTTTTCCTTCTGCTTACTTTTGTTTTATTTTTTATTTTATTATTATTATTTTTAAGGTTTTATTTATTTATTCATGAGAGACACAGATAGAGGCAGACACAGGAAGAGGGAGAAGCAGGCTCCATGTAGGGAGCCCGATGTGGGACTCGATTCCTGGACTCCAGGATCACTCCCTGGCCGAAGGCAGGCGCCAAACCACTAAGCCACCCGGGGATCCCCCTGCTTATTTCTGTTTTAAATTTGCTCTTCTTGTCCTAGTATCTCCAGGTAGAAGCTGAAGTCTCATATCTTTCTTCTCTGATCAGTGTTCAGTGCTGTAAATTTGCTCCTAAGTACTGCTTTTATGGCATCCCACAAATCCTACATTGTATTTTTATTTTGATACAACTCAAAATTCTTTCTGATTTCCCTTTTTATTTTTCTTTGAGTCATAGATTATTTAGAAATTTGTTATTTAGTTTCTATATATTTTGGAATTTTTCTAGTGGTTTTTCTGTTATTTATCTCTGATTTAATTATCTTGGGTCAGAGGACATCCATTGTCTGACTTGGATCTTAAATGTTCTTTTATGGCTAAGAATAGTGTTCCTTGGAAAAATGTTGCTTGTGTACTTGAAAAGAATGTACATCTGCTGTTGCTGGGTGAGGTGATCTATAGATGTCAATCCTGGCAAGCTGTGTGCTAGCATTGTGCAAATCGCCTCTACCCTTGTCAATTTTCTGTCTAGTTGTACATCATTTACTGAGGATGAGGAATTGGAATCTCTAACTACAACTGTAGTTTTTTAATGTCCACAAAGCCTGTTACAGAGGCTCTGAGATCAGTGCTCTGAGATCATTGAATCCCCTGAAGTAGGGATTATGTCTCATAATTCTTTTGGTCCCAGTCCATGGTAGTAACTATTTAGTAAAAAATTATGTTGTCAGTGTGAGAACTGTTATATGTACTTACTGACTTTAGTTGTATATGAAGGTTATATTTAGATGAGATGCCTTTTCAGTGAAAACATACAAGCATTTGCATCTTATTCGATGTATTTTACTTGGAAAAGAATTATATAAAAATTAATCTGTGTGCCATAAATGACTCTAGTTTAGCCATGAATTCAAAATTTAATTCAGTCAAAATGCTGGCGAGCTTTACTTTGACTAGGCATCCATGGTAGATTTTCAATACAGATTATATTAGGAAAAAAGTCTATAAAAATTTTAAATAAACTCATATTTGTCATCTAAGATGCACCATTTCTGTTCATCTTGAGGCCTTAAATGTTTGATTTTCTTTTCCTCAGGTGGCTAGTATCATTTGGATAACTTCAGTGGTTATTTTTTTTTTCTCTCCTAGAGCCATAAACAGTCTGCTTGTATAAGGCCGTTTCTGCCTTACTTCAACGTGTCACGTCAGTTCGCTACCTTTGTTCTTAAGGGTTCTTTTGTAAGTAAATATGTGGGACTTTATTTTGGTTTTGATTCGAGGATTTGTATTTGATTTGAGAATTTATGTATTTTATCAGAGGCCAGCAGTTTATAAGTGAAGTCTTACATTAAGAGCTATTAAGTACTTGCACATAAATGGATAGAAACCCTGGCGTCTTTGATTTGCTGATTGTTCTTAGGAGGCAAAACTCTCCTTGGCTAAAAACTCTCTTGGTGGCTTTGAAGAATACTTAACAAAAGTCACTTGCAACAAAGTTGTTCTTGTTGGTAGAATCATCAGGTATGTAGTCTAGGAAACTTTCAAGCATTGATCTTTTCAGTACTCTGTACAAAAATACCAACAACATAAAAAGATGACCAGTTTTGCTATTTCTACCTATTGTTAGTTTTGAACACAGAAAATACAATGCCTTTTCTTACTACTAGTGGCATAAAAGTTGTTTGTTAATACCAGAAAATTCCTAAAGAGCATTTTACACAGGTACAGTAGTATTTTTGAAGCAAAGGCACTAAAATCTTTTTAAACATTTGCCAAGAGTATGTGGTATTTATAGGAAATAAAGTATTTGCTTGAACAATATCTTCTTACTCTCAGAATGTTGCTATTTAAGATTGGAAGTGGGTCTTTTGGCAAATAGAAATAGAGTGTACATTATCAACAGTTCATTCTTGCTGGTACTAATTTTGGAAATCCTCAGGGGATATGATGAATTACTCAACTATGCCTTTTTCTGTGTATTTTCTCCTCAGAGTGAAATACCAGAGCTACAGGTGTGGTATACGAAGCTTGGAAAACCATCTGAGAGATATCTTTTTAAACAACTGGATTCTCTATGGGTAGTTTTAAAATAAATCCTTACATTTTGAGTATTGCAAGTAGTAAAAGAGAACAGACATTTGGTTAATGAATTGAGAATTTTTAGTTTTATAATTGGTTTTGTGGCAGAAGTATAATAGAGCTAAAGTTGTCCCCAGCTGTTTGTTTTTAAAATAGAAATCCTTCTCAAGGTGTAATAGACATGTGTATGTTTATAGGTATGTTTGCTTTTAGCATTTAGTTTGTAGGGTGAATGGTACCACCAGCCCTTGGCTGCCCAAGTCAGAAAATTGAGTCTCATCTGAGACCATCTTTCCCACCCACCCTATCTTTATACCATCATTGATTAAGTCCAGAGCATTCTATCACTGATGTGTTTTTCTTACACATTCCTTATTTTTGATTCCCACTACTACTGCTTATTTTGGTTCCTTATCATCTCTCTCCTGGATTTTGGAAACTACCTCCTGTTTTTCCAGCCTCCAGTAGGACTCTGTCTGGCCACCCATCACACTGCTACCAGAATGATGTGTCTAAAATGCAGATCTGATTTTTGTTGATCCACTGCTCAAAGATCTCTCAGTGATTTTTCCTGTGAGCTCACATGCCTTAGCATGGCACACAACCCTAGTGACCACCTCATAAAGTAAAAGGCTGCTTCCATTTCTTGATGTGTGTTCTCCTAACATGGCCTGTAATCACAGACCAAACTACTTGCCTCTTTTAGAGCATAGCATGCTACTTCACTCATCTCTGTGACTTTGCACTTGCTTCTTCCTCCTAGAATGCCTTCTCCTCGTGTCTTTGTTGTCTTTCAAGAATCCGCTCAAATGATTCTTGCTGCTTCCACTGAGGCTTTCCTCACTGGTCTCAGCTCACAGCCACTTATGAACAGGTGCTTACCACCTAGTTAAGCACTTTCCCCACTACATTTGGCACCTTGAAGATTGGGGCCCTGCCTGATTTAGGTTTTTATCCCTGGTCCCTGCCATCATGCTTAGCACATGGTAGTTCCTCAGGAAATGTTTCAAAGAATGAATTGATCCAAGTGAATACATTATTTCACCAAATTGACACAAATCTGCTTTTCCTGGGAATTACTCATGTTCTGTGAATCAACTAGTCACTATCAGTGATTAAACATGATTTCTTTATTAAATTCTAAAAAAAGAGCAATTTGCTTTTTGCACAACAAATTGCTAGAAATAGCATATTAAATAAATTTTCCAAAAAAAAAAAAAATAAAAAATAAATAAATAAATAAATAAATAAATTTTCCCCATAAGAAAAATAATACCACGTGGGTGTATTACCTGAGCCAGAACATGGTGTTATGTATTTCAGAGATCTAACAGTTTATTATTAAAGCAAAGATATGGTATAAACCCCTTTAATTCAAAGTAGGAAAAAAACTCTTCAAATTTCATACAATGGGCGTCGCATCCATCTAATGCCTACACTAATTACGCAAAGGATTCTAGTGCCTTCAGAGGCCTACATGTAGCACAGAACAGCTGCGATATAGGGAGTGTTTCTTGAAGGTCATGCACTGAGTGAAGCACTTTATAAACATTACCTGTTTAATACTTGCAACGGCCTTGGGAGGTATATGTTTTTTCCCCTCACTTTATGGAGATGTGGCTTAAAAAGGTTAAGTTGTCAAAAGGATAAATGTGACATAAACCTAACTTGCTAATTGAAATATATATTGAACATGTAAAAAGTAGGACTTTTTTCTTAATAATAATAGGTTTTTAGTGATTAACAGCTGAGTCATCAGTGAGATTTTATGGATTTTTCTACCTTAGTAAAGTCCTAAAAAAAGTAAATAAGCAGATCTCTTATTTATGTATATTGAATATACACAGGCTCTGAGAAGCTTACAGTGTCATGGAAATTGATTCAGTATCATCTTGTTCTCTGTCCCTCCATGGAGGGAAATTCTTTTAATATGCTGTGTACAAAGTATAATTTGATAATGTCTTATAAATAAGAAAAAAGATCCCCGAGGCCTTGATAAGGGGGGGTGGCTTCCAGGAGTGCTTATGAAGTTTTAGCAGAAGTGAGTTTGGCTTTTCTTGAAGTTTGTTTTCCAAAAAGTTATTTTGCTCACAATGAGATGGGCCAGGGCACCTGGCCTTGACCTCTGCATTTTTATTTTCCAGCTCCTCGACAGCAGCAGCACTTTCACCCTGGAGCTTCAGGAGGATGAGATCTTCACACTCACCACTCTCACTGTGGGGAGCAAGGGTAGCTACCCGCTGCCTCCCAAGTCCGAGCCTTTCCCGCAAATTTATGAAGATGATTTCGATGTTGGTAAGTGTGTGTGTGTGTGTGTGTGTGTGTGTGTGTCTGTGTATGTGTACAGTGTGTGTTTACTAAAACTTGGTTTCCCTTTTTAGCACTAGCTGGTAGAAGACCCGTCACACTGGTGTCTTAGAGTGGCTGTACAGTATAGCTGTGCATGTCCACACACTGAGACCTCATTTCTAGGTTACCTCAGGGTGACTCTCAGCTGGAGGACCTTGTATTTTTTAGTAGAGGTCACTGTCAGAATAGAAGCTATAATGCTAACTTGGTTTTGGTGAAGCTTAAGATTTGGGCACTACCACTGCCCTTTTATCCATATGTCACAAAAGCCATTACTGGTGTTCTTGAGCATGGAGGTCAAGGTCCCTCATTTTCCACAGTGCTATCAGACTGAGTGCTGGGGGCAGTTACACTCCCCTCCAGTGCTTTCACCTCCTTATCTACCTAGGAATTTTATACTTTTATACTTCTTATACTAGTTTTATACAGATCTTCTAGGAAAATCTGTCAGAAAAGTTTTTGATTTTAGGTAATTTAGGAAAACCACTTGAAAAATTGGAAGGCGGCACAGTCATTGTGGTTATAGCCCTAGATCACTTAGTAAGCGACAGAACTTGTTGACCAGGAGATGCACAGCTTCTGGAGCTCTAGACAGGGTCCCGTGGGTCTCTTTTTTGCTCCTAAAATCCATAGCTGTAGGAGAGAAGCAGGGAGGGGGATTGCCATTGAGAGTGCGTTGAACCCCTTGTTTGCAAGGCTGCTCTTTCCAGGACGATGGGTTGCGGACTCCTACTCCCTCCTTCTGGTCACAGTCATGGCTGCCGGGTCTCAGCTCCCTTTTCCCAGGAGGTGATATCTGGGTTCATGGCAGTGCAAGGCCCCTTGGACTGTGTACTGGAGTCCGCTCAGTTACTTGCATAACACAGATGACAGGGACCAGACACGGACCCTCAGAGTTGCTTGGTGGCTTGTTTCCTTGCAATTCTCTGAAGTAGCCTCTTAGATGAATCCATGAATTACGCCACCAGGAATGTCTTTGCAATCTGTTGCTCACTTCCCTCTGTTGCCAAAGGTAACTCTTCTTGTCTCCAATGGAGAAGTCTGTGTGGGATATGGCCTAGTTAACAAGGGGGAAGTTCCCCAAACACCATAATTATTTATTCTGTGACACGAAGACCGAAAGACAATTCTAAAGTTTCAAATCCAGAATGTAGTGCTTTACTGACTACAAAATAAACTAAAAACTGTAAGTCAGGCTGTAGCACTACTTTATGTGGCTCTTAATTTCTCAAATGATGAGTATGAAAACACTTAGAAAAGCATGAAGTGTGAAATTAGCTGTAAGATTATTACTAAAATTGCCCTTCATTAGCCTTTGCTGTTGTAAGACTGTAATTTAATTTAATAAACTTAAAAAAAGATTGATAGCTTAGGCCCAGCTGGTTTTGCTTCATTTTAGAAATAGAAGAAATTTGGAATTTGTAAATTCTGTAGTTGATATAGTGAGGCTTTTCTAATCTTCTATCAGCTGATGGCTGTATCTCTTGACAAATACTAGAAATAACAAAACTATCTCTTACTGAGCCCTTGCTAGGTGCTGGTTTATGTACACACTGAACATACTGTCATTTAATTCTCTTATCCTCATGCTCACTTAGAAAGGAGGATACTTGAGATGCAGGGCAGTTAAACAACTTGGCCATGGGGACGGACTGAGCTAGAACTTAAACCTTGGGTCTGCCTTTCTCTAAAACCCATGATCTTTCCTCTTGTGCAGTTGCCTGGATTAAATATGTAAAGTCTACTTATCAGACCGACCATATGGGTGTTGAATCATAACGGTGATATGAAAATTAATCTCTTCATTAACCTAAGCCCTAAACTTCCACTCATTATTAGTATCATTTACTTATTTAGGACTTTTCAAAAGTGTTTCAAAATGTGCCATAAAATACCAGAGAGGAGAGGTTCTGTCAGAATTTTATACTAACTAGAGAATTTATTGTGTTCCTAACAGATTACCCATTTTTTAGTGAAGCTCCGAATTTCGCTGATCAGACTGGCGTCTTTGAATACTTTACGAACATTGAAGACCCTGGAGAGCATCGTTTCACACTGCGCCAAGTTCTCAATCAGCGGCCCATTACTTGGGCTGCTGATGCATACAATACCGTCAGTATTATAGGAGATTACAAATGGTATATAAAACTGGTGTCCTAACATAGATCTAGCCGAAGTAACCTTGTAATGTTGTCAGGTATATTCTGAGGCAGAGACTTTTCAGTGGTCTTCCTTGTGCAAGAGCCTAATAGGTGTGATCACTGGTGAATATCATGGCCATAAGCCAGCATGTAGTTATAATGCCTCCGTGTCCTTCCCTCAGAGTTGCCCTATTTAATAGTGATGGTTGCAGGAGCCAATTGATTTTAATATAAAAGTTAAGGACTTGTGGATCTAGTTATAATTTAAGATTTACTTATAAACAGACTTTGTGATTTGTGTGTTTTTGTTTTTTGCTGGCCAGTTGATTTGTTGATCTGTTGTTGCCACCTGCTGGATCCATTCTAGACTTACACTGTTTAAGCTTTTGTAGAAAATCTATTCACCAGGTGACGGTAGATGGCAATAGTGAAAAGCAAATCAACTTTTACTTGGTGAATTTAACTCTCTTCTTTAGGCATTTGTTAAAGAGATAAGTTGTATTTTTTCTACACTTAAAACATAACGACCAAACCAAAACTTCGCCTCCCCTCTTAAGTCAGTTGTGGGATTCTAATGTACCAACTTATTCTACCTGTTTTAGTTGTTTCTTTTCTGTTTTTTTTTAAGCTATTATAATTCTGTGAAACAAAACTCAAGCATTCCAGGTTTAGTGTTAATAACTACTAATACCAAGTCACCAAGCAGCCATATCTATTACTTGGAAATTGGACAGGGCAAGAAAGATAAATCTGAAAAGAGCCTTGATTATCAGTGGAATGCTGAAAAAAGTTTTTATCCTGTCTCTATTGCCTTACTCCCTGTTAGAAATCCCAATTTTGTTCTAAGCTCTGCAGTAGGTCTTGAGAAATTTTTAGCTACCCAGTTTCCAGAACCCGTACAGCACCATGGAGTTATTAGGGGTGGGGGTGAGGGTGGGGTCCAGTGAAGAATGCTTGCCTAATTTAGGCTAACTTTGGTGGCTTGTCTTTTTATATAACAAAAATGCCATTTGTCCCACATCTCTGTAGTAGACACTTTACCTGGATTTTCCGATTGTGCCAGTAGGGTGTTTGATTTTTTTTTCATTTGTTACCCGTGATCTTATTATAGGACGGGTGACTAGGTTCACTTGTCTAAGGGCTGGGCCCCATTATTTTGATTACCAGTTTGGAAGCCAGCCACCGTAGAAAACCTTTAACTTTCTGCAACAACTGTTATCCTCCTTGCTCATGAGTACTACAGAAGAGTTGCTCTTCCTGAACCCAAACTCTTACTTCTGGCTGGGACTCTAGAAAACTGGAAAGACTCTCTAATTATAATAGAGAGATGGATAGAGTACCATCCATCCAAAGAGTTACCAAATGTCTTCATAACTCTGAAAATTTTGCAGTATTTAAATAGCAGTGCACATCTTTACTGCTGCACTGGGTAAGGAGGTGAAGAGAGGAAGGAGGGGGAAGGCAGGGGGAGAGAGAAAGAGGGAAAGAGGGACAGAGTTTGAATGAGAAAGAATGAGGAAAGGGCAGTGATGCCTTTCGAGAAGGGACTGTTTTCATCCTTCTTAGCCTGCTTTCATTGTGCAAACCCCCTGGCTTGGGAATATGCAGTGACTCTCTCCAGCAACCCAATCAGACCTACACGTTTGTGCCTGACTTCCAAGACCCTTTCAAATTTGGGCTCATCCTATTTATTATGTGCCATTTCCCAATGTTTCCTCCTGGATTCAAGGTAGTCAGATCTGTTCAGATCTGTTCATGTGCCATGCTCATTTCTGTTTTCTGGCTGCAATGCCCTTACTGTAAGGAAAGGAGGGAGTGAAAACTCAGTCATAGTACATATGGATATGAGCTTTCCACAACTACTGATGGTAGAGGTGTCATCCTCCCCACCTTGTGGATTGGGAAGCCAAAGCTTCCGGGTAAGATTAACCCAAGATCCCATACTTTTCAGTTCTAGAACTAGGGTGAGACACCAGGACTGTTTGGTGCTGGAGCCTATGCTCTTTGGAGCATACCTCACAGCTTTGTTTTAATCATTGTCTTCTTCCTAAGAGTAGGAGAGAGAGAATGAGTGTCGTTTACCTATAGTGCTATGTTAGTAAGTCTGCTCTGAATGTGTACACGCTGTCATTAGTTCTTAGGATGTGTTCGCAGGGGGACTTCCTCTGTCATCCTTAGATTTAGTTAAGTACCAGCACAGTAATTGGACTGTAGAGGGTAGACTTTCTGAAAGCTGCTTAGGATGTCCTCCTTGTTAGTAAGCTTCGGTGGGGACCCGAGGACAACCACAAAATTACTGTCTACTGCACATGTCCAAAGTTTGCATCTCTTTGGTTAAATTTTCTTTATGTCCTGGCCAGTGTTTGTGCTCTTGGCACAACCAAGAAATTATGGCTGTGGAACACTAGACCTCACTTTTATTCTGTTTCATTCATTGTCTGAAAATTGCCTGCAAGTTCCCATGAGGAATCTTTATTCTGGAATGTGATGTAAAAAAAAAAGGAAATTAGATCTTCTCCCACCCTTGACTGTAAATAAAGGAAGTTTATGGTGCTGACCCTTTCACGCTTCTGATGAACCAGAACACAGGTAGGGGATGTATGGAGCAATGCTGATCCCTCGTGCTTTCCTGCTGGCAACAGTCTACAGAGAGAAAAGCTCCTGCTACTTGGGAGGATGTACAAGACAGCCTGGGCTTTAGTTAACTTTGCATTTGATTTTTCCTGTAAAGTGGCCCAGCTTTGATTAGATGATTTCCGTGTGGATTTTCCTGATTGTTGCGTGCCTGTTGTAGCTACTTTTTTTCTATATTTTCCTTTATAGAGCAAAATTTTATTGTGTGAAATTCACTGATAAGGAACTGAGAATATAAAAGCCACATAATTCTAGATCTAATTTGCCCCCATTTCCAAAATATATTTCTTGGTATTCTTAGATTTATTTTAGGTAAATTGCTTGCTTTATTACTTGGCTTTGTGAAGCCTTTGAGTAGGCGGTAGATTATTTTCAGAGATTGTGTTGGTTTGGGATGGTTGTATCACTGCAGAAGGCATCTAGTAGCATTTACAAAAGAAGCCTGGGGACAGAGCTCACCGGCAAAGCTCTAGTAGTTCCTGGTTGTCTGAAGGTTCCCCCTCCTTTGATATACCCCTGTCGATGAGTAATGGCAGGCAGGGTTTTACTGCCCCTATATAGACAGATATGGTCTGTAGGAGAAAATGGCTCTCAAAATAGGATTCCCAGACTGGTGGCAGCAACATCACCTGGGAACTTGCTAGGTGATTCAAGAGCCCCATCCCAAACCTACTGAATCTGTGGTTTCAGATACTGTGGGGCGGGGCTAACAGGCTGAATTTAATAAGCCCTCCAGGTGATGTCAGTGCTGTTCAAATTTTAAAATCCCTGCTGTAGAGTCAACATAAAGTTGACTCTGTTTTCAGAGAACTAATTTGAGATCTTCTGGAGTTTTTAAGTCTTGGTAGGTTTAAAGGTAAAAATTAGGCCCGAAGTAGCTTATGTTCTCTTAGAGACTCCTAGGTTTGCCTTCACTGCTTCTCTTAGCTGATGGAAATTTAATAAACCTTTTTTGTTTAGAACTGTTTGGACCTTCTTTGTATTCCTAGGAAAAAAGGCTTCTTTTAACGTTATATTCTTAGGATGAGAAGTTTTATTATAGAAAGACAAGAAATGTGTTCTTAAGAGACTTAAAAACAATAAATATTATTTTCAGGTAATATTAAAAGAGGCAATGAAATGACTTTAGCGACATAAAACTATCAATGAAGATTTTTTTTTTTCATCAATGAAGATTCTTGAAGCCCATCCCTGCTACAAGCACAGACTTAGCAAATCACTTACCTCAATTAGAAGTCTGGAAGTGTGTGGCTGTGAAGTGACACATTTATGCTGCATCCTGAGTGGCATAATTAAAAGCGCTAACTAACAGTTTCATTCTGCAGGTCCAATCTGACTGTAAGGTGTGATGTTTACATAGAGACTCCTGAGAAGGGAGGCGTGTTCATTGCCGGAAGAGTAAATAAAGGTGGTATCCTGATTAGAAGTGCCAGAGGAATTTTCTTCTGGATTTTTGCAAATGGAACCTACAGAGTTACAGGTGATCTAGGTAAGTGACTTCTTCTGGAGCACGTGACTTACTAGGAAATAAGCTACAGTGAGCTTGTTACTCACTGAGTGATGAGAGAGCTTTTCCTCAAAGTGCTTGGACATCTAACTGAAGAGATGCAACACATGTAAGCAAATACCAAATGATTCAAAATTAGAGTTAATTAGAAAGGCAGCTGTGTTACAGGAAATTGTTCAGAGCTTCTTCAGGCAGAACTGAGTTAGGCTGTCAGGGTAGGATTTGCATAGACTAGGGTCAGGTAGACATGGTAGGGAGACCCTGTAAGTAAAAGCAAGATTCCAAGAAGGTGCCAGTGTGCTTATGGAACTACAAGGAGAGGGATTGGCCTGCTTAAAATGGAGAAATCGTATTTCCCACTTTATTTAATAATTTGAAAACAGCTTGACTTTTTAAATTCATCTTAAGCAACCCTTGTTTTATGCAGAATAGTATTTTTTCCAGGATCAGTGCTTAGAATATGTCTTTGTTGGATTCTGTCTCATTCCCTTTGGTATCAGTACACCCTCCCCACCCCCTGTATTGAAACAGACCGTCTTGGTGCTGCGTCTTCCTGACTCCCTGTCTTGACTTCCTCTTACATTAGTAAAAAAAATCTTCCCTCCTCTAGTTTGCTATTCTCTGCCTCTTCCTAAGGAGGAAAGGGCTCCACAAGTAAAAAAGAGTGGGTTGTATAGACACTAGAGTAGGACTGCAAAATCATAGCATGACCCATCTAGAACATTCCTCGCAGGTTGTCGAGTCCAAAGCAGAGAGATTAATTGATTTGCCCAAAGTCTGAATATGAGTTAGTAGCAGAACTAGAACTAACAATTCACATCCAGCTTTTTAATCCCCACTGTTCTTGTGTTTTAAACTGCCCACTCAACATCCCATTCTGGTTTCTCCCAGGCATTCAAATATAATATAATCCCAAAATTAACTCATTATTTTCTCTAATTCTCAGTTCATGCTGTGCTGTTCCCATGAAACCAGTTATACCAGGTGGAAATCTTATGGTGACCTTTGACCACTACTCATTTTTTTTTTTTTATAGCAAATCCAATTGAGTATAAATCTGTACCTGAAGCTAACACATTATACTGTGTTTTTTAAGTTTATTTCACTGGTTCTCCTGTGAGCTCACATATGACTCCGTAGGATCCCAGTACATGCTTCTGGAATGCATGCCTGAATGAAGGATGTTTTGTTTTAAATCATTGGTAGATCTGGAAATGTAGATTTTTATTAAGGCTCACTCTATATACAAATGCTGCCTGAGAACCCTAACTGAGCTATGTGATTCTGTGATTTAGATCTTAAAAATATATCAATTAATCTTTTTGTGTTGCAGCTGGATGGGTCATATATGCTTTAGGACGTGTTGACGTTACAGCAAAAAAATGGTATACGCTCACGTTAATTATTAAGGTAAGTACTGCTGATCAGAATGCCTGGAGGTAAAATATTCTTTTTTTGTGTCTTTCTAGCATTTTTTGTTATCAAATGAGAGGAGAAAAGTGTGATAAATACAGTAATGGAAATAGGCAGAGAATCTGCTAGGACACCAACAAGCCAGCAGACCCTAGGGTGGTAGTGTATGTCAGGATGAACCTGCATGAGAACCACCAGCTATTGAGTTTAATCACTCTGCAATTTTTTAAAGTTCTGGTTTTGTTTCTTAAACTCAGGAGCCCTTGGTAGATAGTCAATAACTGAATTATTTTTTCTAAGTTGGCTGAACCAAGATTATAAATTGGAGCCTATAAATTTATTTTTGGTGGTTGAGGATAATTTGGTTTTCAGTGATAAGTACAATTTTTTAAGAAGTTGGTTTCCATGAATACTTTTTTCAGAGAAGATACTAGATCAATCATAGGATTGTGGCTTCTAAAAATATTTGTCAAAATCACTGGGTGATCATGAGTTATGGGTGGACATGCATCCAAGGGGTACTGTGTAGAAACTTCTGTGTAATATACTGCCACTGCCCGGCAGTGTGGTTCTGCTGTAAGTTGGTTTCGGTTATGACAGCAGTTAAATACGGAATTCAGAGTACTTTTTCAAATTGTTCTCATTTCTTACCCAACCACCCAAAATGACAATACACATTTTTCAGGCACTAACAATACATTTTGAGCATCTGGTTTGGGTGTGGCATTGTTTATTTCATTCTGCTACACTCGATGGGCGCAGCTTTGTTCCCAGTTCTTCCCTTTCATGGTGAATGGGGACGATCTGGGCTGGCTTTACTTGCAGGTGGAGAGGAGAGTCTTCTACGTGTGCCTCTCAGGGTGCACATGTGCTGGGATTTGATTAGGCTGGTATTTAGAAATGGAATTGCATTTTAAATTTTGACAGATACTGCCCTATTGCTAGCCAAGCTGTGTCCGTTTTTATAGCAGTTATAATTGTATTTGATATTACCTATTTGTAAGGGTTATTTTTCAAGCTAATTGGCATGATTTATATTTCCTTGATAATTAAGGAGCTTGCACCCCCCTATTTTCTGATTTTGTTTTCTTTTTCTGATGGCTTCATATGAATTTATTATATATTCTGAGTACTGTGAGGTATGTCACAAATATTTTCTTCTGTCTTGTGTATTTTAATTTTGCTTATGGTATGTTCCATGAAGAGAAGTTTTAAATTTTGGTTCTGTCAAACATTTCACTTTTTTTTTCATTGCTTTTATGTTTTATTTAGGAAGACCTTCACCTTTCTCAAGGGTAGGAACATTTTTTTCTCTAAAGTTTAGGATTTTTTTATGCTGAAGTCTTTTTTTTTTTTTTTTAAGATTTTATTTATTTTGGAGTGGGGGCAGAGGAGCAGAGGCAGAGGGAGAAAGAGAATCCCAAGCAGACTCCCTGCTGAGCATGGAGCCCCACATGAGGCTCAATCCCAAGACCCTGAGATCATGACCTGAGCCAAAACCAAGAGTCAGATACTTAACTGACTGAGCCACCCCGGCACCCTTATTTTGAAGTCTTTACTACATCTGGAATTTACTTGTGAATCATAAGGGGGAAAAGCCCAGTATAATTCTTTAAACAAATGAATAGCCATCATCCCTTATCACACAAGACTGTCCTTTTGTGAATGATTTAAAGTCCTCCTTTTTGAGGTAACAAATCATCACATGCACATAGGCTTATTTCTGAACTTTGTTCTTTATATTGCTTTTGTCTTTATTTTCTAGCATCACACTTTAAAGTGTATTAACTTTCCAAAATATTTAATTACATAGTTTACCCTCTTCCTTCAGGTTCTTTCCTGACCACCTTGTATCAAACCATCTCCCTTAGTGTCCCTCCTCCCTCAGTGAATGAAGTGAGCGCTCTTAGCAGCAGCACGTTTGAACCAGACAGAGCTGCATGTGTACTGCCTTGATGGCACCTGCTGACTCCCTGCAAGTTATTCACCTCTTTGAGCTTCTGTTTCTTTGTCTGTAAAAGGGAGATACCTTCTAGAAGGTAGCTTTAGGGTTAAATGGTTTTTATTCTTTCATCCAATGCATTTCTATTAAGCACCTTTCATGTGTACTTTCCTCGGTGCTGGGGATACGGCAGTGAACAAGACACATGAGGTTCCCACTCTCCTAGAGCCTGTATTCTTCTAGGACACGGGTTGGCAAAGTCTTCCTGTAAAGGGCCGGATAATAAATATTTTAGGCCTTGTGAGCCAACTGGTCTGTGGCACTTTACTCACCTCTGCTTGCATAGTGAGAAAGCAGCCATGGTCAGTAGGTAAATGAATGCGTGGTGCTGTGATTCCAGTAACATTTTAGTTATAAAAATAGGTGGCTGGCCTGTGGGCCATAGTTGGCTGCCTCCTATTTTAAGACCATAAGAAAACCCCAAATCAGTCAGTCAGTCAAATTGTGAAGAAAAAATGGGACAGTGAGATAAAGTAGCTCCCCTGTCTGGATTCTCTCGATAGAGAGACCCGACAAGAGCCTTGGACTTGGTGCTCTGTGAGCTGAGACCTGGCCGGTGGGAAGAGCACTGTGAGCCCTGGACGCTGCTGGTGGCTGGCCTTGTGTGAGGGGCAGCCCGGAGGACAGGGGGCCGGCGTGAGGAGGGGACAAGTTTAGACTGTGTGCCCAGGTGCTGGCTCCGTGTTCATATTCACTGTTGGCTCCACAGGGGGAGGTGAGCACTTGGGGTGCCGCAGAGAGCTGTGCACGTTGGTGGCAGCAGGAATGTGGCTGTTCCTGGATATGGAGTTGGACAACTCAGAATCACACTCTAGCTCTGGCTGGTGAATCTGTGATTGTGACTTTTAGTGTCACGTCTCAGGGTCTCCCTTCTGGAAGCTGAAAGAATGAAGTTAAGGCCCATAGCATTATAATTCTGTGACTTAAAAACAACTTTTATTTTGGTCCTTAGTCTAGTGCTTTGGATCTTTAGCCCTTCACCCCTTGATACTAGCTACTTTTAAATGTTTAGCTGCAGTTGATATGCTGTGAATATATGCTCATAAATGTGCTGTAATAACGATAGCAAGAGCCAGTGTTCATTATCTGCTGTGTGCTGGGCACTTGGCTCTGTGGGAATGGCAGCTGTCTGAGGAAATTATTTTTATCTTTCTCTGTCAGTGCCCAGTAAGTCATTTCTATGGATATTTCCCTTCTTACCCCCACTACCCCCCGGCCTGCCCATTCCAATTACCAGTTTAGCTGATGGCCACTGTTTTTCTGAAGGGTGGGCTCTTCATATGACTTTGAAGTGATACTCTGTACACGGGGACAAAAAGGACTTAAATGGATGCTTTGGCTCCAGTAGTCACGTCTGAAGAGCTGGTGGCTGTTAGCCGCACTGCACGTGCACACAAGTACTTGTAAATCACCAGTGTTTGTTTATTTTCGTGAGCTTCTGTCTAAAACCTTGTAATGTTAAGTAAGGAAAGCTTTATAGTGTTTATTTGGGATCCAAGGAAATACTAAGGTATCCCTTGCACCTTGGAAACTATGTAGGATGAGTAGATAAGAATTTCCTCTGAGAGGATCTTTCCTATGTTTCAAACTTGGACTCACGCTTGTGCAGTTGTGTTTGGCCGTGGCTTAAGTGAGAAGGACGTTTGCTCCTTTGAGTAGACTGGCCGCACGTATTAAGAAACAAGCCCCCGAGGACCATTTTCATACATCTTCAAGGGGTGCGTTTGTCTTTCCTCCAGGGCCGGCTGTCCTCTGGCATGCTGAACGGCAAGACTGTCTGGAAGAACATCTCTGTGAGTTTTCCGAAGAACGGCTGGGCCGCCATTGGAACTCACTCCTTTGAATTTGCACAGTTTGACAACTTTCATGTGGAAGCCACGAGATAATATTCACAGAGTACCCTAGAGCCACTCTTTGGATTTTCTTTCTTTCTTTTTGGTTTTGATTCAGAGCCAATTCTTTTGGTGGATCAATGTGTGAGCCTCTTGGAGGCCAACAATAGTGAAGAGTAAATGGGGAGAGAACTATATCTTTGTTTGATCTTCTGGAAGATATTCTTAGAAGTAATGCCCAGGGGAACCAGATGGATCTTAAAGATTACCCGATATGTCCCCTAGAATTCAAGCTGTGCAGTGGTCCTATTGTTAGAAGAGTGGTTTGGGTGGTTCCCACCTCGAAGCCTTGGCATTCATGCTGAGATGGCTCTCTTCCTCGTACGTGCAAGGGATTGTGCTGACTGCAGGAACTTGATCATCACAGGAACGGACTGTGTGACTGAGTGAGCAGATGGCCTCATCCCGAGGTAATGCCACACTATAGGGAGCTGAAGAACACTGGAAGTGCTGCTTTTTGAAAACCACTTAAACACAATAATCTTACACTCTAGAGAGTATTTTTTCTTTTCCTTTATATGATGATGCTTTTAAATTATAAATATGATGAGTGGATGATTTAGAAAATGCCTCATTAATAAACTACCTCTCAAGCTATTTCTGCAGTAATAAATATGAGCAGATTAATTTGGTTATCTGCAATTTTTAATTCTTTTAGATCCAACCTTTAGTCTTGTAACCCTTAAAACTCTGTGAACATTTTCCCAGGTGGCTGGAAGGAGGAAGAAAATCCCATGTAGCCAGCACTGTACGTGGGTCTTAAAATGAAGCTATAAGCAGTTTTCTTGTCTCATTTTGTTGTGCCTTTTGCAGCCTGTCTTCTTGAATGCCACTGGTAACAGACTACAGCTAACAAATTCTTTAATCTTTGTGCTCAGAAGATGAGGAACACTTAGGTTCTGCTAGCTCATAGAATTGGATCATTCTGTAATAATCTCTGATTAGATGCATTTATTTCATGAAAGTTTATACTTAAGTGTGGGGAGTATATATCTCACGCAGTATGATTTATATCTAAGCATTAGTGGACCTCCTAGAAACAACTCAGTTGTTCATGTTGATACAGTAAATTCTGGAATTCTCTCTAAGGAAAGTTCAAAACTTCACTGGACTAATTCTATAATTTTGAAATTTGTAATTATTTAACATAGACTAAACTGACATGAAGTTTTGTATTTCTATTAAATTCAAGAAACTAACTATTAGAATATATCAGACTATAGAAAAAAATTTTAAATTAAATCCAAGTCTAAGTGATTTCCACTTAAGGTCTCTACAGATTTTTTTAAGTTAACTTTATTGTATAATTTACATACAATAAAACGTTCCCATTTAAAGTATACAATTCAGTGAGTCTTGATGAGTAGATACACCCACAAAACCAACACTCCAACCAAGATATAGAACATTTCCATATGCCCTAGAAAGTTCTTATGTGAACGTGTGCAGTTACATCTCTCACCTGCCCCCATATCAGGCAACCTTCTATCGGATTTCTGTTGCTGCCGATAAGTTTTCTTTGTTCTAAAACATTATAAAAGTGGCATCCTACACTATGTACTCTTTTGTGAATGGTTTCTTTCATTCAGCATAATGCTTTTGAGATTTGTTTATGTTGCTATGTAATGTATATTAATGATTTACTTCCTATTTCAAAGAATATTCCATTGTATGGTTATACCACAATTTGTTGTCCTTCTCCCTAACTTTTTGGAATCACAAATAAACCTGTTATGAACATTTGTGTACAAGTCTTTGTGTGGCCATATGTTATCATTTCTTTTTTTTTTTTTTAAGATTTATTTATTTTAGAGAGAAAGTCAGGAGAGCAGAGGGAAAGGGAGAGAGAGAGAGAATCTCAAGCAGATTCCCTGCTGAGCACAAAGCTTGACTTCGGGCTCAATCTCACAACTCCAAGGTCATGACCTGAACCAAAATCAAGAGTTATACACTTAACCAACTGCACCACCCAGGTGCCCCTGTTTTCATTTCTTAATGCCAAAGAGTGAAACTGCTGGATCTTTAGGGAAGTGTATGAATAACTTTACAAGAAAGTGCCAAACTGGTTTCCAAATCAGTTGTATGATCTTGTACCCCCATCAGTGGTGTTTGAGAGTCCCAGTTGTTCTACATTCTCGTCAATGCTTCATATTGTTATTCTTTCTGATTTTAAGTGTGTGGGTGTGTTAGTAGGTGCATGAGATGTTGAGAATCTTTTCATGGACCTAATCATTGCTCATATTTTCTCTTGTAAAATGTTCACATTCTTTGCTCACTTAAAAAATTGGGTTTTGTGTCTTACTACTGAGTTGTAAGGGCTCTGTATATATTTCAGATGCAATTTTTTTAAAAAAAATATTTATTTGAAAGAGAGGGAACAAACAGATGAATGAGGTGAGGAGGTGCCGAGGGGGAGGGAGAGGAAAAGGCAGAGAATCCCAAGGATACTGAGAGTGGAGCCCCTCAAAAAGGGTGTGAACCATTTGGCATTACTTTTTGGATGTGCTGAGAGGTAAGGGTTGAGGTTCTTTTTTTCCCCTAAATACATAGGAAATAGAAAAATATATATATATATATATATTTGCATATATATGTATGTATATATATATACATTTTGAGTATCCTTTGTTGAAAAGACCATCCTTTGTCAAAAAATCAATTGACTATGTATGTGTACATCCAGAAGTAAACACTGTATTCTATTCTATGGATTTATATGTCTATCCTTAAGCAAATACCACACTGTTTTTATTTCCGTAGCTTTATAGTCAATGTCGAGCTCAGTTTAAATGCTCTCAACTTGTTCTTCAAAATTGTTTTGGCTAATAAAGGTAAACATAAAGTGTCCATATAAATTTTAGACTCACCTTATATATTTCTGCAAAGAGCTTCTAGAATTTTTATTTGGGATTACATTAAAATTACAGTTCAATATGGAGAGAATGGATATCTTACTGGTGTCAACCCTTCTTCAATCCATGAACATGTTCCACCTCCACAGTTTTAGGCATTCCATACTTTTAGCCATTTCTGTAGTTTTCTGTGGGGACCAGGTTTTGCATTTATTTAAAAAAAGTTTTTAAATTTATCATTAAATATTTTATGGTTTTTTGATCCTGTTGTAAATAATATTTTTTTAAAATTTCCCCTTTGAATGTATACATAGAAACAGTTGCTTTTCTTCTGTTGACATGTTAATACCATTGCTCGTCCCAGCCTTCGTGGGAGGGGTGCACCACTGAGTGTACCAAATGCTTCTAGCGACCACACACCACTGGAGCCAGGAGGAAAAGCCCCCTGGGACAAGGATGGCAAGCTCCCATCTCCTGCAGTGGCACCTCCAGTACCCCTGTGCTACCTGGCAAAAGAGAAACGTTCATAGATCCCAGCTCCAGTATCACAGAGCAGGTCAAAACAGGGTTGGGGGCTGGCAAACTGGAACAGAAATGGTGCCATTCCAATTTCTACATTTCTTGTGTTAGTTTTGGCCATTTGTGTCTTTTAAGAAATTTGTCCATTTCATATAAATTGTCTAATTTATTGGCATAAACTTGTTCATGATATTTCCTTATTGTCTATAAGATGTTCCTCATATGGCCAATTTGTGCTTACTCTCTTTTCATCTTCATTAGTAAGACTTGTCAATTTTATTTATCTTTGAAAGAACCAGATTTAGGTTTCTTAAATTTTTTTCCCTATTGTTTCTTTGTTTCATTGATTGCTGCTTGTACCTCTATTTTCTTCTATTTACTTTGGGTTTAATTTGCTCATTTTCTAGCTTCTTAAGATGTAAGCTTAGATGTTTGGGTTGCAATTTCTCTCTTTTTTTTTGTTTAGATATAGACATTTAACACTATAAAATTTAACACTATAAAATTTTGCTCAGTAAAATACTGAGCAGCATCTCACATATTTTGATATGTCACGATGTCTCTTTTTTATTTGGTTGAAAATGTTTTCAATATCTTTTTTATTTTTAGTTTTGACATTTGTGCTAATTAGAAGTGCATAATTTCCAAATACTTGAGGATTTTCCAGATTTTTTGTTATACTTAATTCTGTTGTGGTCAGAGAATATGCTCTGTTGGATTTCAATTATTTTAAATGTATCTAGACTTGTTTTATGACCCAATTTATCTTAGCCAATGTACCCTTGAAAAAGGTACACCTTTTGCCGTGATTGGCTGTAATGTTTTACAAATATTAATTAAGTCATATTGGTTGATTGTGTTGCTTAAGAATTCTGTGTGTTTACTGATTTTCTGTCTGCTTGTTATATCAATTACCAAGAGCAGAGCATTAAAGCCTCCAGATACAATTGCATGTTTTTTATTTCTCCTTCAGTTTGGACAGTTTGATTCTTCTGGAGCTTTTAGGGCTTTCCTAGGGCCGGGAGAGCAGCCTTTCCTCCAGGTATAGAAAGGCCCTATTCCTAAGTCAGAGAATTCTCTTGGGGTGGAATGAGTTCTCTCCATGAGAGCTGTTCCCATTTTGACCATCCCCCAGCCCTGTGAGAATCCTGCTAGTTGTATAGCTAACAGGACTCCAGTAACTGTTCTTTCCCTATTGATTCTTTGCCTAGCTCATGGAGTTTCATGCTATGAATACATAGCTTAGTCTTGAGCCAAAGACACACACACGGAGCCCTCTGAAGGTTTCTGGACCTCTTTTTCTGTAGAGCTCCTTTCTTTCAGGTGCTGCATTGCATATCTCAGCCTCCTTGAACTCATATTTTATCTTCACAGCTCTACAAGCTCATGCTCTATATTTACCCCTGTGCACTGGAATTTGGTAAATGCCTCTAGACAGAAATTGGGGGTCACAGTGTTTACCTCTTTCATTTTCCTTCTTTCAAGGATCACAGTCCTGGGGTGCCTATTCTCTAACTCCCTGAAAGAGTTTCTCAGGAAGGGCCAGTCCTGTTCCAGTTGTTACTCTCTTGTGGCTGGAGATGGAACTCTGAACCCATTCAATTTAATATTTAGTCTTCATGGGCCTTTTCTGGAATCCTTTAACGCTAGTAATTTGAGCCATATCTCATTATGACTTTGATGCTGTTTCAGGTGGTATCTTGCTCTTCTCAAGTAGCTTGTAGCTCTTTGGGTATAGACTTTGAACGTGTCTCCTACTTCTACATTCCCTGTTTGGGTGCTCAGCGAGGACTTGACTTCTGACCAGGTTGACTTGAAACCCTAGATTTATGTGTGGTTACTTGTAGCCATGAGTTGTATTTATTGAAGCAGACCCAACGAGGCCTTTAGATTAGAGCGCTTGGTAAACTGCCAGACTTATTTCCCACATTGTCTTAGTCCTTTCAGGCTGCCCTAATAAAATACTGCAGCCTGAGTAGCTTATCAACAACAGAAACTTCTCACTGTGTCCTCACCGGAGGGGGCTAGGGACCTCTTTGAGTCCTCAAAGAGCACTCATCCTATTCATGAGGGCTCTCCCTCATGACCTAAGCACCCCTGAGGGCCCCACTTACCTCCCCGTTCCATCCGAGCGAGCATAAGGATTTCAACATGGAACTTGGACACCCATTCAGAGCACAGCACACACCTACCTGTCCTGCCTGGGGGAGCAGCCTGTACTGAATTTGAGTCCTAAGGCTGGAGTTGCATGCCAGCTCTGCTACTAACTTAATTTTGGCTGAATCACTTAAGCCTTCTAGAAAGAAGCAAAGATCCTAGGCTGGCCCTAAGACACCTTCCAGCCCTTACTCTATACTTCTGTAACTTGCAAAGCTGCATTTCTTTGTTTAATTCAAATATTGCTTACTGAAGATGTAACTTTTTTTTCCCAAATCGATAATGTTTGCCACTCATTGTTTTTCAGACTTGAAGATGATCATACAAGGCCCCGTATGTTTTTGCTCTGGCAAAATGGTTTCATCAAGTGAAATCATTGTGCGAATGGTATTTTACTTCATTTTAAAGTAATATGGATAAACCTTATTGCAGACTCCATTCTTAAAGACATGTGATCTGCATAAGAAGGACTCTTTATCACTCTTGTAGAACTATTCTTAATATTCATAAGCCTTCATGGTGTCCAAACAAGAGGTAATCAAGAGGCATAGTTTGGAAACCAATGTTCTGGTTTTTGCTTATAGGTAGATTCTTCCTAACACTTGATTTTTTTTCCTTTGTCTTGTTAATATTTTACTTTGACTTGGAAGAAAGCTTGCATTTTTTGGTATGTCAGAAGTATTAGAACTTGATCATAATGTTCTAAAAATAGCCTTTTTTTTTTCTTAATTCAAGCCCATGACTGATTCGAAACTGCTCTAAAATACATTTTCCTCCTCCCCTCCCTCTTTCTTTTCCTTGTCTTTCTTCCGTCCTCTCCTCCTCCTCCACCAACTTCTCTTCTTCACTAGCCGCCCCCCCTTCACCAATAAAATAGAACTTGATGCTCCAGAGAATTGATAATTTTTACTTAACTGGGAAAAAAATGCAACCACTTTGAGGGATTGTAGGGGGCGGTTGGAACAAGAAATTTGAAATGATTTTGTTCCAAGATATTTATAGTTTTCACATTCCTGGGGGTGGAAAACATTATAGAAGTGATTTGAAGATTATACTGAAAAGACAGTTTATTACTCTCTGCATCTGTTTAACAGATTGCACTGATTAATGTTTTTGAATTGTGTGGTATGTATTTAACACAATGTGGGAAGTGTTTTTAAGCCCATATTAAAGATTTTATATGCAAGGTGGTACCATGTGCTTTGGGAATCAGCATGGATTTTGGGAATCGTGATATCGCTGCAATGGATTTACTGCTCTGTTTGATAACAAACAGGCTGTCAGTCACTCAACTGGAAGACCCCACTAGACACAGCCAGAGGATACAACTTCCTTTAATGTAGGTAAATGGTGCTAAATCTTAACCGTGTATGGGTAGCCCAGTGTGGGCACACAGGGGTGTCCTGCCAGGTAGGGTTGTTCGATATCTAGCCCTGAAGGCTCACAAGATTTCTCACCTACTTCTAATACTGTCTGATGGGGATGGGAATTGGTCAGGTTGTCTGCAAATGGGAAGATTCAGGATGTCTCTACCCACCCACCTCTTCCCAATTGCTTTGCTAGCTATATGCATGGCCGCCCCCTAGGTGTTGCGGGTAACAAGCTCAGAACAATTTGAGAATTCCCTGCAGGACTAGGTGAGTTGAAGGTCAACTCAAGGTCAAGCATAGACTCCTCTCTGTCTGGGTTGCAGAACCTTTAGAGATCTCTTTCCACACACCCACTGTGACAGATTTACATAAACTGTGATTATTTTTGCAAATACAACTACCTGAGATGCTGTGAAAATTAATTTTATGTGCCAACCTGGATGGGCCATGTACTCAGTTGGTCAAATATTATTCTAGATGTTTCTGTGAAAGTATTTTTATAGGTGAGATTAACATTTAAGTCAGTAAACTAAATAAAGCAGATTACCCTCCATCATGATGTGGGTGGGCCTTATCTGATCAGTTGAAAGCCTCCATTTTAAAAAAATAAATAAAAAATAAAAATTTTTCCTGGAAGAAGAGGAAAAACTGCTAGTACTACATTTGGACTCAAACTGCGACTCTTCCCCGGGTCTCTAGCCTGCCAGCCCATTCTGCAGATTCTGGACTTGCCAAGCCTCTGTAACAGCGTGAGCCAATTCCTTAAAATAAATCTATTACATATAACCTACTGGTTCT
This sequence comes from Canis lupus familiaris, assembly GCF_011100685.1. Lineage (NCBI taxonomy): Eukaryota > Metazoa > Chordata > Mammalia > Carnivora > Canidae > Canis > Canis lupus. The sequence continues at coordinate 59,587,597 of NC_049229.1, read as the reverse complement.
GTGTCTCTGGAGAGCCCTGACTAATATAGATGGTCTGATCCTGAAAGTGCACCTTGGTATTCTTAAATTAAAGTAGGTAAAGATTTCTATTTGGGGTACTTACTACATTACATTTTCTGATAAAATATTACTTAGAACATGAGGATTTTGGTCTGTTTTTCATTGGGTATTGAGGAGAACATTAGAAATTTTCAATAATTGCAAACATTTGTGAATGAATGTTGAACGGAAAGCTTACAGTTAGTCTAACCGTGATGACATTTTTCCCTCTGGCAGGTATAAAGAGTGTAGGAGCCATTAACTTAATCCTCTAAAAAGAATGTGTATGGTTTGCTTGCTGGGTTATGGTGATATTTAAGTCAAAAGTTTGTTAAAAAATTGACTTTTGAAAATTCCCCTTTTTCGTGTCTCGGTAGCATTTTACTCCCACACATTCCTTTTTGCTCATTGCTGCTCAGGAGAGGGAAAAAAGCACCCGACCCCTCCCTTTGCAGAAGATGTACTGGAAAGACCAAGTTACATGTCTTTGAACAGAATTCGGTAAAATTCCAACTGGAGTCACAAGACAGGCTGGGAAGCAGGGCTTTTCACTGGGCACCTTGAGCCTTCAAATGAAATTGGGGTTCAGTTACTAAGAATAAAAAGGGACAGCAATGTCGGGGCAGGTAATGAACAACCTTTGGCACAGGTGCCTATTTTTATTAATTTATTTTTATTTTATTAATTTATTTTATTAAAAGCTCAATCTGGGGGCTCCTGAGTGACTCAGTCATTTAATTGTCTGACTCTTGATTTCATCTCAGGTCATGATCTCAGGGTTCTGAGATTGAGCCCCACATGGGGCTTCACACTGAGCAGAGAATCTGCTTGGGATTCTCTCTCCCTCTCCATCTGCCCATTCTCTCTCTCCCTCTCTTAAAAAAATTAAAAAAAAAATTAAAATCTTAAAAGCTCGGTCTGTGGAAGAACATTTTGCCTAGTTATTTTCAGTACTACTATCTTAAAGCCAGCAGACAGGAATCATCATTTTAGGGGGGAGCCCCCCCTCCCGCCCACACTTGTTCTTACTGGGAAATGTTAGAACTGTCAGGGGCCCGAGACATCACCTGGCAAAGCTTCTTCATTTTGCAGTGCATCTTGGTATTCTTAAATGACAGTAGATAACATTTTCTATTTGGGGTACTTGCTGCATTTTGCAGCAAGAGACAGCAAAAGCCCAGCGTGACAGTGGCCTGGGAAGGCTTCCTGGATGGGGCAGGGGGCCGTCTCAGGCTGTGTCTACGCAAACTCTAATCCCTGTCATTGAGAGTTTAATCCAAGTCAGAAAGTGGTCCGGCCCTTTGGTGCTGCATGGTTTTCTCCCCCAGGAAACCTAACTACAAATACCTGCCCTTTGGGAATCGCAAGCCTGGTAAAAGGCTGCAGATTCACTCTATCTATCTATCTATCTATCTATCTATCTATCTATCTATCTATCTATCTAGCAGGGCAAGGATCGTTCCCATTCTCAAAAGGCTGCAGATTCACACTATTTATTTATTTATTTAGCAGGGCAAGGATCGTTCCCATTCTCAGCATCATGAAATAATAACAGCTGGTATCTATTGAGAATTAGTCTGTGAGCTCCATGGAAGCAGGGACCAGGTTTGATTGTACGCCTCACTGTGTCCGTGGTGCCTCCACAGTCCTCGATTCCGAATGTAGAATACAACAGATAGACACCTGCCGGGTGAGCGGAGGTCGTGCTTCCAGGGTGGCAGACCCTGCCCTAAGCGCTTTGTGTGGAGCGTCTCATTGCATCCCGATCCCCATCCGCTGGGCAAAGCAATACTTGAAACTAAACTTTGCAAATGTGCCCGAGGACACAAACATAGTAAGTGCCAGTGCCCACACTAGTCTGCCTGACTCCAGCTAGAATTACGAGGGAAGCTGGAGGATTTGGGGTTGCCCTCGATTATCACGTGAAGTGTGTAAAACTGTTAGATTAAATGCGGGGGCCTTTAAAGGACTGATCTGTTGACCAGCACTAAAGATAAGTTACTTAACCTTATAAAAAATGGAAGAGTACAACAGGAAAAGGCCGACCAGTTGGATTAGCCAAAGATAATTTGGGTATTTTCTGGAGGGTGGGGTGAGGTGGAGAATAGTTACTCAATAAGTGTCTACTCTATGTTGTTGGAAACTTCGAGAGACTTTCTTCTGAGCCATACATTCAATTTGAAAATGCCACCCCATGGTGTCATCACATCTAGATCACAGATGAGAGGCACTGAGATCTTATTCCCAGGATCCATTTCCATGCTGCTGTTTTAAAAATGGCTTGGGGAATTTGTGCAGGAGGAGGGCCAAGAGCTCCAGGAGCTGTCTCTCTGAGGTCTCCATGTCTCGGGTACTGCTTCTCCCCCTCACTGGGAAGAGAGTTTCTGTATTTTTGTGTATGAGGTTTTTTGTTTTCCTTTCTGTTTTGCTGGAGGTGTTTCTAGTGCCAGAAACCTGTGTTTGGTGAATATAGGATCCTGTTTCTCAGACCTGTACAGAGAGACTCGAGCCATTGTGTCTGGAGCAGAATCCCTCAAGCGGACCTGGGGGACTGACATGGTCTAGGGGTCAGGTCTTTGTGTGGTGGATTGTGGTGGATGTGGGTTGGTGGCCACATGGCTGCATGCCTTCCAAGGTTTTGTTTTTTTCTCTCCCTCTCTATTTCTAGAGCCTCATCGTGCTTAGCCGTGGGTGCACAGTGGAGTCATCAGAAGAGGCCTAAGCTACTGATGCCCAGATTCCCCCTCAAAAGATCGGATTTAGTTGGCTTAGGGAGGGGTCTGACATGGGTACTTTATTTTAGAAGCATCCAGGTGATTCTGAATGTGTGGTCAGAGCTGAGAGTCATTCTTATGGCTCCCAAGACGCCTGCCCTGGCAACCTCTTGGTTTTCTTTGCCTTTTCCTGCTTTCTGTGTTCTGACCCATCTAGCACAGGGGTGCTGATGATATTGGAGACATTTCCAAGACTATCAAAGACTGCATTTGATTGGGGTTGGGAAGGGTTGGGGGAGAACGCTTTCTACGAAAAGCCCAGAGTGAGGTGTAGGTAACAAGGGACTATTTTTCTTCTTAATTAGAAATTAATGAATGAACCTAAGGAAAGAAAAAATAAAAACCAAACAAGTGTGAACTAGAAGAATTTTATAGTTTTTCTGTAACCAGTAAATCTGAGTGCAGATTACCTCGTAACAAATGGGAAAATGAGGCCCAATGAATGCTTTCCTAACAAAAGACGTTCATAAAACTGACTCAAAAGGAACTGAAAACAAGAGAATGACCAATTATCACGAAGGAAATGGAACCATTTGCCACGAAACATCAGGTGCAAACCATTTCCCGTTGGATAATTTTAAATTATTGAGTCTCTGATGGTTCTTAGGCTTGTTTAAAGTGTTCTAGAGCAGACAAAACTAAAGAAGTAAAGCTTCTGAATTATCTTTAGGAAACAAGCACAACTTTGGCATAAAATAAGGGGTGAAAGTAGCCCTTAAAAACAGCTATGAATCTAATCTTCCGTAAGAACATTGATAAGAAAATTCCATCTCAAGTGTAAGCAAATAGAATCCAGCAGACAGCACCGTGGTCAAGTGAGGCTCGTTTTAACAAATCAAAGGTGGATCAAGAGGGGAAATCTGCTAACGTAACTCTCTCTTTCGGTGGGTAAAGGAGGTGGGGGGAAGGATGTTGATTCTAATAGAAATGGCCAGGGCACTTGACATGACTTCATGATGTTCGGGATACATAAAACAGTAAAATGGTAATAGATACTATTAGGGAAATTTCCACGAGTTACTTTCACTATGCTTGGTGCTAAAATGCTAGAACCAGCTTCTAAAGTTAGCAGTGGATGGGACGCCCACAGCAGCAACCACTCTGATCTAGCAGATGTAACAAGAAGTTTAGAGCATTTACTGTGTTCCCTTGGCAAGTCATCTCATCCTCCCCAAACCCTGCAGGGCAGATGCTATTATTCCTGTTTTCCTGATGAGACAAATAGACACACAGAGAAGTAACTTGCCCAAAGTCACCCCATCGGGAAGTGACTGAGCTAGAAGTCACATCTATGCCCTTCCAGGAAGGAAGTCCTCCACAACAGGTGACTCTGTGCATACCTGGAGATTGGAAGATAATTTTGTAAAGATGGCATTCCCGTCAAGTATGTTTGTGAATTAAGCTACAGTCCAATGATAATTCCAATAAGGTTTGCTCAACTTGAGAGAAGGATTCTAAAGTTCCTCTGGAGGAATAGGTATTCAAGGATAGCAATAAAAAAACAAAACAAAACCCCACTCCATAAAGAAGTAATAATGAGAAAGGAATTAAAGTAATAATGCTGTGAGCATGGTAATGATGGCCCCAGATGCAAGTGAATGGAGGATGTGGAGCAGGTGCCAGGAAACTGGGGCCAGCAGGCCAGATACGGCCATGCCCACCCCGGCTCAGTGGCAGAGACCACTAGTTACCACAGAGACCACAGGGCCAGGACAGCCAAAAGTATTCACAGTCTGTTCCTTTACAGAAAAGGTTTACCCCCCTCCGCCTTGGTGCCGAATGAAGTCCACACCCCAGTGTCTGTGGAAGGCATTTCAAAATCAGTGGGACTAGTTGATCATGGCAGTTGTCTTATTCTGGTGCAGCCCCCCTCCCCACTACACACATATGAAGTGTAAATAGTAATAATTGGACTGAATGAAAGAAAAGTAACCTTTTTCTTGATGTGAGAAAAGATAACTCTCCTGCATCCAGAAATTCAGACAACCTCTCTAAAGGGCAGAGCCAACCCCTTGACTTAGCAATCTTACTTCGAGAGGCATCAGAGGCACCTGGGTGGCTCATTGGGTGAGCGTCGGCCTTCGGCTCAGGGCGTGATCCCTGGTCCTGGGATCCAGTCCTGCATTGGGCTCCCTGCAGGGAGCCTGCTTCTCCCTCTGCCTGTGCCTCTGCCTCTCTCTCTGTGTCTCTCACAAATAAAGAAATTTAAGAAATTTTTAAAAAAGATTTTATTTATTTATTCGTGAGAGACACACAGAGAGAGGCAGAGACACAGGCAGAGGGAGAAGCAGGCTCCCTGCAGGAAGCCCGACGTGGGACTCGATCCCGGGACTCCAGGATCAGGCCCTGGGCTGAAGGTGGCACTAAACCGCTGAGCCTGCGGGCTGCCCAATTTAAGAAAAATTTGAAAAAAGAAGTATCAGCCGAGGATGGAGATAATCTCACAAAGTTACCAGGAGGCATATTGAAGCCTCAAGGTATTGCTACCAAGGTATTGCTCGTAATTGGAAAATATTGCAAACAATCCAAATGCCCATCAGACCGGGACTGAGGAAACAGACGGTGGTACGTTTAGACCATGAAATGCCATAGCGCCTTTCAAAAAGAGGGGTCTTGCTCAGGGACAGAGTCACGTGGAGATTAAGTCCACAGGCTTTGACACCAGAGTGCGGGGCTCCGAACCCCGACATTTAGCATTTTTAGCAGCGGCGCGATCTTGGAGGATCGTCAGTTTGCCATTTGGGAAACAGCTAATAATGGCAAAGCAGGCGTGACACATAATAACCTTCGTGGCTGGGGTTTTATGAGAATTAAATGAGTTCATACGAGGCCTCCTTTTCCGCTCTCTGAATATTAGACGTTATGTTTGTTGCTCAAGATCAATGGCCATGACGTGACATTTTTAAGTGGTAAATTAAGGTTTTGAAAGATCAAGTACGTAACGATCTATTTTATATAGAAAGCAGCGTGAGTGTGAGCACGCACACATGTAAAAGTTAGAAGCAACCGTAGAATTTTCCATTGTGTTCAAGATATTGACAAAAGTCCCCTTTGAACGAGATTTCAGTGATTTTTGTGTTACTTGCTCGGTCTTATTGGTGTGTGCATATGAGTGTATGTTTACAATGTACCAATGTACCACATAGCTTTTTTTTTTTTTTTAAGATTTTATTTATTTATTCATGAGAGACACAGAGCGAGAGAGGCAGAGACACAGGCAGAGACAGAAGCAGGCTCCACGCAGGGAGCCCGACGTGGGACTCGATCCCAGGACCCCAGGATCAAGCCCTGCTGAGCCACCCAGGCAACCCCACATAGCAGTTTTAAAAGAGCTATTTAAAACACCCAAAGAGCTAGGGTTTAGACTCTCTCCTTTTATTATTTTGACTAAAATAAGACACAGCCCACTCCTGGCAGATGGGGCGCCAAGGTCCCCGAAGAGAAGCTGGGAGTGTCAGCCCCGCTTGGAGACACGCTGGACCGTGGCAGGGAGCTGGGGTCTCCTAGCAGGAGCCTGGCACCAGCTCACATCACCATGGCAACCACAATGGAAAGTTGGAAAAGTACTTTGGAGGGGACAAAGCACCTTTCTTTATCATTAGGGGCATAAAAATAAGAAGCTTATAATTTTTATATTTTTGACAGCAAACTTTCCTCCATCACCAAAGGCCCAGGGCAAGAACGCCAGTCCCTTGACACAGGCTCAGATGACTGGTGAATGATGAGGCAGGTGAGCTCCTTGGACAAACAGTCCTCTTTGGCAGGTTTTTCCTGTTCCTTTTTTTTTTTTTAATAAATAATTTTTTTAATTTTAAAAAAGGTTTTATTTATTCACGAGAGACACACACAGAGAGAAGCTGAGACACAGGCAAAGGGAGAAGCAGGCTCCCTGCAAGAGCCCGAAGTGGGACTCGATCCTGCGACTCTGGCATCATGCCCTGAGCCAAAGGTGCTCAACCACCGAGTCACCCAGGCGTCTCAGGTTTTTCCTGTTCTGATGACCTGTGGACTCTGGAGATGATTGTTTAATATGCATGTTGGAAACGAGGCTTCTAAATGAATGGTGCTCTCTTTGAGATAGAATTAGCCAATCTTTGAGCTACTTAGCAGGGGCATGGGTGGGAGGGGAACCCCATTTCTGCAGCTCTGACCCCATGATGGTTTTGCTGCAGCTCGGCCCCTCCGCTGGCAGGTATCCCTTCGTGTCTTTATTGTAGGGAAGTTATAATCACAGGAAATGAGTTTGAGTCTCAAAGCTGCCTTTCTTGAACTTCCATTAACTGATCTGAATTCTAGGTCAGCCTTAACTCCCCGGAAGTCTAATTCTTGTTCTGCTTTAAAGCTCCTCAAGGAGACGGAGGTCACTGTCATGGACTGCTTTGGAAGGGGCTATTTATTGTCTCTGGTTAGGTACTTGAGAAGCTTTTAGGTTCCAGGGATGTGAAGATAGAGCAACCGCACGTCTCTTTACAGTCTTGTTTGAGAAGCTGATGAAGGCTCTCCACGTTGCCCCCAACACGTTCCTTTTGATGTAGCTTTGCTTCAAAAATCAGGACAAATGTTATACCTTTGAGAAGGTTCTCCAGTTCTCTGGGGGAGTTGCCTGCCCCTGCCGCGGCTCCTTTCCCCAGGGGAGAGGTCTTGCTTTCAGATCTGTCTCCTCTGTTGGACAGACAGCCACTCGAGGCCGCCTCTGGCTCCCAAGTGCTTGTCCTACATCCTACTCTGGGATGAGCTTGCCATATGGTGGGTACTGAGGACAGGGAGACAAAGCCCCTATAGCAGGTTCCCTTCTAGAACAGCCCAAGGCGGCAGTCCCCTCTTGCTCTCTTAGTTGTCAGAGAGCATGTGGTTCAGCTGCTGGCAGATGAGTTTCCTCTTCCACCAACTGAGGTGCCCCAGAGTTTTGAGAGCTCCGGCCAGGGGACACGAGGGCCCTCCCTTGGGCTTCACTCCTCCTTCCAGCGAGACAGCTTTGTTGAATTTGCATGTTCTCACCCACTTTGGTCTTGACCGGCTCATGTGTTACAGGCTGGGGTTGGGTGTGGAGTGGATCAGCTTTCCCTAGAGGTGCCAGCAGAGACCCAGAGATGCTAAGGCCCCATGTGCCAAAGTCAGAGAACTGCGAGCAGTTGGGACCCAGTCCCTCCCCACAGAGCTTCCTGAGAACTGGCTCCATCCTGATGGAGGAAGGCTGAGGTGAGGGACTCTTGGTGTGTGTGTGTGTGTGTGTGTGTGTGTGTGTGTGTGTATGTGTGTGTGTGTGTGTGAAGAGAGACTATTCCTTTTCCTCTCTTCTTCACATTAAGGGATGGGAGGCTCCCACAGCTGCGGAGAGTGTGACCCATCCCTCTTCCCCGTAGCCTGGGAGCTGACGGGCACTGTGTTTGCTCTGCCCAAGTCCTGGTGCTGTTGGAGGGTGGAGACAAGGCTGAAGGAAGAAGATAGGGCCCAGATGCAGCCGGGGTAAAGCTGCCTGTACTTCTCCCACGGGGGTGGGAAGGATGTACACACATGCCACAGTTGTGGAGCATGCCCCAGAAGGGGTGGCTGCTGCCTCATAGGTCTCCCTGCAAGAGGGTTGCCTCCTGGAAGGAAGCCCCTGCGGTCTCCTCTGGGGTGCTAAGGGAGGTGAGTGCAGGATCCACCCAGCAGGACTTCCCATAAGAAGTGACCCTGAAGACTCCTCTCCCGCACGAGAATCCACAAATGCATTCCTGAGAGTCCATTCTGAAGCCTTCCCCCCCCATGAAGGAAACGGATATCTTACACAGGTATCAGTTACACAGAGAAAACAGAAGCAGCCAAGAGACAGGAGCTGGCACTTGGTCATAGGCGGCTGGTGGACACCTGGGCCTCCTCGCCTTCTTCGTGCCCTGACACCACAGCAGAAGGAGGTGGAGCAAGAGGCTAGAGGGAGTGTGTGCCAGCATCAGGGCCACAGGTCTGGCCTGGCCTGCAGGGAAGGCTTGGAATCAAGTCAGAATTTGAAGAGTCAAAATGAAGAGCATGTCTTCAAAAACAGGAATTACATTGTTCTAAAAATCGCAAGTGATCACCAAGTGAGGGCACTGGGCTGCGATATTACTGAGAGCCTCTCCTCTCCAGCAGGGAGGGTGCAGAGCAGATCCTCTGGGCAGGGCAGGTGCTGACCAGATCGAGTGTACCCCACGTTTATACCACCCATGAGTGAGACTGCTGGAGACTCCATCGGTTTCTCAGGGTATGCTGCTTGCAAACAGCCGGTGTTTACTGGACCACCATGAGGCTGCCAGGAGGCTGGGTCACCTTCCCATTTTTAGAAAGTCACCAAGAAGTCACCTGGTCTGGTGAACGGGGTTGTGAAGAGACAGCTCTCTCCTTACGGCAGGTGTGTGGTGCAGCGATTGTGTGGAGCAGGCCTGAGGGGTTGCAACGAGGGGGGTCCATTTCCTGACCAAAGGAAAGATATTCTTAGGACTGCAAGATCGAGTTGCCCAGCCCGCCATCTGTGACTGAATGAGGCAAGTCTCTTAGACCAGAAAATCATAGTAGATTGGATCAATTTAGGAGTGTGGGAAGTTGGAAAACCCATTCTTCCTTCCTTCCTTCCTTCCTTCCTTCCTTCCTTCCCTTCCTTCCTTCCTTCCTTCCTTCCTTCCTTCCTCCTTCCTTCCTTCCTTCCTCCTTCCTTCCTTCCTTCCTTCCTTCCTTCCTTCCTTCCTTCCTTCCTTCCTTCCTTCCTTCCTTCCTTCCTTCCTTCCTTCTTCTCTCTTTCTCACTCTGTCTCTCTCTCTTTCCCTCCCTTTCTATTTTCCTCCCTGTGTCTCCTTTGTAAAATTTATAGCAAATGCACAAATGTCCATTTAATTTCTGTTTATTGTCTGCCTTCCCACTAGTCCCTAGGATTTGGAGACCACAGCAGGTCTGTTATGCTCAGCATTCTGTTTCCATCACCAGCCCAATGATGGGCACGTGGCAGGCACTCAATCAATATTTACTAAATAAATGAGTACATGAACATTCATCGGTGGTCATTAAAATAATGTTCTTTAAATGGATGGTTTTATTGTAAGCTAAATGTCCTGGTCTTCCTAGGCTGTGATCCAACCTAAGATCACGGTTCGCTTCTAAGTATCTGCATCGTCATGTTCTGCACTGTCTTGACCACGGGAGTCCCCTCCCCAGTGGGACTCTGGGAATTGTCGGAGACGCTGCTACCTGTGTTCAGGACAACGGGGCCAGCATTCTCTGTTAATCCCCAGCCTCTGGGACGTGCTCATTCTCCTGCCCCAGCTTCTGGTGACCCTTCCCAGTGGGCATGGCTCCCTGTGTTGCTGTCCCTCTCCAGCACCTCCATTCTGGCCTCAAGGGAGCATGGACTGCTCTCTCCTCTCTGCCTTTCCGTGTTTGCCTGGGCCTAGCTCTGCCTCTAATTCCCAGGAGCACATGAGAGACCCCCACCCCCAAACCACAGAGAATAGCTTAAAACCACCACTAGAGTCAGTATTCACAAACTGCCTAGCCCGGCCCTGTCTTCAGATGGCTCCTCCCAGGGAGTATTCCCCACCTTACCTCCTGGTGGCCAGTCTCCAGGCAGCAGGGGCAGCACTGGTCCGGCCCCAAGCATCCCCCTTCCTCAGGGTCCAGGGCAAGCTTCCTTGGCATCTAAAGAGAAAAGGGATCGTGTGGTTGTTTGCCTTCCATCTAACATCTAACATCTCCACTGAAAGACACACTCTGTTTGCCTTATTAAGCGCAGCAGTCTCGAACATCAACGTTTACTTTACTCCACTGTACACATGTTTTTTTCTGGGGCAACAGGTGGGATCCGGCTAATACATATTTCTCTAAACCAAAACGTAGTTTTTTTTTTTTAAAGATTTTATTTATTTATTCATGAGAGACACACAGTGAGAGGCAGAGACACAGGCAGAGGGAGAAGCAGGCTCCCTGAGGGAAGCGTGATGTGGGACTCAATCCCAGAACCCTGGAGTCACCACCTGAACTGAAGGAGACGCTCAACCTCTGAGCCACCCGGGTGCCCCAACATATAGTCTGTCTTGAAAGTAAATTGAAGACTCCTCTCTTAGGAGGCAGATACATTTTGCAGCATCCAAACATTTTGGATCTCTTTGCAGTGAAGTCTACCCCGATTATCTTATTATTACAATTATTGTTTTTTGCAGGACCACACTCATTTGTCTGTCCCATTCTAATCCTTCGTTGGAACCCCAGGCACTACTTTGCACTTACATCTGTTTATTATTTATCCAAAAAAATTGATTGAACATTTACAAAATCCCTGTTTCCATGCTGTAGAGCAGGGATCAGCACATTTTTTCCTGTAAATGGTCAGATAATAAATATTTCAGGCTTTGTGGGCCAGTTTAGCACTAAAGCAGCCGTAGACAAGATAATAAATGAACAGATATGGCTCCCTCCGATAGAAGTTTATTTACAAAACAGGTGGCTGGTCTGGGTGCTTGTAGTTTGCCGACTCCTATTCTAAGCAATAAAACAGATATATAATATGGCAGGTATGACTAAGTGCTAAAAATAAAAACAAGACATGGTGAACAGCAGAGGACAGATCGTGCAGGAATTTATGCCGAGTGAGATTGGAAATCCTCAGAAGATTTGAACAGAGAAATGGTCAGATCTGAGTCCTAGCTCCAGCAGAGCAAAGAGCAGAAAGAGTAGACATGTGGGGACCGGCTGGGTGGTATTGCAATGGTCCAGATGCAAAGGGATGGTGGATGGTACCAGGATAGGAGTGATGAGGTGGTCAGAAGTGGTTGCATTCTGGATAGATGTAGATCTGAGAAAAAGGAAGGTCAAGGGTGACACCAAGACTTTATTTAGTCTGAGTAGTTGAAAGAATGGCTTTTCCATCAGCTGAGCTGGGTAAGAGAGAAGGAGGGGCAGGTATAGGGCAGAAGGTGGAGAGTCTCATCTGGGACCTGTTATATTTGAAGTGCCTGTCTGACATCCAAGTGAAGTTGTTGGGTAGGTGATTGGATATATGTGTCTGGGATGGGGGTGGGGAGCTGGGGTCACAAAATTTTTTTTTAAGATTTTATTTATTTATTCATGACGAGAGAGAGAGAGAGAGGCAGAGACACAGGTAGAGGGAGAAGCAGGTTCCAAGCAGGGAGCCTGACATGGGGCTCGATCCGGGGTCTCCAGGATCACACCCCGGGCTGAAGGCGGCGCCAAACCGCTGGGCCATCGGGGCTGCCCTGGGGTCACAGATTTGAGAGTCACCAGCGTGTGGGTGGTCCTTGTGGAATCAGCGAGAAAATGAGAATTGTTGTAGAAAGCAGGTCCCGGGATTGAGCCCTATAGTGTCCTGGTGCTTGGAGGTCAGGGAGAGGAGAGAGCAGCCCGGGAGAAAGTAGGAGTGCGCAGTGTGGCCGGAGAGAGGCAGGGAGAGTGGGTTCAGGCTGAGAGCACGATGGGCCAGGGAGATGCTACTGGTGGGGAGACAGGGGTGTGGGCTGAGAGCTGAGAGCCCGAGGTTAGATGCTGGGGCTCAGCAGGAGAGCCCTTCTCCAACCATGCTTTGCATCTCCCTTGGTGGATCCCTGCTGGGGGAGGACGGAGGGACTCCATGGCCATCACCATTTCTTGGTCCCTTTATTGCCAGACAAGTTGCATTTTCTTTGTGACTTGGCAACTTGGCAGGCAAATGGCACCTCCCAAATTGCCCATAATCCTTGGCTAAGCTGCTCTCATTGTACTGGAAAAAGAAGCCAGCCAAGTCAGAGAATGATTTCTGGAATGAAGAGGAAAAAATTTTGACCAAAGTACAGGACATCATATTGGCTCTCGCCCCCATCCTCGTGCCCCAGGGTGGGATGGAACCTCCTTGCCAAATTAGCGTTATCCTCTCAACAGGGTGAGAATGCAGCCACCCCAGAAGGGTGTGGGCAGCATTCTGCTTTTCCCGTGAAGGCAACAGCACCAGGAATGATCTTCCATGTGTGGGCCAGAGCGTGGGTTGAAGGGTAAATACAGGGTAGAAAGAGGATGGGCAGAGAGGTGAGAGAATGTTCTGGGAGTCTGAGGAGACTAGCAGAAGGAGAAAGACCAATGCAGAACTGGTGGCCATGGAGTGGGCTTTTTGTGATGCATCATCTAGAGTGTCTTTGACCCAGATCTGGCCCCATGTTTGAGGTCATGGATTCAGGAGATTGGTCCTTTCCTTCCTCTCTCCTTTTTTTGTCACAGCAAAGATGACATCTGGCACTCTAGGATCACATCTGCTCATGCCTTTGTTCTTTTTTTTTTTTTTTTCTATTCTGTTCAATTTGGGTGTTTGGCATGATGGACGGAGGTTTGAAAGCCACACTCCAGCTGTCCTCTCCATGCCCACTCCTACTGAATTATCTTGAAATCCCTCCTGCTTGGCATGGCTTTCCATGGTCCCTGCTAAGCAGAGTCTTGGGCAAAGCCTCTGTTTTGACATGGACTCATGCACTTGGCACCTCCCCCCAACAATCTTGTTGGATTATTGAACATCTGTCTTCTAGGCTTCTGATCTTGTGGTTGATGGATGACCAGCTGTCCCTGAATAGAGCTGAGAGCCATGGAACCAATGGGGCCTCTGCATGGTTTGGACCCCAAGCCAAGAGATATACAGGTCTGCCCTCTGTTTAACATGTCTCTGGCCAGGCACGTCCTTTAGATTAGTGGGCTATCCATGACAATGGGGCTATTTTGAAGTGACTTAATGTTTCTTTTTGTTACCAGGCTTTATCAAATCCAGAATGCAACCTTTGCTTATTGTCCTGGCTACCCAGGTAGCTAGTCAAGAAAAATGCAAGCAGAGGAGAAGGAAGTGAACAGGGAGGTGATAGAAGAATGCATTGTTTTGCCATCTGTTATCAGAAATATCCCCAAGAAGGGACTTATTGTATGAAAGTATCTTGACAAGGCGATAGAAGGGGAGCCCCGAGGGCCTTGAGGAGTTGAGACAACCAAAGGAACTTTGAAAGTGCTTTGCATGGGATATTAAGACTTGGGGAGAAAGAGAAGAGGGGAGAGGGGGGAAGAGACCTGTGGAGTGTGAATGCCCCCCTTGTATCAGTCAGGGGTCCCCTGGGATTCAGACCAATAGGATATGGACATACACATAAATGCATGAGAATGTGTATATCTATCTATCCTCTATCTATCATCTATCTATCATCTATCAGTTTACCTAGCTACCTACCTACCTACCTATCTGTGACAGGATTTACTATAAGGAACTGGCTCATGCAATTGTGGAGGCTGAGCAGCCCCATGATCTGCTATTTGCAGGCAGAGCAGGTGCTAGAGTTCAAAGGCCCAAGATCCAGAGAGCAAATGGTATAGATTCCAGATCTGAAAGTTAAAAACCAGGAGCACCAAACACAGGGGAAGATCAGTGTCTCAGCTCAAACAGTCCAGCTGAATTAATCCAACCTTCTTCCACTTTTTATTGTATTCAGGTACTCACGATGAGCAGGTGTACCAGTCCACGGATTCAAAAACCCTCTCATAGACAGGGCCAAGAGTAATATTTAACTAGAAATATGAACATCTCCTGGCCAATGAGGTTGCCATACAAGATTAATCATCCCAGTGCCCCTGTTGGTAAGGAACTCCAGGGATTTTCTGCATAGATTTACTTTGAAGGGGCTGCATTTTAGGAATGCCGGCCTCCCAGTGTGCTGAAATCCGTGGTCAAGTGGGTTGTGCACACAAGTACATATCTTTTCTAAGTTGTGTGCCTGTGTGTGTTTGTATGTAAGCTTGTGTGTATATATGTGAGACGTAGAAAGACAGAGAGATAGAGACAGAGTCATGTGTGTAGATGGGAGGACCTGAGGCTCCAGTGATGGTTGCTGCCATTGCAGAACAGAGTTGGATGAGGTGATAATCCAGAGATTAGTGAATTTAGAAGCAAAACTCCAAAGTACCAGTGGTAGAAAGATGTGAATAGCCAGGAAACTTTTGGATGGTTGAAGTGGAATGGGGGTTCGGGCCACCCTAGTCTACAGGGCATGGAGGCTCTGGCGATGAGCCTCAGATGTGTTCTGGAGGCTCCATTAACTCTTGCTAAAACAGCAAAGCCGGAGGCTAATAGATTTGAAGTCCCACTATTGCTGCCCTCTACTCTCAACAAAGCAAAATATCTGGAGTGTGCCTCTACTTTATTCTTCCCTCTTCTTGTCATCCTGTAACCGAATCAATGTGAGCTTGCCCCTTGGTGAGTCACAAGTAGAAACTACACCAGGTGAGTTGTTGCACAAGAGAAACTTTATTTGCAGAGAAAAAAGAGAGAGATTATGGGGAGTAACTTTCATCAGAGGGTTCCTTTTGTTTAGGGTTAGGATGAATTTTTAGATAGGGAAACCTTGTCACTGTATGTAGAGGCAGGTCTAGGATCACACATATGCCTTAAGGAAACATGCCTAGACATACATTGTATGTTGTGTAAATGTGGCTTCTGCTCCTCCTTGGGCAGAGATTTTGGTATTACAATGAGATAAAGGTCACTGTGGGTCATTCCATGGGTCAACCAGGGTCCATCTGCACAGGTGTGTATTGGGGGTTAAGTTCAAACTAGGCTGGGTGGTCTGGTCCAGAGGGAGCTCTTTATCTGGGCAGGGCAGTCATTATTGCCTGAAGGGTATTTCGAATTTCCAGGATGGGATGCTATTCCCCAGGGGTCTTCTGCCTGAGTTAAGAGATCAGTGGAAAAGTAGAGCTTAAAACTGTGGGACAAAGGTCAGTGGGTACAAGCAGGTGGGAGTAAAGATCAGGTCCTGGGGTCTAGCTGGTGACAATCTTTCTATCTCCTTTATCAAAGGTACTTGGGCACATTTTAGCAGACATAATTGCAAAGGGTGAGGGTGTAAGTCTTCTGCAGTGGCTTGGGCTAGAGGGCCCTTCCAATAGGATTTTTATTCAGGGGCTTAAGGGAATAATTCAGGAAAGGCCACTTGGTTTGCACAGAATTTCTAGGACGCTGGCTGCATAAGACGGATGATATTTTCATGCAAGTCTCTGAATGGCCAAGTGACAAAACACAACTGTTGTTTTCCTGAAGCCTTAAATGGCTTTGCAGACATGAACTGATCTGCGATATCACAAAGTACTGTCTTTGGCGAGCATCGGCACTAAGCCCCTCCCTAGTCCTCCGGAGGGGACCGCATCATTACTCTGTGTCAGCTGCCGTGTTTGAGTCATCAAACTCTAATCAGATAAGAAATGTATTAGCAGGGGATCATAGAAATTGTATTTTCAGAGCAGGGGGTGGTGGTGGTGGGGAAGACAGTGCAAATGTTAAATTCACCGTGAAGCTGTCCCAGCTGTTTAGGATGCAGGAAAAGTCCATTTTAATAAGTATCACATAGTTTACCTGTACCTATTAAGTGTATTTCAGAGATAGGCAAAATGAAAAGCGTAATCTGCTTTTAAGCATTTTCCACTAATATAAATTCCCCGAATGAAGTGTCTGGGCATGCTTGCCCTGCTAAGTGAGGCAAAGACTTTACCAAACTTAATGTTAGTAAGACCTCTTACGTGTTTGGCTCTGTTAGGAATGAATCACGCAATGTACGTGAAAATCCTTCCACAGGGTTTGGAAGCCAAAGGGACCACCCTCTCACCTCTGTCTCTTTGTAGTTCTCTGTCCCTGGGCAACCACTTCCCTTCTCTAGGCTGCAGGTTCCTTAGGTGTAAACAAAACAAAACAAAAACTAGGTTAATTAATCCTCCGAGTGTTGTTATTCAGTTAAATTAGATAACACATACATAGAATTTAGCTCACGAATGCATACACTTAGTACTCCATAAATGATAGCTATTTTTATTATAAGCTTGTCGTATTTAACTCAAGGCTATTATTTTTGGAATCCAAAGCTCTATTTATTTAAGCCTTTAAGATGGAAATTTAAATTTTTTTAAAAAATTTGCTCTCCCTGCCTGTTAGGCTGAATTTTATTGTTATAAGAACATATTATGACAATGGAAAAGGGTACATTATAACAACAGAAATTTAGAAACTAAAAATAATTTACTCATTGTCCTCATAGCCTAACAAAACATTGCTTTTCCTATTTTTGGATTCCCTTGCCCGTTGTGTAGGCACATTTTGGCGTGATGGTAATCAGTGTTCCTGGCACTCTTCTGCAGTCTACATTTTCACAAAATGTACTGTACTAATTTTTTGTATGGTCTCCATAATTGTAATTTTGGTAGCCATGTAACTAACATTCGGTTGAGTTTGTCTCCCCCCCCCCCCCTTTTTTTTAGTCATTTTGATAGGTGAGTAGCTTTTGTAAAAGGAGCAGAGAGATTCTAGATGTGGAGACTTGGAAGAAGTGGGGTGTGGGGAGGGATGAATGGATGGTTGGGGTTCTGGCCTGCTTCTGGAGAACCAGCCCACTGAGGGTGAAGTGGGTGGGGTCCCCAGGAGAAAATGTTGCCTAGGTACAGGAGCCGGGCTCAGTCTGTATGGAGAGAGGCAGAGGGGACCCTGAGAGCACCCATCTAGGTTGGCAGGCTCAGTTCTGCAGCCTGGGGAACCACTAGGCAAGGTCCCAAGTTCCTTCTAGTGGGCAGTCCAGTGGGGAGTCATGTATGTTGGAGGCAATCTCTGTGTGAGACTATGATTTATGATGAGAAATACATATTGGTCTTTGTTTCTGTTTCTGGCCTAAAGCTCCTAAAATCCTTGGAATTTCTGAAGGAATGGGAGTGATCAAGGTCTCTTACACTATGCAAGTGAGGTGACTTTTGGAGAGCCCCTAGATCACCTAAGGAAGGGGGCTGGTTACCAGAAGAATCAAGGATTACGACTTTCAGTCCCACAACCCTGGAATGGGAGAGGGGCTGGAGGCTGAATAGTTTGCTGCTGACCCATGGTTTGATCAGTCCTGCCTGTGTAATAAAGCCTCTGTAGAATCCCAAAAGGACAGTGTTCTGAGAGCTTCAGAGTTGGCGGAACAGGGAAATAGGAGAAGGATGTGTTCCGAGAAAGAGCATGGAAGTTGAGTGCTTTCACACCCTGTACACATCGTGTATCTTTACATCTGGCTGCTGATTCACATCCTGCAACACCTTTTGTAATAAATTGATAATCTCGTGAGTGAACTGGTTTCCTGAGTTCTGTGAGCTGCTCTAGTAAGTTAAATGAACTCAAGGAAGGGGTCATGGGAACTTCTGATCTACAGCCAATTGGTCAGAGGTACAGGTGACAACCTGGATTTACAATTGGCATCTAAAGTGGGGAAAACAGTCTTGTGGGACCAATCGATCCCTTCACCTGTGGGATCTGATGCCATCTCTGGGTGGACAGCATCAGAATTGATTTGTAAGGACACCCAGCCGGTGTTTGAAAATTGCTTGCGCATGGTGGCAACACCCCTACTTCCCCACCACACACACATAGCAGTTGGTACCAGAACTGTGCCCTGCTTTGGCTACTTTTTATGAACTCATTGAATCTTATAAAGTACTGTTTACACCATAAACTCAGTTAATATCCCAGTGAAACAGATGGAGAAACTGAGGCATAGTGAGAGGGTGTTAACTGCCCAGGTCAACAGCTGGCATCTTGTTGGCATGCCCAGCTTGGCAGGACTTCCTTGAGCTGAGAGTGCCAGAACTCTGGGGGAGGGGGTCCAGCTGGGAGTCTTGTTAACAGCCTTACACCAGTGAAGGAGCACTTGTGCCCTACAATTAAACCCAAAAGCTGCTTTCCTGGTGTATTGGAGCATTTGCAGAGCAAATAGGGAAATGGCTGCCAGTGGCTTAGCAGGAGGTGATCATATTCTCAGGAGTTTTTCCCTTAAGTGTGACCCTTCCAAGAACATAGCAAACCCGTGTGTGTGCATGCAGAACACTTCTACCCTGGAGGATCCCAGACAGTAGACTTTGTAGCATTTCAAGGTAAGGAACGCTGTTTAGCTGCCATTCTCAACAACTGAGTCAAATTGTTTTGGTGATTACTCTTTGGGACTTGCATTGCTGTAGTTCATTTGAGATGCTAGGAAAATGGATAGCTCAATGAAATAAAAAGACTGCCTCTTTTCACCTATTGCATTAGCAAATATGTATAAATATTTATTATAAATGTTATCTTTTATATTATAGGTAATTTGTAAAACAACATATTGCATTTTTAGAAAAGATTTTATTTATTTATTCATGAGAGACACAGACAGAGGGAGAAGCAGGCTCCATGCCAGGAGTCTGACTCGGGACTTGATCCTGGGACCCCAGGATCACGACCTGAGTTGAAGGCAGACACTCAACCACTGAGACACCCAGGCATCCAATATTGTGTATTTTATGTATTTATAAATATTATGCATGTTTTTTATGGTTAAAATATAGTTTTAGGTACAAATATATGTGTGTAAGGATATTTATTATAGGGATCTTTATAATAGTGAAAAATGAGAAATTACCTAATTGTCCAATGATAGAAACATTGGTAAGGAAGTTACATATACTGATACTATGGAATTGAAGACCTAAAAATATAGGCTTCAAAAAATGTTTAATGACAGGGGACACCGTTCATGATATAATATTGAGTTATTATTTTATTTTTTAAAATTTTATTTATTTATTCATGAAAGACACACAGAGAGAAAGGCAGAGACACAGGTAGAGGGAGAAGCAGGCTCCATGCTGGGAGCCTGATGTGGGACTCAGTCCCGGGTCTCCAGGATCACGACCTGAGCCAGATACTTAACCACTGAGCCACCCAGGCTTCCCTAATATTGAGTTTTTAAAGATGGTATATAAAATAGAACTTATACATTATGTTTCCAGTTTTGCAAAGACAATAAAAAAGTATTTGTAAACAAACACCTAGAAATAAATGTATAAAAATATCAAAGTGAAAATAGTGATTATTTCTGAGATGTCAAAACAGGGAGACACATGTTTTCCTTTTTATGCTTTAAAGTTTACACAGTTTCTTCAATGATTGTGACAAACACTCACACAAAGCCTTTGTGTGTATGAAGCCACTAGAGAAAAAAATCACACCATGTAGATTTTCACAGTTTATCCCAATGGCCAAATTTCACCCTGCTGTCAGATTATGAAATTTCGTGCTGGCTGGGAAATAAGATGCTGTAGAGATTTGGGGATGAGAAAATTCAAGGTTTTTTTGATATGGGTTCCTAATGAGAGGTGGCTGATGAGCTACTGTATGAAGTAAGAGTTCAGGTCAGTCAAGGGGACAGTGGAGGGCAGGCAGGGTGTGGTGGAGGGAGGGCCCTGAGGCTTCAGGTCTGACCTGGCCACAGTGATCTCAGACTTTGCCTGGTATAGGAGCTGGAGGGGCCTAGGGGCAAGTCCATGTCTGAAGTTACCTATGTGACTTAATCTCATGAAATCTCAACCTAATTGTAAAATGACCACCTTGTTGGTCTGTAGTGAGATGTTAATGATATAATGGACATAAATGTGGGAGCAAGGAGTCTGGCCTGTACCAAAGGTGTATAACCCATGCCCAGCTCATGATTTCCCCTGGTCTGCATGTTTACCTGTCAAATCAATGAATTAGAATAGATCATCTCTAAATTGCCATTTCTTTCTAGAACATCTATGGTGTTTAAAAAGCCTTAGGCAAGGAGAATTTAATATTCCCTTAACTTTTATTCGTCCTCCTTTGCCAAAGAGAGAGTTATGGCAGTGCATGCCTGTACATCAAGGAGCCAAGTAGCAGGGTGTGCAATTCAGCAGGGTGAGTAGAGGGGTTTAAAGGAAGCCAGAGTGGGCTGTAGTTCTTAAGGTGATCAATGACAAAGAACAGGGTGGCTGGGTACAGGTGCCTCGGTCCTCTGCCCTTTCTTGCAAAGATACATATCCAAGGGCTCTGTGTTTTGTTTTCTCTGGGGTGGTGGCTCTCAAGCTTTATTGCAAGTGGCAATTGCCTGGAGAGCTTTCAGGCCCTCCCATGGCCCCAGGAGCACCTCACACCAATTAAATCTGGGTAGAACCCAGGGGTCTGTATCGTTAAAGCTCCCAGATGGTTGCAATGTGCACCCCAAGTGAAGACCCATCTGCCTACTGAATGATGGGCCCAGAAACAAGTATAAATCCCACATGTCAATTCTATCCATTGAGAAGCAATGCTTCTCTCCAAGTCTTTCCAGATAACAGCAAGGGCCTGACAGCAACTCAGGAGGATGAATCCAGAGACATCTTGTCATTGTCTTATATGTTTGCAGTCCAGGCAAAGTACTGGCCCTACTCTCAGGGGGCTTAAACTCACATATAGATCTGAATGAGCTTTTGAGGGAAGAGGTACTTTTATCATCCTTTAATGCCACTGCTCATTTGGCAGGGGGAGAAACTGAGGCTCGGGGATGTGAAATGACTCATTCAAGCCTGCAGCTGAGAAAGGAGCCCGGACTCTGCTTTCCCTTCAGTTTCCTCTGTCCTCCTTGGTGTGACCTCAGTGATGCAGCAATTCATGTGAAGGGATGGAAAGTAATATGTCCTTCCAAATAGGAGCATGTTTGTCACACAACAGAATTCATAAATGTCTTGGGACAATAACAAAAAGCAAAAAAAGGGAAATTGTCACCAGTTTGTTGTCTAGTTCTCAAGGACACACCATGGAGCTGAACTAAAGGAAGGCTGTTGCCAGTCCGATGATGCTTCTTTCCAGGGGGACACATTTCCTCTCATGTGGGGAGCTTCTCATTTTTTAAACCAAAGCTGATAACCAAGGTCTATTCCGGCCCACTGAATATGATTGACACATTTGAAAATATCTTTCTACTAAGGCTGGAGAAAGGGATAATGTAAAAAGATACCGACAAATACACCGGGAAATCTATGGAGGAATTCCAAAAATTGGTCCCCTAAAGAAAACTGCAGGCCTGACATGAACCTCAGGACCTGGGTATCCTTTCCTGACATTTCCAGGCAACAGAAGAACCTTCCATTCTGAGGTCTGTCCACAAGATGGCAGCAAGATCTTGGTAAAGCGTCATACTGGCTTGTTCTGGCATAAAAAAGGGGATCTTTTTATGCTACACAGAGGTTGGAACTCAGATGGTTTTATGGATATGAATATGCTGCTAAAATATTCTGAATTATAGTACATACATCTAATATAATTCTTACTATTATTGTGTAAAGTATATTGGCATTCGCGCTACACTTCTTAACCATCATTAATTATATCAGGTGTTACATAAGCAGGTTTAACGTTATGGCTAAAAGTCCTTTGGCTACCCCCACCTTTGGTTGGCCACAACTACATCCTTTAAAGGGCAACGAATGTTTATTTATCAAATGGCTTCGGTCTCTAGCAATAGCCACCCAGCTGTGATCCTGCTAATTATGTGTCTGTCCTGACTTTCACTCAGTTGTGTGATATAGTCAGTTTCTTCTTTTTCTCCCATAAGTTCATATCAACAACAATTTGATTTCTGATATTTTGTGGATGCAATATGTTAAAGCATTATGTTTTTTACTGAGTGCCAGGCCACGTGTGAACTGTTGGCCATGCACAACCAGACTTTCATGGAGGTTGCACACTAGTGGAATATACGTAAGGTACACACGTAAAGTACATTATTTTTTTAAAAATATTTATTTTATTCATGAGAGACACAGAGAGAGAGGCTGAGACAGAGGCAGAGGGAGAAACAGGCTCCCTGTGGGGAGCCCGATGAGGGACTCAATCTCAGGACCCTGGGATCACACCCTGAGCCCAAGGCAGACACTCAACCGCTGAGCCTCCCAGGTGCCCCAGGTACATAGTTTAGTACAAAATGAACTTTCTTTCTCTCTTTCTTTCTTTCTTTCTTTCTTTCTTTCTTTCTTTCTTTCTTTCTTTCTTTCTTTCTTTCTTTCTTCTTTCTTTCTTTCTTCTTTCTTTCTTTCTTTCTTTCTTTCTTTCTTTCTTTCTTTCTTTCTTTCTTTCTTTCTTCTTTCTTTCTTTTCTTTCTTTCTTCTTTCTTTCTTTCTTCTCTTTCTTTTTCTTTCATCCTTTTAAGATTGAGACCCTTATTCTGTTGATCATGGCAAGTTCTTTTGGAAATAGCTGGGTCGATCAGGAAAAGGATTTGGACCTGAGAATATCGGAGGCTGTTTTACCAATTTAAGGATTATCAGGAGATCGATGCCAGACATGTTCGTTGGGGACCAGGGCCATGCTGCAGCTGTCCCCTATTGTCACCATCTGTCGTCTTTAGGACACATCCACATGTCCAAGACAAAGTAGGTTAGAAATATGTAGATGGTCTGATTAATTTAGTTAGCCAAATAAGTGAATACAACACACAGACTGGTCCACAAATAGAACAAGTCATTGTGTGAGGCTTTTCAAAGCACTCGATGGTTGACAAGGCGTGTTCAAATATATTACAGGTGAGTTTAACAACCCTGTGGCTGGAAAATGCAGCCATCTGCCCCAGCAGCCGTAGCTAGCCAGGGAAGAGAGAATTCAGAGGTGGAATGGTAAAACATGTCAGGTGCACGTCGGGGGTACCCGGGAAATTACTAATATACTGTGGCTATTATTTACCGGAAGCCTGACCCTTGGTACCCAGGCACTGCAGTCTTAGATCTTGCTGTTTCCATTTCTGTAATTTATGAGTTGAGATCATCAGGTGATTTGAGAAGTTCCAGCTTTGACTGTGTGTGTGTGATCTTCAAATTCTGCTTCTGGGGTCTTTATGCATCTGCTCCACCTGTGTTTTAGTAAATGGTAGAAGAAGAGAGTGTGCCTTCTTGATATGTGGGCGGCAGGATCCTGTACTGAACGAGCTTTGTTAACCGGGCACACTGGAAATGAAGCAACAGGCCCTTCCTAAGATACAATGTGGAAAGACTGTATACGTCCTCCGATTAGCCTGGAAAAGGGTTTGCAGTGAGCTGGGCCTGGGAGTGCCGCTCATTTATAACCCAGGCAACAGGAGGTCTCATGGTTCATGGCTTTTAAAGAACATCGAAATGTTAAAAGGAAAAGCTGTTGCCCGTAACCTTATAAAATGGGCTTTCTGTTTCCAACAACAACAAAAACAAGCAGACAAACAGAAAAAGAAAACTGTGAGAAAGTCAGAATAGCAAAACGGTGGAAGAGTGTGGGTCGGTATGGGGCAAGGTGCCAGGGTTTCTCGGGCCTGCATTTCCCATAAAGGAACAAATATATTTAGAAAGTGGCAGCACCTTTTGACATTTGCTAAGTGATTTTGATGATTGACTTTTCAATTGGGTTTCTGTAAGTAAGCAGAGGGGGGGTACCAGGAAAAAGCAATTTTCCCAATGGGAGCATAAAATCCTTCTGCCTAATGAAATGTTTTCTCTGGTTTAGAGATAACAACCCACTTTTGGGTTTTATGCCTAATATCGATTCTTTGTGTATTTTTTGTAGAAGCCTTGATGAAATTCAGTTAATTGTATTTTATTAGACCGAGAGATTGTCTTTTTTAATATTGTCTAAACCTCCTCACTCATGACTCTTCATTCCTTCCCCCTGCTCCCTATCAATAGTTTAACTTTGATGGATGGGTTGTGACAGTAAAAAAAAAGAAAAATCAAACTCTCACTCTACCTTTCTGATCTGCTTCCAGTTTGCACAATTGCAAAAGCGCTGAAAAAGCCAAGTTCCTTTAAGCGGCGAGATGCTGAAATATGGTCATTAAATCCTGATGGGTTTTTCATTCTGCATCCCATAATTTTAAGGAGAACCAGTTTCTGAAATGGTTGGATAAATGCAGAAAATACAACAAGGTGGACGGGAGGTCCCAAGGCAGCTTTTGAATCTGCGGGACAATGAGTTTATTTACAAACACTGGAAGAGCTTGTAAATTATCAGGGGCTGCTGCCTCACCAAGTAAAACTGCGGACCCAGGAGTAGAACACGGTGGGTTTGGAGGGGTCGAAAAGCTTGGTGGCTGGTGGTGGGGGCTGTGGTGACCTCCACCTTTTTATGTCTCTGGTGTTTTATCTAGTGAAAGCATTATCCTGAGAAAACAGTTTTGCTGTTGGGCAATAAGGTGACTTATTCCTTGGGATAAAGGGTCTCATAAAAGAATTTGGACCAGAAGAATTAGTGGTTGTGGAAACCGTAATCTTTATTGACTGACTGGGGTGGGCATGGAAAGCAGAATTAAAAGTAGAATTGCTTAAAGGACAAAAAAAGGTTCAGATGGATTTAAACCAAGAGAAGAATGAAGAACAAAGGAAAATAAGAAGCAGGATATTACAGGGCAAGTAGTTCTGCCCTAGTATTTAGGAGACATGGATTTTAATCCTGGTTTTGTGACTTAGAAGCCATATGTCCTCATAGAGTAAATCATTTAAGTTCTCTGAACTTTGGTTTTCCTGGCTGTGAGGTGGGGTTTTCAGAGGGACTTATTTTGGGCTGGGCAAAGAGCAGCACCTGTGTTATCCCATTTAACTCTCTCAGGAAACTTAAGAGACAGGAACTATTATTATGCTAATATACAGATAAGGAAAGGAGGCACATGGATGGTTGGGAATTTTCTGAGTCTGTGACAGAGGCAGGTGCCTACTTTATACGATAGTGGTGTGTTCTAGGAAGTTAGTACTGGTGCAAAGTGTTCTAGAAAATGAAAACTCACACTGGCGTAAGGTGGCATTGTTTTCAATTTATTAGCAATAAGGCTCCCTAGTGTTCGATGTGGTGAGCGTGTCTAAGACCAGACTCAAGTGCAATGAGGCTGCTTTGTGTCATGGGCGTACTAGTTTCCCTGGGCTTCCGAAACAAAGTACCAGAAACCAAGTGGCTTAAAACAATTCACTTTTATTGTCCCATAGTTCTGGAGGCCAGAGTTTCAAAATCAAGGATTTGGCAGGGCCGTGCTCCCTCTCAAGGCCTTCTTGAAGAGAATGTTCTAGGTCGCTCTCCCTGCTTCTGGAAGTCTCAGACGTTCCTTGGCTTGTAGGTGACCATCTTCTCCCTGTGTCTTCACATTGCTGTCTTCTCTCTGCATGTCGGTGTCCAAATTTCACCCTTTGTAAGGACACCAGTCATATTGGATGAGAGCCCACCCTAATCTCATCTTAACTTGATCATCTGTAAAGACCTTATTTCCAATTAAGGTCACATTTATAGATACGGGGATTACATTATTATTATTATTATTATTATTATTATTATTATTATTTCTCTGAGGATGGGGGCGAGGACACATTTTAACCCCATAACACTGAGAAAGCCCAGGGATGGAATTGGAGTCAGGCACACCCCAGTCCAAATCCAGCTTCCATGGTTGACCTATGCAGGTGACAGTATTAGTTTTCTATTGTTGCTACAACAAATCATACACATTTAATGGCTTAGAACAATACATATTCACTATCTTCGAGTTCTAGAGGTCAGAAGTCCCAATAAGGGTTCCTGAGCTAAAATCAAGGGATCAGTAGGACTGTGTGCCTAGTGGAGGTTCTAGGGGGAGAATCTGTTTTTTGCCTTCTTCAGCCTCCAGGAGCTGCTTGTACTCCTTAGCTCATGGCCCCTTCCTCCACCTTTGTGGACGGCAGCGTGCTATCCTCAAATCTCTCTTTGAATTTGACCTTGACCTCCTGCCTCTCTCTCTTCCATCTTCCAAGGATGCTTGTGATTCTAAACTGTGATTTTTAAGGAGCCTTGTGATTACCAGCCAGATAATCTAGTATCTCCCCACGCCAAGAATTATTCTGCCTCCCACAGTGACTATCCTAAGCCCCCTCTGTAACTCCCCCAAGTCCTCATGGTTTTACATGTGGTCTTGAGAAGGTTGAAGGAAGTCATTCTCATGAAGAGCTCAGGCCACTGCCCCTCACAGAGCATCAGCTCATTACCGCTGAGCTGCCGCTACAACATGCATGTAGTGTTTTAATGGAAAGCTGTCTTTTAAAATCCTTTCCAGGGGTTGGGGAAATGCATGCAAATATTTCTGTCATTTGTGTGAATCCAAAGCACAGGTGTTCTGTTTTCAGAACAATCAGTAAGGCCATGTGTACCAAACGGAGGGGGGTCTCAAACCTCATTTGTATTGTCCACATTCCATTCTGTTGGTTCACTTTTCAATCAAGTGGCAATTGCTACAGATCATGCTTGGGAAGACAGCCAATTTAATTTGGTGATCTTAATACAGTTAAATATTCCATTTTTAGGCACCTTAATGTCTAAGACATTTTAATGGCCATTGTAACACTTACACTATCACCTCCCAATCCCCAGCCCCTGTTTAAATCATTTTGGAGTGTTTAATGTATCTTACATAAGCAGCCCGAAGCCATACCAGTAGAATGGAATAATAAAAATTATTGTTTTTTTATAACTACAATAACAATATAAATAATTGAGGAATACTTTATGGTTTTACAAAAAGGCCTTCTCATAGACTATCAAATAAATGACTGATTTGATGGCTCCGCGGGCATTCCAGTGTGAGGACAGAGGTTGGAGCATGAGCCTCAGAATCAGGTCGAACTGCTTTTTTTTTTTTTTTTAAGATTTTATTTATTTATTCATGAGAGACAGAGAGGCAGAGACACAGGCAGAGGGAGAAGCAGGCTCCACGCAGGGAGCCTGATGCAGGACTCAATTCCAGGTCTCCAGGATCACGTCCTGGGCTGAAGGCAGGCGCTAAACCACTGAGCCACCCAGGGATCTCCTTGAGCTTCTTCTTCTTCTTCTTCTTTTTTTTTTTTTTAAATTTGTATTTATTTATGATAGTCACACACACACACACAAAGAGAGGCAGAGACATAGGCAGAGGGAGAAGCAGGCTCCATGCACCGGGAGCCCGACGTGGGATTCGATCCCGGGTCTCCAGGATCACGCCCCGGGCCAAAGGCAGGCGCCAAACCGCTGCGCCACCCAGGGATCCCTTGAGCTTCTTTTTATTCCCACCATCACCTCTTAGGAACTCAGTGGTCCCAGCCAAGTCACAGACCCTCTTTGGGTCTCAGCTTCATCATCTATCAGGTGACACAAACATCGCAGTTCCCTCAGAGGGCTATAGTGAGGGGTCAATAAGACAATACCCACAAAGTGCTTGGTACAGTTTCAGTAATGACCAGCACTGGCTGCCACTGTAACTATTATTGTAATAAGGTATAACACCAAGCTCTAATTGCAGTTGTGCATTCAAATTAATAGAGGCTACAGTCCAAAGTGAGATACAGAACCACAAGCAAGACTTACAAATGGAGGGGAATAAGACATGGGTTCTGACTCGCTTTTGACCACTAGCCTGGAGAAGGTTGGAAAGATGGACGTAAGGGTGGGGAGATGAGAGGGGGGGATTGTGCACAGAGTTGTTGGTGGGGTGAGACGCTCCCATAGGGAGAAGGGTGGGGTGATGCTTCTTCAGGTCCAGAGAGAGGGGCTGCAAGGAATTCCCTCAGAGAATGTAATATGTGTCTTGGGCAGTTTGGTGGGCATCACGGACTGGCAGGTGACATATCTCTAGAACCTGGAGATGAGAGATTGATTGGCTGGTTGCTAACAGAAAGGCATGAAGGGGCAATTACTGCTGCCTTGGGGCCAGCCACACACCCTGGGTTTCTCTAGGCAGAGGAAGTATGTGTTGTGGAGCAGATGGGGGTCTGTGCTTGTGAGCAGTGGGGCTGTCTTAGATCCTGACCTAGAGGGCCACCAGCAGGGGTGAGGCCCTTCCCACCTGGGAGGAAGCAAAGGTCTGAATATCTAAGTGTTGCTGAAGAGAAACATTTGCCCAAGTCAATAGAACTACAGGAGAGAAGTGTTCACCTATGGGGTGAGGCTCAGGGGAGAGCCCCTGGAGAGAAGCCGAGGGCCTCATGCTAGGTCATCCCAAGATGAGACACCTTTTTCTTCTTTCCTTCCCTTATACTCTGATCCAGAAGGGTCAGAAACCAGGATTACCATGTTTGAGGAGAAGGGATGAATGTGCAAGGTGGGGAAGGAGGAGTCAAACATCACCTTTTTCCCAGGCAGCCAGCCAGCCTGCTCAGCCAGCTGTGAACATGGCGAGGTTGTGAGTGAGGACATAAAAGTGGAAAGTTTTATTTATTCCTTTGGGCCCAAAGATGTGAATTACCCAACCAAGACGGCTTTGATTACAGTTGACCCTTCAGCAATGTGGGTTTGAACTGAGTGAGTCCACTTATACAGGGATTTTTTTTTTTATAGTACGGTAGGTATATTTTTCTTATGATTTTCTTAATCACATTTTCTTTTCTTTAGCTTTATCATAAAAATCCAGGATATCAAAATATATATGTAACATACCAAATATCTGTTAATTGAGTGTTTATGTTATCAGCAAGACTTCCAGCTGACGGTAGGCTATTAGGAGTTAAGTTGTTAAATTTTTGGGAGTCAAAAGTTATGTGTGGTTTTTCAACCAGGTGGGGGTCAGCACCCCTAGCCCCTGCATTGTCTGAGGGCCAACTGTACTTTAAACTGTCTGAGGGATCCTGACACCCTAAATCTGATACAGGGGTCAGAGAAAGCCAGTCCCATGGAATGAACCAGAAGAGCCAGTGAGAGAAAGCATCAGAGCTCCTCCTGGATGTGTCCTACTAGTTACACCTGTGCAGTGTAGGGCTTCTGTTATTAATTCTCACAATAACCTGGGGAGGGAAGGGGCTGCTAAGTATTAGTGTGAGAAAAGATATTCTTTCCATAGATGAAGTGCTCAAAGCTCAGAAGGGTAAGGGCTGGGTGCAAAATCCCAGATGGAAAGTAAGCAGAGGCAGGCCTTGAACTCCTGACTTGACTTGTCCCACTTCACTTCAGAGCTCCCACATCCTGGTCAGAAATGGCAGTGGAACCAAAGTCCATGGGGACCCTGGAACCCAAAGCACACTGGCCTAAAGCCAAGAGATTATGTCAGGAGCCTTGCATCTGGCTTGCAACATGGCATCCTTCATCCTGGGCCAGTGTGTGTTTAAATAAAATCCAGATCAAGTCTATGCTCTTTTCTTTTAGCACAATATCTTTTAGGGTATTTTGGTTGGCATTACTGGCAAAGTCTTAATGCCTTGCCTCCTTTCCTTAGAGAGGAATGTGCTGTCAGTCATTTATTTTCTGAAATACCTCTCTGTTTTACTGCAGTATGAATGAGGCCATCTTGAATGGAATTAAATAGAGGGGAACCAAAGAGTTACAAATGGAAACTGCTATAGGAGATCATGGGTCAAAGACCCCACTGAGACTCACCCTGAAAGGAATAACTTTTCCTTTTTTTCCTCAAGAACAAATTGGCTTAACTGAGTGTGGGCATTTCTCATGTGCTCAGGGCCCTTTCTGTTGTTCTGTGGGGTTCCACAAAGAACACAGTGACTTCTAGGTATGAGGCACCCTAGGCTAGCACATTATTGACCTCAACCCCCTTCCCTGGGGGATATAACAGTGTTGTGACAAGAAGCCCATAGATTATGCTTGCTCATTTCTCTGAAGTTGGGGAGGGACCACTCCTTAATGCTTTAGAGGAGGGTAGGAACATTCTTGCCCAGGGGAGGAAGTATAGAGGACCCCCCCGCCCCCACCACCCCAGTGAAGCAGTTTCCTGATCATGCTACCCGGGGTAGGCTGTCAGGTACAGGCCACTGCTACATGCTGCCCACTATGTGCAGATGAGCTGTGCCAGCTTGGAGGCCTTGGCCGCCCTTCATTCAACCCACCACTCCCTTGGCCAGGAGCCAGAAGCAGCAACTGGAAGAGCTGAATATTAGATCACACCATCCTGAAGAGTACCTAAAAAGAAAACAAAAATGAATGAAAAAAATCTCTGACCAGTCTCTTCCTCCACGTCCTGTGGCATCCATCTTGCTGAGATGATATGAGTTGACATGACTAAAGTCTAGGAAGTAGCAGGTAGGGAGTCACCTCTGATGGTGACAGATTCTGACACAGAAACCTTCTACCATCAAGCTTCTATAATTCCATCAAGGGCATCAGAAGAAGAGGAACTTGGTTAGCTCAGAAACAAAAACTTAGGGAGGCACGTCAGGTCCACTGATGGGAGAAGTAGGTTTGTTGCCTGTGACATTGGAGGTAAGATCCAGGGAAGGGGGTTGAGGTCAATAATGTGCTAGCCTAGGGTGCCTCATATCTAGAAGTCACTGTGTTCTTTGTGGAACCCCACAGAACAACAGACTAAGCTGTTCTCTGTCACCTTTGGCTGCTTCTCCACATCTCCCCTCGGAGCTAGCTGTTCTGCTATCTGTCGATCCCTCTAAAGGACTGAAAGTGGGAATGTCCATCTGGATGACATCTTCTTGTTGGGGTGGGGGCAAGTGGATAGAGTTTGCTAGTTTTCTCCCCTCTCAGGGGGGTTTACCAAAGAGAGCACGGATTTTGGAATCTGATGGGTCTTGTTGCTGCCTATGGCTCTGCTGCTCATAATGTGGGTGACTCCAGGCAAATTACTTAACCTCCCCAGCTTTCATTTCCCTGTGTCTGTAAAATTGGAAGAATAAAAATCACTGGCATCATAGTGTATTTGTGAGAATTAAATACTTATCATGGCCTAGCACCTGACAATAGTAGGCAGTTATAGACAAATGGCAGTCCCAAAGAGCGCTCAGTGTGAGAGGGTCAGCGCTCATTTGTTTCTGGGTTACAATGCTTAGAATTACTAAATATAACTAAATGGTACATTCTACTAAACAAAGTAACATTACAAGTCCAAGTACCTAGTGTTTTTAGAGCAGTTATTTGATTTTAGGCATTGACAACTCTGAGTTTTGCTCTTAGTATTATTTTTTTTTTCTAGTTCTTCTGTGTGGACCACTGAGCACATGCCGACAGATGAGTGATAGTAGAGCTCGTAAGTGTATGAGAAAAGTGAGAGAAAACGTCACCCTTATATAATTTTATTTGTTCAATTCAATATAATTAATTATGGACTCAAACTGGGTTTGCATTCCCATTTGGCTACTTCGTGAGCTTTATGACTTTGGACAAATGACTTAACGACTTTAAACTTGTTTGCACACCTGTAGAAAGGGGATTATGGTAAGGGCTAAATATAATGAAAATATACAGAGAAAAGCAATGTTTAATGGCTGCTATGGTCTGAATGTGTCCACTCAAAATCCACATGTTGAAATCCTCATCCCCAAAGGTGATGGTTATTTGTCAACAAGGTCTTTGGGAGATGCTTAAGTCATGAGGGTGGAGCCCTTATGAATGGGATTAGTGCCTTCTAGATGAGGCCTGTCCCTTTCTGCCCTGTGAAGACGCAGTGAGAAGGAGCCAGCTATGAACCAGAAAGGCCATCAGCAGAAGGCTGCCATGTTGGCACCACGATCTTCGTGCCTCCAGATCTGTGAGAAACTAATTTCTATTTTTTTTAAAAGTGACCCAGTCTGTAGTATTTTGTTATAACTGACCAAATGAACAAAGACAATGGGATTATGTTTTTAAAAATTGGTAAGTAACTATTATTAGTATTTTTTCCATGATGGATTTATTCATTATTTATGTATAACCCAAGATAATCTCCTTGTCTCCAAATCCTTAACTTATTTACACCTGCAAAGTCCTTTTAGCCATTTGAAGTAATGCTCATAGGTTCTGGTGACCAGGATGTGGATACATTGAGGGACATGGCAGAGAGTGATTTTTGTAGTGTCTGGAAGCTTCTTTAGGAGGGACCTGTGGACTTGGAATCCATGATCGTAAATGGGAGACAGTATGGGAAACTGTGTTATGCTAAAATGAAAGGATTTCTCTTTTTCCTCTCTGCCCCATACTATGTTTCATCTCAACTCAGCAAAACTTTCATCTGTAAATGCATTGTCTGGGGTTATGTTTCATCAAATTTGTACTAATCCACAGGGTGGTTGAGCTCCTCTCCTATTTTTTTTTTTTTTTTAGGGGTTTCTCTCACTCTTCTGACACATCCCTTTCTTTCACTTTCTTGCTCCAAACTGACCGGTCCATCACGTTCACATAGCACTTTTATATCAGCACTGTTCTAGGCTCTTTATACATATTAGCTCATTTAATAGTCAGAATATTCTATGATAAATGTATCCCCATTTTTCAGATTATGGAATGGAGGCACTGAGAGATATAACTTGTTCGGAATCTCAAGTGAATGTTCAGAGCATGTGGGGCTACAGAGCCCATACTTTCTTTTTTCTTTTTCTCTTTTTTTAAGGTTTTATTTATTTATTTGACAGAGAGAAAGAGAGAGAGAGAGAGATAACGCACTAGCAGAGGGAGTGGCAGGAAGAGGGAGAAGGAGAAGCAGACTCACTGTTGAGTAGGGAGCCTGATGTGGGGCTCGATCTCAGACCCCAGGATCATGACTTGAGCTGAAGGTATATGCTCAATTGAGCTACCCAGGCTCCCACAGAGCCCACCCTTTAAACCACCATATTCCACTGTCTCTCTGTA
Source organism: Canis lupus familiaris (assembly GCF_011100685.1). Lineage (NCBI taxonomy): Eukaryota > Metazoa > Chordata > Mammalia > Carnivora > Canidae > Canis > Canis lupus. Next base: position 59,554,441 of record NC_049229.1, on the reverse strand, counting down.
AGAGGTCCTCATCAAATAGTCACTATTACTATTTTCATCAAGCCCAGAAAATGCTCTCCTATGTTTCAGAAAAAAACAAAACAAAACAAAACAAAACAAAACAAAACAAACAAAAAAACAGAGAGAGTGAGAGAAGTTCTCATTGACTTCATCTCGGAGTCACCCCATCCCGTGGGTGCACAACATGCCTATGGGTAACACCACACACAAGCAGTTAACATGTTTTGTCTAGCAGTTAAGCTAGTGCCAAGCAGATGTTGATAGAAAGATTTCAGGGAAACATCATAAAATGTTGGTTAAACCAAAAAGAATTTGAATGGTAAAAACTTTGAGTCTTAAATCTATGAATTTATGACTATGCTGTGCATCTGTGTAAAAATTCAGTCTTAAATCTGTATCCGTGCTGAGGACTTGGAAGGACAGAGAGTGGGTGGAGTGGGGAGAGGAGACGGTGCCCATCCCTCGTTTGGCAGACCTCTACTCCACACTCAGAGGTGATTGAAGAACAAGATGGCAGACCACATGGTGGGAAACCATCCAGGTGCTGGGCTAGACAGTCTGTCTTCAAATTCTGACTCCACCCCTTATTAGTTGTGTAACCCTGACAGTTTATTGAACTTTTCTGTACCTTCATTTATTCAGTAGAAAATGAGCACCATAAGTACTGACCTTATAGGGTTTGTTAAGTGGGCTGATACCCATAAGGCCATTTGTCTCCCATGTGAATACTCTATACATGCTAATAGTTGTTATTGTTCCCTTATCATATGTCTTGGGAGAATACCACATGCCTTTGGGAAGAGGGAGATGTTTTTCTTTAGGTGGAAATCATAAGGGAGTCACTCATTATTTGAGGGAGGAAAGAGATAATCAACTGTCTTAGCTTGGGCTGCCATAATGAACTACCATAGTAGGTGGCTTAAGCAACAGACATTTATATCTTATGGTCTAGAGGCTGGAAGTATGGGAGCAGGTTACCAGCAGGGCTGGTTTCTGGTGAAGGCCTTTCTCCTGGCCTGCAGGTGACCATCTTCTCACTGTGTCCTCACATGGCAGAGAGCAAGGACTCTGGTCTTTCTTCTTCTTCTGATTGTGGAAATTTCCATGAAGAATAGGAGGTTTCCTAAAAATGGGCTCTTTTGTGCCCGGGATTAGGGTGGGACAGAGAAACCTACCCCAGTCAGGGAGTCATGTGGGCTTCTTTGGCTGGGATCTGAGAGCAGAGAGCCAGCAGGAGTATTCAGGCCATGGCAGCAGGAGGGCAAAGCCACTGAGACATGAAAAAGCTTGGGTGTTGGGGATTAGCAGCATATAAGGAGTCCAATGTGGCTGGAGGAAATGTGTAGAGAAGCATGTGGTTGGAGGTGATGTTTGGGAGATAGGCAGGGGCTGGTGGGTGAATGACGGCAAATGGGGTTTATTCTAAGTTCTGTGGGAAGCTGCTGGAGGATTTTAGCCAAGTGGAGACATGCCCTGATCTGTGTTTCAAATTTGATGTTTTTGTGCTAAGTGTTGTAGTTTATGATTCACATTATTACTACAGGTAGACACATTTATTAAGTACTTACTGTATGCCAGGCACATGCTGACCACTCCCCACATGTGTGATAGGAAGTAAACAGGAAATGTCAACAGAAGCACCAGGACACTATAGATACGAAATTCCAAAGTGAGATGCCAGACCATATGCAGGTGTTCAAGAGTACAGGCATCAGATGGTGTGAAAATCTCCCTACAGGACATAAAAGGGTAGAGAGAGTGGGTTTGTGAGAAGGATTTCTTTCTTTCTTTCTTTCTTTTTTTAAGATTTATTTACTTATTAATTAATTAATGAGAGAGAGAGAGGGAGAGAGAAAGAGAGAGAGACCAAGAGCAGGGAGAGGCAGAGGGAGAGGGAGAAAGAATCCTTGAGCAGACTCCCTGCTGAGTGCAGAGCCTGATAAGGGCCTCAATCCCAGGACCCTGAGATCATGACCTGAGCTGAAATCAAGAGTTGGCTGCTTAACTGACTGAGCCATCTGGGTGCCCTATGGGGGATTTCTTTGGAGGTAGGTGGTGCCACATCTTTCCCTTCCCCACCCTCCACCATGAAGTGAAGCTACTAGGAGAGGAGGTTGACTAGTTGGCATTTGGGGGGCACAGTGAGACTGGGTGTGATATGGGAGAGTGGGTAATAGGGTGGAGGTAAGGAGAGGTAAAGGAGAAGGAATTAGGGAAGTAGGTCAAAGGTATGTGAATGATGGGTCAGTGTTGCAGACTGATGGGGGTCTAGGTCATTTAAAATGTTGGGTCTAGGATCAGTTAAAAGGAGACTTCCCGAGGACCCTGTAGAGAGACTGAGTTCTTCCTGGGGGAGACGCTGCCTTGGGGAGAGCAGAAGATTGGGAGACAAGTCAAATGTGATGATCACCTAGAACTAGACCTTCCAATTTCTGAATTGAGACCATATTTGAGACATGATTGGGGGACATCTTATGATCTATGGTGCATGTGTTGTGCAGATTTCCATCAAGTACAAAGTAACAGTATCTCCGCTGAGGACACCATACAGGGAAGTGTTGAGTTTTGAATCTTAACTCTGAGCCACTCTTGTTCCTTCATTACTGGTTATAGATGGTGTTTTATTGAACCTTATCTAAGGTGAATAATCTTTATATCCGCATTGGAAAGGTGAAGAAGTTAAGGCTTGGAGAGTTTCCAGTACTCACATGAGGGCACAAGACTAGTCGGGAGTCAAACGGGGTTTGAACCCAGAGCTTCTCTTAACCACTGCACCATGGACCCCACCATGGGAGGTCTGACAATGAACTATTGGAAATAGTTCACAGGTGGTGGGGTTTGATTTTTTTTTTTTTAAAGAAAGAAGCGTATTGGCCAATACATTAAGTTGAATTTTCCATCTCTCAATTGAGGACTTGAAAAGCCCCCCAGAATGAAGTGGGACTTTGGCTCCACAGGCTCATGGTGTTTTCTCTGGCACATTCCAAGAGGGCAGAGCTGGGTCTTCAGGGAGATGAAGAACATGGGGGTACTCCTTTCTTCATGAAGGCCACCTCTTCACGGCCTTCTTCCCGTGCTGGTGTGTGCTCCCCCACTGCCAGGTTCAGAACTGCAAGTTCAGGGCTAGCCCCATGGGCTTTGTTCACCACGGTCTTCATCTTATGTCCAATTTATTGAGCTTTGCAGGACTGGGCAGAGCCATGCTGGAGAGGTGAGCAATTGTTTCTCAGAGAGGCTCCCAGGTGCCCCTGAAGCACAGCTTTTAACCTGTCCCCACTGTTCTGTTACCTTTCTTCGGGAGTGTCCTGAAACCAGCTTAATTTGTGTGTGCCACCAACCCCAGTGCAGCTGTTGTTAAACACCCGTCGTTAGGTTCCCAACTATCAGATAAATAAAATACTGCTGTATATTCAAGCGTGGCCTTTACGGCATTATATTAAAACAATAAATCAAGTATCACAGACTCAGCATTTGAGCCAGCTTTTATTGCATTATTCCATTCTTTCCATTATCCAGCTTGAAAATCCCTCCCCCTGCATTTATGATTTTGAAACATTACATCAGTTGGGTCCCCATGGCACTTTAATCTGATCCAAAACTTTAAGGGGGTAGGTAAGCGTTTAGGACACTGGGCCAGGCTCTGATCATTTTATGAAACTGTTGTTTTATAGAAGAACATTACCTTTATTACCAAATCCTGTGGTGTGTTTGGGGGACAATCTGGTTACAATTACAAATAGCATTTTTTTAAGAGCTGCAGTAGAAAGCTCAGCCATTTGAAGATGAGATACGGCTTCCTCGATGGGTCGTAGCATATTGGTACAAGATGTCAAAAGGAAGCATGTCAATGCCTCTTCCCGGTGCTTCTCTTTGGGGATTTTATGTTCACTGTGGGCGCAGGTGGTTTCAATGGAAACACTCGACTTGATGCTGAGCCCCGAAGTCATGTTAATCATTCATAGCACAATCGTCACCTGTATCAAAGGGGAGCCTTGATGCACTGGCTAATGTAGTCTGTTAAATTCACCCCAAACGAACTGGCTGCCATTAAACCTTTAGAGTAATGGGCTCCTTCTTACGAGATGGGAGGCCAGACTCCTGGTGGAGGAGCCTGTTCTGCAGCACCGCTCTCCACTTTTCTGGGAAGAAGTGGGTGTCTGTCTCCACTGACCATTGAGCAGCTGCCAATATCCACCATTTGCAGCTCCTCGATCCCCATTTCTTTTATGTAACTTGGAGAGAGAGCACCTTGATGAAAGTGTGTTAAACAGTAATGCAGACCATGTCAGTGGGATCCCGCTTAACATTCAAGTGGCCTGTCTTTCGTATACCATGAACCTCTGGGAAGCCAATAAATGTCAAAGAAATGTCAAATTGTGTATGTATTTATTGGGCCCCCAGTGCATCTCTGAGGAAGCTTTGTGGCATTTGGTCATCACATTCTTTGAAGGCATCACACAGAGTAGGTGCTGTAAATACATCAAACGGATTCAGCATCCCCCTCTCCGTGGCCGACGGCCCAGCACTGGAGTGTGCAAGGCACTTCCCTCTTGGGGGCTGGCTTTGCCAGATGATTCTTTTAGCTCTGAAATCAAAAGTAGGTGGGCCGTCATGTCCCCACATCAGTAAAGGCCCAAGTTTGGATGTCTTTGATGTAAAAGTAGAAACCTTTATATGTTGCATGGAAATAAGCTGCCAGGATTTTTAGCAGCTGCCTGGCGGGTGAAGGAAGGCGAGCAGGGAGGTGAGCGCTATGGAAGAAAAGTAGGGAGACCCTTAGTGTCTGCAGCTGGTATCAGCGGGGCTCTCTGAGACCCCTGTAGCCCTTACCCAGGAGGTCATGTGCATCCTTCTCTCTGCAACTTGTACAGAAAGACCCCCTGGGGGTCCAGTCTTTCTGAGACAGCCTGGCCTTCAAGGACTGAGCTGAATTCACAGGCAGCCAGTTTGGATATTTGTCATTCTTTTTACTAAAACTGGAAGCAATTGTGACAAACTTCTTATTAAAAAACCTCCATCGATATGAGAAATAAATTACTTGTTTTCTTTTTGCTGTCTCTTCCTGCGGCCATTCTCTCAAACTACCTGAATTCTATAGCCTCAATTTTTCTTTTTCTAATATTGGGAAGCCAACATTTCGAAAGGGCCCCCTGCATGACTGGCACCATGTTCAGCCACTCACGCTTAAGTGATCTGTAGATAGGCCTGCGAAGCGTGCGGAGTTATCCCCTTTTGACTAGTGATGGGACCAAGTAATCCAACCTGCTCAGTGCCAAAGCAAGAGTTGGAGCCCTGGCTTTCCTAGGCCTCTCCACTATCCCAATCTGTTTTGCGCTCATCACCATGGGGTTATGCCCAGAAAATGCCTGCTCCTGCATTTTGGAGCCTTTTTTTTTTTTTTTTAAGGTTTTATTTATTCATTCATGAGAGACACAAGAGGAGAGGCAGAGACACAGGCAGAGGGAGAAGCAGGCTCCCTGTGGGGAGCCCAATGCAGGACTTGATCCCAGGACCCCGGGGTCATGCCCTGAGCCAAAGGCAGATTGCTGAGCCACCACCCAGGTGCCTGTCCTTCCTTCCTTCCTTTCTTTTTCTTTCTTTCTTTCTTTCTTTCTTTCTTTCTTTCTTTCTTTCTTTCTTTCTTTCTTTCTTTCTTTCTTTCTTCTTTCTTTCTTTCTTTCTTTCTTTCTTTCTTTCTTTCTTTCTTTCTTTCCTTCTTTCTTTCTCCCTTCCTTCCTTTCTTTCTTTCTTTCTTTCTTTCTTTCTTTCTTTCTTTCTTTCTTTCCTTTTATTTTTCTTTTTTTCCTTCCTTTCTTCTTTTTTTAATAGGAAATGGAATCCCAGTCCCTATGGAGAAGATGCTAGGTCAATCATCAATCCATGCAGTTGAAGGCAAAAATGATGAAGAATGGGATACGCTGAAATTGAGGTGAGTGTCGCTAAGTATAGTAATTCTGCTATATGTTACCTATTTGAAGCCTTTTAAAAACACAGAGGCTTGAATGGAAAGCTGATTGGTCATCCAGGAAAAGCATTAAGCTGAGAAGTTAAGGCTGGGCATGTCTGCGTGTAAAACACACTAAAAGATTTCAAAGAATCTGTCTCTTCAGCAATAAATAGGAGGGACCTGAAACTACATATGGACAAAGTCGTGTTTGTAGAAGAACTTTGGAGTTTTGGAAAGAAAACTTTTGAAAGGAGGCTCCATCAATTTAGTTTTATTGTTAGAATCCCCCTTTCTTCCCCTTTGATAAACTGCCTTCATTTGTTCTGTCCCCCTCTTGTCTATTATGAAATAGTTTTGCACTTGAATCAACCTGCGGATTGCTCCTCAGTGTATCCTCCTAGTGGAGGACTCGGCCTCTTATCCAGCGGGGATTTATTCCTGCGCTAGACATTTGCTTATATGTCCTTCTGAAATATTCCTCCCCTCAAGAACTGTATTGACCACACTAAAAGGAGCATCCTTCACTGTGGAAGACAAGAGACATTTTCTGGCTTTTTCTCTGGAATTGCACTAACGGAAAGTTTTGTGGCTTAGAAAAAGAAAGTCCAGATGCCTAGTGAAATTGTTAGACTTAGAAGAATATTGATAATTTGGACCCCACCAGTGTAGGGTGTGCTCCAAGTCAGACATATGCTTGAAAGGTTACATTCATTAATATTGAAAGCCAGGCTACACAGCACATGTTTGACTTCCCCTGAGAACATAGTTTTGAACGTCCATTTGACACCTATTTCTATATCAATCATTGATGTGTTGTTTACTCATCATTTAAATCTGATCATTAAAACAAATCCAGAAGGAAATTGACTTGCTAATTTGCCCTGATCCCATTTTTGGCTACAATATATGGTTGTACTTAATAAGCTTGCATGTCTTTGAATATCCAGTAGCTCAGGACTTTTTCTCTGACTAATCTTAGGCAGAGTCAATCTAATTAATGAGGGTATTTTTTTTTTTTTTTGTATTTCAGTGTTGACAGCTTCCTTTTCATATATTTAAATTATAGTCCAGAATTCTTATTCCTAGAAGTAAAAACAGATTACACAGGGGTTTTGAAAATATTAACAAATGGCAACTGTATAGTGTTTAGTAAGGAAAGTTATAGATGCTCTGAAGCTCATTTCTTAATCTTGGTTAGTATCACAGGTTCATGGTGGTTGATTTTATGAGTCAACTTGGCTGGGCCATGGTGCCTAGATTGTTAGTCAAATATTCTAGACGCTTCTATGAAGGTATTTTTTGAAGGAGATTAACATTTAAATTGGTAGGCTTTGAGTAAAGTGGATTATCCTTCATGATGTAGTGGATCTTATCCAATCAGTTGCAGACCTTAGTAGAGCAAAGCCTGGTCTCCCCAGGAGAGAAATAATTCTTCCAGCAATTGGCCTTTGAACTGAGCTGCAACTGGGTTTCTAGCCTGCCAGCCTACCCTGTAGATTTTGGACATGCACCTCCACAATTACATGGGCCAATACTTTAACATTGATATCAATCCTCCCCCAATATACATATGTCTATAGATTTTTATATAGATCTTGTTTGTTTTCTGGAGAACCCTGACTAACACAAGAGGCTTCTCAGAATATTAACTGTCTGAAAAAGTACCTAGCACTATGCTTGGCACATTAAAAAAAAAAAAAGATTATTTAAAGCTTTGTATGAGGGGCACCTGGGTGGCTCAGTTGGTTAAGCATCTGTCTTTGACTCAGGTAGTGATCCCGGGGTCCTGGGATTGAGTCCCACATTGGTCTCCTCGCTCAGCGTGAAGTCTACTTCTCTTTCTCCCTCTGCCCTTCCCATTGCTTGTGTGAGTGTGCTCCCTCTCTCAAATAAATAAAATCTTGGAAAAAAAATAAAGCTTTGTGTGTGTGGTGAGTTGGCCAGTTTTTAGGTCTGATAAAGAACGATCTTTAATAAAGTTATTTGTCTCTACTTTCTGTCCTATGCTTGTATGGTATTTAGTACAATGGTAATGGTTAGTAAACATATGCAAGAATTTTGTAGAACACCTGGACGAGAGAGGGCAAAGCAATCTGATGGAACAAAACCAGAGAGAAAATAAACTTTAATTTTGTGGCAAGATTCTGTTCACAGAAATGGTTTTAGGCAGTTTCTAAATGCCAGGCGTAAACTAGCACATGTGAAAAGTGGAAGAGTAGAGGTTGTTGAATTTAAACAGAAGATGTTAATTTTTTAGGTGTTTAAGGGAACTTTGGAGTATTTATACAAGTGCAATGGGCCTCCAGTGGATAGTTCAGATAATAAGAGATATGCTGGTTTCCATGCAATCAAGTAATAAAATGTGTAATGTTCATTCCGTGAAATGGTATTTTTTCCTTCATAATAGTGATGCATTAGAAAATATAGACAATTTGGCAAATATAGAAAGATAGAAAGTAGGGTGGGGATCACTTTAAAAAGATGATTAGTATCAATATTTTGGGGTGTTTCTCAGTGTTTGGATTTTACATAGTTGTATTATGTTATAATATATAAAATAATTTGTGTTACTGTTTTTTTCTGTTTATGTAAAACAAATATTTAACGAAAATTTATGGAAGTGTGGCCATATTATCCAAGGAAAACAGTTAACCTCCCTGGAAGTCAGAGCAAAAGACTGTAAAAAATTAAAGAGAATCTGTTATTACTGTTAGAACATTCTTTCCCTTCCTGGTTGGTCGTTTGCATCTCTGCTTGACTCTCTGGACTATAAAACCACAGTGGTATTTCAAAGGGGAGCTGTCCAGGCAGTGGTCAAGTGTCCCGGTTCCAAAGCCAGACAGCCTGGTTCAAATCCCAACTTGGCTGCACCCCTGTAAAGGAAGCTTGGGCAAGTTTCTTCCATCCATATAGTGGACATTAGAAAAGTTCTTTCATAGTGGTTGCAAGGATAACATGAGAACATTGGGAAAACACCTCATATGGTGCTTAGAACATAGCAAAGCTCTCAATTGATCATTTATTATTAGATGATATGAGACTGCTTCTAATTATATAGCATTAATATAATTTGCAAAGACCTAAGTCCCTAGTTAGCGACTGCAAGGTAACATGTGCATTACATACATACCTCATTAATACAGCCATTCATCACAGCGGTTCGCGGAACAGGTATGGCCAGGGCCATTTTGCAGATGAGGCATCTGAGGCTTAGGGAAGTTGCTTAGTTTTGCTGAAGTCTAACAGCTGGTTAGCAGGGAGGCATGCCACTAATTGTCTTGACCTCTCTGTGGCCTCTAAAACAAGGAAAGCCCAGGTACCTCTAGTCTCATCTGTGCAGTTGTGGGAGCAGCTGTAATTGGAGAAGGAAGTGGAAGGGCAAGGAAAGGGGGGATTTGAAGGAAGTTTTTCATGGTCTACAAGTTCTGAGGATTCATGTAAAGAATGGGAGTGATTCCAGAATATTTCAGGGACTGGACTCACTCTTTCAGCCACATTGCTCAGATTAGGCCATGTGAGTTAACAGATTCTTGACCAATTGTGTTCAAAATCTTTTTCATTAAAAATAAGAAATAACAACTAAAATGGAGAATGTCTGTTTTCCAGGAGGAATTGTGGAAAAGGAAGACACATTTTCCTTCTTCAGTGTTCTCCAGAAAATAAGTCATTGTATCTGAGAATGGCAGCAGAGAATTCGGGTCTGTTCCTATGCATGATTATGTGATGTGCCAACAGCTTGTGAAGGAAACACCCAGGGTAATTTATCAAGGAAACTGCTTTTGACTCTATTCTTTTCCCATGGCATTTTGGTGTTTAGCATGACAAGCTTGTGAAATTGCAACAGCTAGGCAAGGAGGGGGGCAATTTGATCCAGCTCCTTTTGCAGATGAAAGAGAAGGGCAAAACCAAATGAACAGGTATTGAGCCTTTTGGATGCACTGGGTCTGGGGCTAGGGGCTTTAACGTCCATCTAAACAGACATTGACTTTCACACATCCAACTGAATTGTCACAGTGTTCATTTATTAATTCTGCTAATATTTATCGAGTGCCTACCAGTGAGCAGATCCTAGGTCAGGTGCTGGGTTTACAAGGTGAGAAGGTAGAAACAGGGAGCAGCCTAGCCATTTGGGTCTCTGCTGGGCTGCTAAGCTAGGGGGTGGTGGAAGAAAAAAATAACAGGTGTCCCTCCCCTGATGGGGTTTGCAAGTGGAGCTGAGGGTGTTTGGAATAGCTGTGCAGGCAGGCAAGTAATGAGGCTGCGGTTCCTCACACCCCTGTGATTCCTTCTGGGCTGCTCTTGCACCTCATCTCTAAGGGAATCTTGGAGGACTGCATTTAAAAGGCTGCATTTCTTAACTCTCTTCCTCCAGCTCCTAAGTAGTTTGTCTCAACTGCCCCCCCCACCCCCACCCCATGGCTGAAGTGTGAGCAAGTCTCTTCTTGTCCTGTGTGTTTTCGTCTCTAGCTCTCTGCTCCTCCTTCTCTCCCTTCTACCCCCCCCCCCCCCCACAGCAGGGCTGGAGATTGGGTAATGACAAGTGAAATAGCATAAGTGGCCCCCCAAAATAGAGCAAAAGCGTGCGTGACCATTGTTCACAGGTCTTCAGCTACTCTTGCCTTTCAGGAAGCTGTCTCAGTGGGAAATCCCGGCTCCCGAGTCTCCTTCCTGGACTTTAAAGTAAGAGCCACTTGCCACTGTGGCAAGTCTCTCCCGTCCAATTAAGTGGTGCACACATGATGATAGGTCATAGAGAAAGGCTCTGCAAACTTTTCTGTAAAGGAACAGAGAGTAAATGTCTGAGGCTTTGTGGACCTTACGGTCTCTGTTCTGGGCTGCACTTTGCCAACACCTGCTGAAAAGCATTGTGGATAATATCCCAGGCTCAGATGCTAGACCTGCATTCAAATCCCACTTCTCTAAGTTACTAGCTGGTCTTCCTCAGCTCCTTTAACCCTCAGTTTCCAAATTGTCCTCTATTTTTGTGACTATGCCAAACTCTTTTCTACTTTAGGTCTCTGTGCTTTGCCCTGTGGTATCTTCAGCATAATGTACTCTTCCTTCAGAACTTTGGGTTATGGGACCTCCTTTTGTTATTCAGACCTCAACCTGAAGTGGCTACCCTCTACCTCAGTCACCCCCTATCCTGCTTTATGTCCCTCCTAGCAGTTATCAAATTTGAAACTATCATATATATTTACTTGCTTACTCATTTAGGGTCTAGCTCTCCCTTTAGAAGTTTATGAAAGCAGCAAGATTTTTTAAAAACTTTATTTACCACTGTATCCTGAGGGCCTAGATTGGTGTTCAAAACCTAGTAAGTGCCCAATAAATACCGTGAACAAACAAATCTGTAAGATGATTTCTTCATTCTATATCATAGGATTTCTACTTTCTAGGATTTTGGTGAGCAGTAAATGTAATGATACATGCACTTGCTGCATGTATAGGCTTAAGAAAGGTTAGCTGTTTTAATTGAAATTGTTATGAAGAAACATTAGTAAACAGAGATTAGTAAATAATAAAATAGTAAAATGGGATCTGCCAAATTATGCAGGTTATTATGACAGTAGAGTTTTAGTAATCTTAGAATCAGAAAGGAACTTTGAGATTAATTAGCAAAATGAACCATCTTTTATTTTTGTTCACCTTCACTTTTTGCACATAAGGAAACTGGGTTGTGGGTGAACTTAAGCAGCTTGTTTGAAGACACAAGCTTTTGAGAACATGTGATGAGTATTATGTATCTATGCATCCAACCATCTATCCATCCATCCAGCCATCCATCCAACCATCCATCCATTCATCCATTCATCCAGCCAGCCAGCCAGCCATCACCCATCCAACCGTCCATCCAACCACCCAACATCCATCCATCCATCCATCCAGCCATCCATCCATTATTCACACATAACTAATTTGTATGTTTTAGGAAGGGGTATATTGGTTTTCTTTCACTATGGAACAATTCACCAAATGCATAGTGGCTTAACACAATACCCATTTATTATCCCACAGTTTCAGAATCCCAGCATGACTGTATTGGTTCTCTGCTCAGGGTCCCATTCTCAAGGTGTCTCGGGTGGCTGCAATCTCATCTGCGGCTCTGAGGAAGAATAGACTTCCAAGCACACTGAGGTCACTGGTAGAATTCTGTTCCTTGTGATGCAGCCCCGAGGGCCACTTTGCCTGGCTGCCAACAGGATTGCCCTGTCATAGGGCTGCTTGTAGTTCCTTGTTGGGGCCTTCTGACATACCCTCCCACCTCATCTCAGCTGGCGGCAAGATCCCTCAAGTTGAATCCCCTTGACTCTGTGGATGACTCTTTCTACTACCAGCTGGAGAAAACTCTGGCCCACCAGTAAATGCTTAGGTTAGGCCTTCTCAGATGGTCTACTTTTTGATTAACCAAAAGGCAACTGATTGGCAACCTTAATTACATTTACAGGAGTTCTTTTTGCCATTTAAGGTCACAGAGTCACAGGAGGGATCTCACCATGTCCATAGGACAGGGATCAGGGGGGGTCATAGAATTCTGTTTGCCACAGGGGATAGATATTTTCAGCAGCCCCTCTAACAGTGGGAAGTACAGTTTTGCTTGGTTTTCAGTTCTGGTTGTTCCTGGTTTCCTGCTAGTTCCTGAATATGTTTTCTAAGAAATCTCTGGAGTAGATAAGTTTGGTGACCATGCACAGATACTACTCAGAGTCCTTGCTGCAGAGAAGGTCACTGGCTCATTGCTTTGGCTCTGGATCCTTTCCTGGCCTCATACATAGCTTTGTTTTCCATGGGCTGCTCTAGCCAATGATTGCTCCGCAGAAAGCTATTTTGGCTCATCATTTGAGGACTCCTCTTCAGCCTGGTTGAAACTTTCTAGAACTGCATTGCAGTCTGAGATTTCCATCTGAAACCCCCTTCTTCCCTCCCTCCCTCACAGGGCCCAGACCTGCACCGTGGTCTGATGCCTTTCCCCACCTCATCTGGGCCCTGTTTTCCTCACAGGCATTTTCCCCAATAAATCTCTTGTGTATCTAATCCTCTTTTGGCACCCACTTGTTGGAAAACCTAAACCAATGCAGGTGATGCCAGAAATGTCCCAGCAACCAGGTAGTAAGATGGGGTTCTAGGGCTGGCTCACTTACCACCTGGCAGCAAATAGGATATCATTCTGAGTGGGTTGTGGGGCACACACAGTCCCTAGCACAAGTTGGCCTGCTATGATCTGAATTTTATTCTCTCCAACTCATCTATTGAAGCCCTAACCCCCAATGTGACTGTATTTGAAGATGTGGCTTCAGGAGGTAATCACAGTTCAATGAGGATAAGGGTGGGATCCTAATCAGAGAGGATTGGAGGCCTTATGAAAAGAAAATGAGAGACAGATTCTTTTTTTTTTTTTTTCTTTTCCCTAGTAACTGACTGACAGTCAGCCCAAGGTTCTCCAATGTTTCCTGTAAAAAGAGCTTTTTGCTGAGAACAGGCGGTACACTGGGGAGAGGGCACATTTTGAGGACACTTAGATACAGAGTTTGAGTTGACATTGCTACCGAGAGACCAAAGGTCTCTGTTACACTGAAGACCTGAGGGGGCAGGGAGTAAATGATGTCCTGGAGAAAGTCTGGCTCACAGTGGCTTATGGGCTCCACAGGCTCCCTCCACAGTCATCTCCCTGGGCTGTCCCAGACCACACAGATGGAGTCCCATTTTTGCAAGATGGAAGACTCCTCTGATGATTGACTTTGGCTTAAGGACTCCCACAGAGCCTGTTGGAACTTCTGTCAGACGGTGTGATAGCTGAGGACAGTTCACTTACACCTGCCTCCTTCCCTGTGGTCTTCAGACACTGCGGTCTGGTGGTGCTTCCAGCTCTGCTTGCTCCCTCTCCATTTCCCCTCACTGGCCTTTATTTCCTCAGTAAACACCCTGCACATCGAATCTCATTCTAGCATCTGCTTCTGGGAGAATCCTGACACAACAGGACCTGTAGGTAGGGCCTCGCTTCTGCACGTGGCTCACCCTGCCATTGGTTTGGAGTCTTGCTTTAGTAGCGGGTAGGTCCCATCACTTGCCATAGAGTGAGATATAGTCACAACCTGGCAGGGCTGTGGCCTTCTCAGGAGGTGAGGAAAGGCCACATTCTCCTCTCCAAGTAAAGGAGATAGACGTTGTGGGAACCGTGGCTCAGGCACAATTATTACTTTCACCAACAAAATCTTAGATAAAGTGCTTGCTTTGATTGGGGATGTGTCCTGTGGAGTACAAGTTGGCACACCCACATGTGCAAAGCAGTAAGCGCTTGGCAGAGTGGCGTCAGTGTCTCTGATAGACTTTTAGACACAGTCTGTCTCCAGAGAATTTCTTCTGGAACTGGAGAAGGGATGTATGAGGGTTGACCTAGGAAGCTACCACTTGGCTCTCACAGCCATGGATGGACAGATGGGCTCTATGGGGTGGTGGGTTACCTTCCCTGGTTCCCCAGCAGCTGCCATGTAAGAAATTGCTCCAAGAGGCTATTGGGTTTCTCTTTGCAGTCCCTTCATGCTCTCTTCCAGCTGTCCAGTAGATTCTTCATAAAGGCATCCATCCCTTGGTATGTCCCTTCTGGGCCACTCTGGGACTCTGATTTCTGCATTTTAGGACAACGTGTGCATGAGTGAACCCCATTTTATTTTCCATCTTGCCAGCTATTATGTTAAGAAAACCACGAATGAATTTTCACTTTGTGTTTCGAGCCGGCCTAGCCTCCCTGCTTCACTGTAGCGGCCTGCCCCTTCCCCACCTCGTTCCATAGACCCTCTTCGGTGGAATATCTTTCTTTCTTCCTTAATACGTCCTCATCTCTGTTTCCTGGAGTCATTTTTATTTACCCTATAATCATTTTCTCCACCAGTTAATAAACTCTGCTTTATTTTTTCCCCCTATTCAGTGGGTAATGTGGTTTCAATGAGCTTTCTGTCATTTGCCTAAAAACTGTTATTAAGTTGTGTGGTAACAGTGTCCCATGGTTCATCCCACTGAGAAGACTCCAGCTGGGTTCCAGGAGGCCTCCCCATTATCGTCTCCCGATTTGTTCACACAGAGACTGAGTGGTGCAGTTCGAGCTCTCAAAGGCCAGGGAACAGAAACCTCACCTTGCTGCCTTCATACCTGACAGGAACCACTGCGCATGCCCGTTCTCATCTTTGAGTCACCAGGAATCACTTGAAGTATGTCCAGTCTGCTGGGCTAGAGTGGTTATGCATTATATTTTCCTGGCCACCTTAGGGGAGCCTTGGGTAAGATGGCCAAGCTGACCGATGGAGAATCAGCATGCATTTCTTTTTCCTGCCATACTTTTGCATGGATTTGAATTACAGTCGTACATCAACCTGTGGCCCCCATAGACCCTATGATGGGCCCACCATTGTGGCTCTTTGTCTTGTTTCATGGTTTAACTTCCTCGGAGAGTTTTCTTTTTAACATTTTTTAAAAATAAAAAGGTAAACTTTTTTTTCCAATATCCAAAGCCATATGTGTGTGTCATATAAAAACTATAAAATGGAGATAGTTAAAATAAGAATAAAATGCACCTCTGAATCCCACCATCCGGATAATCACCTTAGTATCTTATAATATCTATAATTATAGACATACACACAAGGATGTATAATAGGTTGGTGTGTGTGTGTGTGTGTGATACATTTTTTTTTTTTTTTACAAAATTAGAATCATATCATACATAGAATTTATCTGGTTCAGTTTTTTTTTAAAGATTTTATTTATTTACTCATGAGAGATACAGAGAGAGAGAGAGGCAGAGACACAGGCAGAGGGAGAAGCAGGCTCCATGCAGGGAGCCTGACATGGGACTCGATCCCAGGTCTCCAGGATCACGCCCTGGGCTGAAGGCGGCGCTAAAATGCTGAGCCACCCGGGCTGCCCTCTGGTTCAGTTTTAATAGCTGAACAGTATCTCATCATACCAATGTAGCATAATTTCCTTAACTGATTTGCTGGTCTTGGTTGTTTAGGTCTCTTCAAACTTTTCGTGATGTGTATAAAAACAGACATAGCTAAAATCTTTATGCACAGCCTTATGTTTTCCTTAGCATAAATTATAAATTCTTCCAATTAGAATTATTGGAGCCAAAGAAGGCATATATGTGAGGCTTTGGAAACATCCTGCCATATTATCCCCACCAATCCCTAGATTGTGCCAGTATACACACTCACCATTAGTCAGTCGCATGTGCCCATTTCTGCTCACCCTGAGATTTTTGAGTAGGTAGGAATTTTATTGTCTTGGACAGACATTTAGAAAGGCAGATAGCAGGCATCGGGAATCTGGACATCTGAATCTAGCACCACGTGATGGTGGGTAAGACACAACTCTACAGTGTGGAGTTTGGATGCCCCCAGATAGTGCCTGGAACCGCACCAGTAGAACCATGCATTCTTCTTCTTCCTCTTCTCCTCCTCCTCCTCCTCCTCCTCCTCCTCCTCCTCCTCCTCCTCCTCCTCCTCCTCCTCCTTCTTCTTCTTCTTCTTCTTCTTCTTCTTCTTCTTCTTCTTCTTCTTCTTCTTCTTCTTCTTCTTCTTCTCCTTCTCCTCCTCCTCCTCCTCCTCCTCCTTCTTCTTCTTTACAGATTTTATATATTTATCCATGAGAGACACATATAGAGAGGTAGAGACATAGGCAGAGGGAGAGGCAGGCTCCTCACAGGGAGCCTGATGTGGGACTTGATCCCAGGATCCTGGGACCATGCCCTGAGCCAAAGGCAGACACTCAACTACTGAGACACCCAGGCGTCCCAACTATGCATTCTTCTGAACTTGCCCAGAATTTCCCATTTCATGTTGCCTTTCTTGCTGCCTTCCTTTTATCCTGACTACCTTTATTTCTACCATACATACACCTTGTACTGGATTCTGTGCTCATCTCTTTTGGTCTCTGATTTTGTGTACGGAGATGCTACTTCTCCACCCTGACTTAACTTCCTTAGGGAGAAGAATGTTTGAGTTTCTTCTGTAAATTCAATCTTGCAAGGCACCTGATGATATATGCAGTCAGTGATAAATACCCACTGACTCAGCCGGCCCTCAGGCCAGACCTGTAGCTATTGCCTAGTGGACATTTCTAGGGTGTTGCCTAAGTCAGAAAAATAGTGGTGTGGAGAGGAGGAGTGTTTTCTTCTGATTTCTAGAAAATAAAACCACATACAGTGCTGGGGGAGCCTCTTCCTAAGTCTCCAGAGAAATATATCACGTTCTTTATTATCCCCTCAAGGGGTCATATGGCTTGTTATCTTCAAGCTGTGTTATATGGAAAATCGAAGCTTAAATCAAATTTGCCTCTTGTTGTTCCTCAGTTCCACTCTCTTGATTTTATTTCCTGAGCTGGAATTTGTAGGAGGAAGGACACATGCATTGGCTGAGTGGAGACGATGGGCTGTTTACCTCGGGGTTACTGATGCCCAAGGAGGGCTTGCCTTCCTCCCCACATTCTTTCTCACCCCAGTGTACTCTTCCACAGCCTTTTCGCAGGCTACAGCAGAGGCAACAGCCCTTAACTTTAATGCTAATACCCAGAGCACTTGGAATTCTGTTCAGATAACTTAGTAGACCATCTCTAACAGTGAATTACCTTTCCGTGTCTTTGAGCCTTGACATCACTGGTTTGGATTGAGAGGATGGTGTTGTGAGTGATGATAAAAGACAGTTAAATTGGGATAGTGGTTATAATTTGATAGTAATGTGATGTAGTAACAGCAGCATGAGTCACATACGGAGTGAGAGCAGAGAGCATGGGGCATGGAGGCCGCTCACATCCATACCTCCCCCACAGTGACAGTCACACATTAGGCGTGGGACTCTGTGGAGAAGTGAGGACAGAGCAGAGAAAGGGAGGAGCATGGCAATCTCTCAGGTCAGGCCTTGGGATCAACAGTTTGACCAAGGTTTGTGATTTATTAGTTGGGAATAGCCACACTCAAGCGCTTAGCATTGATGGATATTTTTCTCATTACATTTCAAACATAGAAAATGGTCCTTTCTGAATGAGAAATCTGGGGCTATTTTAGTCATTAGTCATTTGAAACTTTCTCTCCTGGTGTTACAGAGAGAAAAAAATGACAAGAACTAAAACACGTTCCTTGCTCTGAATTGCTTATATAGAGCAAAATGAAATGCTTAAGTTCAGTAACTCCATTAGTCTGATGGTTTGCCTCTTTTTTTTTTTTCCTCCTATTTCTGTTTTAGCAGTCTGTTGTATTCAGATCTTCAGATCTTTTATTATGTGGGAAGAAAAATAATTGAATGCATACTGTGCTGGGTATGTATGAGTATATATTAACTCTTTGTTGGGTCCCTGTGGCACCTATAAAATCTAACTCCCTACTGTGATTCAAGGAAGATGCTCAATTAACATCTGATTATAGAAATGAGTGGGCTTAAAGAATAAAACTTCAACTCCCCACGGGTGGAGGCAGATATTCTGAAAACCTTGGGGGAATTTCAGTGTTGATTTATCTTTGTGTGTGTCAGCGTCAGACACCTACACTTAGTATTTGTTTGGCCAGGTGGCCTGGTTCCAACCTCAGCCTAATTTGAGGCTACTCTTAGCAGCAGAGTACGAACAGTTGGGTGGTCTGCAGAGAGCCATTGTCCTTGAAGGAAACCAGAAAATATGTCACCCCAAAATATTTTACTTTGGTATAAGGATCATTTTGAGCTGAAGGTATTTGAGAAGAAGCAGATACAAGGAAAGCTCCCCATCTTCCTCCATTTGCCTAAAAGCAAGACATACTTTTCAAGGTGTCCCTCCTCCTTTCTCTATTAAGGAGAACAAAAGTTAATCATAGGAGACAATTTTAGCTCCTTATCAGCATGGAAGCCTAAAATTATTTTCCTCTGTCCTACTGTTTCTCCATAAGTGTATTATCCTTTGTTGGAACTACTATATAAGCCTGAATTCTAAGCCACTTCTTTGAGTTATTCATCTTTGAGTCTTCTCATGTGTTACAGGTACACTACACATGTCAGAAAACTTATCTGCTTTTCTCCCGAGAATCTCTCTGTTATTGCCGAGTCCCAGCTGTAACTGTAGTGGTTTGTAAAAGTGTATAGACGCAGCCATAGCATCTAGACACCAGCGCTTACACGGGCTTTATTCTGCACAACCTCACATGTCTTCAGAATAATAAGAGGAAGTAGAATTTATTTCCTCACTTCACAAAAGATGACTGAGGCTCAGAGAGGCTGAGGGACATATCTGAGTCCACTCAGGATGCCATGCTGTAAAGTTTGAACTTGCTGCTGCTGCTTTGGCTTCATGTACTAGTGAAGTTTTCTTTATATTCTGGGACAACATAGGAAGTTGGTGAATGGCAAGTTTTAGGGGGCAGGTCTATTTACCAAGGGCTCATGTGGAAATGTGATGAAGAGATCTATGTCAGCTTGTCTGAGGTACAAACTGCTATCTATGAAAGGGGCTTGAAATTATTAAAATCTCAGAGAATATCCAAAATGAAATTGCCTTTGAAACACGCACACAGGGGATCCCTGGGTGGCTCAGCGGTTTAGCACCTGCCTTCGGCCCAGGGCATGATCCTGGAGTCTCAGGATCGAGTCCCACATCAGGCTCCCTGCATGGAGCCTGCATCTCCCTCTGCCTGTGTCTTTGCCTCTCTCTCTCTCTCTCTCTGTCTCTCATTAATAAATAAATAAAAAATTAAAAAAAAAAAGAAACACACACACACATACTCATCATCACTTCTTAAAGGCTCAAGAAAAAGCAAACAAGCGTCAAAGCTTATTTTAATCAGTTTTGATAGAAATGTTTATAAAACGAGGTGAAATTCATCCTGCCTCCTTAAACAGATTATATGAAATTAAGTCCTCACCTTTGCACTGACAGGACTTTTGTGTGTTTTGTTAATGTTAGATCCTCAGTGGCTGGGCACAGAGTAGGTATTCTAGAAACATTTGTTGAATGAATCAATGAATAAATAAAAAAATCACATCTAGATAGAACGTAACAAAATTTAAGGAAGTTAGCATGTTTTAAGTAATGATCTCATTTTAAGTCAATAAGGAACTCTAAGAGTTTGTGGTCTGTCCTGTGCCTTCATTTTATTTTATATACATTCCTCTCATTACTTTGCTCTGGATTTGCATGGAAGCACTTTTTTAGCCATAAATTCATAGTTGCTAAACTCAGCTGGAACCAAGTTAAGTTCTTCCTCAACTCCATCTGATTTGTGTGGCCTACTGCACCTTGGATTATTTTTCTAAGTAAAAGGAAACCATTTGCTTGCTGACAATCCACTAATTTAAATATACCTTCAGGTATGGATTTTCCATAAACCCAGTAACCAACCCAGCCTGTTTGGCTTTTAATTCTGAAATTTATTGGCTCTTCCTTGCCTTTTGCAGATACAAGCTCATTCTTAATTGTTCATTTTTATTCTTACCCCAAACATAGTAAATCTTAATCGCTGTGTCTCTAATGTTAAGGGGAGATGTGGTAGCTGTGGAGAAAAGTATTCAAAAGCACATTAGCTTAGCAACAATATAATAATGTTTTCAAGCTGCCCATAAGAGCTTATATTGACTTTCAGAATCATTATACAGAGATGTTTTTGAAAGGACCCTCCAGATGGATATGTTCTCCCCACCTCAAGATTGTCATCACATGTTTCTTCTTCCATCTCTGAGTCATTCAGAACTGTGAAGATTCTATTTTTCAACTTTAATTACAGAACTAGATGAGAATGTATTCTGTTGTTTGGCAGTATTACTAACGCACTTTATTTGTTTATGGCTCTTTGAGAAAGCCATTTTAATAAGGTCAGATTTGCAATTTAAATGAACTTTAATATTTCTTGCAAAGGCTGGGACTGCTTATTTATGCGAGGGGTGAACACGGTAGAAATTTATGGTTTAAAAATATGTTCTCCTGTTTTCTTTTCCAAATGGTGCATCTCAGGTGATAAACGTTTTCAACTTATATATATATTTTTTTTTTTTCAAAAAAGGGCAGAAAATCCAAATCAGTGAAATAAATCCTGACTCTAAATAGGGTTGTTAATACTGTATTTTTCTGCTTTTCCCATTAAAATCTCCACCCCAAACCCTGATCGTAGTCATGAAAAAATATTACTCAGTCACAATCCTGCAGGTGAACTCTTTGTTCTAGTACTCTGTTACCACATGAACTAGCAAAGCCACAACACAACACAACACAACAAAAACTATTCTCTGAACTTTAAGGAGTGGCCATTTATTGAATTTATTTCATTGCTCTTGATGGATAGAACTTCAGGTAAAGGATGGAGTGTCTACATTTACCTGTCAAAGGATTCTGTGACTGAGTGCATCAGGCGGGCAATTTATACTATAGCCCTACGGTGCCCTCAGTGATCAGGAGGGGTGGGCTTTAGGGGAATTTATTTAATTGGCTGAGAAGTTGTTTCTTGATTGGAGTGAATGAGAGACAATGAAGCACCACTGTCCTTTCTCTGGCTTGAATTCTGCATCCTACTTCCTAAGTGCTTTACAGATGCTCTGTTGGAAACACAAAGACCAAAGCAAGGGTTAGAAGATTGGAATGAAGCTTAAGTAGTAAATGCTTGAAGGCATCCAGGTTGAAAATATTTGAAGACACTGGAATAGGGTGACTTTTATATACTTTTAAAACCAACATAAGAAGAATAAGTTTTCTGTTAGCTTAAAAGATTCAAATGTATCTGCAGAAACAAAGTTCTACCAAGAATTAAATCTTGGTAAAATTCCTTCTGATATGGGAGAGCTTGGTTCTTGTCTCATGGAGTTGAAGACTGAATCTCAGGGACAAAGGAGGCTGAGTAAAGTGATAGAAGTTGAAGTAAAGATACAGAGAAAGCTCTCAGGTGTGAGAGGTGTCCCTACAGAGAGTTGCCACTGAGGGCTTGTAGGGCTGGCCTTTCATTGAGAGCCAATCAAGGAAGCCAAATCCTTTTAACATATGTATTGGTATCACCATTGAGTAAAGGACTAGGATAAGGACTAGGATCTTTAATGGCTTACTTTTTTTTTGGGGTCTGGTTGTTCTTTATTGGTCACAGATGACTATCATAAAAAAGACACCCTCCCTGCCCACACTTAGGGCAGGGTGGTCTAGCTTGTTTCCTTCTCTCTGGTTTCCTTACACCTCTGCATTTTTTGTTTTTTTGTTAGTCTGCATCCATGGCCCCCTACCTTGCCCTGTGTAGCTCCATTTGTCTCTAACTTCCTTCCTTCCTTCATTTTCCTTCCAGCAAATTGCTACATTCAGTTTTACCTATTTGAGAGGCTTAGCATTCTTTTGAGTCAGGTATCCCTCAGGCGACAATCTTGTCTCCTTGCCTGCCCAGCCAGGCCTCAGGGAAGAGGAACCTCAATGATTATTTACATTTCCCCAACTTATACCCACTCCTCAGTTCACACCCTTTCCATGTCCATTCCTGACATTTTGCTAAGGATTCTTCTTTCCACATTCAGCAAAACCCCCACAACTGGAAATCCAATGGACACACTCTTTCCTTGGTTTGTGTGACTTGAGAATAGGCCCTGATTGTATCATTGGCTTTACACTTGTGCTTCTTTTCTCTTATGAAATCTTGGTTTTCCTCAAGTATTTGTGGTCATTCCTTCTGGATTCTTTGAAGAGTGCTGAGATCCTAAATGCTGGTGTTTCTCAGACTGCTCTTGGATCCTCTCTCCTCTTACTCCATATACTTTCCTCAGTAACCTCATCTGTACTCAGGGCTTTAGTTACCACTTACATGAAACATGAGATGTGGGATCTTGTGGTGTCCTGAGCTGGGGTGACATGGTGGGTCCCACTGGTTTCTTTGTTTTCTTTGGTTGACACCTCCATGAAA
The DNA here is from genome assembly GCF_011100685.1 of Canis lupus familiaris. Lineage (NCBI taxonomy): Eukaryota > Metazoa > Chordata > Mammalia > Carnivora > Canidae > Canis > Canis lupus. The sequence continues at coordinate 59,531,615 of NC_049229.1, read as the reverse complement.
GGCTCCCAAATCTATTATTCACCCAACCAGAAGTCTGAGTCATAGACCCTTTTGCTTGCCCATCCAGCCAACCTATCATCTTTTTTTTTTTTTTAAGATTTTATTTATTCATGAGAGACACACAGAGAGAGGCAGAGACATAGGCAGAAGGAGAAGCAGGCTCCCTGCAGGGAGCCTGAAGTGGGACTCGATCCCAGGACCCCAGGATCATGACCTGAACCAAAGGCATATGCTCAACCACTGAGCCACTCAGGTGTCCCCCTATTATCCCTTAAAATGCCTCTCAATTGCATCCCACTCTCTCTGTTCCTTCTGTGCCTGTCTTGGTCCTAGTTATTTACTGTTATTTGAATCTCTCCCTACTTCCAATCAGGCCCTGTTCTCAAGGCCATCTTCCATGCTACACCTGGAGAGAATTTCCTAAAACATAATATCTGGTATGTTCCTAAAACATAATATCTGGTATGTCACCATCCTGTTCATACCTCCAATGGCCATCCAAAATTTTTGGTACAAATTCCAAATTCCTTGACTACTTCTTTGTTATTGCTTTATTTTTGTTTTTAATTTTAAAATTATTATTTATTTATTAAAACTTCTAAGACTTTAGGTTCAAATTAGTTCACATCTATGTAGTATTAGTTTCAGTGGTAGAATTTAGTGACTCATCATTTTCATATAACACCCTGTGCTCATTACATCAAGTGCCCTCCTTAATGCCCATCACCCGTTTAGCCCCTCTGCCACGGACCTCCCTTCTAGCAACCCTCAGTTTGTTTCCTAGAGTTCAGTGTATTTTATGGTTTGCCTATTTTCATCTTATTTTATTTTTCCTTCCATTCCCCTATATTCATCTGTTTTGTTTCTTAAATTCCACATGAGTGAAATCATATGGTATTTGTCTTTCTCTGACTTGCTTATTTAGCTTAGCATAATACACTCTAGCTCAATCCACATTGTTGCAGCTAGCAAGAGTTCATTCTTTTTGATGGTTGAATAATATTCCACTGTACATGTATGCTACCTTTTCTTTATCCATTCATCTGTCAAAGGACATCTAGGCTCTTTCCATAGTTTGGCTATTGTGGGCATTGCTGCTAAAAACATTGAGGTGCAGGTGCCCCTTTGAATCACTGTATTTGTATCATTTGGATACATACCCAGTAGTGCAATTGCTGGGTCATAGGGTAGCTATATTTTTAACTTTTTGAGGACCCTCCATACTGTTTTCCAGAGTGGCTGCACCAGTTCGCATTCCCACCAACAGTGCAAGAGAGTTCCTCTTTCTCTGCTTCCTTACCAACGTTGTTTCCTGAGTTTAATTTTAGCCATTTTGTCAGGTGTGAAGTGGGCTCTCATTGTAGTTTTGATTTGTATTTCTCTGATGATGTTGAGCTTTTTTCATGTGTCTGTTGGCCATTTGTATGTCTTCTTTGAAGAAATGTCTCTTCATGTCTTTTGCCCATTTCTTAACTGGATTTTTTATTTTTTGGGTGTTGAGTCTGATGAATTCTTTATAGATTTTGGATACTAGCCCTTTATCCAATATGTCATTTGCAAATATCTTCTCCCATTCCTTGATTGCCTTTTTGTTTTGTTGAGTGCTTCCTTTGCTTTGCAAAAGCTTTGAATCTTGATGAAGTCCCAATTATTGCTTTGTTTTTAAAGGACCTATAGAGACCTTGGTCTGTATGATACTTAGTCTTTGGAATTTGTCAAGATCCCTTTTTGTGGGCTTGTACACAATGAAATTTTTTATTATTAGATCGATGTTAGCTTAAAAGGAATAATTTTCTCTAATTGTTTTTATTGATCAAGATTAGACTTCACTTTGATTTTTCAATCTGGGAACTTACATTTTTCTTCAATCCCAGGAAATTCAAATGTCTTTCTCCTGTCTTTATTTTCTTTTCTGGTCTATCCTATTAGATACATGCTAGATGGTTTCATTCTATTCACTACATATTTGAACCTCTTGTTGACAATGTTTATCTCTCTATATGCTTGTGTACATCCTGGATGGTTTTCTTAGCTATTCTTTCTGGTTCATTGATCTATTGTTTAATTTGCCCATTGAATCTTGTATGTCAATCTCTGTGCATTCATTTTTTTAATCTTACTTGATTTTTTGAAATCCATTTTTTAAAACCCAATGTCCTATTCTTTCATTAATGTTTCTATTCCTTTGTTCTCTTTAATGATTTTAAGAATACTAGATTTTAGTATTTAGGTATTGCAGGCATTTCTGGTTCTAGGAATGCTAATTCTACTTTTCACTGCAGCTGCTCATTCTCTTTAGGATAGTATATACCTGTGATTTTTTTTTCTCCCTGTGATTTTCAAGTTTTGATTGTGAACTTGTCTCTGAAGGGGGTTTTTCTCCTGTGGTGGTCTTATATAGCTGAGAAAGTAGGGGAATACCTCCTACAGAACTGGTTTAGATGATTTTTCTATGGGATCCAGAAGTTTCATTGTTTCAATGATAAGTTTTGATGTTAATTTCTCAGCTTCATATTCTTGAACCATGTATCTAGGGTCAATTTGGATGCTGCACCTGTCTTAACACAATCTGGGTGGTATAATAACCTAAGATATTTCTCCCCACTCAGAGCCAGTTTTAAAGTAAAAAAAAAAAGAGAAGGGGGCAAAGGGGCAGAGTTCTGGAATAGACCAAAGTCTACTATAAAAGCAGGCAGAGGTATAAGAAACAAGGAAGGAGACAGAGAAGGGTGATTCTGGAGACTGGAGGAGAGCCAGGGGAGGAGAATTTCAGTAAAAGATGTGAGTTCCCTGGGGTTCAACTTGGCCCATGTAGAATTAATTGAGTTAAACCTTTCCTCCCCGGTTGACTCTGAGTACAGCTGAAGGCTGACTTCATATGACCTGCCTTTGTATAGGCTCCCTTGTGGGACATTTCATGTGATGGAACACCATAAATTACATGAAGGGCATAAAGAGCACGGTGTACACAGGATTTGGAAACATCAATCAGTAGACCAACACTAATGACAGAGGTGGTGTGAATAAATTATGCTTCCTTGGAGTCATTTCTCCCAATTCTGTGAAACTCAGTTTGACATTCAAGGCCTTTGTCTATAATGTCACCCATTTATATTCGTGAATGTTCTGTCATCACGTCTGCTTGCTTATTGACCTCTGTGTGGACCCAGATTCAACATAGACCAGTGTTCCTCCATATGCAAAGCCTTCCTGTCTCAAGGCACTGAGTGGTCCTTTAAATCCTACCTCCTTTGTGAAGCCTTTCTGGATTTCCCCAAACCGGTTGTGGTTTCTTTAACCCCTGAATTCTCATAATCTCATGTTTGCAATCCTTATTACCCTCTGTTTGGTCTTGCACATTTTCCCTCAATTTGCGTATACATCCTATGACCTCCTCTTCCCACACTTTTACTTTCCAAAGGGTAGAATCTGAACCATCTTCGTTATTGGGGCACCCTAGTGTCAAGAGCCATGACATGACAAATGTTTGATACGTAGCTAATAAATGAATTTATGGAGGAATATGAGGTGATGTGATTTGTGGTTTTACCTTGTGGTGGGGTCTGGGATGAGAGCAGTTAATGTGTGGGGAGTGTTCTAGGGTAGACCTTCAGGGTGTCCAGGAGCTCAAGCTTACATGTCTGAATATATACTCTTCTTTTAAAGGCACACATTTCACTCACCTCAGAGCCTTCTAGTGATAGGCCGAGGCCCTATAGCTCTAAATTGAGTATTCGAGGGAAGCCAACCTTATTCAGGAAAGCATTAGACCAACTGTGACCAAATGCCTGTTGCAGCCTGAGGCTTAGCAATAAAGGCTGTGTGTATTGGAAACCTTGCCTCTTGTGCCTACCAGGATGAGTCAGCAGCAAAGTGGTCCTGAGAGTACTTGGGACATACAAACTACACAGTTTAGGAATGATGATTCAGAAATCTCTGAAGAAGCCTACAAAATCCACTTGAATTTTGTTGTAATTCATGGTAAAACTCTTCTTTCCACAAGAGTGTCCAACCAATGGCCCCTCCTTTTCTCTCCTTTGGTGAGCTTTTCCCCTCCTATTTTCTCTTTTCTTATTTTGAGACAAAAGGGACATTTGGATAGAAACTGTCACTATTTGTACTTAGATGTACTGTCTGTCAAATAGCCTTGTCAGCGACAGTGAGGGAAGGTGAGGAGTCATAGGCAGCAACAAATGAAAAAGCAGCACAATGCATGATGGTCTATGTGCCAAAAGTTCCTAGGGCACAGCTTTTGGATACACTCTGATTTTTAAACAGCAGATTTATAGTCCTAATTATGTACTTTGAATTTATTTGTTTTCCTAAAGCCCACAGCATCTGGGGGGCATTGGCTGGCAGTGGGGCACGTTGGCCCGAGTATGTTTCATGGTGTAGATTATTTGTGCGCAGGGCTGAGTAATGATAACATTCCAGAATGGAGAAGCAGGGTGGACCTGAAGGGGCCCCTGAAACAATGATGTTTTTCTCTGTAAGCAGTGACACATGCTCATTGACCCAGCAGGTGATGTCTAATACCAGCTTACTGGGGCAATAGCTCAGAGCCAGTGGAGACACCATGCTACTTCATAAAAGCTGCCAGACGAGGAAAAAAGGAATTGCTTTTTAAGCGACTTGATATATTTGCAGAGATCACAGAAGTTCAGGCCAGCAACAAATGTGTTCACCTATCTGTTTTAAAAGAGGAATGATCCCTGGGATTACCTCTAGGAAGTTTAAGTGTATGGAGAAAAATACCCAGAACATCTAAGAAGTAATGGAATCATGAGTGAATAAGCAGCTCGGTGTTGCCACAAATAAATCACGCAGGACGGATCTGAAAGCTATTTAAAATTCACAGTGGAGGGGAACAAAGTCACTGCAATACATCTTGATTTTAGCAATGCATTTGATACCACGTCACGAAATTTTGCTTATGAAATTAATTGACACTGGCGTGGATATGAACACTGTCATAGGGATTGATAATTTTCAGGGGGTCTGTAAACAAGGCACTGTGATGAATAGTGTGACATCCAGCTAGAGGTAGTTGATTAGTAGGGGTGCCAAAGAGATTGGTGTTAAGCCTGATCATATGCAACAATGTTATTAATGGTTTCAAAGAGAAAGTAAAGAGAATGTTAATGAAATTTGCAAATTATACAAACCGGGGTGGTGCTGGAATAAATCCAATAAGAATGATGGATAGAATTTATTCCAAGAGATATAGACAGGTTCAATATATGGGTAATAAAGAGCAAAATGAGATTCATTTTCAAAAAATGCAAACTAGGATAGATCAGGGGAAAAATAAAAGAAAAAAATGATTCCTATAAGGGCACTAAGAATTTATTTAATTTTCAAGATGCTTCCGGGTCCTTTTTAGTTTTGGACACCACCTTACCTCCCTACCGCTTTGAATCATCTTTTCCTGTTTGTTGCCATATCCTTGCACCTTTCTTTGTAATTTCCTTGAATGGTCTGCAAGTTTTACACTTTATGGCTTTGCAAATATTTTCCTTTGACCAAATGCCTTTTCCTTTTATTTCTGTGTGTATAATCTGATGCATTCTTCAATACTGTCCTCCTGGTCATCTTTGTAGTATGGTTCTCTACTCTCCCAAGAGAACCACTTTCTCCACTGCATGGCTATCTTGCTTGGTAAATGCCTTTATTGGTGCTCTTGTCTTACTGCATTGTGACCACAGAGAGGGAAGAAGGTCAGTGGTTAAGTGCATGGTCTTCAGGGTCAGAGTCAGGAATCCAGCCTAAGTGCCACTTGTGGATGATGTGATCTTACCTGAGTTCCATAGACTTCCAAGCCTCTGTTGTCCAATAAAATGGGTATCATCTTAGTCAGTTTGGGCTGCTATAATAGAATACCCTAGACTGGAGGCTTTAACAATAGACATGTATTCCTCACAGTTCTGGAGGCTGAAAGTCTGAGATCAGGGTACCAGCACGATTATGTTCTTGATGGAGGGCCCTCTTCTTGACTATGTCCTCACATGGCCTTCCTTGGGTACACACATAGACACGCACACACACACATATATACACACAAAGGATGTGAGGGAGAAATGGGAGGGAGGAAGGGAGAGAGAGAGAGAGATCTTGTCTTGTTCTCTTTCATTAAGAACACTAATCTCGTCATGAGGGCCTCACCCTCATGATCTAATCTAACCCTAATTCTTTCCCCAAATCTCCACCCCTAAATACTTTCCACATTGAAAGTTAGGGTTTCAACAGACGAATTCTGCGGGACACAAATATGTGATCCATAACAGCCATTCTGCAAGGATTTAATGACATATTTTATTTTATTTTTTAATAAAAAGAGCGTGGCCAGTTCATGAGCTACTTTTTGATGTCAGGAATTATTGCTCTTATTAACAGCATTTGCTTAAGCCTTTTTGTTTTTTTAAATCCATGAACAATTGGAGGTCAAAAAAATTATTCTTATTCTTTATACTCCTGCTAGTCCCTCAGACGGTATTTGGTACATAGCAGGGCTTTGAACCAGTGAGCCCTACATTAGAATGGGTTCTTTCTGAAGCTATGAGGAGTTGCTCCTTTTGCTATCTGTATTTTGGGTTCAGTAGACAAATGGAGGAACTAGGTAATTAAACCTTTTCCTGTTCCTTTTACAGGTGTTTCGAAGAAAAGCACCGACATTTTTACCTTGGCATTAGGTACTGTTTCAAACATCCAGTGGAGATTTTCTGGAGTCTTTCTGATGAGATCATGTCTGAAGGAGTGTGGTCAAGGGTGGGCCAGATGTAGCCAGGGGGTGGGGTGGGGAACAACAGCCATATGACTGTCAAAGAGATAGTCAGTCCCAGAGGCTATGGGGGTGAGTTAAAGGCATTAGAAGGAAAGAAATACTGCAATGATCTGATATGTAGGGCCTCCTAAGAGGTGAGCAGGATCTTGAAACTTCTAAGTCTTGGAATTAATGTTGTGGACAACAAAGAAAAAGAGAAACATGATATCAATATTTCATGGCATGGCATGGCATGACTGATGCCAGTAGAATCCCTCTGGCTTTGGAATAGTTGTTTTGGGTGAAGATCAGGACTCTTACCTGCATGAACTTCCTGAAAATAGAGAGATGAAGCCCCAGGTAAGTTGTAGCCAGTCATCTTCTGAGATAACTATGCATTACCTGACACAAAGGTATGCTAGAAACCATCGCAGCCTGATAATATTGGCTTATGAATTCTAGCCTCTGTCCCCACACATTTGCTAGAAATCTAGTATGAGTTTTTGCCAAGTAATGAATATCTCTGCTCACGTTGCATGATAAACCCATGGGTCTATGGATCAGCTGCAGTTTGCCAATCTAGGTTGAATTTGGCTGAATTTGGCAGAGCCATGCTAGGCTCCAGTCAGGCTCTTATCTACTCACGTGGATTCTTCTGGGAGATGACAGGACCATAGAAAATTGAGCCAAACCACACAAATCCATTTAAAGCCTCGGCTAGCTGAGCCCAACATCAAAGAGGCAGAGAAGTGTACACAGCCTAGTCTTTGGGGGCTACTGTAAAGTTACATGACAAAGGACATTGATATGTAATTCTAGAATACAAGGGAATGAAGAATCAGAACCAAGAATCCCACATATACAACCATCATCCCACTTCTCATCTGTTGTTCATGCTCAGTCATCTGGTGATAAAGTTTCCCATCCGGTTCTTATCCTCTACTAACCATAACCACCAACCCCAGTCTAGCCTTTTGACGTGACTCTATTTTTGAGCCTTTTTAAAATGACTTCACCCTCCAGCTACTAAGCACAGATCTCATGGACTGTCTGTGTCATTATGGAAGATACTTGGAACCAAAATTCTAAGTGCTACTGTCCTTACCACCCTTGTCATGGGGAGTCTCTGGGCTCAGATGGTAGGACTGGAAGGAAGCTATAATTTATCACTAGCTCTGGTGAACCACGACTCCCCTAGTTGTCACTGAAGAAGGTGGTGCATATTTTAGTAAGAGTTCTCTGGGTTTCCTTGCTTTCCAAGGAAGATGTTTTAAGCTTGATCTTGGATTCAACAATGGGCATAGACTAAAGAAGAGGAATCAGTATTTCAGATGAGTGGAATGGTATTTGGGAATAGAAGTCCAGGAGGCTTTCTAAGATTTTAACTTATAGTAAGATCAAATGTTTAGCCTATACTAGTTGGGAGGCCAAAATCCAGGGGCTGGCACTCAGTTGGTGCAAAGGAAAGTCTCTCTGTTTTGATCTAGGACCCAGGTAGGTCAGTGATCCTTGAGAACTTGTCTAAATTCTTTGTACTCTTTTCTTCCCTTTACCCTTGTGGTTGTGCCCCACTGACCTCTGTCTGGCTCTGGACCCACCAGACACGCACTCCTCAGGGCCTTTGCATGTGTGGTTGCCTTTGCCGTGAATATCCTTCCCAGACTTGACTTGGCTGCTTCCTTTGCAATCCTGTTTCCCGCATTTCAGGTCACCTTCTCAGAGAAGCCTTTCTTGATTACCTGCATTGAATAGTTTCCAAGCTCCTCAGACGCACTTTCCACCATTCTCTACTCCATTCTGTGTTCTGGAAGGCACCAACAGGCTTCCTCTTGGGATCAGAGTTTTGAGGTAGAGATGGGTCAAGGTCCTTATTCTTTGGGCTCTCTCTGATGAGTTGCTCTGTGTGCCTCTACTGAGAGTTCCTGTCAACAGGATGCTTCCTGCAACCACAGACAGCTACCTTCTCTTACTCTGTTAGGTTGGAAAAGGTAGATTGCCAGTTTTCCTCTCGCTTTCCCTGTCAAAGAATTTCACCACTCCTTGTTAGCTTCTCCCAACCCTCCTCACACTTTTTTGGCCAATAGCCTTTCTCTAAACTTTCTTCAACTGCTCTGCTTGAGTTTCCTGTCTGCTACCTGCCAGGACACAGCACTCTATCCAAATGTTTCCTTTTCCCCATGATTTTCTTCCCCTTAACCTTATCTTTCCCTTCATGAACTTTTACGTAATTTAGAGCTTTATTTGTTTACTTCTTCATTATACGTGTCTCTCTCTGATGGTGGGTTCCATGAAGATAGGGAGGAGGCTTATTTTATTCATCAGTGTATAGTCACTACCTGGTACTTTGTAGCTGGCTCAAAACTGTTTGTTGAATGATTAAACAAACAAACAAACAAAAAAATGAATGGGTAACAAGATACTAATCAGGTTTCCAGAGAAGTGCTATTAATTGAGTGATTGCTATTTGACAGGTTCTGTGCTGGGCACTATCCATACATTATCTCATTTACAGCACTCGGTAAGTGGAGGAGATGAATGTCACTATTATAGAAATGAGGAGACTGAATTTCTGGGAGGTTAGGTAACTTTCCAGAGGACGCACAGCTAGCAGGTAGTGGCTCTAGGATTCAAACCCAGTCCTGTCTGATTCTGAATGCTGTGCTTTTAATCACTGCACTAAACTGGTTGGACACTGGCAAGTAGTGTAGGTGCCAGTAGCCAACCCCAATCTTTGGTTTGGCTGCAGTGGAGAATGTAACCAATAGCTGGATCAAAAGTCCTGGTCCCCCAGGGCTTTCAGATGGGCTGTTCAATCACATTCAGACCATGTAGCTGATAGAATTTCCCATCATTTGTTTTTCTCTCATCAGTGAATAATGGAACCTGGCTTACGGCTTTGGTAGGATAGTTTTCACCTAGTGGATTCTGTCTCTAGTCAATGTGTACCAAGGATATACTTAATGATTTGCTCTTATGTATATAGAACATGTGAAAAGAGGTTAATTCCATACCAAACAGAACACCTGTCAAGAAATTAGGGCCTTAGTTTTATAAATCCCCAGCCTCCCTTTGATTATTGCTGTAATTCATGCAGACAGCAGATAATCTCTAAATTATACAGAGCTTCATGATTAAAATATTTTGCCCCCTTTTAACAGTTTGAGAAGAAAGAAGATGTGGCTTTGGAGGCTTGGTGTCAAATTAAGCAGTAATAGAGCCGTAGAGGAATATAATAAATATGCATAAAGACACTAAAAAAAGCATTTCTAATAGGTCCATACCACAGGAATTTGCTATGTGTGAAATTGAAAGACTTCCTAGGGAAAATCCTTGGCCCATTTGCTTTTAAATTCACTTTTTATGCCCTTTTGTTAAAAAAAAAAAAAAAAAAAGTTTTAAGCTCCATTATTCCCTTGCAGAGGAATCTGATCAAAGGAACATTCTCAGAGCTCTGGAAAACCTTTGCTGAGGGCAGGTACCCACCGAGCCCCCTGCCAGCCGACAGTTAGGATAGAAGACATTGTTGCTCTGGTTTTACCTCCAAAGACCAAGGCTATCACCTCAGGCATAATCAATCAATGAAAAGAACTCAGAAATATTCATCAAGACCATATGGGCTAGGCTTAGCAGGGGAGAGAACTAAAAGATGGCAACAGGCCTGGGGGAGCTCATAGTTCAGCTGGGGACACTGGACGTCCATCTGTTGTAATGGGCAGGCCCACAGATTGGTTCGAGGAGCAAAGTCTGAGACGTTCCAAGGCTGAGAGCTGACTGCCCACAGGGATGACTTTTCTAAAGAGATGATCTAGAATGTCAAGAAGGAAGGCAAGGGCTCTTTGAGTGGAAGATGTTACCCCTGGAAGTTTGGAAATGGGTCTGCTGTGAATAAAGCTTCCTGCCATAGCGAGGGCAGTGCAGGGGCTCTAAAAGAGTGTTTTCAGAGCCAGTCTAAATTCTGACACCACTGTTGCTGCTTACAAGATGCATGTCCTTGGTTTTGCCTGCAAGTATCAATTTTCATCTTCCTAAAATATCAAGGAGGGGAATGATTGGAAAAGACAATGGAGATGAAAAGAAGCCTTTTACTCTTCAGAATATTCTATCTGTTCTAAGAAAGCCTGTGAATTTGCATGTGGTTCAACCTCTTTGCCCAAGATTTACTACGGTAGTGAAATTACTCCCTTGAAGAAAAGCTTCCAGAACTTTTCTTCTTATTCTTAGGTATTTGGTAACTTTGTACCATTTCAATAGCTTTATAAGCTGAGGAGATGTAGTGGATTTACTTAATGTTTTCTACATCTTAATTCAAACATTTAAGCTCTAAAAAAGTGTCTTAGACTAAAGATCTCCAAAAATGTTGTGTGGGTTCTGTTGGTACCTGAGAATTTGGGTAATACAAGGGGCCACTCTGCAAACAGACTTGACTCTCCGATAAATAGTCTTCGTTTTGTTTGAGATCTCTCATGAAGTAGGTAGATTTTTAGCTCTTGTGAGTCATATCACATTTATATAGCAAAAAGGAAAACAAATGAGCTAATATGACCCCTCTATTTTTCATCTTGCAGACCATGAGCTGAACTTTTATAGCTGATGTGTTGCTGAAGTTTGCCTATTTTCTTTTTATCTAGAGGCAAAGAAGTGAGAAAATAATGATTTATTGAGCAACTTCTACATGCTTTGTGCTAGGGGGCTTACAAGTGATTTTCTTATTTAGTTCTCAGAATGATGATCAAGGGTGATATCATTTTCATCGTCTACAAAATGGCATAATAGTAGTGCCTATGCCTCAAAGATGCCATTAGCTTATAATAAGATAATGTCTGTACAGTAGATTAGCTTAATGCTTTCCTCATAGCTATAACCATTACTATTATCATTTTAATTTTATTTACCTCACCAATGTTATCTAATTAGCAGGGGTTAGGATATAAGCATTCTTATAAAAAGGCCAAAAATAATTCATATCTATAAGTAAGATGGTGAAATTAGTTTATTTATTGCCTCTTACATGTATGAAATAGGCTTATATTCAAAGGCTTCTTCACAATTCAGTTGGATTTGGATGGATCCAAATTTAATTAGCATATGTCTAAGCTCAAATCTTGGTGTCTAATACTATTTGCCAGTAAAAGGATCCAAGGCTCTTTAGCAATGGTTGATTCTGTGTCTGGGAAGGAAATTTATAGGATGAGCCTGGATCATCTTGTAATGTTAGAAAGTAAGGGTATGCTCAAAACCAAAACCAAATCAAAACAAACCCCAAACTCAAACCCCACCATAATGATGAATGTATGTTGAAGAGACAAAGTAGCCAACTGAAAGAGCTCCCAAACTGGAACAATATGAATATGAAAATAAAATAGTATTGAATTACAACCAAAAGTATAAAATAAATATCCATGAATCCCTATTGACATAAATAAATGACTGAATAATTAAGTAAGTAAGGGAGAAGAGATAATCTGTACAGGAGAATTAAAAACAATTTGTGTAGATTCCTTGTCCTCAAGAAGGTGGAGTACAATTCCTCACACCTTAAATGCAGGCTGTGCATAGTGACTTCCTTCCAAAGAGCACAGTATGAAAAGGAGGAAAAGAGTAATTTTATAGTAAGTAAATTTGACAAACAGTACCTCATCCGAGTGGCCAAGGTCCACATCAACAGTGATAAGTCATGCTAATAGAAGCATACAAGAAAACCGTTAACTTTACCTCTGTGGTCTTCCTTCTAAAACCCATAACTCCAGTGTAATCATGACAAAAAGATCAGAAAAACTCTATGAAATACCTGTTCAGCACCACTCAAAACTGTCAAGGTCAGCAAAATGAAGGAAAGTCTGAGAGACTATCACTGCCAGGAAAAAACCCAATGGTACATGGTTAAATGTTGTGTGGTATCCTGGATTCTCCCCTGGCACAGGAAAAGCATGGTAGGTAAAAAATAAGGAAATCTGAATAAAATATGAACTTTAGTTAATAATAATTTATGAATATTGTTTCATTAATTGCTACAAATGCACCATTCTAGTATAAGAAGTCAGTAATAGGGGAAGTTGGAAATGGAGTACATGAACTTTCCATGTCATCTTTGCAATTTTTCTGTACATCTAAAACCATTCTGAAGATTTAATTATTTTCGCAAAAACTTGCTACAATTCATGTGCTTGTACTTGTGTCATATCCTAGATAAGAAGAGATCATGGATTTTTCTGAAATATATTTTGAGGGTGGAGAAGGCTATAATGATATGCTGGTAAGGAAGCAGATACCAATTTCTCATCTTTTTGGGTCATGGTTTGTAAACAGAGTACCATATATACTAAGTAACATGTAAAAGGAAAGCTAATGGTTTCTCCCACACTGTTAGTGGGACCTGTGCTGGGAAGAACAAAGGACTCTGTGAGCCTGGTTTCAAGGTCTTGCTTGAATCCTTTATCTTCAGAGTTGTTCTCTGAGCAAATGTGATCATGGCTGTGAAAGTGATTTGTGAAGTGCAGCAAGCTCCCCCAAATCACAGCTCTCCCATACTCAGGACAAAAGTTTTAGGAATTCCTCCCAGAGAACTACTGGGGCGGGATTGTGATAATCTTGGCTTCCCCAACAAAAGCCCCTGTACTCTGCTTTGTGGACTAATGGGATTTGAGGGTAAGCTTTCAGAGCAGGTGGGCATCACAGTCATGCAGTGATTCAGGACTAAGGAGTTTGTTTGAGAATCGGAATGGGGCCAAGGCAGGGACAATATGATTCCCATGATCAATAGAGGAAAGAGAGCTCTTGGCCAGTATGCTGGCCTCGAAGAGAGAGGATTAAAATGTGTGGGAGCTCACCAAAGAAGAGTTGTGCTGGATTGGGTGGGAGGAGGCGTGATTGGTAAAAGAAGAAGAAAAGTTATAGATAACTTTAAGGAGGATAAATGGGAAAAAATTAATATCATTTAAAAGGAGTAGAGGTCCAGAGAGGAAAGTATATTGTGGGAGGGAGAGTTCAAAGACATGTGGAAGGTTGAGGTGCGGTTGGGATATTCAGGTAGGGACTACTGCTGGCGCCTGGAGCTAGGGCCTGAACTTGGAAACCAAACTGGAAATGTGGGTGAGGGAGGTAATTCTGAGATTCATGAAAGGGTTGTGTAAATAGGGAGCACTTTCTGATGAAGAGAGACAGGAGCAAAGGTCAGGAGAAGCTCCTGAGGGATGCTCACACTGGAAAGACACAGGATGGGGAGGAGCTTCATTGCACACTGTGTCCCCCAGGGTTCCATAGCTGTCTCCATGTCACATGCTGAGCTGGGTCACCAACTATGTCTTGGTGCTGTTTTGCTAAAATTGTTTGGCTAAATCTGGCCTATGAAGAGCTGGAGACGACCAGCTAGTAGGGATGATCTGTGGGAAGCCTCAAGTTCCCATGAGGAAAGTTATTCTTTTGCCTGAGGACCTATTTCTGCAACGGCTCCGATAGGGCCATCATATATTTTTATCATTCGAATCAGGACACTTTTTGAGAGAGGAGTGAAGTACTATTAATAGTTACAGCAGGAGAACATGAGGAAGCCAGGGCTGTCCCAGGCAAACCTGGATGCATGGTTAAATGACATATCAAAATGTTTACAAGACCAGGGGAAAGTTTTGCCCAAACCAGGTTGTTTATATCAAGATCCTTTGGATGAGTGGGACACCTGGGTGGCTTAGTACGGTCAAGCATCTGACTCTTGGTTTTGGCTCATGTCAAGATCTTTGGGTTGTGAGATTGGGCCCAGAGTCAGGCTTTTTGCTCACTGGAGAGTCTGCTGGAGACTCTCTCCCTCTGCCCCAACCCCCCCAAATAATAAATAAATAAATATTTAAAAAATATATCTTTGGATGAATGAATGGACTCCTCAACCGTCCTTTCTCATTTTTCTCAAAGAGCTCTGCATAGATTGACCCCTGCCTGTATTTGGCTGACACTTATTTTTAAATGGTCTTGTATTTACCCAGATATGTCAGTATTGAATATTTTTTCATTGAATGTGAAACAGAATGAACATCTCTAACATTTGATAATTTTCTCATATCCTAATGAGAAACTTGGAAACCAACTGGAAATGTGGGTGAGGGAGGTAACTCTGAGATTCATTTCAAAGAGCAGCCCTTTGAGGATGAGCTAATAAGTGGTTCAACGTGTGGGGATGAAAGAAGTTCAGAAAGCTTAGTGGGAAGAAGGAGGTGAATTGAGGAGAGAATACCTATTCTCTCTTTTTTTGGTGTGTTGTTTAACTCTCTGGCACTTTTAACTTATAAGGCACTGGTATAATTTTCTGATAATTCACAAAGTTCCTACCTAAAGCTTTCTTTTTTCCAGCTCCACATATTATAACCCAATTAGACACATTTCATGGGCTGCAATTGATAATTAGCCATTACCCTTTTACATGTCAACATTGAAGGGAGCTGGTTGCCAAAAAAAAAAAAAAAAAAAAAAAAGAGCAGTCAATGTTGAAGAGAGATGATTGCCAAAAATAAGCACGATCAGCTGAGCCGACAGTGTTGACAAACTACTGAGGTGAGTGGAATGGATAACAGCTTAGCCAGTTGCCCTCTTCAGCAGTGAGGTATATACCAGGTTACTGAAAGCAAACTTTAATATGAGAAGGCCTTTTATTCCTCATAAAATGTACTAGATTAGAGGAGAGTGGAAGTGGTCTTAAAAAGTGCAGTGCCTTCAAGCACTGCTCTTGTACGAGAGCTCTCTCTCCATAGGTTTGTTATCTCTGATGCATCCTGTTGGTATCTGACCTGGAAATTAAAGTTCCTGGCAGGCAGGACAGTTTTACTTGAAGCTTTAGGTAATTTGGTGGCTTAATCGATGGATCATTGTGATTATCAGGTGACCACTATCTAAATGACATCTGGTATACTTGTAGAGTGGTTAAGTGGGATTTGGCTTCAAGAATTTAGAATATTAGGTGGGCTAAGTTATATATCTCATTTTAGAACATAGTGTGATGGTTAGTTTTATGTGTCCACTCGACTGGGCCACAGGTTGCCCAAGAATTTGGTCAAACATTATTCTGGGTGTGTCTGGGAGGTTGTTTGTAGATGAGATCAACATTTAAGTTGGTAGGCTGGGTAAAACAGATCCCTCTCCCTAATCTGGGTGGGCTGCATCCAATCAGTTGAAGGTCTGACTAGACCAAAAAAGCTGACACTTCTGGGAATAAGAGAGAAATCCTCCCGCCTGACTACATTCAAGAGGCAACACTGAGATTTCCTCTGCCTTTGGACTTGGACTGAAAGGTCAGCTCTTCCTGGGTCTTGAGCTTGTGGACATTCAGCCTGGAACTACATCACTGGCTCTCCTGGGTCTCAAGCTTGCTGATTATAGATCATGAGACTTGTCAGCCTTCACAACAACGTGAGATAATTCCTTATTATCTATCTATCTATCTATCTATCTATCTATCTATCTATCTATCTTCTATCTATCTATCTCTCCATCCATCCATCCATCCATCCATCCATCCATCCATCCATCCTTCTAATTGCTTCTATTTCTCTGGAGAACACTGGCTAATACAGATGGCATTAGTTTGCAAGGGCTGTCATAACAAACTATTACAGACTGGGTGGCATAAACAACAGAAATTTCTTTTCCTACAGTTCTAGAGGCTGAAAGTCTGAGATCAAGATGTTGACAGAGTTGGTTTCTCCTGAGGCCTTGCTCCTTGGCTTGTAGATGGCCACCTTCTCCCTGTGTCTTTACATCATCTTCCCCCTGTACATTTCTGTGCCCTAATTTTCTACTCTTACAAAGATACCAGTCATATTAGATTAGGGTCCACTCTTAGTGGCCTCATTTTAACTTAATTATCTCTTTAAAGAGCCTGTTTCCAACTACAGTTGCATTCAGAGGCACTTCAGGTGAAAGCTTCAATATATGAATTTAGAGGGAGAGGGCACAATTCAGCCCACAACAAAGACCCTCTGTATGGATTCATGAGCTTCAAAGTCAGACTTTGATTCTTTAAAAGGAAGTACTGGGAATGGCTTACATAGAAGAGAGAGAGAGAGAGAGAGAGAGAGAGAGAGATTTTTAATCAGGGGGATTATGAGGCCAAACAACATTTTCTTTAGAAGTCTGTGTTATTGTTCTTAATAGAAACGGTTGAAAGGATAAGAGTGGTTGAATAACTCTAGAGATACACAGCAAGCGAGTAGTGGATATAAAAAATTGCCTTTAGATTCCTAAATCATAAGTAGAGAAATTGTAACAGATTGCTCAAGGGCATCTCAGCCTAAAAGTAAAGGTTTTTAACTGTGTAGTTCGTCTGTGAACTTCCTGCCAGAAGACTCTTACTGAATGGGACACATACATTAACCTCTTGTATGAGTTAGGACGCGTCAACCAGAGGCGACAGAAAGCTAACTCATTATACTTACGGAAAAAAGGAAATTTATTGTCAGGAATCTGGGTATTTTGTGGAAGATGAGAACAATCAGGTAACAGGAAAGATAAGGAGGCTTCTAGCCTCAGAAATGACTAGAAGCAGTTATTCAAACGTCATTAGGATGGGTCTTTGCCTCCAAATGGTGTTTCTTGCTGCCCTTGGCTTCATTCTTCTCTCTCTTTCTCCTTTTCTTCCCCTCTTTCTCCACCAGGTTAGAGAACAACAACCAACAATTCCAAAACATTAGCCTACCCAGACAATCATGGACTCTGTGATATCTAATTAATACATTCCTGAGGAGGATTGTGATTGGCTCCAATGGGCTCAGACCATTCAAGTGTCTGCCCCTGGACCAATGAACTGTGGCTGCTTTCACAGTGGGAGTGAGGGAGGAGGCTGCCAGATAAGGGAGGACAAGATGAACAATCCTCTTGTTATCCTTTATGTCTTGTCTTCCTAGTTTTTATACCTTTTAGAAAAAATGCCCTTTATATTATTTATGGTTTATTTGGGGAGTGTTCAACTTTTGAATGAAAAAAATTCAAACTATAAACGATTTGATTTCTATAAATTAGAGAAGATTCTGGATGGTCAAGACACCTGGAAAGTGTCAGATTTTGCTACAAGCAAACTAAAAGAACCCACATCAGCAGCAGTGGAGAATCTAGTCTTCAAGGTGCTTTCAAAAAGCAAAAGTGACTTAAGTGTTTGCAGAAATAAACATCTGATGTATGTTAGGGTGACATATCAGTAGGATGCCCAGATGTTTTGTTACCTAATCCAGGACAGGTTTGAAAGTAAAAAGGAGGCACTATTAATAATTTTGCAAGGAGAATATGAAAACATGTGCACTACCCATCTATCTCTTCTTGCAAGTTGTCTACTTTTCCCATTAGAACCCCTAACATATTAATCATAGTGATTTTAATTCCCCTGTATAATTCCAATATCTATGTCATATCTGAGTCTTTTTTCTGATGCTTTCTTTGTCTCTTCAGACTGTTTTTCATTTCCTTTTTAGCATGTCATGTAATTTTTGGCTGAAAGCCCAAGGGGTTGGTTAATAGAAACAGAGGTAAATAGGTCTTGAGTGATATTTTATGCTAATTTGGCAAGGCATTGGGTGGTGTTTAATGTTTGCTGTAGATGCAGATGTCAGAAACTTCAAATTCCTTTAGGGACCTTGTTGGCTGTGGGCTTCTGGAAGTACTCCAGGGAAGAGTCTGTATCCTATAATTCTTTCTACTGCATTCCACTCTTTATATTGATCCTTTTGGTCTGGTGGTTAGGTATGTGGGAGATGAAGCATTTTGTAATCATATGGTTAAACCTCAGTTTTCCAGTAGGCTTGTGTTGCAGGGCTATGAACTTCATGAGTGTTTCCTAACAGTTTTTACCCACCCCCTGCCCATTCCTGTCTAGATGAACCAGGATGACTGGGATGGGAAGTTGTCTTACCCCTAAGTGGGATACTACCCCTCTGGTAGTCTTTTCTCCTGGCTTTTGCTATGGAGAATATAGATAATGGCTATGTTCTCCTTCTTCCTGTCAGAGCATTAGGGGATCTTTCTTGGATCTTTACTATTAAAATCTAGTGCGGCTCTGAGAGGTAAAACTAATAAAATGTGGTGACTGTGGCCCCTAAGAATTTTTCACTCTTATGCTAGTGTACCTGGTCTCCAGTAATTTGTCAAGATTATCATTTGTTTCTATCATCTTGTGGCTCTGGTGGCTTCTGTTCCAGGTAAATAGATCTCTGTTATAGCTCTCTGGATTCACCCATCTCTCTAGATTTTAGGTCTTGGTTTGCCCTGAAATCTCAGCTCTTTGATGGGTCCATGAAAAGCCATTGATTTTCAGGCTTTTCAGCTCTTTCTGATTATAAAGAGAAGAGTGACAGCTTCTAAGTTCTTTATATGTTGGAGCTAAAATCAGAAGTTCCTGAACCTAGAAGTCTTTATATTCTCATGATAAACTATGTATCCAAAGTAAAGACATTTTTTGATAGGCAAGGATTCAGGTGTTTTACTATCCAGAGAGATAATCTGAAAAAATATATATACTCCAGTAGTTACAAGGGAAATCAGACTTCTATTTCTCAGAGAATGGAGTAGACATACTTTTCACTATTCTCCCTACTAAGCACAACTACAAGTCTTAGACAGTAAATATAAAACAAATGTAAGAAGACACCAAAAGCTGAAGAAAAGAACGTAGGCCAATGAAGGACCTCAAGACTCTCTCTCTTTTTTTTTTTTTTTGCCTCATCTATGCCAGGAATTGAAGAAGTTGGCAACTCAGTAACACAGTAGGAGAAGACCAAAAAAAAAAAAGAAAAAAAAGAGTCATGACCAAAGCCTGCTCTGTCTAGTGAGCGGAAGGTCCAGGATGAGGCAGTCAAGTAAGACAGGAAACTTTTAGACAATAAATAAATCCTGAAACCCTTAGTTTTATTTTAACATTGATGTGCCTGTTACAAACCTTGACAGTGACCATGTAAAGTTAATGATATGTTGGACAGAGGGGCAAGGGAGGCAGAGGTTGGGAGGGTGAGAGGAGACACAATGGCAAAAGTGGGGGCCTTAATTCTCTCATCCCCCCATATTGTCTAACGTTAATGGGCCATGATATTGTGTAAAGCCAATGATTCAAAGATTCACAATGGATAAGATTTGTGAATATAACTTCTAGAATAAAAAAAAACCCACACAACTGGTAGAAATACAGAAGACATAGTATTGGAAGCAGCATAAATGAACCGAGTCCCTCATTTTCATTGCAGAGAGTCAATCTATCATGCTTGAAGTCAGCAAATTAAAAATTAAACTATATGCATCCACTCAGTATCATGGAAGAAAGAATTGCACAAGAGAATTACTGAAGAATTACACAAAAGAAGGAGTTACCTCTGAGGAGTAGAACTCTTGGTTGCAGAGGGGGAAGGAAAAGTTATTTTTTAACTTTTGAGCCAGTCTAGTACTATTTGAATTTGTCTTACGATATGGATAGATTTCTCTTTACATTTATTTAAGTTATTAAAAACAGAAAGGAAAAGTTCCCTAAAGGTTTCCAAGATCCCAGAAACATTTATGAATTAAGGCCTAAGTCAAAGTACCTGACAAGTAGGTTTTTGGAGGACAGTTCGTTATAAGCTCATGGGTGCTTTAGCCCTGAAACAGTGGCAGTAGGATATATATTCTGATTTCAGAGATAACCCCAGGATTTGAAACTCCTCCTACTCCTCACTATATATATATATATATATATATATATATATATATATATATATGCTAATCAGAGTGTCATATCAGCCTCCCAAGAAATTAGTCTTTTTGAAGGCTCATGACTTAAGCCAGAAAATGGATTTGCTGCTAGGAATTGAGACAAATGTCAGGAAGGTTCACTGGATTCTAAACCCAGAGAAGGGAAGGGTGTATCTTGTCTAACAGTGGTCAGCTGCAGGGGGTTTTGGCATAGCGTGGTCATTCCTGGTTACAATTAGAGAGACACACAAAGAGCATGGAGGTGATGTGGATAGGAGGGCAAAAGTTTAGTTTCACCATCTAGTCCTAGGAGAGATCCAGGACACTGAGCTTAAGCTACTATTGGAAAGAAGGCAACTGATGTATGACTTGCAGCCAAGTGATCCTAGCAAAGCTCTGCAAAGACGTGTATAGGGCGAGAGCTTGCAGTATGGGGCAGGAGAGGGTATGGAAATGATGGAAGATTCCATCACAGACCTTTTTTTGAGAAATGGGAGCTTCCCCATTTGGTGGAGCCTCACAGTTATTAAAGACCACTCAAAGTTTGCCTTAGCAGATGTTTGGAAGTTTTTCAGTGTGTCTGGAACCATGGTGAACAAGGAGGTGAACAAGGAACACATGTATGTATGCACAAACACGATGTGCACAGAACCTCATCTTGGTCAGTATTGGGGTTCCTGAGGAGATTACGTATTGACTTTGTCTTCCGAATTCTGCAACTGGGAGTCTCAAAGAGAGTCTGTCAGTTGCTGGATTACATTGTGAAGTGAACCTGAGGCCCAAATGGGCTTCCCCTCCATTCTCTCTCTGGCTTCTTATCAACCTCCCATTGAACCCACAACCCAGACCCAGAAAGACTCTTTCTCACTGGCTGGCTACATGGAGGAGGGGAACTAGTGTACAGTTAATATGCAAACAGGCCAGAGAGTGGGAGTGATGGAGAGAGATGGGCAGAGCCTCAGCTACTGGGCATCAGTGCTCCATCCCAATTGGCCCAATTAGACAAATGACCCCTCCTTACAGGGAAGAGGAGTAAGGGGATAGGGATGAGGGCAATGAGTTTCCCCCATGTTCTTCCAAAAGGGAAGATTTTTCTGTTTTAATTGCCTAGTCAGGTGTAGGGAAGGAAGATTTTTTTCTCAACCCTTTTAGGGTCCCTGCCTGGGTCTGAAAATGACCCTGACAAAGATAGATCAACAAGAGAAAAACATTCAAATCTTAGTGTATTTTTACATATCTATGGGAGCCTTCATAAGAGAATGAGGATCTGGAGAAATGACCAGAGCGGGAAGCTTTTATACCTTTTAGGCAAAAACAAAAACAACAACAAAAAAACACATTTGTGCAATATGGACAAGACAAAGGGATTTGGCTAGGGTTAGTGAATGGTGAAAAAGTAATTGAGAAGGTAAAGGTTAATTTAACAAAGTTTGTACAGATTTCTTGACCCTCAATTCCCCATCTCTGGTGTTAAGAATGTCTTCCTTTCTCCTTGTACAGGGTACATACCTTTCACAGGAGAGTTTTATGGTCTGTTTCAGAGAACAAGGGTGGCGAGTGGTTGGAGAGGTCAGAGTGAACTTCTTGCTACTACCACTTAAAAAAATTCCTTCAAATTAAGATATTTAATATGCCAACGTGCCATATTTTGGGGTAGCATGTCCTGAGCCCCATCACAGGGCACCTAGGGAGAGATACGGGGTCCCAGAACCAAGAGTTGGCTGTATGCTGAGACTTTGAGCTCACTTGTCTTGTACATAGATGATATCTGTGAATTAGCTCTGCTGATTGGTAAAGGACATTCACTTCTTTCCCCAGAAAGGCAATAAGAGAGAGTTGAATATTTTCAAAAATGATAAAGACTAAGTCGAGATCAGAATCTAGAATGTTTTGCTTTTTCACTTCATGCCTGAATCAACCAAACCCTAGACAGTTGAAAACAAGGGGGTCTTCTTCCTTTTTCATTTTTTTAAAAAGGTTTTTATTTATTTATGAGAGAGAGAGAGAGAGGCAGAGACATAGGCAGAGAGAGAGAGGCAGGCTCCATGCAGGGAGCCTGATGTGGGACTCGATCCTGGGACTCCAGGATCACGTCCTAAGCCAAAAGCAGGCTCTTAACTGCTGAACCACCCAGGCATCCCACCTTTTCATTTTTGAGTTGACATTGCACATGCCACCAAGGAATAAAACTAGCACCTTCATTTTTATATTTTAATCTTGTAAAGAAAATGTAAAGAGAAAGTAATTGCTTACTTAATATCATTAGATTTGGAAGGTTAACTCCCAAAATGTGTAAGGTAAGACCACTAATTAAGTGAAAAAAAAAAAAAGGATTTCTGTTGGCTTATATATCCTATTAAAGCCTTTTCTATGCTTTTAAATATTAATAGCATTGATTGGTAGTAGGATGGCTAATAAAATAATATGTGTTAACATTTAGGACAGAAAAAAATATTATTTACAATAGAAAGAGTAAATAAATTATTCTTACATGTCAACTCTAGTCTGCTGTTTACAGCTTATTAGGATGCTGCCTTGAGAAGGATTCTGAGCTCACATGTGAGACTGAAAAGTTGTGCCTGCCAAAGCTAGGAAGAGGCAGTGTTAATATCATGTTGTTGTTATTATTATTATTTTTAAAGATTTATTTATTTATTTTAGAGGGAGAGAGAATGTGTGTGTGTGCAAGCAGTGGGGAGGGAGGGGCAGAGGAGGAGAGAGAGTGAGAATCCCAGCTGAGGATGGAGCCTGACTTGGGGCTGGCTCAATGCCAGGACGAACAGAAAACAATGTATGCTCAACTGACTGAGCCACTGGCACCCCAGTATCATGTTATTAACTGTCTCTGGTTTGGGAGAACCACGTGAGACAATTCTATCAACTGTTTTCTATCAGATTCTGTATCTTTTTCTTCATTTGTAAAATGAGAGAGTTAGACTGGATTAAGTGTTTTTCTCAAGTTGTGGGATAAGAGGCTTCAGTCTGATGGGGGAGGATTGTGGAAGCCCAGGGAGTGGTTACTGGCCTCCTACCCCTCCTTTAGGCAGAGCACATTTATTCTTTTATGCTTTTATGTTTTACATATTGTCTTTCATATCAGCATTGGTTTGAACAGGTGTTCTTCAGGTAATAAGGTTCGAAAACCAGTGGGTCTCTAAGATTTCATCAGTTGTTCTATGGTTTATTTTCTCTTTGTTCCTCGGCCCTGCCACTCTCCTCCTCCACCCCCCTCCCTCCCATCACAGTAGTGCTGGGTAAGCCAGAAAGAAACTTCTCAGAAGTGTAGTACTTATGTTGGGCCCTGAAGGATGAGTAGGAGTTCTCCATGTGGGGTGTATATATGTGCGTGTGGTTATTCCAGGATAGTATTATCTCTAAATGAGCTATAAATCCAAGGCCAAAGAACACAGACTACCATTCAGAGAGAGAGCTGTCACTAGCTGCCAGGATGTCCCTCAATGGATGGCCACAGTATGGGGCATTTGTGAAAGCCCAGAGTCATTCTCAGACAATGACTTGGGCTGTTCTAAGATGAGATACATAAACCAAAACATAAGTTTATTGAATTACAGAGGACTTATTAATTGTTAAGTCCTGGATTATTCCAATCTCCTTCAAGTCCATAAAACAAATTGGTAATCAGAAGACAGGTGAGCATGGGAGAGTTGCTTTCAGTGGAGCCTTCATCCTGGCCGCTGGAAGGTCCCCTGAGCCTCCCCGGACCACCGAGAGTCCTCCTCCCTCACCTGCCCTGGCCTGTGCTGACTGACCCCTCATAGATTATTGCCCTAGATTCCTTTCCAGGTACACAGAGACTATGTAGTTAGCGTCTCAATGACTTTTGAAGGTTCCTGAGCCTGGCAGTGGGATGGCCACTGACTTTCCTGCCCCTCACTACGACAAGGGGGCTTGATATTTTCATTCACGAGGCACCTTATTGCTTCTCTGCATTGGGCTCCCAGTCTTTTATGTTGCCCTATTTACCCTTTTCTGCGAAAAATCAAAAGTTGGCTCTTTTCTCAAGAGAAAAGAGATCAGGTGACATGTTCACTTCCCTCTTTCAGGAGCCTGTGTGCCTCGGTCCCACCTTCTGTTCAGGTGAGCAGAGACTGCATCTGACAATGGCTGGAGGGTATTGCTGCCCTGCTTGTTCTTGGAATTCCTGGCTACTTTTCTCTCTGTCCCAAATAGAACAATATCTCTAATTTGAGTGGTTAGTCCCATTTAAAGGAAGTGATGCAAACTTTCACCTTATCAATTTTGATGGGGCCCTCTTTTTAGGGAGCTGTGCATGCCATATATGACAAGGTATAATCCCACAATTCTGGAGTTTGGGGTGAAAACAATAACTTAACTACAATTTAAAAGAGGATAAGGCAGAGTTTGAGTTTTGGCCAAAGGGTTTCCCTGATTGGGAGATGGCAAATCTGGCTGGGAGCCTCTAAGGGGGCTGCTTCCATCGGGAATCATACTGGGTCCCCAGTTACTGGGGGATGTGAGTGCGTACATTCACTGAATATGTATTTAATCCATTGCTCATGCTGTTTCAGGCACTGTGCTGATGCTGTGGATATTCAGACACACATTGGCTCCTTTTCTGTTTCCCAGCCTCGAACACTTGCCAGACTGCCCCTGGCTCCTCTGGCATTGCATTTAAGGCACAGAGGGAGCTAAAGGGTGGGAAGATTCTTACTGACTAAAGGGAGGCACAATAGCGATGCCTCAAAGACACCCGTGTACTAATCCCCAGAGCCTGTGAATACATTATAGCTGGAATCAGGGTTGATAATCATCTGACCTCAAGAGGGGGCGATTATCCTGAATCACTCAGGTGGGTTCAGTGTAATCACAACAGTCCTTATAAGAGGAAAAGAAGGGCAATAGAGAGTCCAAGCGATGTGATACGAGGCAAACTGACCCTTGCTGCCTTCGAGGGTGGAAGGGAGTTCAAGAGCCTCGGAATGCCGGTGGTTTCTAGAAGCTGGAATAGGCAAGAAGCTCTAGCCTCTTTCCTAGAGCTTCTCGAAAGGAACGCAGCCCTGCTGACACCCTGATTTTTAGCCCATGGAGACTTATTTCAGACTTCAGACTTTTATAAACTGTAAAATAATACATTTGTGTTATTTTAAGCCACTAAGTTTGCAGTGGTTTTCTACAACAGCAGCGGGGAGCTAGCACAGTGGTACACTACGCTCATTCTGCGTGAGCTGGCCTTTGCATTCCGTGGGCTTGGCTACTAACAGCTGATTCTTCCTCTGATGAGGCTGCTTTCCTGTTTCTTTCTGCCCCCAGAGAATTCCTCCTCCTTCCCCACACCCTTTCCTCCCAACCCCCCAACACATACATCGACTAGCAATTCCTCACGTGTTTTTCCCTTGTTATGGCGAATGCTTGTTTCAGTTGGTGAAAGGGCTTGGGGCTCCTTTCTCAGATCTTGGGCATTTCAAACTTAGTTTTCAGAGGTCTTCATTATTAGTGACCCTTTTGAGCCCCCTTCTTCATGTGGCCTGGATATAGTCAACAGGAAACACTCATGCCTTTGCCCCAACGAACTTTCTGGGTGCGTGCTGTTCTAGTGCGGCGTCTCTTCTCCACCACCAGAGAAGAGCAGTCCGTGTTTTTGCGTTTCTTAAGAGTGAATCAGACATCAGACTCCCGTGTCCCCCATTGAGGGGACACTTAGGAAGCTCTCCAACTGGTTCTTACAAAGTCCCTTTCCCCAGCTTGAGGTGAGGGATGCCTGACCCTTGGAAGTGTAGACCAGAGCATACCCACAAGTCTCTGAAAAGAGACCCTTTCTCCCTGTCATTTCCACTCATGATCCTTTTATACCCTCAGTGTGAGTGAGGGCTTTGGAGTTGCAAAGTGTCCATTACACCTTCTTGAAAAGTCCTGCTTGGTGATCTCAAAGTTTGTTACGGAATGTGAGGGTAGTCAGCATCCTAATGTTCTAACATATAATAATAACAAAAACAAAATACTAGTAATATTTATGGGTTGCTTCAGATGGCCTGGGCACTGTGGTAAGAACACTCTAAGAATTACCCTGTGGAATCCTCAGTAGAGCCTTACAGGTAGGTGCTAACATGCTCTTGTCACTGTGAAGGAAGAAAAAGCACTAAGAGTTCAAGTCATTTTCTTTTTTTTTCAAGGCCATGCAGCCAGTTAAGTAATAGAACCAGACCTGCATGCTGAGAAATCACATGCAAGCTGCTCCCTTCATGGGGATGACCTGTCCTTCCTCGACATGTCCCCATCTCTCTCTATTCTTCACAGCCCCCTTCAGGAACCTCCTCCAGGAAATTTCCCTGATGACTGGAACCTTTGCTACATGTCCTCTTCTCTCTCTCTCTCTTTCGTGAACTTCAATCACTGCATGACACGGACAGTTTGCCGATGGCTTTATGCATATCAGTCTGGCCTCCCAAGCCAGAATAAAAAATGCCCATAATAATGCCAACGTCTCCTGGAGAACAAGTGACAGCTTGTAGCCCACATTCAGACAGACCAGAAGCATTTCTCACTGCCCGAAGCCAGGGATCTGGACGGACGTGGCTCTGCCGTGCTTGCCCACACCAGACTCTGTTACCCCAGAGGCCACTTCTCTGGGCCTCTAAGAGTTCTGTCTCTGGGTTGGCGTGGCCTTCCAGTCTTCTTCAAGAAAAACTGGTGGTTTTCTTGGAAGACAGATACCATTTGCCTCAAAGAGGCATTCACATCTCTTATTTGCTGACAGGAAACTGCCTAGAGATGTGAACCGAAGTCCTCCCTCCCTGACCCTCTGCTCATGCCAAGGGCCTCCTGTGATGTTAGTGCAAATCCTTTTCTGTAAGGAAAACACCATAGGAGAGGGCATGTTGGCCTCACAGTGCCTCAGAGCAAGTGTGGGAGACCTAAGCCCTTTCCTGGCACAGGGGTCTTCCTGGCATTGTGGCCTGGTGTCTGGGGCCTTGACTCCTCCTGCCAATCTTTCAGATCTTCCATTTTCCACAAACCCTCTGCTCCTCTCCTTGCCTTCCCACTCTCAGCAGGAAAACAAAGCCATCAGAGGGCACCTCCATCCCTCACTGCCTCCACTGCTTGTGCTCTGCTCCTGTTGCAACAGTGAAAATCCCTACTCTTGCCTCAGCCAATCCTCCTCACCACTCCCTTCCCACAAGCTGGGTTCTGTGGCCTCCTGGCCTCTCTGGGTCCTGTTGTAACAGCTCATGGCACTCCTCTTGTCCATGCCCTCCATCCCCCCAAGGACTCCCAGTTAAGCACACTTGCTTCATCACTTCCCATTGCTCTTATAATGAAGGTGGAAGACCTTCACGTCACTGGTGAGCCCATGCGTGGTTGGTTCACCTCCCAGACTCATTTTATTTTACTTTATAATTTTTTTTATAATAAATTTGTTTTTTATTGGTGTTCAATTTGCCAACATACAGAATAACACCCAGTGCTCATCCCGTCAAGTGCCCCCCTCAGTGCCTGTCACCCATTCACCCCCACCCCCCACCCTCCTCCCCTTCTACCACCCCTAGTTCGTTTCCCAGAGTTACGAGTCTCTCATGTTCTGTCTCCCTTTCTGATATTTCCCACACATTTCCTCTCCCTTCCCTTATGTTCCCTTTCACTATTATTTATATTCCCCAAATGAACGAGAACATATAATGTTTGTCCTTCTCCGATTGACTTATTTCACTCAGCATAATACCCTCCAGTTCCATCCACGTCGAAGCAAATGGTGGGTATTTGTCATTTCTAATAGCTGAGTAATATTCCATTGTATACATAAACCACATCTTCTTTATCCATTCATCTTTCGATGGACACCGAGGCTCCTTCCACAGTTTGGCTATTGTGGACATTGCTGCTAGAAACATCAGGGTGCAGGTGTCCCGGCGTTTCATTGCATCTGTATCTTTGGGGTAAATCCCCAACAGTGCAATTGTTGGGTCGTAGGGCAGGCCAGACTCATTTTATACCAAGATCCTCCTGTCCTCTCAGCCTAGAAATTTCCTCCCCGCCCCCCTGCCGTCTTCTTCCCCCAGACTAGTTAATTCTCACTTTCTTCAGATCTCAGCTCCATCGTTGCTTCCTGAGAACCTCTCTGCCTGGGTCACGTCCTCCAGTTGTCTGTTCCTATGACAGTGTACCTGTGTGGCATCGGAGTGAGGTTACAGTTATTTGGTGCTTATTGTTTTATTCCTCTCTTTTCTCCACTGACTATACTTTAGACTTTTCCAAGGCAAACATTGTATCTGTGACTCATGTAGGTTCATCAAAGGCATTACATTAATTATTCTGACTTATATTTATTAAGCCCCTATTATATGCTTGGTCAATTATAATTGCCATGGGATACACCATAAGAGATGGGGCCAATCCAGGTGCTTGAGACCCAGGGCATCTACAATTTGAAGGGCCATCTTACAGAAAAATAATAACAGATCATGGATATAAATTGCCTGTAGCCCTTTGAGAGAGGCCCCTGCTACTCGGTGCCCCTGAAGTGTAAGCTTCATTAGCCTGATGATGAATAAGCTTCTATACAGAGTACAGCATTTGTTCAAAAGTGGGCTGATTGGCCTGGGTTTGGCTGCTGATAGAGGAGAATCTGTGGGACGGGCGTCTGCAAAGAGCAGAGCCATTCTGGGCTGTTGGATGCACTGGCCTCCCCTCTGAGTGAACGAGCAGCAGGAAGCAAGAGGCCAAAGCCTTTCTCTCTTCCCCTCCCAAATATTTATTTATTTATTTATTTGAGAGAGAGAGAGAGAGAGAGAGAGAGAGAGAGAGAATGCATGAAAGGGAGGAGGAGCAGTGGGAGAGAATCTCAAGCAGATCCTGCACGGAGTGTGGAGTCTGATATGGGGCTCAGTCCCATGACCCTGGGATCTTGACCTGAGCTTAAACCAAGAGTTGGACACTTAACTGACTGAGCCACCTAGGCACCCCTAAAGCTCTTCTCCTTCTTTCTTTCTCTCTCTCTCTCTTTTTAAAGATTTTATTTATTTATTCATGAGAGACAGAGACACAGGCAGAGGGAGAAGCAGGCTCCATGCAGGGAGCCCGATGTGGGACTCGATCCCAGAACTCCAGGATCACTCCCTGAGCTGAAGGCAGATGTTCAATCACTGAGCCACCCAGACTTCCCTAAAGCCCTTCTCTTTTAAGAGCACCAGCACTGCTTCTTGGTTGAGACCAGGAATTAAGAGCATGCAGTGGTATCCAGGGCTCTAGCTGCCAGGAAATTTTTTTTCTGGACTCCATGATATAGACTTTCCTAATAAGCTCCAGGAATAATTCCCCTTAAAGACTCCATTTTTCGTTAGCTGCTTGGCGCTCTGTGACCAGCCCTCCCTCCCTGTTCCTTACATGGAGTGTCTCCTCCTCCACCCCAGCCCTGCTTCACTCCACTTCCTCTTCTTCCTCCTAACACCCCAGAACCAGCCTTGAAACCTTCACACACCTGAAAGGGGAGTTC
The DNA here is from genome assembly GCF_011100685.1 of Canis lupus familiaris. Taxonomy (NCBI): domain Eukaryota; kingdom Metazoa; phylum Chordata; class Mammalia; order Carnivora; family Canidae; genus Canis; species Canis lupus. The sequence continues at coordinate 59,501,700 of NC_049229.1, read as the reverse complement.
AGAAATAGTCGATCAACTTGGTTCCCAAAGGAAAGGGTTTGGGACCAAATGAGCCATGTCTGCTTCCCAGCTCTTGGTTTTCTTATGTCCTGAGAAGATACTTGACCTTCTTCACCTTCCTGATGGGACAAGAGTAACTACCTACAGGTTTATTTTTGATTTTCCAAAATCTATAGTTGAAATTCCTAAACTTTCTTTTTTTTCTTTTTGGAACAGACTGCTATCTGTTCTCCCATGACTTCTTAGGAACCGCCAATGCATACGAAGTTGTATGGCTTTTTTTTTTAGAAGATTCTCTCCTCCTTTCCTTTCCAGTTTATGAGAAATCAACAGGAGGGAAATGTGGAACACAGAGGGAAAGAGGGAGGGACATGCAAACTTTAAAAAATCGAGTTCTTCATCATACTTGAAGAACTGGAGATTCCCATGGAATGTGGATGTAATCTGAAAGCGAAGCAAGGTTCAGCACTTGAGACCATGGGTGCTGGGGTTCATCCTTGTCTGGGTGATGATGGGCTTTTGCCCTCTGGTGTTCCAGGCCCTTCCTTGCCTGCTCTTTTGTACCATTAGAGTCACTGACAGAACAGAAGTTTTAGTTTCTTTTTAATTATAACTATAGATAAGGTTTTCCTCAGATACTATAGTGAGTTGAATGGTGACCTCCCCGAGTCATCTCCTCTACAGGGTATATCCATAGCTTAATCCCCAGAATTCGTTCATGTGACCTTATTTGGAAAAAGTGTCTTGCAGGTGTAATTAAATTAAGGTTCTCAAGATGAGATCATTCTGGATTATATGGGTGGGCCCCACATCCAATCACAAGTCTTTATGAGAGAATGCCACATGACGCAGGAGGTGGATGTTGGCAGGATGCAGCCACAGGCAGGGAAAGCCTGGACTCACAGAAGCTGGGGAGGCAGGAAGGATTCTCTCTGAGAGCCTTTGGAGGAAACGGGGCCCCACCCACACTTTGATTTCAGACTTCTGGCCTTCAGAAGTAGGAGAATAAATTTCTGTTGTTTAAGGCTACCCCGTCTGTAATATCCCTTATGGTAGCCCTAGGAAACTAATAAAGGTACATCTCAAACTCCAACGTACACTTAATATTTCCAGGTTTTTCAGTCATTTTATTTTTGCCAGCTTACACAGGTAAATGTGCGTGTGTGCTAACAAATACAAATAATACAGAAAATGTCTGTTTTATTATTTTCTTTTTAAAAGATTTTATTTATTTATTTATGAGAGACACACAGAGACATATGCAGAGGGAGAAAGCAGGCTCCATGCAGGAAGCCTGATGTGGGACTCGATCCCAGGACCCTGGGATCGCGACCTGAGCCAAAGGCAGACGCACAACCGCTGAGCCACCCAGGCATCCCTATTTTATTATTTTCATTTGCACCACTCTCTATTCACAAGGGTGATTTGCTCAGTACTGCTGAATCCAGGGGAGAGCTGTTCCAAAGTGTGCTCTGAAGAAAGCAGATGTTCCCAGGAATTAGGGGTTGTGTTCCCAAATCTCTATATCCCATTTTATATATGCCAGGTGCTTAGGATACATGTTAGTCATTATTATCTGGTAACTATTTGATAAATTGAACTCTTCTCTGTGTAACGTATCTGGCAATTACGTAAGTAGGTGTCCATATTTTATCTAGAGCATATTTGAAAGGTTTCGGCTTAGCTTGACCAGAGAATATAGCTCTTACAATGTTGAGATCAGAAAATATAAGCTACTTTTTCGAAAGGATGTGTCTATCAAAGTCAGGACATAAGACAGCGCATAAGACCTTTCCTTTGCCTGTCAAAAGCAGCAGAGAAAGAATAGTGATAAATCATTATAATAACAGTGGCAGTGGACTGTCAGCTCGGTGAGGGAATCCAGATGAATCTCCCTTTTCAAGCCATCAGTTTTAAGCAAATGAGAGGCCTAAAGCAAAGAGTAAAAGTAACTGCTGTAAACCAAGAGAATGACTCTAGATACAGGAGATACTAAGTGACAGGATTTCCTTTTTTGTACTTTCTCTTCAAGGATGACTAGACACTGTAAAATCTCTTGAAATCCAGGGTTTTACATTTGCAATTTCTTTTTAGTTCTGACAAGGGCTACGCTTGAAGTTCCTTATTTACCTTTGTCTCCTCGGCTCATGGCACATGGGAATAATAATGACGATCATGAACATTTGTTGCATATTTATCTTTAGTCTGGCCCTATTTTAGGTGCACTGTAGGTAATTGAACTTTGCAACAACCGTAAGATGCAGGTGCTGTCATTATTTCCATCTGCACAAGAGGAAACTGGGGTGTCCTGGGAGGGTCAAGGAGGTTGCTCAAGCCCTATGGTTTTTTTGAGTGGAGGTGGCATGTGAACCCAGGTCATGGTCCAGAACTGCTGACCTTTGCAGCTCCCGAAAGATCAGCAAATTCTCAGTGAACAACAACAAATTCACTCTTACTTAGCACTTATTATGTGCCTGGCACTGTTCTAAGTCTTTTGCAGGTGTTAACTCATTTAATATCCACATGTACTTAATCATAAATACTTTTTCCTGCTTTATTGTCCAATCATTGACATACAACATTGCATAAGTTTGAGATGTACTGTGTGATGATTTGATACAAGTATACATTGGTAAGATGAGTTAACACATCCATCACCTCACATAATTATAATTTGTGCATGTGCGTATGTGTGTGTATAGGTGGTGAGAATATTTAAGATCTACTTTCTTAGCAACTTTTAAGTATATAATACTGTAACATAGTTACCATGCTGTGTATTAAATCCTAAGAACTTATTCATCTTATCACTGGGAGTCTTTTTTTTTTTTTTTTTAACCATTCAATCCATATCTTCCCATTTTCCTCACCCTTGGTCCTTGGCAACCACCAATCTTTGTGTTTCTAAGAGCTTAGCTTCTTTAGATTTCACATATAATTGAGAACATAAGAGTATTTGACTTTCTCTGATTAATTGTACTGAGCATAACACCCTCAAGGTTCATCTATGTTGTTGCAAATGGTAGGATTTCCTTCTTTGTTATGGTTGAATAATATTTCACTGTAATGTCTGTGTCTGAGTGTGTGTATCCCATCTTCTCTATTGATTGACCCATTGATGGACACTTGGTTGTTTCCCTATCTTGACCACTGTAACTGATGCTAAAATGAATACCGGTGGTACAAATATCTCCTCAAAATACTGATTTAATTTCCTCTCACTCAGAAGTAGAATTACTGGATCATATGGCATTTCTATTTTTAATTTTTTGAGGAACCTCCATATCCTTATACCAATTTACATTCCCACCAACAGGGTGGATTCCCTTCCTGCCACATCCATGCTAGTGTTTGTTATTTCTTGTCTTTTTGAAGATAGCCACTGGAACAGGTGTGAGATTATTGTGGTCATTGTGCTTTTGATTCATGATAAGTAATCTAATCATAACTGATGATTAGTGACATGAACATATAGGTGTTTTTTTTTTTTTTAAATTCTACTTTATGGATAAGAAAACTGAGGCAGTGAGAAGTTTCAGAAATTTCCCAAGGATCATAACTTATAAGTGACAGTGGCAGGTTTACAAGCCAGGAGATCTGACCTATAGTTGCCTGGTGAACTGAGGAGTCCCTGGGCCCTGGGGCCTTGACCCAGTCAGACCTGAAGGAGTTGCTGAAGGTTCTTGGTCTTGTCACCAGAATGAATGCAAGGACAGACATACAGCATAGTGGACAAGTGACACAAGTGGGCAAGTTTATTTAAGTGAAAAGTATACTCTTGAGAGATGAGAGTGGGGTAGAGGGAGCATGTACCTGAGTGCTCAAGAGACAGAGAGGGGGGAGGAAGGACGGAAAGAGAGAGCGGAGGGAGGGAGAGGAGGAGAGGGGAAGAGATGGGAGAAGAAGGTGAGAGAGGGGAGAGTGAGAGAAAAGGAGGGAGGAGAGGGAGGAAGAAGGGAAAAGAGCTGTGTCCTAGGGGTTGGATTTCTATCTCCTATCAGAATTGTTAATTAGGGGGAAAATATTCATTACCTGGGGCAGGAAGTAGGGTTTTCCATTCTTAGTTCCTAATTTGGGCAAGGATTCCCTGTCATGGCATCTGCCACCTTGGGCCTGGCTGATTTGATCAGGCTTCTCATGGAGAGCTGCATGGACAGGTCTTGGACCTTCCCAATAGCCAGCCATGACTTCTGCATTGCTGACCTCTAGGTATCCTGTTAGAACCTAACTGCCCACTCCAACACTATTGCCAATGCTCTTAACCACTCAGTAGTACCGAATCCTACATGAGCAAATTACAAAATGCATCATCATGTGTGATCCTTGGGCAGGGGTAGTGGTGGTGGTGTAGAGATTGGCTGAAAATAATCATTGCAAATTTTTAAAAAAATTATTTAATAGGGAGAGCGGGGCAGAATTGGAAGGACATAAAATCTTAACCAGATGCTGCACTGAACGCAGAGCCCGACTTGGGGCCCCTGACTCGGGGCTCCATTTCATGACCCTGAGATCAGGACCCAAGCTAAAACCAAGGGTCAGATGCTCAACCAACTGTGCCACCCAGGCACCACTCGTTGCAAAAATTTTAAGGAAGTTTAGAAGAAACCATTTGCTAGAGTCAACTAATAAGCAGCTAACTCAAGTACATTTTTTAGTTCATTCATTAAAGCAGCTTTTTCAGAACCTTAAAGTGACTGTCTAGTAGTGCTTTGCTACTCAAAGTGTGGCCCTCAGACCAGTAGCACTGGCATCACCTGGGAACTTTTTTTTTGAAAAGCAGACTATCAGGCCCATCCAAGACTCATTGACCCAGAATCTGCATTTTAATAAGATCCCTACTAGATTCAGTGCAAATTGAAATCTGAGAAGTGCTGCCCTGGACCAGGGTTCTCAACTTTGGCTGCTCATCAGAATCACCTCTGAGCTGAGTGTGGTTTAATTGGCCTGGGGGTGTGGCCTGAACGGGAGGGGAGTGGGTGGGTGGGTGGAGGGTGGATTTTAAAAGGTCCCCAGGTGACACTAATGTGTAGTCAAAGTTAAGAACTTGAGGATGAGTGCAGTGGTTCTTAACAGTAGCTGCACATTAGGCTCATCTGAAATTTTTAAAATACCGCAAAGCCTGATTAATCTCCAGGGGTGATTTTTTTTTAAAAAGCTCCTGGTGATTCAAATGTGCAGCCAAGATTTAGAACAACTATAGGAGACCAAACTTGAGTTTCTTGGCCTTGCAATGATTCATTCAACAATTTTTTTTTTTAATACTCTTCAATTATAGAGGCAGGGAGGTGGTTGCCGAGGCTAAGGAACAGCAAGGAGACCCAGTCCCGGAGCTTAGGGAGTAAGCTGGGCACATAACTTCTCTTTGAGCCTCAGTTCTCTCATCCGTGGGAGTGGAATAGTAATCAGGGGACCATCTGCCCACCTCACCTTCTCACTTTTGGGATGAATTCTTGCCCACACATCTAGCTGACCTGAGGCTTCCAGGGAGGCCACAGCTGATTGGATGAGGGCAAACACCTGATGGAGAAGTGGCCAATCCACTGGCTGACCAATAGCCTATGATTTATGCTATTAGCAAAGAATTTGTTTGCTATGTTCTTTGACCAGGAAATACTGTTTCCTAGAACTAGGATTATGACTGAGAAAATAACCAAGGTTTTTGAGAGCTTGTTTACTCTCAAGGGAGCTGACCTTTCTGAAATAGCCTTTCTCAGAATGCCTTGCAGGAAGGGGAAGCACCTGTGAATAGCCAGCCTGCAGCTACCTGGAGAGCATTGGAGCTTGAATGGGTAAGTGTGCATGATGGCTTGCTGGACTATTTTCAGGGTTTTCACGGACCAATGCAGTAGCTACTTACGTTGGGAAGATGATTGACCTTCATCTAAAACAACATACGTAAACGTTTATTGTCTACTCAGCGTCTCTCATGGTACTGGGTATGTTTAAATTCTTTTGGCTTTGCAAGAAAATGGGATTTTTCCACATCCTTAGGAAACTGGTGCCTAGGGGGCAACTGCTCAAGTTCACCTGGTAAATCCAAGTCTGTGTGATTTCAGAGCCCATGCACTTTCCGTGATTTTTGGTTTGCCCTTCTAATGCTTTCTACAGATGTTGCTATTTGCTCAGGAGGATTTCGTTAGGACTTTGTTTCTTGACAAGTTTTTAGAAAACTGAGAATGTACATCATTTGTTACAAGTTAGAGATTCCTCAGGGATATTTTTACCGATTACTCTGAAATTTTTTTTTCTAGAAAAATAAACTAAAGTTAAATGAAAGCAGGATCAGTTTTGGCCTATGTAAAATTTTTTCTTAGTCTTTTCATTTTTTTCCCTCATAATGGTATCATATGTAGGCATAGGAGCCTACCTGTGTGATGTGAGGAATAGTAGAGGTTGATGACTTAATGTATTGCCATAATTCCTGGACAGTTTAATCAAGGCATTCTAGAACTCTGTTAATGCCGATGCATTGCATTGAAAGTGAATCTATGTCATAGTTAAATTAATTTATTGGACATGGTTACCAGCTAATCACTGAGAGAATAGACTACTAGACAGATAAGTTTCAATTAAATAGAGATACGCTATCCAAAATGGTAGCCACAGCCACAAATAGCAATTAAACACTTGAAATATGGATAATTTGAATTGAGATGTGTTATAGTTGTGAATCAAACATTGGATTTTTATAACAACAACAACAAAAAGAATGTGAAATATATCATTTTTTATATTGATTTACATGTTGAAATGAGAAAATTTTGGATATACTAAATTAAATGGGAATGTTGTTTTATATTTTTATTATGTTTTTAAAGATTTAATTTATTTATTCATGAGAGACACAGAAAGACAGGCAGAAACACAAGCAGAGGGAAAAGCAGGCTCCTTGGGGGACCCCGATGTGGGACTCGATCCCAGAACCTTGGGGTCATGTCCTGAGCCAAAGGCAGACCAACAACTGAGCCACCCAGGTGCCCCAAATAGAAATATTATTAAACACTAATTTTATCTGTTTCTTTTTCCTCTAATGTGGCTAATGTATAATTTAAAATTATGTGTGGTTCACATTTGTGGCTTGCTTTGTGTTTCTATTGGACTATGCCATGTAAATATGGAGAGTGGCCAGCGATTGAAGAACTAATGTTTATGAAGAGGACTATGAAGTTATGAAGGTAGAACTCAGTAAGGGAGAAGGGAAACAAATTACAACAAAGGGTTAGAAATTTGTTGTATTTCACATTTTGTTACAGGTACAACTGACTTTGTGTCCAAAAGACAAAAGGTAACTTAACCTCACCCAAGCTACCCCTGTTGCAAACACAAACTGGTAGTGGGATATAGGCCTATGTATTTTCCCTCTATTTATGCTATAATGGTAGCTTAGCCTTCCTCAGAAACTAGCTGACATACCAGCTGATGGTTGACCAGAAATCTGTTGCTTTCTGCTGGCAGCCATGGGCTCTGGAGCTGAAATTGAGTGTTAAGAACATAGTGTCTGGGGGCCCTGGAAAGGGCTTGGGTGTAATAGGTTTTTGTTGTGATGTGAAGGATGTGCTCTGAGTGTCTCAGTCAAGACTGGGAAGGTCAGGCCCACCTGATACTGGTACCTCTGGATCAGCTCCGAAGGTCAGGCCCAGTGATGGCTCAATCATGATAGGCCTGCTTGGAATGGATTTAAATATTGCCTCCAATCTCTTGCATGTTCCCTACAGACTTCAGAACTGCCTCCTCTTAGGGTTGATCTGGGTTGAATCAGAAAACCCCACAGTGAATCTGAATGTTACCTATATTTCTCCAATTTGGGATAGGCTTGGCTGATTTTTGACAGGTTGCTAGAAACCTCCTTTTTGCTTGGTTTTGTCATAATAATGTACCAAGTATTCTCATAGGTATAAGGCTAGATTATTAATATGCAGATATTCTCTTCAAGGAGATAAAATGATAAAAAAAAGAGATAAAAAATACTGAAATTTGCTCCTTCAGTATAAAGATGGGCCGACTATTACTTGCACCAACCTATGAGACATCTTTAAAAAAATTTAAACGATGGTCTTCTCAGTGTCCAACATTTTTGTTTCAATTGAGTAGAGCAAGGACCACCTTACCAGCATAATATAAACTTGCTGGCTACTCATTTCAGTTACCTTTTGCTATGTAACCAATTACCCCCGAAGTATAGCGGCTTAAAAGCAGAGCCATTTTATTTCTTAGGATTCTGTGGACCAGGAATTCCATGAGGTCACAGCAAGGACAGCTTGTCTCTGCTCCATGGTCAGTTGAGATAGTGCCCAAAGGGGCTGACTGGGATGGCCTGACTACAGTTCTTGTTTTCAGCTGGGTGTAATGATTTTCTTTAACACTATCTTTTCATGCGACTAGCTTGGACTTCCTTATAGAAAAATGCAGATGAGCGAAGAAAAGGAAAAAACACCAACAATTGTGCACAAGTAGATTACCATGGTTAACTCTAGGGTGATTCGTTATGTCTGAGTGCTGTATATATCAAGACTGAAGGTGACCATGAGGGGGACTGTCAGAAGGTGTCCACCCCCAACCCCCCAGGTGAGGACAGCAAGAGAAAGATGAACAATAAGAACTTTTACCGTGGACAGCCAAATACAAAGGACTGAGCTACCACACACAGCTTTCTCGGCTTTCCCTCTGTGCCACACCTCACCATTGCCAAATTCTTACATACAACAGCCTTGCAGTTGGCGGTGCCAGGGAGGGAGAGAGGGAGCTGTGGAAGGAGAGGAGCCTTGGTCCCACCCATTCTCCTCCAAGGCACAACGGTGGTAACAGCGACACAACCAGCAAAGGTATTTGCCCCAGAGTTCCAGAAGGTGACCAGCAAGGAGACACTGGCCCCAGAATAACAAGTTGCTGTCACAGGCCAGTGGAGAGCACAGGTGTTGCATGAGGCATGTTGGATGCAGGAAGGAAAAGGTAGGAGGGCAGCCTCCCTTATTTCAAAAACAAAAACGTGGAAGTCTCAAAGTAGTTGGACTTCCTATGTAGGTGGCTGGCTTAACCTAAGCAAAACCAGAAGTGATCAAGCGTCTTACAGTTTATTCCCCTGTGAAAGAGGCATTATCAGCTACACCTTGGTGTTGCTAGGAACTGTCCTGTACTCATGGATAGGCTGTCCTTTTTTTTTTTTTTCTATTAAATATAAACATTTTCATGGAAGATTGACATCAGACAAAGTCATTCGGTGACCAAGATGGGGCAAGACAAAGAAAAAAGTCCACTCCAATCTGTAATCGTGTCCAAATGCAGACAAAACCAAGAACAGGGTATGAATGACTGTGGCTGCTTTCCTAATTGTGACATAAACTTCATTCCAGTCTTTCTGCCTTCTAGATAAAAATGAATATACCCAATCATTGAATTATCCCTGCTTCCTGACAGCATCTGTTCCAGAGACAATCCCCACTTTCTCAAAGTCTTTTTAAAATCACCTACCACAGACCCAATCTCCCCCCTTTTATGGAGATGCTCCGTGGCTCTCCCTGGGGTGCATTCTCTCTCACTTCAGCTAGCCAATAAATCCGATTTCCTGGTAGTCTTTGTCTAGGGGCTATTGGTACTCCCATTGGACATAGTGTCACTTCCATTGCATTATATTGGCCAAGGCAGGTCACAAAGCCACCGAAATGCAAGAAAAGGGGAAATAGACTCCTCATGGCGGGTGGGGTGGGATGTCTCCTCAAAGATGTTTCCATCTTTAGCAACACAACTGTAGTATGCTCGCTCATACTTCACAGAGAGCACTTAAGTTTTACTTGGAAAATGTAGGTGGGACACTCATGGGCCACCTGATTGGGCCATATTCAGTGACTAGGCCTGATTCAGGTAATAGAAGGATTCAGCCTCTCTGTATACTCTCAAAATATGACTTCCCTTCCACGTTTTTGATTTTGAAATAAGGGAGGCTGCCCTCCTACCTTTTCCTTCCTGCATCCAACATGCCTCATGCAGCACCTGTGCTCTCCACTGGCCTGTGACAGCAACTTGTTATTCTGGGGCCAGTGTCTCCTTGCTGGTCACCTTCTGGAACTCTGGGGCAAATACCTTTGCTGGTTGTGTCGCTGTTACCACCATTGTGCCTTGGAGGAGAATGGGTGGGACCAAGGCTCCTCTCCTTCCACAGCTCCCTCTCTCCCTCCCTGGCACCGCCAACTGCAAGGCTGTTGTATGTAAGAATTTGGCAATGGTGAGGTGTGGCACAGAGGGAAAGCCGAGAAAGCTGTGTGTGGTAGCTCAGTCCTTTGTATTTGGCTGTCCACGGTAAAAGTTCTTATTGTTCATCTTTCTCTTGCCGTCCTCACCTGGGGGGTGGGGGGTGGACACCTTCTGACAGTCCCCCTCATGGTCACCTTCAGTCTTGATATATACAGCACTCAGACATAACGAATCACCCTAGAGTTAACCATGGTAATCTACTTGTGCACAGTTGTTGGTGTTTTTTCCTTTTCTTTGCTCATCTGCATTTTTCTATAAGGAGCAAGTGTTGCTCTTGTAATACAACAACAACAACAAAATCAAGTGTCTTTTTAATTACAAACAAAAGACGGGGCTCTAAACAGAGTTCCCTAATGGTTCAGATGTTTGGAAAGACTTTCCCTGTGAGTCTTAAATTTCTCATTACTTTCTGTTTAACCTTGCCAGAGAGTGTTTAGAGTGTAGCATGGGAACGAGATGGTATAGTTTTTAATGTAAATGCTTAATGACTTTTTCAGTGCTTTTCAGACACGCGATCAGAGAGCAGGTCCTACCTAATAAAGAAATGAGGTGTTGTCTGACTTAGTAGTGAGCATCTTGAGGAAGAAGAGGGGTGAATTCCTTGGCAGGCGGCAACTGCCTAGGCCTCAGAAAACAGCTGGAGCCTCAGAAAACAGCATTGTAGGAGTTCACTATGGAAGCAAGATCAAAATGAGGTCATCTCATAATAAGATCCTGCAGGCATTTCCCCGTGGACGGAGCTCTATAAAGCCCCAATTCCAAACAAATTCCATGGGAAGCATGAGGTATCCTGCTTCTACTGCTGAGTGTCTTTTCCTGGCACGTGGTCATTGAACTTGAAGGTGACAAAATGAGAACACAGGAGAGATGGGTACACATTCTTTAAGTGCGATAAAAGGGGGATCGTACCTGCCTCCTCTCAAGGACCTTGCTTTTTATTTACTTGCTCATTTGCTTTCTCACTTGTAGGTAATGAGGCTGAATGGAGGGTACCCAGGCTGAGGATGGAGGTTTCTTAGTTTAGGAACTCACATAAGCATTTACAGCATACCTCATACTGTGCTATACACTCTCCCATTGTTAGAAAATATTTATGACCGCAAATATGACAAAATATTTATGACAGCAATAGTTGATGCCTATTGTGTACCACTGTTGTGCTGTGTCCGTTGTGACATTCAGCCCTTAAAACAACCCTGGAAGGTTCAGCCCAGTCCGGTGATCTCCTCTTTCACACGTGAAGTAACTGATACTCGGGAAGTATAAGGGATTTGTCCAAAGCCACATAGCTAATACGAATCCATTCTAGGAAATGAAACACAGCGTTAGGGTTACCATACTCTCAGTCCTGAGGTATTTCCATTAACTTCATCGTGGCCTCCTCCTTGATTTTTGATTATGAAATGTGCTGTTTTGCTCTGAGCAAGTGATTTTTGCCATCTTCTTTTTGATTTTGCACGTGGGAGCCAATCTTTTACTGGTGCAAATGTGATAAAAAGATTATAATGATCCCAACAAACTCCTTCTATAATGTTCTTAAAATTTCCCTTCCTACATTGATCTATTAAATATCTGGCCTCATGCAAACATATACAGTGATTCTCTCTCATGGTGTTTTACTACTTATTGAATTTTCTCTTCTTGGTCCTTGGGGCCCATATTGTAAAACAGCATCCACAGCAATCCCTTAATGGGAGCAAAATCCCTGAAGGCATGAAGAGCCACGCGAGCATTCGGTATCAGCCTGCCGATTTTTTTTTTTTCCTCTGGAATTCTCTTCCATGAGTGATGCAATTTGAAACAAATTCCCTCATTGTGAGATACCTAGGGGAAGCTCAGTGGAGAGCAACAAAAATGATGAAATGTTTTCAAAATAAGACCCTTGAGGAAACCAAACATGTTCAGCCTCATGTCAGGAAGACGTAGGGGAGAAATAACTATGAACATGTGTGCTTATGTAGTGGACAAAATAAAAGGCAATTTGCCTCATTATAAAGCAGGGCAAAGGAGCTAGGAAGGGGGCTAAGTTGTAGTAAGGACATTTTAATGCAAAATGTGACATTAGTACAGACTGAGGTAGCTTACTGAAAATTTCATTTCTACCCTTCATCGCTGCAGTGATTACTTGGGCCATGCATTTACCCCATCTGTGCACACTTTTGTATCAGGATGCCTATGGCAGAACCTAGTGATGAGCAGGGTGGGGGACAGGGAAGGGGATTCTTGTATTAATGGACACCTGTGGTCTTGTTTTGTACCGAGCTTGAACGACCGAGCAAGGGTCGATGTTTGATTGGCTCAGGGACTCCTATTTTATAATTCTAGAGTCACTGTCTTCTATATGAAAATTTATTGTGTTTCTGGGATCATCATCATCATCATCCATCATTATCTACTAAACACTTCTGAGTGCCAGGCATTGTGCTAATAAGTGCCTCACATGCATTTGTCTGTTTACTTCTCACACTATGCCTGCCCTGCCAGGTAGGAGTTATTGTCACTCAACACCCCTTCCAGCTGGGCACTGGTTTCCTCATCTGGGAAGCATGTTTGATAGTCACAGTGTATCTGAGGGCACTACGAGTATTTAGCAAAGGGAAGCCAGGTTTGCCCTATGACCTACCATGCATGGGGTAGTTTCCTGAAGTTGGCCAGCTCACAATGCCGATAGGATTGCTCTTGGGAATATTTTAGCTCTGAAGAAAGCCAGAAGTTTCCCAGAAACCCCCCAGCACAGCTTCAATGTGACATGAAGCTCTTTCCTGTCCTATGGGGCATTCAGACTCTTCCATCAATGGCAGTAATTAATATAGAAAGGCAGCAGAGGGTGATTATTGAAGCTGAAAGGGCCTGGGTTTTATATGTGGAGTCCAGTGATTCTTAGACCTGACAGATCTCAAGAATTGGCTGGAAACCTATGAAAGACACAGATTTCCTGGGCATGAGCCTGTAGGTCTGAGGTGGAGAGAGAGCTCAGGAAACTCTTTTTGCTATTCCATAAGTGATTCTAATGGTTAGCCACAGGCCCCAGTGCCCTAGTCCAGTCTATCCATTTACAAATGGGTGGGTGTGTGTGTGAGCGTGCTCTGCTCAAGGATGTGGAGCTAGGCGTTGCACCCAGGCCTCCTGCTCCTTCCTCTCACACTCCAAGACTCTGCTCATTGTTTGATGCTGCTGCTTAGTGTGGGTCTTCATAAAGGAAGATAAAGAGAAAGTGATAAAAGGACATCCTGAATTTCTACAATAAACTACCCCCCCCCCGCCCCACCCCATGGACCTTCGGTGGGTGTTCACTGTGCATTTAGATTGTAGGCCATTATGCTTTATGGTGATGATGAGTGCAGGCCCAAGACTGATCCTGAGCACAGGTGGAGTTTGTAACCACCCAGATAATTAGGCAAGCTCTCCAAATGAAAACTGTAGCTCGAGTACTTAATTACTAGGTGGGCTTGTGACTGTCAGGGAGTAAAATAAAAAGTTTATTATTATCATTTTTTTAAGGGGTTGAGATGATGTCAGGAAGGAGAAGAGTCAAAGGAGCCCTTTCAGCTGGGAAGTCAAAGTGGTATCTCAGTGGGAGAAGCCCAGAGGAGGTTGTTTTAATTTTCTCCAGAACTGTGGAGCTCCAGGGTCATGGAAGAGCGAGTGTAATGGTTGAAGAGGTGGCAGAGTCTGTTTGTATAGAGTGTATGTGTGTTTGTGTGTGATAACTTCAAATACTTGAGGTTGGGGGAATGGTTCACTTTAGTTTAGAAATAAGTTAAACAGAAACCCAGCAAGAGGTTAAACCACCAGCTTAGGTCAGGGGCACAGCTGGGATTTGAACCACAGCTGTCTGACCGCCAATCCTGAACGGAGACCCACACGTAGGGGAGGTTGGGTGAAGCCAGGGCGGAACTGGGAAAGAGCCCACGGAGGGGGGCGGTGTCAGAATCCGCACAGTAATCTGAAGGTCATCTTTCCCAGCCACAGGCTCAGAACTCCATCTTCATTTTCATTGTTCTGGCTCAAATTCTGGCCTGAGTCTGCTTGCTTTCGGAACTGTGTCCACCTGACCTCCCCACACCCCATACCTGGCTTAGCAGGGGTTCTTAGCAGGGGGTGGGCTGATGCTCACCCCAGCAAGGCCGTGGGCTTGGTACCTTATCTGCGGCTTCCAGCCTGGCCTTGGCACCCTCATTCTCATCAGGACTCTTGAATGGTACCGACTCACCTGCAGCCTCTGTTAAGCTCTTGATTTGGAAGCATTCTTCAGCTTGACCCATTCTGCGATCCTGGCCTTGTGGGATGGAGAGAATGAGGTGTGAGGTGGGGAGGCTGCTTGGGACCGCTGTGTGACCTCAGCAGGGCCGCTCAGAGCTGCTGGGGAGGCATTCAGTGAAGGCAGGTTTGCCTCTTCTCGCATGTGCACCAGCATGGGCAGCACCCCCCCGTACCCCGAAGCAGCACCCAGGGGCTCCAGAGGGCACAGTGCAGGTGCAGGAGTACAAGACATGACATAATGGCCTTGAGTCCCAAAGACCCTGGGCTTGAGGGAAATCGGGTAGCAGAAGTGAGCTGTCCCGCTTCCCAGGTCTGGAGGCGAGGCTGAGGGGACATGGAAGGGAAGGAAGACAGAGCCTCACTTTGGGGGAGGCTCCCAGAAACCTATCAGGCTGGGAGGAGCTGGGATGGAGAAAATGCCTCTGGTGCAGGGTCTGCATTCCAGGCAGAGATTGAGGAGGCGGCAGTCCCCAGGACAGGATCGGGCTGTCAGGAGATGAGCCCAGCCAGCACAGCCCAACAGGGCCACCCTCCCCCGCCCCAAAGAGTAGGATATCGGAGGCAGAGCATTCTAGGATCACAAAGGAACCCCGGACAGACCCCAGAGTGAGGTGAGAGCAGCAGGATCTCCTGCCCCAGAGGGCAGAGGATGTTAGAGACAGCGGGACCTCAGGAGGCCAGGAAATCGGAACCAGGACTGATGCTGCCTTGACCAGGTGCAGAGGAGGGCAGGTGGAGCCGAGGGCAGGAGCCTAGCTGCAGGTGGGGGCGGGTCCTGACGCCAGGGTGGCCAGGGGTGGGTGAGGTCCAGCCCACCTCCCCCTGCCCCGCATCAGCTCCCAGAAACACCCCTGGGGGAGGAAGGGGGGAGCCTGGAGCATGAACGGAATGAGATTTCTTGTTAAAGAAATTAAGATGATTCAAAAAAGTTACAGTTCTGCTTTTTTACTTTTTTTTTATTTTTTATTTATTTATTTTATTTATTTATTTTTTTTTTTGCAAACACAAGCCTCTGAACAGAGAAGGAGAAGCCTTGCCCTTTCCTTGTTTCTGGCCTTTCTTCACCGCCAACCCCCCCCTTCCCAGGAGCCCTTCTCTGACTTCTGGTGCCTGGGAAGCAGAGACCCATTCCCTGGGTTCACATCCAGCATCTTCCTCTCCTGCTTCTCTGAGAGCTTCCCTGCCCAGAGGCAGATGCTGCCTCCCACAGCCCACCTTCTTCCTTTTGCGGGCACTAGGGTTTAATCACTGCAAACATGAGATTTATCATAGTCATTCAGATTATCTGGTGTGATCACAGCATGAAAGGCACGGTCTGCTAGGGGACGTTGCTGCAGAGCTAGGAGAGAGCAAGGACAGGGCTGCTGTGCCGCTGGCCCTGCAGCGTAGCCTCTGACCCAGGTGTGCGAACAGGACAGTTCGGTGGCAGGGGTCCCCACGCTCCCAAGGAGTCAGATGATGCACGGGATGCTGTGCTGGCAGCTCTGCTAATACAAAGTAATTGTTATCTAATAATTGTTATCAATTGGATTAATTAATGGTTCAAATCTGTGGAGGACCCATTATGTGCTAGGTTCTATAACAGAACACTAATGCCCTAGAATAATATATATATATATATATGCATATATATTTTCTATCAGAGGAAGTTTCTTGAATGCCCTAGAATAATTATATATATGTATATTCTATATATATGCCCTAGAATAATTTTATATATATAAAATACATATAAATACATTCTATGTATAGAATATATATATTCAATATTCTAGATTCTATAATATATGTTATATATAATATATAAGCGGCTCTACTTTTATTTTTATTTTTTAAAAATATTTTATTTATTTATTCATGAGAGACACACAGAGGGAGAGAGGCAGAGACACAGGCAGAGGGAGAAGCAGGCTCTATGCAGGGAGCCTGATGTAGGACTTGATCTTGGGTCTCCAGGATCATGTCCCGGGCTGAAAGCAGGCACTAAACCACTGAGCCACCCAGGGATCCCGCAGCTCTACTTTTAGATTCTGACTTATGCCTATTTCTCTCCAATTTAACCATATGAGTCTGCAATAGAGGGATCTAAGAGTTTTCTTCCCCTGGTAACTTTTAAACCCTGTCTTTAAAATGTGTTAATGATAATTGCTTAGCCTTTATTAACACTATTCTATGTGTTAATAAAGTGGATGTGGCACCCAATATCATTTCATATAAACCTCATGGAAAACTGGTGAGGTAGAAATGATCATTTCAGGACGACGTGCTCAGAAATGATTCTTAGAGAGGTTACTTTGTCCAAAGTAACAGAGGTGGTTAACTGATAGGACTTGAACCTTGACCGGCTTCACTTTATGTCCTAGGCTGTACTGCAATGCATGGAGCCCTTACTCTGTGTCCAGCTCTGTACCAGGGGATCCCACTCCCATTATCTCCTTTGTTCTCATCAGAGCCCTTTGAGGTAGCTCCCATTTTACAGGTGGGGAAACTGAGGCTCAGAGAGGGTGGTAACTTGCCCAAGGCTGGAGAGCAAGTAGTAGACTTTGAACTTTGGCCTTTCTAATTTCAGTAGCACCTATGTTATATCTACTAGTGTACATTTAACTAATTATGTCCAAGGTGGAAGGGAAGAAATTAACATTTACTGAATGTCTTTTCTGTACCAGGGCATATTTTGGTCTTTTCTGAAATAGCTCTATTAAGTGGAAATGATCCCTACTTACTACTGATAGAGCAGGCTCTGTGGGGAGGTGATTTTTTTTTTTTTAACCCACTGTCACAGAGCAAGTTAAGTGTGAACTTGGTACTTTATCTGGTATAAGTTTTCCAATCACATCATTTTACTTCCCAGGAATTAGTTTAATTCCTGGAGGACTAGCAAAGAAAAACACCTATGGGTAGTGGTAGGGATCAACTCGCTTAATTCATTGAATTATTGGTAATCCCCCCCCCCCTGCGTTTCTAAGCATCTTTTAAGTCACAAACATGAGTGAGTTGTGACGCTTCTAGTTTTCATTGGGTTTACCTAAAATGAAGAAGTGATTTTTTTTTTTTTTTATGGTTTAAGACATGGAACTAGATTGTTTCTTGTGTGTGGGTCATATTCTTACTGCCTGTGGTTTGAAAATGCCATGTGTGGGCTTATCATGTGCCTAAATGATAGTGAAAATGATTTTTATGATGGGAGCATCATTGTAACTTATGAGGAAATACAACATAAGGGATTGCCTTGTGTGGTAAAAATAAGTCATGGATAAAAATGAAAGAGATAATCCAGACAAGGTGATGGGAAAGATTGAGAGTGTAGAAACTATCCTCTGGGGACAGATAGCATTGGACCCAAACTCAGGCGTCAGGAGCCTGAACTTCATGTGCGAGTACTGTGTGTCCCAAGGGCACTGTCCGGCAACTTCTCGTAGTCTACCTGCAGGAGTCACCCCTCCCACTAAAAGTTGGTATGCAAATTATGCTATTACCATGTTGAAGGTTTGGATGCCTAGTAGAATGTTAGGAACCATGAATAAGGCCCCGAGATTCTAGGAGCCAGGGAAATGTAGGAAAGTCAGAATTTTTTCTAAACCTTCAAGATCCTATTTAAATAAGTTATGCCTTGTGATCCAGAGAAATAAAAGCTTAAAAAAATTAAGTCTGTTTTATTTATTTTCCTTTTTTTTTTTAAAGGAAAAGCCTATACTTAGTGACTTTAATAAAATATATATTTTTTTATTTGCTGCTTTCTTTTATTGGCTTCTGGAACAAGCCTAAGCAGTGTGTGTGCGTGTGTGTGTGTGTGTGTGTGTGTGTGTGTGTTTGTAGGGGGTGGGGAGGTTTGATGTTATTGCCACAATAAATATGACAGTGCAAAATCCCGCCAGACCATTTCCTCTAGCGATAGCGCTTTGAGAGTGTAGTGAGACTTGGTGTTTGTGAATTCATGCCTTGTGTGTGTTATTGTAAAATGAACATTGCAACAATACATTGTCTTAATGGGTCTGGAATTGGCAGTGAGTAAGAGAGACAGGCTAAGCAAGAGTATAGTAGTAGCCAAGAGACTCAGAGCTGCAGTCAGTTTGTCAGGAGGCCATCTTGTGTCTTTATACTGTGTCACCCAAGCTAAAGAGATTTGTGGCACTGGGTCCTCATGCTTTAGGTGGTCCTGCCCTGGTCCTTTTTCAGCTGTGTCCTTCCCCACTGGGCACAGAGCTTGAGAGGCAAGGGGATGTTCTTGCCCCAGAGTCCATACCCATCTGTTCTAGACCACACTTCAGCAACCTGGTATCTGGAATTCCTTGCCCAAATAGTCCACCCCTACTTCTAGTGTCTTCCCTAGACCTGAGGATTGGTCCCTGTGTGGTGGACAAGTGGAGTTTATTAGTAGAGGCATGGACAAAGCTTAGGTCCTGGGTGGGGTGTCCACAGAGGTGCACATGAAGCTCCTCATGGTGTAACAGGTGGCTAGAGATAGAGAATGAAGTGGAGTGGGTTCTGAGCTGAGGGCCAGGCCAACTTCCCTGGCATTGCCACCATGTTCTATTATGTAACTCAAAGGGTCTGAGACTGGCAAAGTTGAACTGGCCTCCTAGGTCATTATGATGGCATAGTTTTCAAGGTGGAAGGACAGAACTTTTTTTTTTTTTTTAAAGGATTTTATTTGTTCATTCATGAGAGACACACACAGAGAGAGGCAGAGACATAGGCAGAGGGAGAAGCAGATTCCCCACAGGGAGTCCGATATGGGACTTGATCCCAGGACCCTGGGATCATGACCTGAGCCAAAAGGCAGATGCTCAACCACTGAGCCACCCAGGTGCCCCTGGATGGAATATGTTTTATGTAGCAGTTTTTTAGCTTAGTTTATAAGACCTAAAAGCCTATAAATGTGGTATATGGTCCTTCATTTGTCTTCCTGCCATAGGCCTTGCAAATAATCAGGGAAGGTGCTGGAAGAGTCTGGCTGCAGTTGAAAGGGGATATTAGACTGAGAATTTGGTCTGATGTTAGGTTGGAAATTATTGGATGTTCCCAAAGATGACTCACCTGTTCTCTGAGAAGGACAGAATTAGTGTTGATGTCAGGTAGAGGTGAAACAGATACCGTCTTTTTTTGGAACTTTCCTCTTCCTCTCCCTGGCTTCTCTGCATCTCTTGGAGATATAGTCTGGTTGGGCAGAAACTAGATGTAGTGGAAAGTGTAATCAGAGCCAGACTGATGGAGAAACTTTCAGCACTGCCTATTATTAGCCTCAATTTCCCAACTTAAAACAATAATATATGCTCCTGGGGTTGTTTTGAGGATAAGATGAATTAACGTAAAGTGAAGTAATGAATAATGTAGTCTTAAAGTGAAATAGCCATTCAACCAAGGGCCCCTCCCTTCTCTTTCTGCTTTGATAAAAACACACCTTTCCTGTGTTTTATTTCCTTGGATGCTCACCAAAAGTCTTATTTAATATTTAATATAATTCTTACTAATGACATAATGTGAACACAGGAAAAGTTTTGAAAAGAGACTTCTGGAAATAGTGTGCTTTAATTCCAAAGAACTACTTTGGAGCTGCAGGGCCCCTTAAATCTCATACACTGAGTGACCAAGGCCCATCCCAAAGGCTTAACTATCTTGAGATGCAGGTTTCATTGCTCTGGTGTTGTCTTTGACAGATCAACATTGGCTTCATCTCAGTTATTGGATTTTGATTTATTTTCAGAATTACCTGGACTGAGTTCAATGCCAGAGTATTTGGAATGATGGACTATCACATGGACTTCATTTTCTTGAAATGTCGCATGTTCTAATGTACCAATTTTTCTCAGCAGATGGTAGTGTGATGGTCAGTTTTATGTGTCAATCTGACTAGGCGACAGTCTGAGATATTCAGTTAAACACTAATCCAGGTGTCGCTGTGAGTGTATGTTGTAGATGTGGCTAGCATCTACAATCAGTTGACTTAAAGTAAAAGAGATTAACTTGAATAATCTGGGTGATTCTCATCCAACCAGTTGAAAAACCTTAAGAACAAACTGAGGTTTCCCTGAGGAAGAAGAAATTATACCTCTGGACTCAGCATCAGTTCCTGCTCAAGAGTTTCCAATCTGCTGGCCTACTTTATGGATTTCAGATTTGCTAGTCCCTATTTTTATATCTATCTATCTATCTATCTATCTATCTATCTATCTATCATCTATCTATCTATCTCTACCATTTAATGACCTACCTGTTTTCTTTTCTTTTTTTCTTTCTTTTCTTTTCTTTTCTTTTTTTTCTTTTCTTTTCTTTTCTTTTTTCTTTTCTTTTCTTTTCTTCTTTTCTTTTCTTTCTTTTTTTTCTTTTCTTTTCTTTCTTTCTTTCTTTTCTTCTTTTATCATTATTTATTTTTAAAGATTTTATTTATATATTCATGAGAGACACACAGAGAGAGAGGCAGAGACACAGGCAGAGGGAAAAGCAGGCTCCATGCAGGGAGCCCAATGTGGGACTCGATCCCGGCTCTCCAGGATCAGGCCCTGGGCTGAAGGCAGTGCTAAACCGCTGAGGCACTGGGGCTGCCCTCTTTCTCTCATCTTTCAATTGGTTCCCTTTCTCTGCTGGAAACCTGACTGATAAAGACTTTGGTATCAATAGTAGTTCTAGAAGTGGTTCTACACAAGTTTCTGAATTGATTCTAGCTTTTCTGGTATTGGTTCTCTAATTTTATTGGATTGATTAGATTGTTTAAATTTAGAAGCACTACTAACTCTATTTCTTGTGGTAAATAGGGCAGCAGTAGTCTGTGGCATGATGTGGCAATAGAGAATCACAAAATATCGTCATTGGATATTCCTAATCAAATGAGTATAAAAGACAAGGTTCTGGGTGACTGTATTTGGCACTTCAGAACATTTTAGTCAAATTAAGAGTATAATGAAATTGGTTGGTTGCTTCCAACTGCCCTGGAGAAACTAGGGAAACACAAGGATGAACTCAGAGCTGTGAACTCCAAGCTCAAGGTCTGCATACATGTCTTGAAAGAAATCCCAATTGTCTATAGTTGTAGAGCTGAGATTTCCGAAACCCCAATTCTGAGCTTATCCTGTGAGTAGCTACAGTAGAGCAAGCATTAAATCCCAACCTCACAGAGTTTCTTCTGTTAAAATGAGCCTATTGATGGGAAAGAATGGGATCCTGAAAATTGGAATGGGGATATGGGACATATGAGGAGATTCCAGTGAACATGAGGATATCTAACCCTTAAATTCTGCTCAGCCATCTTTGCAAATAGTAGTTTCTCTTCCTTTTCTGAGGGGGTTAACTCTGCTTTCTTGGAAGAATCTGTAATACTCTCCCTGTTGCAGTCCCCTGGCAAGATCCTGCTGATTTTCCTCAGGACATACTCCCTACCCCTCTTTGCTCCTAAAATTATAATGAGACTGAAGTTCTGGAGGGTGAGGTGCAAAGTGTGGTGCATTGAGGGGATGTAATACATACCCAAAGAAGCACATGATTTCTCCAATTCATATAGCCAATAATCTGTGATATGTGTGAAAATGGATAGTGAGGGAGTGGGACGTACTGGAAGAATCATACAGTTGGATCAATACTGAAATTTACTGACATGCATTCACTAAGCAAAACTTCTGGATTCAGTTTTTTAGCCTGAGGATTTAGAAAGAGCTCTAAGTTGGTTTGTTTAATTGGCTGAAACATGAACCAAAAGTTGTCTACTTTAAATTAAGTTGAAATGTGAGAACTGCCTTGGTATACTATACAGGAAGGTATTTAAAGGCTTAGAGAGATTGGAATTGGAGAGTAGATTTATCATGTTAAGACCCACTCATCCACCCTGGGAAGAACTAGGGGACACATATTTTACTACAACTGTGAGAAATAAATTTTTGAGGGCAGTTTCAGTGTCCTTCAAGAAGTCTGTGGTTGCTTTTCTCTTCAGGTCAAAATTTACAGTGAGAACTGTTGCCACCAAAGCAGTGAGTTGAATAATCTAACTCACAAAGACCTATGGTGCCGGCTAGTTGATCATGGTGTCCCTAGAAAAGGAATAGATTGACATTCTATTAAATTTTCATTCTTGATCTGTACAAGTGGAAGGGTTGTAGGTAAAGGGAACAGAAAGAAGTAAAAACTCAAAGCACTGAAACAGAGTTATGCACTGAAAAATGTCTTCCTCAGATTCGTATGTTGAGACCCTAATTCCCAATGTGACTATATTTGGTGAAAAGTCTTCTAAAGGGGGTAATGAAGGTTAAATGAGGTCATGGGGCTCACACTATAATCTAGTATGATCCATGTTTTTATAAGAGGAGGTATCACTGCGGTCAGAAAGAGCAGGGCGTAGGGAGATCTGGTGATCAATAGAGTTTTAGCTCAGATTAATATCACAGCAGATTCATTGAGTTGCCGACCCCATCTTATGGTTCTTCCAATTCTGGAATGCAAATTTAGAAAAGACATATTCAGCAACTGAAAGAATCCACACATTGTTCCCTGACCTATGGAATAAGAACCATTATGGGAGGAAGTCCAAGGGGAAGCGGGATTTCAGACATTGGTGCTGCTAATCAGGAACTCCAGGTGGTGGTGATTCCCACCATATCTCTTTTCATCTCATCTATGCAGCCTGTGTAGAAGACAGATGGATCTTGGAGAATGGTGGTGTATTTGTAAACTTAACCAGCAGCTGCTGTTCCAGATGTGGCTTCATTGCTTGTGCAAATTAGCCTATCCCTTGGAACTTGATATGCAACTTTTGTACTAGCATATGCCTTAAAAAAATATCTATTAGTAAAGACAAGCTGATCCATGACGTTGATGCTGTTATGCTAATTGGTCAGTGCAGACCCTTAGGACTTTGGAGCAAAGCCTTGCCATCCCCTGTGGATAACTACTCTCCTTTGGAGAAACACCTTTTTCTTGCAACTGGGCCTTAATAGAGACTAAATGTTTCACCAGAAGCCACCAAGTTTCCATGTAACTTGACAAGTTGCCAGGTGTTCATGACAGCATCATGAACTTGCTACTGTCTGATCTGCCGGAGTCAAGATGGATGTGTGCAATGGATTTTGTTTTTAAATGGAAGTGATATATACAAAATCATATGCTAAAGTCACAATAATTTACATGAGGAGGAGACCAAATGTCTATGGTTTCTATTCCTAATGTATTAGTGTCTCTCTCCAAATCTGTATCCATGGCCTCATGGGGAGTTCCCTATGATTGACTGATGAAAAAAGAGAAATAGTTTTGGTTTACAGATGGTTCTGCATGCTATTCAGGCACTGCCCCAAAGTGGATAGTTTTGGCATCACAGCCCTTTTCTGGGACATCCCTGGAGGACATGTGAAGGGAAATCTCTCCATGGTTGCTTATTTTGCTTGGAAGGAGAAGTGGCCAGAGGTATGAGTCTATATTGGTTCATGGGCTGTGGCCAGTGGTTTGGCTGGATGGTCAGGGACTTGGAAGGAAAATATTGGAGAACTGGTGACAAGAAGATCTGGGGAAGAGGTATGTGGATGAGTACCTTTGAATGGGGCAAAAACAGTGACAATATCCTTGTCCTATGAATGCTCACAGAAGGATAACCTCTGCAGAGGAGGATATTAATAATCAAGTGGGTAGGATGACCTGTTTTGTGGATACCAGTCATCTTCATTCCCTGTTATTTCCCAGGGGGCTCAGGGACAAAGTGGGTATGGTGGTAGGGACTGAGGTTCAGTAACATGAACTTCTACTCACCAAGGCCAATCTATCTATAAGCTGTAGCTGAGTGACAACCTGTTAGTAACAGAAACTAACAGTGAGTCTCTGATATGGCAACATTCTCCAGGGTTATCAGCCAGCTACTTGGTGGCAGGTTGATTACATTGGACTGCTTCCATAGCGGAAGGGGCAGTACTTTGTTCTTACTGGAATAAACATTTTTCGAGATATGGATTTGCCTTCCCTGCATACAGTTCTTCTGCTGAACTACCATCTGTGGACTTACAGAATTCCTTATCTCCCATAATGATACTCCACACAGCATTGCTTCTGATCAAGGAACTCACTTCATAGTGAATCAAGTATGGCAATAGCCCCATAATCATAGAATTCATGAGCTTTACCATGTTCCCCATTATTCTGAAGCAGCTGGCTTGATTAAAAAGTGCAATGGCCTTTTGAAGACTCAGTTGCAATGCCAGTGAGGTGGTGATATCTTGCAGGGCTGGAGCAATCTCATACAACAGCTATATATACTCTGAATCAGCATTTAATACATGGCTCTGTTTCTCCAATAGCTAGAATTCACAGGTCCAGGTAATGAGGAATAGAAATGGAAATGACACTATTTACTATTACCCTCGATGATCCACTAGCAAAAATTTTGCTTTCTGTCCCTGTGACTTTATTCTCTGTTTTTCCAGAGGTCTTAATTCCTAAGGAACAAATTTCCAGAGACAAATAGTGATTCCATTGAACAGGAAATTAAGACTACCATCAGGCCACTTATGGCTCCTTAAGCCTTTTACCTTATTTTATTTTATTATTTTATTTTTAAAAGATTTTATTTATTTATTCATAAGAGACACACAAAGACAAAGGCAGAGCCCTAGGCAGAGGGAGAAGCAGGCTTCCCACAGGGGGCCTGACATGGGACTTGATCTCAGGACCCCAGGATCATGACCTGAACCAAAGACAGACACTATACCAACTGAGCCACCCACATGCCCCTCCTTAAACCTTTAAATCAACAAAGCAGGGAGCTCTATGCTGGATGGGTTGATTGATCCTGATTACCAATGGGAAATTGGGCTTCTACTACATGTAAAGGTGATGAAGAATATGTCTGGAATAAAGGAGACCTCTTTAGGGCATTTCTTGAATCACTATTGGCCTGTGATAGAAGTCAATGGAAAACTTCAGGGATTTGATTTAGGCTGGACTAATGACCCAGACTTTTCAGATGAAGGTTTAGGTCACCCTACTAGGCCAAAAACCATGACTAACTGAGGTTCTTGAAGAAGATAAGGAGAAATGAAATGAGTTGTGGAAGAAAGTAGCTATAAATACCAGTTATGACCATGTGACCAGTTGCAGGAACAAGAACTGTAATTATTGTTAATATTTTTCCCCTAAGTTCTTAATATATGGGTATCTGTGCATACCCATATGTGTGAATATTCACACATACAATATTTTTGTTTTATTTTTCTTTTCTCTCTTATCCCCTTATCATGTAACACAGATGTATTAATAAAAGTTAAGTTTACATCACAGTATTTAAGCTACGGGATATCAAAGATGAGTGTGAATGACACCCAGCGACTTTGCATTCTCTTCTAGAGGAAGGGTTGGTGCATTTTCAGTTATATATAAGATAGTTGTATCCTATTAAGCAGAAATATTACCTGTTTTGTCTTTATTTGGAGGCTAAATATGGTTTAAGGAGATGTGTATGGGTGCCACATTGATGAGGAGAGGACTGTCATAGTTTTGTATATTAACTTGCTTAGGTTATAATACCCAGTTATTGCTGTGGTGGAATTTTTATGTGATTAACACCCACAATCAGTTGAGTTTCAATAAAAAAGATTATAAGGTAGGTGAGCCTCATCTAATCAGTGGAAAGCCTTTAAGAGAAAAAGTGAGGTTCTCTGAGGAATAAGAAACTCTACCTTTGGATGGTGGCATCAGGTTCTGTGTGAGAGTTTCCAGCCTGCTGGTCTGCCCTAGAAATTTAAAACTTGTCAGTCCCCACATTGTGCAAACTAGTTCTTTGAAATATGTGTGTGTATGTGCACATATGTGTGCATATATATATTAAATATGCTTATATATTATATATACATATGTGTATAATATGTATTGTATCTGTCCAACTCCTTCTATTTCTCTGGTGGAACCTTGACTAATACAGATAGCAAAGTAGATATGCAATGAGATAGATATCACCAAATACAAAATTATATTAAGCAAGATGCTATAAGCATTTTAAGGAATATAAGCATAATGCTGAAAACTCATAAACTTCTTATACTTCATCTACCTGGGAGAAATGGAAGGAATAGATTTTCTGATTATTTGTCACCCAAAGCCATATCAATGTTAAGAGTAGCCATTTATTGAATGTCTATATAAAACCAGGCAAAAAGCTGGGGCCTTTACATTTATTACTGACTTTATAAAAATGTGGCAAAATAAACATCATTTATAATTTATAGGGCATGAAATTGAGTTTCAGACAAAGGGAATAACTTACCCAAGAACGTGCTTATGAAAGGCAGTGATGGGACTTGAACTCAGGTTGACCTGACTCCAAAGTCTGTGTTTTTAAAGCAGATGACAGTCTTTCAGCCTAGAAGGTAGCTCCACGTATATAGGATTTGGTAGTAGACTTCAGGAGGACAGGTGACAATATAATCTTCATGTATATTATTAGTGCTTGGGAAATGAAACAAGGCAGTTTGTCTGCCTCTGGACAACTGGCGTGCTACCCACTTACTGTAATAACCATCCAACTCTATGATGGGGACAGTGAAATTCCCAGTACAGATGCTGTTGTGTGTTAATACTTGAGACAGGCTGAGGCAACTTATTTTTCATTCTTAGGACCACTGTTGAGCCCTAAAGTTGAAAGTCATAAAACTCAAGGACAGGCCAAAGAATACATGTAGTGAAATCCCTGGTTTTCTAATCCTAAGGCTCTTGGTAAGAATATTTCCATCACTCTGAAATTTCTAATCTTTAAGATGTTTATAGACCAAGAATTAGAGCTGGGAAAGTTGAAATCTAGAGGTGAAGTTGCATTCACTTAATGGGGCACCCCTGGTACAGCAAAGAGAACACTGGACGTTTGACTTTGTACCTTACTAAACACCGTCACCTTGTCTGGGTCACTTAATGTTCTCAGTCCTCACTATCTCCATCTATGATATGAGTAGAAAATCCCAGAGGATAGCTGTGGGGTTTTAAGTGTACTTAAATGAGAACACATTGGTTGAAAGTGGTCTAGCATACTTCACGGCATGTCATAGGTAGACTCAGTGCTTTGCACAACTTAGTAGTCACTCCTCTTTTCAGGCGTGCTAATTCTCTGTTATTATTGTAGAGGTTTAGTGGGAGACCCCTGGATGGGTGCCTCTAATTCCAGGCACCTATCCCCTACACAGGAAGCCAGGAGGATGAAGGTCTTTCCACTCCAAGCAAGCCCATGAGCCTATTACCCTCTCCTCCCTGGACATTACATCTTAAGTGAATGATACAAGGTCAGAAGAAACAGAGATCACTTGTGTTAGGAGCAGTGGCAGCTGAGGCTTCCTGACTAAGCTGTTTTAGTTATGGGGACATTGCTGGGCTGTTTGCTTCCAGCCTTATGTCCTTTTGGAGCTTCTGGCTCCCTACTCATTCCTAAATCTGGTCTTCCAGCTTCTTAGTGATTGTGTTAGCAGCAGCACCCTCCTTCCATTGACATTTTTTCTGAAGAAATCTTCCTTTGCTTAAATTAGCTGAAGTTGTCCTTTATTTCTTTGCATTAGGACCCTGGCTGACACACGTCAAGAACGGATGTGAGAGAACCAGTAGACTAGGGTTTATAGTCCTGTTTGCATATTTCATTAGGTTTGGTGAGTTTGCAATTGTGAGTGTGGGTGTAAAATTCCAATTTACTTCTCTAATGAACTCTTCAGTGATTGAGCTGCTCCTAATTTAGCTGTACATTATTATAGCCAAATATTGGTTGCTACAAAAAGACCTTGTTTTGACCTCATAAGAAAACACCATTCAAAATCAACTGGAGGAAAGCAAAACACATGGCCCGAAGTCAGGGAAGAAATTCACTGTGTATATGTTTCAGGGTTGGCTGTGTCCTTATTACCATCTCTTTCCTAATATGCTAACATCTCTTGTACATTTGACCACTATTTAACATGATCAGACAATACTATTTTAAAAGGAAACATTCTGAGTTAAAAATGACCCTCCTTCTTGGGTGTGTTTTGTGGTTTCTGCGGCTGGAGGTTGCAATAGGCCATTTGATTAATGAGCTGTTTTATTGGGATGCAAATAATGCATAATGTCATAAGATCCATATGTTGTGCATTACTGAGGCATAAAACTTACCTTGGCACAAAATGGAAAATTTAAAGCATCTTTCTTGAAAAAATATATCATGCTCAACAAAAAGCATGTGGGTATTTCTGGTATTTATGAAACTGATGAATGCTGTGCCAGATTTGTTTAGTTTTAGTGCTAACTCTGATCCTGTTTGTGTGTGTGTATGTGTGTGTGTGTGTTCTTTATTCATCAGAAGTACCTTTGTGCTTCTGTTCCCTCTCAGTCTGTTCAGAATAGTTGAAAAGAGCCAAACAGCTGGTTCTGATAACATACAGTAGCTATAACTTGCGTGGCTTAGAACTAAAATGCTAGATACTGGAAAAAATATAATTGTATTATAAACAGCAATTGGAAATTAGAGATGTAATTGCCCATGTATCACCAGAGAGGAGGAGCATGAGAAGGATATGTAAATACTCAGTCCACTGGATACAAATCTCAGAGAAATAAAACCCTTTGGGGATTTTTAGACTAACAATGTAGTGAGTGTGAAACGTGGTGGAGCACTGAAGTTTTGGTTCATATGAGAGTTTTCATACCAATGAAACACTCCTAAGACCAGATGAGACTGATTGACCATCTTCCCAGAATCACATGAGTAACTACTTTTCATCCTTTAGCTTTTGCTCAAATGTCATTTCTCAAAGAGCCCTTCCCTAGTCACTCCCTTGGCTGCCATGGTCACTCTTATTTGCCTGATGTCATTTTATTGTCTTTATGAAAATGTTTACTGCTTGGATCATCTTGTTTTTCTGTTGGTTTACTTAGGTAGTGTATGTTTTGCATGAGAAAATAGGCTCCTGCTGACTAGATCATAGCTATAAACTCAGATCATAGCCTGGAACACAATAAGTGCTAATAAATATACATTGAATGTTGGATTTGAAAAGTGAGGATAATAATAGTACTTCTCACCTTTCAGAATTCTGTAATGCTTAATTAAGATAATCCTTGAGGATGTGACAAGACAGTGCCAGGCACAGAGCAATTATTTGTCAACTGGTAGCTAGCATTATTTTTTATATTAATTAATTAATTATGAAGAATTGGCTCATGTGATGATTCTGAAGTCTGAGAAGTCCAATGACCTGCCATCTGGAAGCTGGGATCCCAGAAAAGCTGATGATGTAAGTTATAGCTCAGTTCCATTTATAGCTCAGTTCCAAAGTTCTGACAACCAAGAGTGCCAGTGATATAAGTCCCAGTACAAGGGCAAGAGAAGACGATGTCAAAGAGAGAGAGCAAATTTTCCTTTCTTCCACTCTTTTTCTATCCAGGCCCTCAATGGATTGGATGATGCCACCTGCCCCCCGACCCCCCACCATATGGGGAGGGAAATCTACTTACTCAGTCCACCAATTCAAATTCTAATCTCATTAGAAGCACCCGTACAGACATACCCAGACATAATATTTAACCAAGTATCTGGGAAGCTCATGACTCAGTCAAGCTGACACATAAAATTAACCATTATCCTTATGATGATATACCACCATAAAGGAGATTTCATTGACACCCAGAGGGAGTGATTTAGTGCAGCGATGTTAATCTATAACTCATCCATTTAAAAAGTTTGGAAAGTAAAGTTTCACAAACCCAACTCAATAATTAATTGCACAGATTATTAACATTCTCCATTTGGTATAGAAGTAGGATTATGCCCGCTGCTGAAGAATTATGACTTCATCCAGAACCAGGATGTTACCAGACTGGGATAGACTCAGCAGGAAAACTTCACAGGATATAAGTTGAGTTAGAAAGCTCTTTCAGATGGTGGGGTGCCTCTGGGTCACTGGGTTATCATTAGGAACATTAATTATTTCTGAGCTTTAGTAAGGTACCTTCTCAGAAATTTCTGGCTTAATGTAATTGTGGTTACTGTAGCTCATTTGATAGCATTTTACTCTGCACATTTAATAAAACTACTTTTTAGGAAAAAAGATATAACACATTTCTTTTATTTACAAAGCACAACATATGTAGGCTTTATTCCTAAGCTTCCTACAGATAGAGTGACAAGATACGTGATCCTTGTTGATTCAAGTCCCACTCTTTAAGTGAAGTTGTGAATATGTTGCTATTTCTTTTATCGTTGATAGAATTTTACTTTCCAGCCAGGTTTATCTTACCTACCAGAAGGTCAGGGCATGGGGCAGTCCCAGCCAGGGAGGGACCATTACCCCCATGAAATGTCTCCTCACTGGTTCACTGCATGCCAGAGCTCCCATTCAGAGCTATTGATTTCTGTACAGTAAAATTCTGATGGCTTCCTCAAAGGGGCCAATTTTTTCAGATTAACAGCTGCTCTGTTAATGTCAGAGGAACTCGGTGGCTAAAAAAGGTCTTTATTTATGGACATCAGAGAGCATGTCTCAAACAACAGGCCCCTCAAATTCAAAACAAAAGGAGTGCAATAAATGGAAAGTTAGAGCTTGTTTCAACTCTCCTCTTTCAATATAACACACTTTAGGTAATAAAGTCAGGGGAAATGAAGACAGTAGGTGTTCTCATTATTTATGTGGTATGTTGACTTTGTGCCATTTCTACATGAAGGTAAAAATCCATATTTAGTGTTCTTTTACATTTTATTTAATTTTATTAATGAACCAAGCAATGACTTGGCAATGGGTTTTTGTGTGTGTGTGTGTGTGTGTGTGTGCGCGTGTGTGTGTGTTTCCTGTTGAAGTAGGAACAAAGAGACAAGTAGGCGCAGATCATCCTTTATATTTCATGAGAGCATTTGTAGTCTAATGTGAGTCATGATAGGAGACAGAATCTGAATGGAACTCGGATATCAGGGCTGGACTTTCTATTTATCAGCCAACTGTCTACTTCTCCTGGAAGCAGACAGTGAAGGGGTTCTTTGGCCTATAGGTTGATCAGATTTAACACTTCTAAATGAGGAGAGCTCAAAACTGCTCCAAGCAAGAAGACAGGGAAACTGCCCTAATATGTTGAAAGGTGGAAGACACTTGCCACCACCCTGGGTTCCCTGTGCCTGACATGGCATGGTCCCCTACCAGCCTTCTGGTTTTCAAGGTTCCCCAGGGCCTGCTTTAGCTCCCAGGTAGCTATCTGTCACCTCTCTCTCCAGCCTCCTGCCTATAGCCTAATTCTTTATTTCTGAAAATGAATTTTTATCAGAGTATAATACAGGCTATAATAGCGTAAGAGTCAAATATTAAAGAGCTTATAATGGAAAAGAGCTGCAGACAGAAATGCCACTTGAAAACACGGAGGCAATAGGGAAGAAACACATTATTCTCTCTCTCTCCTTCTGCCTTGTGATCTCATATCGGTGTCTCCCATGGGTCAGTCCTTACCTGAGATGGGAGCCTGGGTGTGCATTCAACTGGGCAGAAGATGGGTGCTTGGAGAATGAGCAAAGATGGCAAACAAACAAATAAAAATAACCAGTTCAGAAATTAATACCTAAGCAGAGCAGCCATGGTGAGACTTAAACAAGTAAATATGAAAAGCACCAGGCAAAGAAACCGGCAGAGGGTGAGTCCTCAAGAATGTATTTTCCTCCCTTCTTCCCTTTTCTCATTGATCAGAATCTGCTCTTTAAAAGTGATTTGCTCATTGCATAAGAGGTAAAGACCTTGGAAAGCATTTTAATGAGGATGAGATTATTTCGAAGCATTTTAGATATTTTAGTGCTGGTAACTTATGAGTGGTATTTTGGTGAGGTGGATGGGCAGGAGAGGGCTTGTCTCCATTTCTTGTTCACCCCCCAGGGGCAGTTGTGTGTTTGGTGTGCTCTACCTTGTGTGGGAAGGTCCTGCCTGCATTGCTCAAGGGCCCTCTCAGCTTTGCTTCTAGGACTCCACGTGGCTGTTCCCGCAGAAAGGTGCTGCAATCTGAAAATGTGGGTCATAAATCATTTTGGAAGCTGGGAAGCCCGATTGCCTCATACCACTGTGCTGCTGCCTGCAGATGATCTTGCCACAGTACATCACCTTTGCCTTCTCTGGCGTTTTTGCGACAACCACATGCCTTTTGGTCCGTGCCAAAGAAACACTCTCTTCCCTCCAGCTCTTGTTTCCTACCAGTCCTGCCCTGGATATTGTGGATTCCGATGGGTTGCCAGTGCTCCCTATTCTCTACTATTAACTTCTCCCTGCCCCTTACTATTAACCCTTCCTAGTGAATTCTTGGGTTATCACTAGAGCAGTTGCCTCATCCAGGGAGTCTTGACATCTTACTGGCAGAGAGAGATGGTTTCCTATATTGCAATACCAGCTTCACTCCCTGGAGACTGAGCCTTGACCCTGGTCAAGGAAAGTTTCCTGGCTTCTGAAACTGGCTGACCCAGTAGAGAGTGCCCCCTGGGAGGTGGGCTGGGCTTCCTGTTGGGATCTGGGACAACCCCCAACCACAGGAGCCCTGAGAAGTATAATTTTCTCTCAGGGCTCCTATCCACCCTCCCAGAATCCATTCCACTCAGGTTCCTCGTTAAAGTAAAAGTCATCAATGTTCTTTTAATGTGGCTTTTTGTGTTTCATTTCCTTTGTTGGTTAAAAAATGTTTCCAATGAAACATTTTATAAGATTTCTATACAGTGCCTATATTTTGAACATTTTGTTCCTATTAACATAAAATATTATTCTCATTTCCTCTTGTGTTGGGAAGAAAGAGGAAAAAAGCAGTATAAAAATTAAAAATAATTTCTTTGTTATTAAGGAGGTATGAATGATTTATGAGCACAATAAAGGCAAATCTCTTTGGTCAACATTATGAATTTGAAAATAAGACTTCTTTTCAGATTTTTGAAATGGCTTCGATGACAGTCGGCCCTAAAATAACAAAGGAGACCAGGTCATAATGGGAAATTCTTTCTCTCTACTTTTCCTTTCTCTACCCTTGGGAAGCAAAGTAGAGTCATCCCAGGGCAGAATCAGGGAATTCTGTGTCAAATAGCTTGTTTCCAGATGTGTCTATGAGTCATCTGCTTCTGTACAGAGATGCATTTAAAAATTCCCTCTGTCATTTTGATCTGTCCTTAAAGGTTATATCTAGTCGAGTCTTACTGGTGTCACCCATGTTGGCTGACTTGCCCCATCATGTTTCTCCCAGTGACACGGGAGCTCCTGGTTCCTCCCAGATGCCGATTGGGTAGCTCTGCTTTTCTGCTCTTCTGCTGTGTGTTCTCAGAGTAATTCCCGCGCACCTCTACGAGGTCCTGCCTGTTAAATCCCATGCTCTCTAGAATGAGGTGCTCTGTATTTGGTTTTTGGTTCTGGGCCTCATGATTCCCAGCCCAGGAGTCTAGTTCTGTGATGTTAGGCTCTATATTAAGCTGGGGATATCACCAGGGGAGGCTGGCATGTTGCAAGGCACCCTTTGTATGGCATTTCCTGGGTGAATTCACCCTGGCTTGAGATCATGTAGCTGGCACTATATTCTTAGAAACCAGATTCTCTTAGCATATTAGGAAGGCCTTATATCTACCAGCTTATGAGGCTGAGGAAGAGCCTAGCACTCCAATTTCTTATATCACAAGAGGAATACTGCCTTCCAAAAGCATTGTCCTGAGATCATTGCAGGGAGAAGATACCTGCTTGGTGAGACCTAGAAAGACTGGTGTTGACATCACTGGGATGCTAGCTGCTGGTTTTCAACAACTTACTGAGCACCTAGTTCAGGGCAGGTCTAGACGCACCAGGGGTATAGCATGGGGCAAAGCAGACAAGAATCCTTGCCCTCAAGGAGCTTACATTGTAGCGACTACTTGAGCCCAGGGGTCTCAGTATGTCACTCAGGCACACAGACAATGTTTGGTGTTCCTTTATCTCTGCTTAAGGTTCCACCAACTTACTTACCAAAGAAGTAAAAACATATCAAGGCAATCTTTTGGAGGAATCACATAAAAAGAGGACAATGTGCTAAGAAATTTTTCTCCACACCTTCAATTTTCACCCAGAAAATTCTACGTGTGGGAATAAAGACAAGATTTAATACCTCGTTATGGCTATCTTTCTTCTCCAATTCTGCTACCGACAGATAAGGTCTTGTCAGCCTACTTAGTGAATTTAAAATTGAAAGACTCTGTGAAGAGGGACAGGCCACGGATGGAGAGCAAGGAGAGAAGCCAGATCAATCTTCAGGATCAAGGATGTGAGGTGCAGAGAGAGGGCTGGACTTGCAAGATCCAAAGCCATTATGAAGAGCCAGAGAAGTGAGGACAGGAGGAAGGGTTTTTACAATGGTTGTGGTGGATTACGAATTGAATTTCCTTTCATGCTTTTTTGAATGGAGTTACTTTGGATTTACTTTTGATTACTAGTCTGCAAAGATTCAGCCTTACAGGGCCCTAGGATTTATTAAAGTTCACAAATTCTGGGTTTCTCTTTTAACTCTGATTGTTCTTATATCCTTCAGTCTGCTGGCCTCATTCTTCCCTTTCACATACGGTTAAGATAATATGATCCCCTTTTCCACAGGGCTGCAGGAAGTCCACTAGCTGCTCCAATATTTTTCAGGGTTCAAAGGTGCTTCAGTTTCCAGGTAACTGCCTGTCACCTCCCACTCCAACTTCCTAGCCCAATTCTTTGCTTCTTAAATTCAGTTTTTAATAAAGTTGTGCATGCACCAGTCTGGAACTCAGATATTCAATGGCTTATAATACAAAACAGAAGTCCCCAACTAATTGTTCCCTACTGTATAGTTCAACTCCTCGTGGCAACTGCCTTCAACTCTTCATGCTCTTGCTTTCTTATGCTTATCTTCCTATTCCTAAATAAAACATTTGCTTTGTTATCAGCTTAGTTGTTTTAGGCATTATGTGTTGATATTCTGTTACAATAGAGAGGGTTTAACTCTCACTCTCTCACACCACCCTGCCCACCTTCTCTTCCTACATTCTTGTTCTAATGATATAGACATTTTCTGATCAAATCAGTGACCAGGATTGACATTATTATGACTAAGAAAAAAATATTAATAACTGAGTCATAGTTCTATCTTCTTTCTTGTACATATTCTTGTTTTTTTCCCTAGAATTAATATTTTCCTCATTTTTTCATTTGCTTATGTTTTTGTGTGCTTCCATTTAATATTTTTCATGCTTCCTCATATTTTCTGATATATCAACATTATTTTCAAAATGGTCTATCAACTAATTATTTTACCCTGGGTTCTTCTCTCCAAATGCATCCTCTCTCAGGTTTCCATTTGGACAGTTGCTTCCTGGGCATGCTGCATGGCTCTCATTGCAGATTTCCTTTTCTGTGTCGTTGGGTTGGATACCCTGTTTCCTAGGAAATGTATTCTGCATTCACTCCCTCACTTTGCTGGAAGACATGCTCCTGTACTCATGGGAAGTTGTTCATTGTGATAATTATATGTTTAAAGTCTTACTATCGTGTTTCTAATCTACCTTCATACTTGGTTGATAATTTGGCTGGGTATATAATGTGAGGTTGCAAATGATTTTGCCTCACAATTTTGAAATTATTCTTTTCATTGTTTTCTAACCCCCAGATTTGTTGTCAAGAAGTCTGATATTATTCCATTCTATACTCTTTGTAAATGAACTTTCCTCCCACCCACAAAGAAATTTACAGGATTTTTTTCTTTTATTCTGGTGCTCTGAAATTTTATGAAGAGACTATGTGTTTGTCTTTCATCATTCACTGTACTGGTTGTAGTGGGCTGTTCCTTCAGTTTGAAGATTCTCATATCCTTTGGCTCTGGAAAATGTCCTGTGGTATGAATTTGAAAATGACTCTTTTTTAATTTTTTCCTGTTTTATTAATCTCTTGTTGGGTTTCCTGGGTCAATACTTTGTTTCTTATCTTTTTTTCTTCAGAGTCCCACCTTTTGATTTTATTTGCACTGTTTTTGGTATTTTTTTTATTAATTTTGTTGTTGTTGTTTTTGTTGATCAAACTTGGTGTTACATATTTATGCAAGCTTCATACAGGGAGCCCAACGTGGGACTCAATCCTGGGTCTCCAGGATCCGGCCCTGGACTGAAGGCAGCGCTAAACCACTGAGCCACCTGGGCTGCCCCTTATCTTTCCAATTTTATTCCTTCTAGCTTATCCACTGAGCTCATAGTTTTCCTTCCTTTCTCCTTTCCTCCTTCCCTCCTCTTTCCCTTCCTTTTTCTTTCATTTCTGGTATTTTGAATTTTTCCCAAATTTTGAAAGTTTTTGCTATGTTTTGGGTTCTTCTCACATTGGATGCCTTTTTTTTTTTTTTTTTTGTTTTACAAATGTCTGATTGCATGTTCACATATAATCCTGATGACTAAAAGCTGATTAGAAGTCCTGAGAGTGGAGACTGGACATATTCATAAGTAATTTTCAAGATCCTGGGTTTGGAAGCTACCTGTAGAGCTGATATCAGTATCTTACAGTTTTTATTTGGGGATCTTAGGTTTCTCAAAATAAGATTTTTCAAATCTTCTTCCTGTAAGGCCTATTTCTAGAACTAGAAATTTCACTTAAAGTTCTATTTTCAACTCTTGACCTCTTTCCTGGATTTTGACTAATGTCCTGAGCTTTCTTTCTTTGTCTTCTCCTGAGAATAAACCACAGGTCTCGTGTGTGTGTGTGTGTGGGGGGGGGGGGTTGCTTTATGACGTGAAGAAGGAGACAAGGAGCCAACCACTTGACAAAGGGACTTTTGACTCTTTCCTGCATGTTATGGGCTGAACTTTGTGTCCCCCCCAATTCATATGTTAAAGTACCTCAGAATATGACTATATTTGGAGAAAGAGTTGTAAAGAGGTAATTCAATTAAAATGAAGTCATCAGAGTGGCCCTAATCCAATATGACTGGTATCCTTACAAGAAGAAATTGGGACCCAGGCAGTTACAGAGGGAAAACTACGTGAAGCCAGGCAGAAGACAGCCATTCACAAGCTAGGGAAGGAGGTCTCAGAAGAAGACCCTGCCAACATCTCGATCTTGGACTTCTAAACTCCAGAACTGTGAGAAAATAAATCTATTTAAGCCTCCCATCTGTGGTACTTTGTTATGGCAGCCCAAGCAAACTAATGTACCATGTTTTCAGCCTTATTATTCATCCCTAACTTTTGTGATACCTGCTGCCTTCATTATCTGTTCCTTTCAAGGTCCTGTGGGGTGAAGTGGCTCACATCTTCTCTGCAGGCATCTTTGGTTATAGCTGTCACCACTCTTTATCACTTACCATATGCCCCTCCATTTGCTTTGTATCTTCCTAAAATTTATTGAATTATGAAAATTTCTTTAAGTGTACCTCCTATTGTCTTTATTCATTAAAATTTTATACTGAAAAAAAAAATCCTTTACCTTCATTTCAGTGGGTTTCTGGAGATGGAAGAGTTATATCTACATTTTAGCCTAAGCCACATTTCTAAAATTCTAGAACCTTTTAATCTAGCAATAGCAATAATCAATAGAAGTTATAAAACTGTTGTTCTTTTAACATATTACATGTGTATTGGCACCCAATTTGTTGGTTCTTAGTTCCAAACTCATGCTTCTTTGCCCTTGTTTCTGCTGTCAGAGCTGTATCCCATAAATATTTCTGCTTCACCAGATGGCTTGATAATCAGCTTCACCAGTAGGGGACTTTGGGAGAGTAGGGGGGATATTGCAGGGGGAAGGGATTCCTCTTCCTGGTTCCCCTGTACTTTTATCTCTGGCTCCTGTAAGAGGCTGCCAAAGGCATGTGAGTTTCACAGATACCCATCTGTGAATTTCTCATGAGTCCTGCAACCCCCCCCTCCATGGGGGCTTCCTGGTGAGTCCTACCACAGCCTGGAGGGTAGTTTCCTACTTGCCAGCATGGACTTACAGTACTTTAGTGAATTTCCCCGCCATCCAAGGGGTCCCCGTCACCACTCCTCAAGTGCCATCTGAATCTCAGACTGATGTGGTAGGGTGGTTCTTTTCCTCAAATTGTTCTTTTCTTGTGGAGTGCTCTGTCTTAGCCCTAGAGGTAGTGGCTCTGTCCTTTATCTGCTATTCTTGTATTATCTAGAGCAAGGGTTTGCAAACTTTTTCTGGAAAGGGCCAAAGAGTAAATACTTTAGGCTTCATGGGTCACAGGGTCTCTATTACTCAAGGCAGTACTGTAGTGAGAAAACAGCTATAGGCAGTAAACAAATGGGCACAGCCAGATGTGCCCACAGGCTCACTTCTGCTTTCATAGGCTCCTTGCTCCATAGGTATCAGTTCCCTGTTACTAGTCAACAATTCTTTATGTGAAAGTCTCACTGTTCAAATTACCAGTGTGGTTACTTCTCCTGACTGAACCTTAATTGATATACCACATTGAAATTTTAGGCAAGGACTTGGCTTTTGATTTGGGCCAGCTGAGAGCGTTTGTTCTGGATCTTACAATCCTGGTCAGGGTTATAGGGGTGGAGGAAGAGGGGGCGGGTGAATGAATGAGAGGAGTGAATTTGTGGCAGTTTTAAACAAAAAAGGTAACAAGCAGGTGGACATTTTTGGCAGGGCTTTCTTACCAGTGTACAGAGGAGACTTGGGGAAAGCGGCAGAAAGATCTTCTTTTCTTGTTAGTTGTAAACTTCAGGTTCACACAATATTCTCTCCAGTTATCTACTCTATAAAACTTTCATGTTGAATAGAACTTCCTCAAGATCTTCAGGTAAAAGTAATGCTCTAGGAAGATGCAGAGTGTTTTTCCAGGGCTCACTCTCCACTTGGCTCAGATGGCAGGGCTCCTGGGGAGCACCTGTCAAGTGTTCTTTAGAGTGGAAGTTTCATGCCTTCCTCAAGCTTTTCTCAGGCAAAGTACATGGCAATTGATTAGTTTTCTGCTTTCTAAATTGCTGTTAAGTTCCAGACTCATCTCCCTGAGATTATTTCCATCATCTTTATTGGAGATTTGGGTGTCTGCAAATTCTTCAGTGACACATTTACAGGCTGTCTTTTGCTTTATGCTCACAGATGGCTAATCACAATTATGCCGTGTATTTTACTAGTTTAATTCTCAGAGGATAACCTCTTTTCCAAGATTTTGTTTCTTCACGTATTGCCACTACCAAGGAAATGGGACAGAAAACACTTACCCTGAGGCTATCCCAAAGACATGGCTCAGGGACTTCCTGAAAATAGAACCTTGCCTGAGATGTTTCTGCCAGGTTCCCTATGGCTTTTAATTCATGTGATGGGTTAGGGAGAGAAGTGAAAGGAAAAAGCATGTTCATGGGCAATCTTGGTGCAAAAGCAATAGCAGTTGGCAAAACCTTTGCCCTAACTGCCTATCAATTTTTCTCTTTGTTATGGTACAAGCAGGGAAGGTTGTAAGATCAGCTGTTGTAAATGATGGATTGAGACAGAATTATAAGCAGAGGATGCCTTATTACTGGTGTCAGGTTTAAACCTCTGAAGGGAAAAGGGGAAAAGGGAAAGAAACATTTTTTCCCTTAGCTCATTGAAGATTTGGGATTGAGTATGAGGAGACACCTTGATTACTGGCTGGGAGCTTTCCACTGCCCCTCCCTCCCATTTTAGACCAACCAATACTCTTGTAGATAGAATACAGGGTTGACAAAGTGCCTCACAAAAATTTGAAATGGGTGAGATCATTCTCTGGGTTAAGCTATAAAACTGACTTAGATCAGTGTGAGAAAGTGCAAAGTCATCTTAGAAATAAAATGTTTTCTAGGCTAAGACATAATGATAAGTGCACTGTAGGCACTGACACAGGCAAAGGAAGAAAATGCTGCTTTTCAGAAAGAAGTTGAAGAAAGGCAGTGCCTGTCCAGGTCTGTTCTGCAGGAGAGGCACTCCACCTCCAACCCTCATCCCTGCACAATCAGAAACGTCAGCTGTTACCATCTTTACACTCATCCTCTGCCTTATTTGATCTTTGCCAAGTCAATTTCTGTTCATGTTCTTGCTCCCCGTGTAGATTTGTCTACATAAAGAGAATGGCTTGATCCCCAAGCATCCCCACATATCCACTTGACAGCTGTTGTCTCATCAGAAATGAACAAATAAGCAACATGATGGCTGTGAAGTTGGTTGAGTGGTATCTAAAACTTGGGGTGCTAACAGATCAGTCATCTGCGTGTTGGATAAGGAGTCCCAGTGTGGGACTAGCCAGACTCCGATGGCACTTGAAAATATTCCTAAAAGGTTTCTGAATTTTTTTTTCAGATAATGACATTTTTATTACCTAGAAACTTAATTCTAAGGAGAAAAAGTTGATTAAATTGCAACTATTAAGAAACCCAGAATACTGTAATGATAAAGAACAGGGACTCTGGGTTCAGACAACATGGGCTCAAGGACTGGTCCTCTCGCCTTTCTTCATGAAGTCCACAGGCACTTAATTGGGACTCTGTGTGTTCAGATTGTTTTATCTATAATGTGAGCATAGTAATATATAATAAAGTGTTTATGTGCCAGGGTTATTGTGAATGTTAAATGACATTTGCCCATAAAATACTTACCGCAATGCCTGGTGCATGGCAAGGGATCAATAAATTGTAGCTGTCATCATCATAATTATTATAATCAATTATTTTTTCTCCTTTTTAAGGATCAAAGTGGTATGTTACTGCCAATCAGAGTACTGTGGAATCAGTGCTAAAAACCAAGCTGAAAGAATTTTT
Organism: Canis lupus familiaris; assembly: GCF_011100685.1. Classification (NCBI taxonomy): domain Eukaryota; kingdom Metazoa; phylum Chordata; class Mammalia; order Carnivora; family Canidae; genus Canis; species Canis lupus. The sequence goes on along the minus strand of NC_049229.1, from coordinate 59,460,527 downwards.
GAAAGAATATTTTCTAGTGTAAAATAAAAAAAAAAATTTATTTAATTAAGAATATTGAATTTAATTTCAGATACTAATAAATGAAATGAAAGGGAGGTGAATGGGAGGTGCATGGGTGGCTCAGTGGTTGAGCATCTGCCTTTGGCTCAGGGTGTGATCCAGGAGTCCTGGGATTGAATTCCTCATTGGGCTCCCTATGGGGAGCCTGCTTCTCCCTCTGCCTATGTCTCTGCCTCTCTCTGTGTGTCTCTCATGAATAAATAAATAAAATACTTTTTTTTTTTTAAAAAAAAAAGGGAGGTAAAGGCTGTGGGAAGGTGATGGTGGTGATGTTAGAGGAGCTCTACCAGTTTTAGATCCAAAGAGTGCTGGGAACTAGATGGGCTGGAAGACCCTGTGAACAAGTGGCATCGGAGCCCACAGCCAAATGTTGCAGTCAGCCCTTTATGATCTGTAGGAAAGTTCCAGGAAGGGGGTGCTGCTAATACAGCCTGGAGGAGCGAAAGAGCTTGGCATTTTCTAGAAATAGAAGAAAGGCCAGTGAGGATGGAAAAGAGAGATGGGGGATGATGAGGGGGTGGGGTCAGGAGGGAAGGCTTGTTGGCCACTCACTGCAGAGAGGACAGTTTCACATCCAAGGCAGAAGGAAGGACAGCAGGGTTTGAGGCCATGTGGCCCCAGGCTGGAGTGTGGAGAACGGACTGTCGTGGGGTAATGCATCACCAAGGAGCAGGGGAAGTGTCTGGAAGTTAACAGGCTTAGGCTGGTACAGACACAGTAGAAATGGAGCAAAATGGTTGGATGTATTTTGGAAGCTGTTAGGACTTCCTGACAAAGTGGATGTGGGGAGTAAGAGCCAGAGAGAAGTCAAGGGTGATTGTTGGATTTTTGGCTCGAACAGGGACATGAATGATCATTTCATTGAGTGAGGATGGATGGACTGGGTGTACTGGGACAAAGTGGATTTGGTGGGAAAAATTAGATTTGAAATGAGTTTAGACTATTACATGTCAATTAGAAACATTTTAGGTATTTAGGTGGCTTTTGCAGGGAATGTTTGTGTTTTCTATAAAGTTTTAAAAGTCAAAAAACCTATTTTAGGAAGCTCTACCATCTTAGAGCCCTATGCTGGGAACTTCTCTTCTTGTTCAGTTCTTTTGTTATACATGAAAGAAACGTTATTTTGCAATGAGATTTCCACTGTGATTTAATGGTAGAGCTAGCCCTAGCACCTGAGCTTTTTCACTGATCTATTTATTTCTGATAAGTTACTCTATTCTGAGCTTCACATCAGCCCCAAGATTGTCTCTATAATAAGAAGAGTCTTAGGAAGCCCTAAGTCTAAGAATACCTTTTGGATAAAACAAGGATCTTGTTTAATGCAAATGTGGCCTCATAAATGAAGAGAGGTGGAAATGGATACAGAGCCAAGCTGTGGAATCTAGCTAGATTTTCCAAACACCAACAGCTTCATAAGGGATTGTTTGCCCATCTGGGTTTATTGAGACTACCAGGAAAAACCAGGTCATGTGATCATGTCCGAAAGAGTAGGCCTTGTCAGATATGAAGTAATTATTTAAATTGTATTACTCGGATCCTGTCTCAATTCATTGTTTTCTGCCCCAGGGATTGGGAATGAATGGTCAGGGAAGCCATTAGTGATTGCTGAGAAACCAATACTCCATATTCCAAACAAACCTGCACACAATGTCCCATAAAATCTCATTACTCACCCAGTTCTCTCTGAATCAGCATTCTGGGCACTGTCAGAGATATCCTGTAAGTTGCACACTTATAAATTACTCATTTATAACATCTGTCGGAAGGCAGCTATAGAAGCAGGTAATTTTTTTCCCCTCTAGTCGCAGCCCTGGAGCAGCTTGCTTTCCGATTGTATTTTGAATTTTTTTCAGCATCCCTAAAGACCTCAGACCTGTTGTTGACTGGCTCCAAAGTATCTGGGAGTGCTCCAGTTAATCTGGACTGCCTCTTTGACCCAGTCGTGGAGGAGGCTAGAAATCAGCCATGTACCGGGGAGTTAGATCTTGGGAATGAAGAGTTGAAAGAGTCCCTGGTAAAGACAGCCACAGAGAGCTAAGAAAATTAGTGAAGACAGAACAGCAAGAAAAGAACCGCCAGAGGGATTTGCACAGGGTATTGGTGAGAATGGAAGAAGCATCTCACTCTAATCTGGTAACATGCTAGGAGAAAAGAGGTGGGGAGATGCTTCAAAGCGACACCTGAAAACACTCACACCCTGCTGGTGGGAATGCAAAATGGTGCAGCCATTCTGGAAAGCAGCCTGGCTGTTCCTCCAAAGGTGAAACAAGTTACCATAGGATCCAGCAGTTCCACTTCTAGGTTCATACCCGAGAGAAATGAAAACACAGGTTCACAAAACAAAACAAAAGAAAAAACAAACAAACAAAAACTTGCCCATGAATGTTCAGAACAGTATTATTCATAATAGCTACAAAATGAAAACAAGAGCCCAGATGTCCCTCAGATGATAAAGGGATAAATAGAATGTGGGACATTATTTGACATTAAGGAGAAAAGAAGCACCAATGCATACTACAGCATGGTTGAAGCATGAGCACATGATGCTGAGTGGAAGAAGCCAGTTGCAAAGGATCAAATATTATATGATTTCTTTTATATGAAATATTTAGAATAGGCAAATCTATAAATACAGGGAGTAGATCATTGTTTTCCAAGATCTGGGGGAAATGGGAGGGTGGGGGGGGGTTATGGCTAAGTGCTGCAGGGTTTCTTTTTTTGGATACTGCTTTGAACTTGACTGCTGTGATGGATGCACAACTTTGTGAATATATGAAATGCCCTTGAATTCTATCCTCGAGTGAGTGAATTGTATGGTATATGAATGAAATCTCAATAAAGTTGTTAAAAAACCACAGTGATGCCTGAGGACCATTGAGGGAGAAGGTTACTCAGGAGAGGATGTTGTAGGGAGTGACAATCATGGGTGAATCTACCCCATTTAGCCACCCCTTTTGACTACTTTCCAAATGCATCCCAGATCCTTTGAATCCCCTCTATCCCCACCACCACCCTCCTCATCTGAGCCACCAACACCTGCTATGGGGACCGCTGTAGTAGTCTCCCAACTATTGCACTTCTGTCCCTGTGCTAGGGGAGTTGAATGGCAACACAGGACTGTCCCTCTTCTCTGTAGGGCTGCGAGGATGGGAAGCTCGTTTTTCTGAGGCTCTGCTATAGGGTTCCAGGCTGCTCATGCCCCTTCCCCATCATCCCTTCCCTGTTTCTTCTGATTGTCCAGCTCATCTCCAGGTGCACTGTCCTCCTCTGTGGCCCTCGATCACAACTGAGAGTGGTTTTCTTTGTAGCTTGTGACACCTGCTGAGGTTACTTGCTCGTGTATGTCCTTTTTTGCTTCTCCTTCCCAGAACGCAAGCTCCAAGCAAGCAGGGAGGATGTGGTATGTGTGGTGCTTGATTTAGTCTCTTGTGACAGAAGCTTCTGGAATTCTTGCTTGGTGAGTGTGTGAATAAAGAGGGATGAGTGAGGGCAAGGCCTTGAGGATCCGATCTCACACAGTCCTGGGGCCAGAATTCCACAGGGTGGATGTGGTGGTGGGATAAAGTTGCTAGAGAAGATGGGTCACGCAGGGCTTTGTTATTTCCTGGCTGTGCCATCTTAGAAAAAGCATTTCATATCTCTAGACCTCCAGTTCTCCATTTTAAAATGGAATTTCTAAAGCCCCGCTTATGAGGGTTAAATGTGCATACATTCTGTGACAACCCTATGGAAATTACAAAATGACCTATTCATGTATTTAATGTTGAATATTGTCACATGCCCACAGGGGCTCTGAAAAATTGGAGATTAAAAGAAGTGTGTTCTCTGTCCTTGAGAAGCCCATGTCTGGCGAGAAAGAGCCATAAGAAGTCATAAAAGGGTGTCTTACATGATTATTGCCTCAAGGCCTCTCAGTTGGGCTGCCTGACCTCCAATGGCCTCTCGTGACATGATGCCAGTCTGCTTTGTGTCTTTATTAGCACTGGGACCTCTTCAAGACCTCCGTGTCTTCCTCAGCACCTGTGGGATGTCTGGAGGATCCAGAGACTCAGAACCCCCACATCTTCCCTGGAATGGAGGCCTCAGCTTGTCTTTAAAATTGTGGGATCAAAAATCCCCGAGTCTCCAAGGGTACTCTCTGCGTACCCCAAGTCAAAAAAGAAATTTCCATTTACAACAGGAGAGTTTTTTATTCTCTTTATGCTGTCTCTCCCAGATGCTCATTCCATCTGGGGCCATTTTGTTGTGACTCTACTTTCTTTGCGTAGGTTTCCCTTTGCGCTGCCTTGTCATGGCTTCATTTCTCCTCTTCCATACTCTTCCCTTCACTAAAGTTGGTTCTGTCTCACCTTCATCTTTTTTTTTTTTTTAAAAAAAAACAAGTGGCTGTGATTCTTTGTGACTGGGGACCCTGCTCTGCATCCCTCTGGGTTCTCAGGGCCTAGCAGTGTCCAAGGTAATGTCCTCTATGCTCCCCAGAGTCTTGCCCACACCCCGTAATTGTAGTGGCACAGTACGTGGCACTCTGGTGTTTCTCAACTGCTTCGGACGATAGACTGAGACCTCCCTTAGGAGGAGGACTGGGTCTTTGTCACCTCCTCACCGTGTGTGTGCCTGGCGCAGACCGGACAATGGTTTACGGGATGGAGGTGTGCTGGGTCGTAGTGACAATAACATCTTCAAACCTGTCCTCCTGCTCTTCCTTGGATCTTAGTAAAAAAATGTCAAGTGAACAGCCTCTGCTCCATCTCCCTGGAGCCAGCTAGGACATCGTGGCTGCCTTCAGGGTGGGCAGCATGGAGGAGGTGCCGTGTTTTACTATCATCCCTCCAGTCTTGAGGTTTCACAAGGGCTTCATTTCTGTCTCTTGACTGGGCGACTGAAGATCTAAGTGAGGTGGATTCTTTTCTGATTCACCTCAGGACTAGACCCACAGCTGTGTTTGAGAAGAAGACGGTGCTGATGGGGGCAGAAGGAAGAGGAGGGAGGGGTAGGTTTTGATTAGAAATAAATGGAGAAAAAAAATCCAGGGAAATGCTTTCTTCAAAGATTTATAACATGTTTGCTCAATAAACCTTTATTTATTGCCAAAAGTCTGATTTCTTTGGGATAATTACTTTGCCATAGAGTCTATACGTAAGACAACTTAACGGAATTGGAAAATCTAGGTGTAGGGGAGATTTAGAGAGTAGTTGTCCATCTGTGTGAACTTTTAAACATTTTTTTTTTTTTTTTTGTAGGGGCAGAGCGTGATGCATGGAGGAATAGGTCCCTTTGAAAGCCAACAGGAATGCAATTGTGCCGTCCTGGGTTTGAGGCTGCTACTGTAAAATCTTCATCTTTTACCTAATTATGCCTGCTTCCCATCAGCCCTTCTTGGGGGGAAAAAAAAAGTTTTCTCCTCCTAACTACACATCTGACTGCACATTTGTCAAATTGTTGATCAAGGGCTCTTTCTTCTTTTAATAAATGTGATGTATCCATTCCAAAGCATTCCTTCTATAATTAATAACAATAAGATCTGGTTACCTGTGGAGAGTGGAGACATTGAAAAAAGAACCAGAAAAAAAATACAAGATGGTATCAGCAGCCTCACAACAATGCTCTAGCCTTCTCTGGCCCCTGCCCAGGCTGTACCTGCTATCCAGAGACCCCATCAGCCTGTGGGGGATCTTGGCTTTTTTAGGGCTCCCTTGGTGCTCTATTCGTAAAGGAGAAAAAGTTGGGGCTGCAGTCAGAAGATATATCTCATTTAGGAGGAATAAAGATAAAATAAAATATTATACTTGCAAAACAATAGTATAAGCAGTATTATTTGTCCTGGACACCTACCCACGGAGGCCCTGTCTTGTCTCTGGTCACATTGCAAAGACAGAGAACCCAGAGAGACCCACGACATTCTTTTTGGTAAATTCTCCTCCTTCAGATGAACTATTTGGGACAGACTGAAACCCAAATAAGAAGTGATTCTGGCCCAGACTGTCCCAGGCATCACCATCCCAGGCATCACCTGGGAAATTCATTGTACTTTTATTTTTTTATTTTTTTGTTTTTTTTTTTTAGAAAAGTTTTTTAAAAGATTTTATTTATTTATTCATAGAGACAGAGAGAGAATGAGAGGCAGAGACACAGGCAGAGGGAGAAGGAGGCTTCATGCAGAAAGCCTGATGTGGGACTCGATCCAGGGTCTCCAGGATCATGCCCTGGGCTGCAGGCGGTGCCAAACCGCTGCACCACTGGGGCTGCCCCTCATTGTACTTTTATATAATACTCTCTCTTGTGGAGAGTCCTGTATCACCTGTATTATTTATAATAATCATCATAGCTAATATTTACTGAAGCTCTCCCCAGAGGTCAGGTACTGCTCTAAGGCACTTTATGTGTCTGATGGATTCTTTCAAAACACGTATGGTAGAAGACTTGCCATTTATTATTTGTTTAATTAAGTCAACTTTTGTCCTGATGCTGCATTTTGCATTGTTGTGGAAAAGTAACTTGTTAGTCTTTCTTGGGTCTCACCAGGCCATTGGACTAACATGCTGTAGCGAAAAGGGCATGAATTCTCTGTGCATGAAAGAGTGGGGAGTTTTTGCTAAAGATCATCACTGTTTCATCAGTTGGAGGCCCTTTAATCTAGGTAGCTCCATTGATGGGACCTAGATCTAGATCTATATATTATATAGATTTATATAGATCCGATTTTGCTGGGGAACTCTACATTGCCCTTTGTGAGAGCAGACCTGGAATAACACAGTCTTATTTGGAGATGTCTCCAAGGAAATGGGAAATTTGCTTTCTTTAGCTCTTAAATGAGAACAATTATTGCTTTTTTTTTTTTTTTTTGTGGAGAGAGCTGCCTGGTCTTCAAGAACCAAAACCAGTCTAACTCCTGGGGCAAGAACAGGAAATGGTTCTTTTAGAATAATCCATATGAGTAGGATAAATAACACTACTTGCTCAGTGCTTATACTGCTGTCCTCATGGTTTGTCTTTCATTCTTGCAATAACTCACTGGGGAAAGGATTAATAGCATGATCATTTCCTTTCTCAGATAGAGACCGTGAAGCCATTGAGAAATCAGAGAACTTACGCAAACCAGCCCAACAGATTGTTCCTGGTAAGGCCAGGATTTACACTTGACCTGGCTGACTCCAAACCCATCCTCTGGGTATTGCTGTGTGTTAGTTTTAGTGCACGGAAGTGGATTGCCTGTGAGCTTCTCAGGTAGTTTTGGGTGACATGCTGGCTTTGCCACTTCCAAACTGCGTGACGTTGGATGCATTGTGTGGCTTCAATCATCCCTTTCCCAGTGCCCACTGCCCACTGCCCTCCTTGGCGACACTAGCTTTCTTTCTGCATCTTTCTGCCTTCATCAGGGGTGCTTTGTCCTTCCCTTCATTCTGCTTAAGAAGCCCTCACCAGCACATTTTCATGGCCAGTCCATCATCATTTAATGCTCTACCCAAGTGTCCTCCCCCTTTACCCCAGAGCCCCCTCCACTAATTCACCCTGTAACAGAGTAACTACTGTGTCCCTTCATAGCACTGATTTGTGCTTGAAATAATGCTATTTGTTGGTTTCAGTGTTCATTTTTAATATTTCCCAACCAGAATGTCTGTTCCTTGTGGGACACTGTGTGTTTCATATTCACCACCATGCCTTTGGCTTATAAACCCGTCAGGGCCAGGTCCATAATGGATTCCCAAAAACCATCAATGAACCTCCAGACTCTCTGGCCCTAAATTTATTTTCAGGTATGATATTGGGATGATGTTACTAACTTTCAGCATTATTATTAGAAATTGAGGGAATATGTGTATCTAGCTCAGTTCTCAGTGCTCCATAAATAGTAGCTGCTCTGGTGATCATTGGCTGCTTTTCTTTTCTCTACCTGAGGGCTTGAAAAAATGTTTCACTGAATGCAATCTTGGCAGCAAAGAGGTCCCCAAAGCATTGCCTTGCCTGTCCTCAGCCTTGGGGAAAATAAATCACATTTTCTATTGAAGGGTGATGTAACATTGCCACAAAAGAAACTTTATCTGTTTAGCCCTATCCATCATTACTCTCTCCCTGCTCCTCCTGGCCTCTCCCTCCCTGCAAAGGCACTCACATTTACCATGTGTGCTCTAATCTCCACTGTGTTTCTGTCTGCCATGATGATTGATCTTTAGCTAACAAATCAGCTTGGATGGCAATGTGGCCGCTGTCCCCTTCCACCTCTGATGGAAGGTGTGGCTGGTCCCTAAATCATCCAGGGAGATGCTGGCCCAGTGCTAGGGGGCGGGGGAGCACAGCTTTTGGGAGCTGTGCTCTGTTGAAGAGGTCCTGGTGTGCACTCTCCTCCAGGAGACGTGGTGGCATTTTCATAGGCCCTGGGATTAGAGCCCACATGGATCTGTGCTTTTGTGGCCAGCTCCTTTGCTTTTGTGGGCTCTTAAATCAGAACCAGGGCACAGCAGAGGTCAGGAAGCCAGGGCTTCCTGGGGTCTCAGTTGGACCTTTTCATGACTAATTACAATAATAAAAGGATTGAAAAAGGGTCTTTGAACATTCTTTAGAAGATGAAATAGTGATGCTTTGTTGGGAAATTCTCCCTTCTTCCCCTATTCATGCCATAATGGGGAATCTGTGGGGTAGGATCTCTGGCAGTGCCAGAGGTAGAACCCAGTGACCGATGATGATGATGATGATGATGAGGAGGAGGAGGAGGAGGAGGAGGAGGAGGAGGAGGAGGAAGAGGATGGGCTAACATTTATGAGAACTTACCAGGTGCCCTGCACCATCAATCACTTTATATACAGATTGTATTAAGGAAGCAGGTCAGAGACCCATTTGGTGGGAATGCCTGCAGATTTGGAGTCTTGATTTTAAAATTCAGAAAGTACTAGGCAGAAGAGGCCGGTATTCATCTGGTACCTACACCGGCTTCAGCCCTTTCATGTAAGGTATGCCTCAGCCTCTTACCTACATTTATAAAGGTGAAAACTGAGACTCAAGAAGCTTTCGTATCCTAAGATCACACACAGCTGCTAAGAGGCAGAGCCAGGATTTAAATCAGGTCTGTCTGCCTCCAAGTCCTGGTATAGAAAGAAATGTATATATGTAGGCAGTCAGATGAAAAGTCCCTCTATTAGAAGAGCTTTACCTCCAAGTCTTAGAGTTTTCTTATATTCCTAATGCATAGAAAAACCATTCTCTACACACCCAAGTCTAAGGGTGGAACTAGACAACCTTTGCCAAGCACCATGAAGCCGAAAAGATTGAACTATTCAAAGCTTTCACTTTATCACTATTCCAGTTTCTAAACTTGTCATCTTTATAGTCTATTGAATTAATAAGAGAAGCGAACACTCGTTGACATTGACAGAGCGGGACACGGCGTATTGTATAAACTGCTCTGTGCAACCCCGACTGATTGCTATAGAGACACAAATTCATACTTTTCACCATCATAACCCATAATCGTAACCCAACATCCATTCAAATTAAAGCACTGTAACTCTTTTTAGGAGTAGAAAAAAATACTTGCTGCTTTTTACTAGTTGATTTATTGTTACACGACAATATTGGGTATATTAAATTTTAATATTGGCGCTGTCTTTTTCACCATAAGTCTTGTGCTGAGGAGCTCAGAAATTATTTCATTTTAAAAGGGACATTTATTGCACTATATAGGCAGGTAGGTAATTCCTTCCTCTGAGAAACTCACGGATTATGCTCCTTCTGAGATGTGAGAACTTTTGATTTGCACTTGTTGTGGCATTTAAGTGCAAAGGAAGGGTGATTTACTGTTTCCATTGGCATAAATAATGTGCTGTTTGTTTCTGCATCATTTTCTAACACCCACTATTGATAGTGCCTCACAGTTTACTAGGCAGAGAATTCAGCCTTTTACTGTAAATGTCAGGGAGAGAGAGTGGAAAAACAGCTTTGGATTTCAGCCTAATGTTCAAATGGGTCCCTAGGCACACTGGAAAGAGATAATCCAGTCATGGTGGGCGAGGGCTACAAAGCACCTGTCCTTTCTAGTTCATTTCTTGGAACCATTAAAAGTCTTTAGGGAACATGGCAACCTTCTGATCCTTCTAGCAAGACAATTCCTGGGATAATTTATGCTTTTACCAAAGATGAAGCATTTCTTCTGTTGTGACCACTTCTATCACCCACCCATTTTCTCCATTCTTCTGGACTGACCTTTTTTTTTTTTTTTTTTAAGATTTATATTTATTTATTTATTTATTTATTTATTTATTTATTTATTTATTATTATTTTATTTACTCATGAGAGACACACAGGGAGAGAGACAGAGGCAGAGACACAGGCAGAGGGAGAAGCAGGCTCCATGCAGGGAGCTCGATGTGGGACTCAATCTCAGGATTTCAAGATCAGGCCCCGGGCTGAAGGCGGGGCTAAACTGCTGAGCCACCCAGGTACAGTAGTGTTTAAAAATATATGGCAATCTGTGAAAATATCACGTGGGAATTCTGGCATAGCACAACTTTTTGGGGGATCTCTACAAAACAGATATGATAGGGACTATTTGTTATTGATCCAATGTCCATTTTCTTTTTCTTCCTTGTTTATAAAGGCAGATTTTCTTCAGAATGGCAATGTGCTCACCTGAGATATCAATTCCTCAGCTCCCATTACAACTTCATGTGGCCATTCTGGCTAATGAGGTGGAAACAGAAATTATTGGGCAGACACTCTGGAAACTAGAAGTGTGAGACAGATGGTTTGTATGGGCCCATTTTGCCTTTCCCTGCTAACTTCTAATTCCCATTGGACAGATGGCTGGTCTTTAGTAACCAACTTGACAGAGGAAACAACCTTCAGTTCTTGTAATAAGGATGAGTGGACAGAATGATACAAGGATCCAAGGCACCTGATGACATGGAGCTACTATGCTAATCATATACCACCTGCCTTAGGACTTTTATAAAAGAGAGAACACATATCTTTCTTCAACCAAATATAGTCATGTCTATTTATGAACATCTGGAGGAGCCAGTTGCCATGTGGTGAGGACACCCAAGTGGTCCTTTGAGGAGGTCTACATAGTGAGGAACTTAGGCCTCCTGCCAACAGCCCCACTGACTTGTCAGCTGTGTGAGTGCACCATCTTGGAAGTGGATTCTACTAGTGCAGTCAAGCTTTCAGATGACTGAGAGATCCTAGCTGACAACTTGCCTCTGACCTCATGAGAGACCCTAAATAAATGTTTATGGTTATTTGAAGCCGCTACAGCAATATATAGATAATATAGATTTTAACAGTAAGTGTGTATCCTTTTATATATCTGTATATGTATATATGTGTGTGTGTATATATATTATATATTAAAGATTTTTTTTTATTTATTTGAGAGAGAGAAAGAGAGAGTACATGAGCAGGGGTAGGGGCAGAAAAAGAAGTGGACTCCCCTCTGAGCCTGATGCAGGACTCCATTCCAGGATTCTGGGATCATGACCTGAGCCAAAGGCAAATTCTTAACCCACTGAGCCACCCAGGTGTCCTCTTATGTATATATTTAAAAACTGGTGTGATCAAGCGAGTAATGCAAACCTTTGATGTTCTGAAACTCTACAAATGAAAATATCCACAAAGGCATTTAAGTGTCTCTTCTTTTTAAGGCATCATGGTTATATATGGTCACAGACTTAATTACTTTTTAGCCACCCTTATGAATACAGTAGATAATTATCCTCATGAATTTCACATTCCACTAAACAGGCCATTTTCTTAACTTACTGTAAGGCAAGTCAAAATTAGACTAAAAAAACCTTTATTTGCCTCCCCTCCTTCCTCACTGTTGTGGTCCCTCCCTCCCCTCAGTTCTGGAGGGCTGGAGTGACACCTTAGGCCCTAGATCACAGAGGATTGAAGATTCCCAGAGTGCTTCCCTCCCCTTAATGATACTCAGTGTTTCACAGGGAAAACTAGCCTTTGGAAAGGAACATGACTTCCCAATTTCAAGTTCAATTTAACTTGGTGGGAATGAAACTGCCTTCCCAATTTAAAGGAAGATCTGCATAGTTAGCTGCCTGAGTTCTCTGATGATGGGCCCCCAGATCCTTTCTTGATTTTCATTAATACTTATTAAGTTTCCAGATACCTGGCTTCATTTACAGCAGCCAACAGGCTCCCCACAGAGCATGAAAGTTTTGTAACTTTTCATCTCTTACTTGCCACATTGACCCTGAGCATTAGATGAGGTTGCTAGCTGAGTTGCAGGACATGATACCTACAACTCTAGTTTTCTTGAGCTAGAACATCTTTTTAGGTTAGGTGCTAAGTTTCAAGACCTGAGGTTATTAGTATTGTAAACCTGAGGTTTATTTAGTTATGATTACCACTTGCTTGTCTCTCCTATGTATGATATCCTGCCTGCCTGGTGTGTAAAGTGAAGCAGCAGGAGACCAGTGGAGCAGTCTTGATCCAAGCAAGAAAGCCATGTTGATTGCAGAATGAAAGGGGCTGCAGAGCATTTCTGGGGAAGTTCCCACTTGCCATAATATCAGCGATGAAAGCAGTCATATCCACAGGGTGATTCATTATCCTGCATTTCAAACCTGTTTATTCCGAGATTCCATTTGTGACTCCATCTGGTTGATAAATATCAAGGACTTCAGCAGGGTAATAGCAAAGTGTCCAGCTGAATTTACTCATATCCCCCTGATTAATCCTATCTCACTGCCCAAATCTATCATTATCACTCACATGCTGCCTTTTAATTTGGATTTCGTTGTCTTCCTCTTTCTCTTCTGCCCTCTTATTCTCTTCCCTTTTCTGTCCACATGCTTGCAGGTGAGAAGCTGACGCTCCTGACTTAATTCTTGCCTGGTCGGATCCTCCCTGCCTCCTTTACTACCTTCCTTCCTTCCTTCTTGTCTTTTTTATCTTCCTAAAGGATATTCAGTTACATGGTGTGCAAACTTCAGAACACAAAGAAGGAATCATCATTGGCTTAGCTCTATGCCAGAAACATTTAGGAACTGTATAGGTGTCCCCATTCTTCCCCTTTCAATGCTATCTAGAGGTATGCCTTCATACTAACACATTCATCTGTCATCCAGGCAGACACAGTTGGGTGACCTATAAATAGACTTTGGTATTGACTGATCAATCAGAACTCTTCCCACTGGAAGGAGAGACTTGTGTACCCCTGTCATGGTCTGTGCTGTCAACCTCAAAATTAAGCAATTTGGTGGCAGGTCTGATTGGAGAGGCTTTCTTTTTGGTTGGGGATGGGGTGGGTGGAGGATGAAGAGGAAAGTCTCATTAAGATATTCTGTTCTTGCCAGACAAATAACATGAAGGGAATCATTTGCTAGATATTATGTTCATGGCCATTAAAGGGTAACTGCTGATTTTGCTTCTTTTCCAAACAGGTCGCTTATTTCCTGCTCCCATCCTATGCCCAAGGTAGCAATCTTGAAGTGGCTTGAAGTAAATGGCAGCAAGCAATTCAGATGTAATTTATTCCCAAGCTCAGCTTGTGTATTGTAGTGACTTCACTCAGAGCCACTCTCCAGTGACTATGGGCACACAAATATGCACTTACACAATACAAGTAAATGTGCATTTCTCTCTCTCCCATTATCTCATCTGTACCTTGTATTCATTATCAGAGGAAACAAGCCTTAACACACTAATGGTTTTTGACTGAAATGAAGATATTTGCCCTTGCTGTGTGAATACCCAGAGACAGGAAAGTTGAGTTAGCAGGGTTGCTCTGGCATGCATCTTTCCTGACTCCAGGATAATAATAATAATAATAATAATAATAATAATAATAATAATAATAATAAAAAGCTGCCATTTATGGAGTTATGACCATTTGTCGGTTGACTTCCTCTTTTTTTTTTAAGATTTATTTATTTAAGAGAGAGAAATAGTGGGGGAGGGGCAGAGGGAGAGAGAAAAAGAGCGAGAGAGAGAGAGTAAGAGAGAGAGAAGCAGCCTCTGCTGAATGTGGAGCCCTACTTGGGACTTGATCTCACAACTGTGAGATCTGAGCCAAAACCAAGCTGAAACCAACCAAGCCACCCAGGTAACCCCACTTTCTCTTGCTATCAACCTCATGAAGTGGGTGGGTGCAGAATCCAGTAGTCAATCTGTAGGGGAGAATGAGGTGGTCCTGCCAGCTTTGGCTAAGAAGTCCTAAGGATTAAGAGTGATCAATAACTCTTCTCTTTCTTTCCCCCTCTCCACACTAATTCTGACTTTCTTCCCACACATCCTTCGAGTTGCCATTTTGGACAAGTGGGTTTGCAAGTCTTTATCCCAAACCACTGGGTTTTTTTGGTGTTTGACTTGGGGACAGAGCTATGCTATGTGAGCCTTTGTCCTGATTCCAAAGCCCTTTCTGTGTAATGCGTAAAGACAGCTCTATGGGCCCTGCCTTGAGTGCACTGTCCTTTATAGAACAAGATTATTCTGCTGATACTCTAGGAGCCTTTTCTTTTTCAGGAGCCATGATGCAGTATGCTGAGCTGTCCACACTCATCTTGAACCCTGCAGTGAGTCACTGGTCAATGAGGTTAAACATAGAAGCAGTATTGTCTTAAGAGCTCCAGCTAGAATGCCAATCTGAGTTGGGTCTGAATCCTAATCACCCCTTAGTAGCTGTGTAAATTTGATCAAGTTTTCTTTTTAATCTTTCTTAGCTTCAGTGTCCACATTCCGAAAAGTCAAGTTAATACTAGTATTTACCCTATATGTTGTGACAAAGTTAAATGGAATAGTTTTTTTAGTTAAATGAAAAAAAAAGTTGTCTGTTGGGTGCCAGGTGCTTTTCTAGGCACTGGGAATAGAGGAGTTAATAAGCAAACAAATTCGGTTACAGGTGGTTACGGTGGTTACAGGCTGAGGGTAGATGCATATGATACATAAAGGAATCAGGAAAGAAGATCATTATAGATTGTGAGCAGTACTGTGAAGAAAATAAAACTAACTCATGAATGTGTGAAGAGTAAATTGGGGGAGGTGGGGTCATTCTATACTATACTGGATGGTCAGAAAATTTCTCCAAGGAGGAAGTGAATGAACATAAATTGTGTAGCTCGGTACCTGGCAGTAGCTAAGGACACTACTAAGAAGTTACAATAATATATATATATATATATATATATTTGTTTCTACTATAGCTAGTGGAGTTTGCAACCTGAGGTTATGGTGTTATGATCACCTTCCTTGCCCTCTTTTCTGTAGCCTCCAAGCAATGGAGCAAACAGTAAAGTACTTAGAGAGAAGGCTTTGTCATTCTTCGTGTTCAGATAGAAATTCGAGAACAGGACAGTTCCTGGGTTGAATGTGAATATCCAAGTTATTTTTGACAGGAGGCTTCCCATGAAGAAATTTCCTTCCAAGGTTCTTTGATATGCTGTGATTCTCTGGGGATAGAGGGGAGTTGAAATGGACTCATTCCTGGATGATTGTGAAGTGGGTCTTCCACAAAAAGCACTCAGAATATTGTCTCATTTGTGAGGAGGGATCATTCTGGAGAGTCCAGAGACAGAGATGCGCAGGGAGATATCGAGACTCACTCCTCCTCCAGCCCTGTTTTGGTAAAGAGCTCCATTATTCAGCCCATAGTGGAACCAGGAGCCATGACATCTAGGTGAGACCCTGCCTCCACCTCACCCCTTGTGTTCTGGTGGCCACTTCTGCAGGCTTTACCCCTTCATTGTCTCATCCATTTTATTTACTTCCTCTCTATTCCCACTGCCATTGCCTCTTCTAGGCTTCCATCCACTGTCTTTCTCTGATCCCCCACTGACTTCACTTGAAACTCTTGACTCTAGTAGTTTACAAAATATTAAGATCTTTAGGGGAAAAACTAGGCCACTTTCTCTTTTGCCTGTCCTACAGTAGCGATTCCTGTTATGGACTGAGAACTCCTGGGAGTAATAGCTAAGGAAATATTGCAAGAGATCCTTGGATCTGTTGTCTGCAGATTGGGTAAATAGTAAGTGCCTTAGTCCTTTTGGGCAGTTATAACAAAGTACATAGACTGGGTACTCATAAACAACAGAAATGTATTTCTTATTATTTAGGAAGCTGGAAACCCAAGATCAGAGTGGCAGTGTGGCTGAGCTCTGGTGAGGATCCTCTTCTGGGTTATTGACCGCACAGTTCTCATATCATAAAAAGGTGGCAGGAGCTGGGTAGCTCCGTGGGGTCCCTTTTTACAGGTACCAATCCCATTCATGGGGTCTCCTCCCTCATGGCCTAATCACCTCCCAAAGGCCCCACTTCCTAATACCTTCATACTGGGGGAATAGGATTTCATATATGAATTTGAGAGTGGGGTGGGGCACAAACATTTATTTCATAAAAGTAAGTTTCAACAATAGTCATAAAGATTTTCAAATATTTGTAAATACTATTTTGATAAGATGCAAATTTACTTGAAGAATTGCTGAATTGATTTTTTTCATTGTATATTTTTTAAATCAGAAAGTGCTAAAAATGAATCTTTTCTCCCGTAAGGGTTTCATGATAGCATTTCCATCTATAAATGGGTCTTCTGACTTGAGAAGGAGTCTTAATCATCACTGGTGTGAGGTAGAAGACTGCTTTCGCACCTGCTACAGTCCATGGTGCTCAATATTCATACATGTCAGGTCAGACCAGCCCCTTGTGTGTGTTTGAAGAGAGGTCAGTGGATGCTGCCCCCACTCACCAGTACTATGGTCCCTAAAGGAGGCCAAGAGATGTAGAAACAAGCTATCTGGTTCTGCTTCCCTCAGGTGCAGAGGGGATAATCTAATCTGGATCCCATTCAGGTACCATGTTAGTCTTAAACATTTGAGGGAGTGAAGAAGTGTGCTCAGTTCATAGAGCAGACACAAGAGGATTTTAAATGGCAGTTTTTTACCAATTTGTATTCGTGGGAAGGGCTGTGTTGAAGCTGTTTCTATCTCTGCTTGCTCTGTTTATTCAGCATGAATGTCTGGAACATGCAGTTGTTCTGCTGTCTTTTATCAGATACGCCATCCCAAGGTACCACAGGGAATATCTTCATTATTAACATAATAAGAGGGAAGCAGGAAGCAAGTGGAAACTGTCTGCATATTTCTA
The DNA here is from genome assembly GCF_011100685.1 of Canis lupus familiaris. NCBI lineage: Eukaryota > Metazoa > Chordata > Mammalia > Carnivora > Canidae > Canis > Canis lupus. The sequence continues at coordinate 59,443,381 of NC_049229.1, read as the reverse complement.
GAACTTGCTTTGTGTTATGTACTGGCTGCTAATTAGAATCCAGCTAATAGTAACAGGATATCACAGGAGGAAATGATCCACACGAACACTGTAGAATGTTATGACAGTGGCTAGGGTGACTGCTCTGTTCAGAGTTTGCCTGCTGAAGAAAAAATTTACAGGAAATGGAACATAATGAAGATCTGCCTACAAAGGGATTTCTTATAGCCTGATAACTGGCCAAGCACATGTTTACTTCTGGGGAGACGTGCCCAGGTCTGTCTGTCCTTCCCCAGGTATCTTGTCAGTGTGTGATGGGACCATTCCTTTGCTCACCAATGCAGCTGTGAAGGTAGACCTGACTAAGCTGCTCAACAGGGCCAGAAAAGGAGTATCAGAAAGGGAAGGGAAGGACATTTTGCCCCTTCTGGATGGTTTTTCAACACTTTCAATGCTTGTGATCTTAAAAAATTATACGTCATGCTAATACAATATTGTAAATACTCAAGTAATTCCCAAGTGAATAAATAGAAAGTGAGAATTCTTGTGTCTGAGTTCAAGTTTTAAAGCATTGTGGTCTGAAAATATGCATGATATCATCTCAATCTCTTTGAAGCAGCTGAGACCTGATTTGTGACCCAGTATGTGGTCTCTTCTGGAGAATATTCCATGTGTACTCAAAAAGAATATGTATCCTGTTGCTTTAGGATGAAATGCTTTAAATATATCTCTTAAGTCCATCTGGTCCAGTGCCCTTGTTTCCTTGTTCTTATGCTTAGATGATCTGTCCATTGCTGTGAGTGGGGATGTTAAGGTCCCCTACTATTAATTGTAGTATTATCAATGTGTTTCTTTAATTTTACTACTAATTGATTTATATCCAAAGGATAGAAACATAGAGATCTGAAGAGGCACATGTACCCAATGTTTATAGCAGCAATGTCCACAGTAACCAAAATATGGGAAGAATCCAGATGTCAATCAACAGATGAATGGATAAAGAAGATGTGGTATATATACACAAAGGAATGTTACTCAGCTATCAAAATGAATGAAAACTTGCCATTTGCAATAATGTGGATAGAACTAGAGGGTATTATATTAAGTGAAGTAAGTCAATCAGAGAAAGACAAATGCCATATGAATTCACTTATATGTGAATGGAATTTAGGAAACAAGGCAGATGAACATAGGAGAAGGAAACGAAAAATAAAACGAGGAAAATTGAGAGGGAAGCAAACCATAAGAGACATTAAACTCTAGGAAACAAACTAGAGGGTTGCTGGAGGGGCAGGAGGAGGAGGTAAGAGGGTTATGAGCATTAAGGAGGGCACTTGATGTAATGGGCACTGGGTTGAATCACTAAATTGAATCACTAAGTTCTACCCTTGAAACTAATAAGAAAAAAAAAGAGAGAATTCCCTTTCATGTCCCCATTTCATCCCACTTTCCTCTCCAGAGATAATCATGCATCCCAGTTTGTGGGTGAATCTGGAGTCCATCTCCTCACATACCATAGCATTGCTCTTCCCAGTTACTGCATCTTGAAAATCATGGCACATGTCATGAACATGTAATGTTAACACATGATGACGTAATTCATTTGTCATAACTGGTATATAGTATTTCAATTATGTATGGATGCATTATAATGCATTTGACAATTCTTTTATTCATGACATTTTTTTAAGCCTTTGAGGAAAAACCTTAGTAGACTTCTAGCCTTTTATATTTTCTCTGATTTTCTAATTTCTGCTTTTCCTACATTTCTTGAATAATGCCCCCATTCACCCACCCCAATCTCGGGAAACAGTGAATGTACCCTCATATGGCAAAAGGCCTTGGTAATTAAGGACTTGAGATGGGGACATCATTCTGGATTATCTGGGTGAGCTCAATGCAATCACGAGGCTCATTACAGGAAGCAGGCTGGAGGGTTCAGTGTGAGGTAAGAACAATGTGAGGATATAAGCAGAGGTTGGAGTCCTGTGGCCATAAGCAGAGGGATACCAGTGGTGTTTGGAAACTTGAAGAGACGAGGGATGGGGTCTCTCCTGGAGCCCCCAGAAGAAGCCATCCCTCGCTGCAGGCATCTTGATTTTTGGACTTCCTCTTTTGTGATCATTTTTTTACAGTGTCAACAGGAAACATACATACTTGGTTCACCTGGTTGTATCCTTTGAATGACTGATCATTCCTTCATACCATTTTCCCAGGATATCTTTGGAAAAAGAAAAAGAAATCTTGACCATCATCCAGATATAAAAGTGAATATCTGCTAGAGATTTTATTTAACCCATGAGAAAACTAGACAGATGTTATAACTGGTTTAAAAAAGAAGTCACCCAAATGTATGTTGAGAAAGAACTGTTGAAACAAATGTGCAAACGGAGGCAACCCTGGTTTCTATCACACAGGGAAGTCGATCGAATGTCTCCCAGATAGGCCAGAATTTGCCTGCTGCCATGCAGCCTGGTAGTGGTGAAAAAATCCGCTAGAGGCCTCAGGCCAGAGCTGGGCTGTAGGCACAGCTCATTAGGGGGTGCGGGCAGGGGCGGGCCTTGGTTCAGAGCTGGGCTGTAGGACACACTCCACAGAACAGCAGAGAAACTTCCCAGAGAATGAGCCCCCTAGGCCTTCTCCATACTGATCTTCTGGCAGCTGCATATTCCCCCAAATATAAGTAAGTGAAAAATGAGGTGAAATGATCAGTGGAGGTATGTAGAATATGCAATAGAGCAAACACAGGCAAAGGCCTCAGCTTTGAGACACTATTAATTGTCCTACAGCTGGTTCCTCTCCCTTAACTGTAGACTGTGGTCATCTTTCACTGCCAGCGGTTGTACATCAGTCTCTTCCTCCTGGTAGCTGCAAGGGATCCCTTCCTCCACATGCCCCATAATTGAATTTCACTACTTTTTTTTTTTTTTTTTTTTAACTGCTGGGTATTTAGGCTGTTTCAAAGTTTTCACTTCAGTCAAGAAAGGACAGCTTCAATATGCCTCCTTGTTAGTTTACTTAAAAACAATGCGTATACGTAGAGAAAATTCTGGAAGGATGTACACTAAAATATTTACTCTAGTCATCTTAGGAGGTGGGGAGTTTTGCAGAATGTTTTCTTTCTACTTTATTTATGGCTGTACTGTTTGAATCATTTTTTTTACAAGCATGTATCATGTTTTATGTTTTATAATTAAAAATACACACAAAAAGAACTTTCAATGTTGAAAAGAAGTGCAGCTTAATTGAAACTGTTAAGCTGTCACTGACACTCTGTGAGATGCTCAGGTATTTTTATATGACATGCTTTTGGCTCTCTGGGAAGAGGAAGCAGTTGGTAACTTGCTGCAGGGCGCGGGCGAAGAAGTGCAGCTGTATCTTGAGTGGCATCTAGCCTGAACTTGTGTCATGATGGCAGGAAACATCCTTATTCAAGTGCTCGGGTCAACAGATCCCAGATTCTGGGATGGGGCTAGCTCACATTTTCTCAACTTTGAGGCACACTGGACACAACTGGATGAGGCAGAGAGGCTTGTTTTGCCCGAGTGGCCCGTCTTGACATGAGAATTTATTTTGGATATACTAAGTTAAACAGAAATATTAATATTATTATTTTTATATATTATGTTATCTTATTATTGTTTTTAATAGAATATTCTTTTTTATTTTTATTATTTTTAAAAGATTTTATTTATTTATTCATGAGAGACACAGAGAGAGACAGAGACACAGGCAGAGGGAGAAGCAGCCTCCCTACAGGGACCCGGATATGGGACTTGATCCCAGGACCCAGGGATCATGACCTGAGCCAAAGGCAGACACTCAACCACTGAGCCACCCAAGTGCCACCCCCCCCCGGCCCCAACCCCACCTTGGATTCTGAGCCAAATGAGTGGGAGAGGAGAGAGCTTCTCTGACCAGTCTCCAGGGGATTCCTGGGAGAAGGGGAGGTGGCAATTCAGTGTCCACAGCACTGGGGCTTGTTCTGAGATGAGTAGTCCATCTGAAGGGGTTAACAATCTAACAAGAGCTCTCCAAATCCTAAAGCTAAAATCCTTTTCTTGACAAGCTGCATGCAGTACAAACTGAATCAGAGCAGAGTCTATGGGGCCAGTTTTGTCTGGATGAAGGGTTTGCTCACCACCACAGAGGGTGATGTGGAAAAGCAAGCCTTATGTTGGGGGGAATCCCAAGAGGATGCAGGGCGCAAGCAGATGGGATTGCTCAGGAGTCCCAGCCTTATGCCAGGGCCCGGCACCTTTGCTGGGGAGGAGATGAAGCTCCAGTGTATCTGGCATTGGAGCGATTCAGTAGAGGTAACATTTCATTTCCTCTTTTAACAGATGATTCGTGACAACCGGGGAAGGGGCAGACACCCCTGGCCCAGCTGGAAGGGAGGGCCACAGTGGGAAGGCATCAAATCCCTCCATAGCAGGCTTTTTCATGGATACAAAATACCAGCTCTAGCAAATGGAAGCGAATAATAACCATCATTTTAAGATCGAAAGATTTGGCCTTCAGGCCCTCTGCTTTCTCCTTGGTGCTGAAAATAGTCCAGAAATGGGACTTCATGGACGGTTCTGAGTATCCTGCAGCTTCAAATAGTGGAGCAGCCTGCCCAGTGGGATACACCTTTAGCCTGTCCATCACCTCTTTTGTTTTGTCAGCATTATGGGAAAAAAAAGGGTAAAAATCACTTGCACAGTGAACAACTTCCCTTCCTGACATAATTTTGCCAGACTTTCTCTCCAAGGGGGTCATATTGAAAGCAGATTATTATTGGAAGCGTGAAGAAAACACAGCAGTTAATATGGATTAAGCGTTTATTTCAGAGCAAAACCTTGAAAGTCATGATCTCAGAGGTTTCCCCTTTGACTTCTCTGACTTATCTGAAGGGATACTGCTGATTTCTTTGCAGAAACATTGGGATACACAGGCTCCTGGTGCTTGTGTGTTAGACTAGACTTGGTGTTGGAAGCCTGACTTATGGGCAGTGTGATTCATGGAAGATAATGAGTCAATCTAGGATGGAGAGGTGCTTCACAAAACAGTCGTGGACATTTCCTGAAGAGTGAGGAGGGATCGATGCTCTAAAGCAGCCCTCTGGTTGCATTGCCAGACTGCCCTCCAGCTAAACATGGGTGGGTGCTAACACTTGAGCCTTTGCAGGAGGCCATGGGGGACCAGCACTTGAAATCCAGGCTTCAGTGCCCTCCTAGGATCCCTGATGGCAACAGCAGCTTGGGGTCATTTTCCCTCCCTGGGAGAGTCAAATGGCCCTCTACCATCCTTCCAGTCCCAAATCCTATAGCTCCTTGGTTTCTATCAGAGCGCTGGTTAAAAAATTACTTATGCAGTCTTGGTATTTTCCCTACTTTCTCAGGCTGCCCTGGCTTTGCCTTTCCACTCTTCCTTCTTGCCTAAATAGCTGCCCAGGCAAATGCCCTAATTTATGTGATGAATCACTATCCTAAATAACAGCCATGTGGCATCTTAAGTAACAAAGCTCTTCGGTATTCATTTTTCAGGTTTGAGACTTGGCAGCCTGTGAGATCAGCAGGGAAGCTATTATGTGCATATAGCAGACACAGAGATGGAGCTTCACCAGAGAGGTTATATGACTAGCCCCAAGCCACACAGCCTGTGATTGTCACAACAGGAAAGCAAATCTGAGTTTGTCTGACTTCAAGTCCACTGTCCACGTCCCTAGTCTAAACAATGATACCATCTTACATTTCAATCACACTGTGTCCTTTACAAATACCTTCCCCTTACAGGACCCTAGAACCACTAGGAAACTAGTTCAGAAAAAGAGAACTCTGATGGCCAAGGTGACAGAGCTGGTCAGCAACAGAATCAGGATGTCAGCCCACTTCTGACTAAGCCCAATGCTTTGTCCTCTCTACTTGGCTTCCCATCAAGGAAGTAAATGCATTTGTGCCTTTGTGTGTGCATTGACTGCATTTCCTAGAATCAAATGTGTAACTGGCAGGATGCCTGGGTGGCTCAGCGGTTTAGCATCTGCCTCTGGCTCAGGGTGTGATCCTGGGATCTGGGATCAAGTCCCACATTGGGCTCCCTCAGGGAGCCTGCTTCTCCCTCTGTCTCTGCCTCTCTCTCTCTCTCTCTCTCTCTCTCTGTGTGTGTGTGTCTCTCATGAATAAATAAATAAAATCTTAAAAAAAAACCCCAAATGTGTAGCTGGCAAGTTTAAAATAGCTGCGGGTTTAAAATAGATAAAGCACCCAGGGAAGGGGATGTTCTATTAAAGGGCACAAGAGACAGTTTGCCCTGGAAAATCAACACAACTTGATAGCAGCCCATTGCTAGAGCACCTTTTTTTTTTTTTTTAAATCAGTATCTGGTGTCCAGGAGATGAAAAAGGATAATGCCATTCACACCTCTGGCTTCTGTATGACATAATCATGGTGACTGACATTTACTGAGTTCTTACCATGTGGTAGGTGGTGGTGGGGTGTGTGTGTGTGTAATTCCGTATCTAATTTAATCTTTATCACAAACCCATGCAATGTGTACTGTAATTATCTCCACTTTACAGGTGAAAATCTAGTGATTTTTAAGTCTCTGGGAAGTTAAGTAACTATCAAAGGACACACAGCACTAGAGGCAATATTCGATGGCAGGTTTGCCTACTTCTAATATTTTACTTATCAATACACAAGTCATTTCCTGGTCTTTCTCTAGGCTTGAAGGGAGACCACTCTATACTTGATGTGGAGAACTCTCTGTGACAGATCTATTCTCGACAATGCTACCTGCTTATCTGACTATAATGAACAAGACCTTGACGAGGACCCTTGAACAGTTCTCTGCTCACCAGATGAAGTGCGAGGAGGTGCTAGTTTATTGAGTGTCAGCACCACTGCCTACGTCAACACAACTAACCCCCAAACAACTTGTGAGGGGAGATTTTGTTCTTGTCGTCACAAATGACCAAGAAATGGAATGTTAGAGATGTTATGTCACTGGCTACTGTTACAAAGATAGCAAGTGTTAGAGCTGATATTTGAACATCTGTGTTATCCCAGACCTCAGAGAAGGTCTCCAACTTGACCCAGACCCCATATGCCACTGTTATGTGGGTGCCTAGAACACATGGTAAGCATATAGTAGGATATTTGTGACGTAAGTGAATAAAACAAGCCTCTGTGATTTTAGACTTCTACTGAAGGTTTTGAGGGAGTGGGCAGGGGAAGGTGTCCCAGCCTCTTCTTGTGTCCCTGGTGACATCTTCACACCTTAGAGCCACAGCTCAGCCCCCTACTTCCGTTTCTCAGCAGAGAAGTTCTGCCCAGACCTCAGACTTTGAGGTCTTACCAAGAATGATACATTTTCACACAAAGATCTTTCCTTTCTGCAGCGTCGTTCTGTAGCAGCTGCCAAGAGGAGGCATATTTCATTTGGTTGCATATCTGTTGCTGTTATCAGTGGCGTGTGGACAGAGTTTTCGGCATTTGAGGAGAGAGAAGGACACGCAGCTCACCTCCACGTTGGCCACCTAATGTTTTCAGAACAAACAGGAAGAGAGATGATAAATATTTCAAAGCTGGAATGCAAGCTTTACAGCACTACAGCCTTACAAATGTCCTAACGCTGCTGCAAATCTCCTCTACGAGTGCATTAAGGTGATTCGTAAGAATAGGAAATTTATCCTTGTCAGCCACGGTTGAGCAGGACAGATCACCCGTGGGCTCACTATTACACCTGTTCTTAGTACTTTCACAATTACAGTGGACATTTATTTCTAATAAGTCATGGTGAAATCGGTGAGATAGTTTACCAGTTCCAGAAGATAGAAAAGTCCTTTTTTTCCCTCCAAAAAAACGTATCATTTTTCTGCGGGTTTAAAATAAATAAAGCACCCAGGGAAAGGGATGTTCTATAAAAGGGCACATGAGACAGTTTGCCCTGGAAAATCAACACAACTTGATAGCAGCCCATTGCTAGGGCACCTTTTTTTTTTTTTTTTTTTTTAAATCAGTATCTGGTGTCCAGGAGATGAAAAAGGATAATGCCATTTACAGCTATAGGTGCCAGGGACAATTAAAATCACAGTTTCTAAAATGTGTGCAAGAAAGCTTTAGGCCAGGCAGCTGCCTAATGTCCAGGAAAGATTGTATGTGCATGTGTATGTTTGTTAGTGTGTTTGTGTGCCTGTGAGTGTTTCTTTATCCTGACCCCCCATAGCATCTTCCTGTGGCTGGTTTCTTTCTTCAATCTGGCTTGGCTCTTGGCTCGGCTCTTGGCTCAGAGTCATATGTGCCTCGTAGGCTAATGTATACTGTCCTACATTATAAACTGGCTTGCCAGGAAGGTGCAAAGAAATAGCATGCAGGGTAAGGGAGCAGGAAATGGACCTTGCCCTGCATTGCTGGGGGGAATCAAATGCTTGTGTCCTCTTTATATCCATAGAAGTAGCTATTCACTAGCAATTTATCTTCCAGGTTTGCTTGTCCATATGGGAAAACAACACTCAATGCTATTTATAATACTTAAAGGTTACAACCAAACTAAATAACCAGCCATGTGTAACTGGCCAAAGTATTTACGATTTACTCCTTCAGTGGAATACTACACAGCAGTTGAAAAGAATGAAGGTCCATATATGCTGAATTGGAAACAAATTCCAAGATATAAAGTAAAAAAGACCATGTTACAGAACAATGTGTATTGCTGGTTAGCTTCTGTGGAAAGAAAGAGGAGAAAGAAAGAAGAAAGAAAGAAAGAAAGAAAGAAAGAAAGAAAGAAAGAAAGAAAGAAAGAAAGAAAGAAAGAAGAAAGAAAAAAGAAAGGAAGAAAGAAAAAAGAAAGGAAGAAAGAAAGAAAGAAAGAAAGAAAGAAAGAAAGAAAGAAAGAAAGAAAGAAAGAAAGAAAAGACACATACATCTCTCCATCCATTTGTCCATCACTCTTGGGGCTCCCTTATTCGTACTCTTGGCCATGTGATGAAGGTATTGAAGGCAGCTGGTGGTGAGCACCTGTAGGCCTCTAGCTTAGGGCTTTCATCTGGCTGCTGGGGGAATGCTGAGCCAGCGGGCAAGGCAAGATGAAAGAGTGGTGCCTCATTGCCTCAGAAGCTGCTCCTGCCCAGCAATGGGCAAGGAGCCTTCATCTCCTACTTCTTAGCTTTTCAACTGGGTTGACTCTGAGGTATGTGTTCTCCACCAGCCCCTGGAATTCCCTCGCAGGTTTGAGCTGCAGCTGCCCTCTCTAGTGACTCTGTCCATCTGTGTGGTGCCTTAGCTCTATGACACCCCCTTCACTGACTTCCTTCCTTCCCTCCTTCCCTTCCCTGTGTCACTTCTTCACTCTCTCCCTTGACAGATTCTTGAAACCACCTCCCCAATAAACTACAAGAAGATGTCGTATCCAAAAAGAAGTATCCTTAGGGAAGTATTCTCAAATGATTTGCATAGGAAACCATGACAGAGACATTTCTCCCGTTATAAACATAAGCACCACGAGAGGTCCATAGCCCACCCTGGAAGATTCCAGGCTACCTCTGTGCAAGTCCCAGTTTGAGTGGTGTCAGATCCGGTTAAGAATTGAACTGGCCCTTTGCAGGGAAGATGCTCCCAAAAGCAGGGGTCTTATTTCCTCTCATGGTGGCTTAACACTTAACTGTAAAGTTCTCCTGCTCTTTCAATCTGGCCTCCAAATTAATGCTCTAAATGCAGTTTTTGTGATGTGAACTTCTCTTCCTCTGAAGGGATAACTGGGTGAAAAAGAAAAAAAAAAAGGCTTAAATTCAAATGTTATTTCTGAGTCCCATGAAATTCCTCTTGGAGCTGAAGGGTTAGGAGGGCAAAGGACTCAGCCCCAAGGTTAGCTGGGCCATCTGGGTCTTATGCTAGATTCAACCTTTCCCGCATGGCTATGTTCTGTGAGAGCCAGTGGCTGGGATTTGGTACAGAGAGTAAGTTGTGGAATCTGGGGAAAGGCTAAGGAATACTTCCTACAGGTGCAGGGGACTGTGACTAAGTGAGGTCCCACAGGATGTTACCCAGGTGACCTGGAGAAAGCCGCTGGCTACCTGGGAACTATCTGAGAGGAAGCAGCTAAGGGCTTCTGCAAGTTTTTAAAACTTCCACTCAAGCCACACTCAAGGATGGCCACACATTTGTCTGCCAAGCTCTGTGTTAGATGATCAAAGGCACATTTCTCCAGAGAGCTTCACCCAGTGGCGACTCTTGGTTGGGAACATGGCAAAGGTAGATACTTGGAACCTGGCGTGTGGCTCTTAAGTCAAGATCATGCAGCATGCTGGTTGGCGTGGCTCAGGAGCTTACCGACCTGGTGGTGACCAGTCTGCAAGGGACTCTTCCTCTGTCTTTGTCTCTGAATTCAGGTTTTAGAACCTTTATACTCTAGGGACCCTTTCTGTTAAAAATGAACTGGACGAGGAGATCCTGTGGCATTACAATGATGCAGAAGTATGTGAACATGGCTGCTGCCTTATGAGGTGGGGGAGTGGGGACATGTGGGTTCTGAGAGAGAATCAGAATGCTTTATGTGTGGGGATCTCAAATTTGGATGCCTTGCGCCCTCCTTCTATGATGCCTGCATGTGTGAATGTGAGTCTTTGTGTAAAAAAAAATGAAGGATGGGAGAGAACTTTCACTTTGACAAGGATAAATTGCCTCTGCTGTTCTCTCTTCCCACTGGGCCCTCTCCTGTTGTTTAGAAGCAGAAGAAGGAGAGAGCACAGTGTTCAAACTTAGGAGTCATAGGCTCATTTGTTAATTTGAATCCAGTAGCTTAAAAACATGCTCCCCTAAGGGTCATTTGGGTGGCTCTCAAGGACCTTGCAGCTTGGTGCCTTCTGCTGGTGGCCTGTGCTCTCATACTTTCTTATTCTTTCTTGTGTTCTCTTTTTGGTTCTGCAGTTCTGTGTGTCCTGCTTTTCTGCTTCTGTAATATGTAAGTTTTGATGCAACAATGGCCTAACAGAAGCTGGTGTTTGTAGCTTAATATTTGCAGGTCAGTAGAAACCACGCTGGGCTTCCTGTTCCATGAAAATCTAGATGCCCTTGAGAAACAAGATAAATCTGTAGTAAATGGGATCTTGGTGGAGAGTCAACCTGTAGAGAGCACAGATTTTCTGTTTTGACATCTTACTGCAATGACCTTGGCATAGTCCACATTATCTAGGGTAAGCAGAAGACTAGCGTCAAGGGTGTGGTCTGTATCAGCTACATATGTAAATTTGGAGAAATATTTAACTTCAGTTTCCTTATAAATATAATAAAGTAATAATATCTCTCCTTGGGTTGTTGTGAGGATTTAATGAGGTAGCACTTGTAAAGAACAGTACTTGACATTTGCTAAGTGTTAATTAATATTAGTCTTTCTTTTGATTTCTATTCGGCATATATTATCTTTCAATTAATTATTATAATTAATAATAAGCTCCAGGAGGGGGGTGTTTTGTCTCCGCCATTTCTCTACCATGATATCTAATGGGCACTTTGAACCTAAATTGTCTAAAACCTACTTCTGGATCTTTGCTTTATTATTCTCCATCTAAGAAAATGACAATCTCCCTTTTTCACCCTCCACCTCTTTTTTCCATTGTATCCTATTTGCTCCACTTCCTCTCATACTCCTATATCCAAGCCATTAGCAGATCCTCTTGGCTTTATATCAAAATGTATCTGGAGCCCAGTCCCCTCTCCCTATGTCCATCTCTGCACCCTGGTCCTGTACTGTCTGAATGGCTTCCTACCTGTCCTCCCTGCTTCTACCATTTCTCCTCACCCAAGTCTATTCTCAGTAAAGCAGAGTTGACTCACACCCTCACATGACGTCCCATCTTGGAGAAAAATATATCATCTTTACCGTTGCCTAAGATTTCTGTATCCATGTTCCCTTCTGGACTTCCCCCTACACAAATCCCACATAATTTTACCTCTTGTCAGTATGTCCTATAACTCTGGCCCTGGGTCACTCCTCTCCAGCTACCACACTGACCTGATGGCCCCCTTTCCAACATGTCAGTGACTCAGCACTCGCAGCCCCTTTGCATGGAATGCTCTCCTCCCCATCTTGCCATGGGCTACTCCCTCACCTCTAGGGGGGTTTTCCTCAAATATCTTCTTCCCTGTAAGAAGCCCCTCCTTTGGCCACCCTATTTAAAATTATAGCCTTCCCCCTCTCCTTATCTGCCTCCTCTGCTTTATTCTCTGTGTAGCCCTCATCATCATGCAAAATATTTTATCTATATTTTCTGTCTCTACAGCTAGAATGTAAGCTCTAGGAGTTTGTATGTCTGTGTGGGGGGGAGGAATTTCTGTCTGTTCTGCTCACCGCCATATCCCCAGTACTTAGAATAGCATCTGGCAAATAGTAGGCACTCAGCTAATATTTAGTAAATAAATGACTTCATTGATTCAGTTTATAGGTGAGAAAATGGAATCTATAGAGCTCATGCAATTTTTATTGCTGGACATTATAAGGCATTGCTGGGCAAGTAGGTGGCAAGTGTGAACCCTCCTCTGTTTAATTCTCAATCCTGGTATTTCACATTATGCCATTATCACTGCAATATCTACCTATCTATCTGCATATATGGTTCTTGACATTTTCTTTTTTACTTACTGCCTCTATAGTGAAGAAAAGAAACAAATGTTAGGGACTGAGTTTTGTCCACCCCCCCCCCCCCATTCATATATGGAAGCTCTATTTTCCATTGTGACTGTATTTAAAGACGGGGCTATAGGGAAGGAAAAATGATTTTCTCTCTATTCTTCTAAGTTCCTAACTGAGACTCCTATGATAAAAGACAGATAAACAAGAGAAGACAAGCAGAAGTTTGTTAACATGTACAACTCATATATGTATGAAATACCCAGGAAGAATGAATAATTCTCTAAGGTTTAGAATTCAGGCTTAAATTTCATCTTCAGCTAAAGATAATAGGAAGGAAGGTGTGGCGTGGCGTGGTGAGGCCAGTTATAGGGAGGCACCAGGAAATTTTGTAAAGGGGAGTAGGATTTGTTATGCAGATGTGAGGCAGTGTCTTCTCCACTGATAAGGTCTAACCTTATCTCCAGGGATTAGCCTTCCTGGTAGAGAGGAGAGGAGGGATACCTTCCTATAGTTATGTCCTGCTTTGAAGCAAAGAGGGGAAAGGCAGAGAACTTTTCTTCTGCTTCTTTTCAATTGCTTTCAGCTCAAAAAATAATCCTTGGACCAAAGTGGCATCTTTTGGGGTGCATATTCTGCAACCCTTCAAGGCCTTTAAAGAGGTAATTAAGAATAAGTGAGGTCATAAAAGTTGGACCTTAGACCAATATACTGGTGTCCTTATAAGAAGATGAAGAGACCAGGGATACGTAAGCACAGAGGAAAGGCTGTGTGGGGGGCACATCTGCAAGCCAAAGAGAAAGGCTTGAGGGGAAACCACACCTGCTGACACTTTGATCTTGGACTTTTCTAGCCCTCAGGACCATGAGAAAATAAACTTCAGTTGTTTAAACCACCAATCTATGAACCTGGTCTCTGGTACTTTGTTCTGGCAGCCGGCGTTGACTAACAGGGAGGCAGTGACTCTTCATACCTACTATGTTCTTAAAAGAAAGGGGAGGAGATTGAATAATTTAGACAAAGAATCATCTTGGAGTTCTATGATCAAAGAAAACCGTGTGTGACTAGTTTGAGCCAACAGGAATCCTGTATGGTGATGAATAACAAAGGCATGTTTGTGGAATCTACTTACAAGAGAAATAGAGAGGGTTGGGAGGTGACTTGTAAGTGATTGCTCTTAATGTGTCACCTATGTCTTCTTTAAAGCATGGGTTTGGGAAATCACAACACATGGATGAAAATCCAGTCCCCCTCCCACATGTTCATGTGTCCTACATCTGTGATTCATGATACCTGTCTTTTCAAATGCAAGATGGCAGGCTGTGGGCTCCTTCCCAGGGTACCTCTAACTCAGTCAATATGCTCTTTTCTGGGAGAGAATATTTATTGTTTTAACAGCGGTACTTCTACTTTCTCAGATTAAAAGAAAATTACCTGCATTTACAAATGACTTATAGGGATTGGAAAGTATAGTGTTGAAATTCTCAATTTATAATATCCTCCAAGTTCTACAAAAATGTCCCCCAACCACAGCATTTTTCCATTCTGTCTACCTCCTTATCCCTGGAAGGATTAGGAAAATCAGTAGCAGTTGTCAGCATCCAGAGTTTGGCTAGAGGGTTGGTCCAAATTGTGTGTATTTATGGTAATGCCCAGTGAGGACCAGCCTTCTTTCATACCCGCTGATCCAAGGAGAGCCCAGCACCTATGAGATTCAGAACTCTCTGCAAGTTTTCATCCAGTTTTCTTTAAATGATTTATCTTCAAAGAAAGATTTGCTTTTGAAGGGCTGCTGATGATATTGCAGTGCTAAGCTCCCTGGGTTATTTGTTTTTGAGATTGCATATAAACTACTAACATTATTATGACACAATTACCAGTAAGTAATCATCCAATTGCCATAAACATGTCCCTCTCAAAATATTGCAAATTAATATTCATGCTTTCCTCAAATCCACCATTCTGAGCTAATGTGTGCCTACACAGTTCATCAAAATGTACATTTTTTTCCCAGTGAAAGGAAGAGTTATAGTTCAGTTCTTCATCTTGAGGTATGGGAAGATTGTTTTGATGGTAGCATTAGTTTGCTTTGAAAGACAATTTCCCTGTGAAACTGATGCAGCCACCAGCAATGAACTATGTGTTTCCAAGTAGAGCATTTGTACTTCTTTAGAACCAAATTGTTCAAAAAGCTGTTATAGTGGTTCAATTCCTGGCAGTTGAGAATCATGCCAACAACATGATCTTATGTAATTGTCATACGTAATGATAATTGTATATGTAATTCTCATACGGTTTAGTCGCTGTTAAGTAGGAGATCCTAGAATCTTACCATGAATAAATCACTGCAGATTCCTCTTCCCTACACCTTATAAATCTACATAAACCAAAGAAGCTCCCAAACATGCTGTGATGTAGAAACATGAAATTCACAAAGGTGACTGGAGAGCAACATCTGGACAAAACCAGTGATCCTAGGAGAAGTTAATACATTTTAAGATTGAATGTAAGTAAACTTCATTTCACTGCGTACAAAGCATCAACTAATAATACTGTTTTCTGCTAATCCAACAGGTTTCATCAAAGGTGATAAAAATATACTAGCTAAGCCTGAGTTAATTCAAATGAGGGAAGTGATTTTATTTTATTTTTTTTATTATTATTTTTAAGATATATTTGTTTATTGAAGTTCGATTTGCCAACATATATTATGACACCCAGTGCTCATCCCGTCAAGTGCCCTCCTCTGTGCCAATCACCCAGTCACCCCATCGCTCTGCCCGGCCTCCCTTTCCCTTACCCCTTGTTTGTTTCTCAGATTTAGGAGTCTCTCAGGTTTTGTCACCCTCTCTAGGGAAGTGATTTTAAAGCCCTCAGATAGAGTCTTGTGTATCAAATGCCTATCTATAGGTGCTTATACACAGTAGTGTGCTGGTGAATGTTTCACAACTGGTTCTCCTAAAACCAAAAAAGCCCCTGTTTATAGCTTATTTTGATTTCTGTGGTGTAAGTTCCTCACCGTGGCTTATTTCAAGCTACCATTGTGATGTCACTGAACACAGAGTTGGGAAGAAATGTGCACAATTGGCTTTTTGGAGTGAGAACTAGATGTGTCCGGCATACTACTGGTTATACAACTAAATACGAAATTTTAGAGAGGAGTGTTCTCAATGGGTCGCATGACTTTGAAATTAATAAGTCTGAAATAAAATGTAACCCATATTGCTCTGATATTATATAGAGGGTCACCGGGCTAAAGAAGAGAGTCGAGAAGGAATTCTAGCTCCAACATGGTGACTGTATTGTTTGAATGCTGACCTATCTTCCTGGAGGCAGTGAGACTTTGTGCCAATGACATGGGCTGTGAAGTGTGACAGGCCTGGGTTTGAATCTGGTCTCTGTCACGTGTTGCTGTGAATCTGTGGATGACACACTCAGTTTCTCCCAGCCTCTATTTCTTCCTTTGTAAGTGGGGATGTTAGAAGTCACCTTGGAGGGTTATCCTGAGGATTAGTTATAAAACACAGAGCTTCTAACAAAGTGCTTGGCACATGCCTATTATTCTTCTTTATTTGAAATAGTTGGGTTACATTATATCTTAGGTTCCTTAGAGTGTCTAAATCTCAGGAAAAATGTTCTATTATATAGATTCAATTAGATAAAGGATGCTAAAGTCCCAGGCATTTAAGTATTTAATAAATACTGTTAATGGATGGATGCGTAACTGAAATTCATACTATCTCTTGGTTTTTCTCTAAGCTAGAAATCTGTGAGAGATAACTCTGCCTCTTTTTTATTTTTGTAAAGAAAACAGTCATCCTCCATATTAAATATGTTACCGGGTACTGAGGATTTTTATCTTCTAAATATTTTTTTTTTTTTTAAATCTACTCTCCCTCTTTATCTACCCATGCTGTGCCAGGTCAGTTCATCATGCTCTCCTAATTGGTTCTCTGCTTCCTGTCTTGAACACCTCAAAACCATCCTCAGCAAAATTATCTGTCTCCAATCCAACATTCTAAGCAATTTGAGGACAAAGATTTTCTTTTATTTATTTTTATCTCAAAGTCCAATTTAGCTCCTGGCACAAAATATACGCTAAATAAATGTTTATTTGATTGTATAACGAATGAGCCAACTTTGGGAAAAGTAATTGGCAGAGTTTTACTGTGTTGGAAATTTCCTTCCAAAATGGCATCACCTATATTTCCTTCTGTGTTTTCTCATATATCATCAACTTTGTAGACCTTCCTACATCGTGTAGACTATGTACTGGTCTGGACATTTCATGGCACTGCTCCTGCTCTGTGAAGCAGTGTGTACTGTGGCCTGCCTCTGCTCCCAGGGCCCTGGCTCTTCTTGTGCCATCTGGAAATTTCCTGCATCAACCCACCTGGGGATGCCTTTTTTCTCCCTTGGACTCTTTTCCCCTGAGGTGAGCCTTTTTCCAACGAGAGGTTACTGACAGTGTAATTAAGGCTTACTTCCCTAAATTAGTGCAGATTGGACTAAATTTTACAAGGTCAAGGTGGAATACACGAAGACTTTATGTGACCTCAGCTGTCTGGAGTGGATTTCCATGAGTCTGAATGAAAGTCAGCATGTAAAGACAGAATTCAAATTAGGTGCTTCTGTTACTTATCCTTAGATAGTATCTTTCAGCATGTCAAAATGATGCTGTAGAGGTGAAAACTCCAGTAAAAGTAGAATAAGAAATTAGCATGAATGAAAGATTGATACCACGTTGAATACAGTTACTCCCTTTTCCCAAATTCTGAACATCCAGAATTATTACAATTGGGACTTTTTACAATTGGTTTTACACACACACACACATACACACATGCTCACTCACACACATGCTCACTCACACACTTATATACACTTACATTCTTCCTGTCATTTAAAACATCTCCTTTTGTATAAGAACTTGACCACTTTTGTAACTCAAACTCCTTAAGTCTTGGAACAAACTCATGGGTTTGAATTTGAACTTTAGGGTTCCACACCCATGGTTTGAATCTGGGCTCTGCTACTTATAGGCCTGTCATCCTGAGTAAATCACTTAACTCTGCTGAATCTCAGTTTCATCATCTAGTATCTGGCTTATGGGTAAGCAGGAGGTCTTGGTGAGATAACGTGTGTATTCCCTCCATGACAGGGTCTTGTATACAATTGATGCTCCAATATATATTAGTTTCTTCCATCTTCTTCCACTGTGAGATGAGGGCATTCTGTTTTTATGGCCCAAAACTTGTCCTCCCTTTTTTCCACTCATAGGCACCAGGGTTTCATAGGTTTTCCCTTTCTGTTGTTCTATAGCTCTTACCTGTTTCATAACGGTTAGACTGCTAAATTTGGGTGTATTTCCTTAATGTGAATTGCACCAGTGTGTCTGTATGTCTGTGCTTATGTGCCTTCTCTTCTCAACAGGACTTCAGAGATCATGTTATATTTATTTTAGGATTATCCTAAAGGATTTAACAAACCAATTGGTCTCTTATGCAAAGTATACACTGAAATGATATTTGATTGGCTTAAACTCTGAGAGTGGGCCAGTAAGTGAAATTAACATTTCAATTCCTGAATGTCTTTAAATAAAACACCACCCATTCTAGGTCATTTTCACCTGATAGGAAGAAAAAAAAAAAGACAAAATCAAATATACAGAGGAATCTCTTCCAGTTCTTTTATTCTGTTTCCAAGGATTTTACTATATATAAGGCAGGAAGATATTCTGTTTTCATTTAGTTATCCTTTTGACATCTCTGTGCCAGGAACCATTTCATTAAAAGAAATGGAGTGCCCCTAATATTCTTTGCTACTCATTTTTACCTCATTCAGGCTGTTTGGCTTTGGAAACAAATTACTGCCATCATGGAAACCACTCAGAGGGTCCACAATGACGTGATGCTATCATGTGTCTAGATTTCATAAGAATTATTCGCTAATATAGGACAATACAATCACCAAGAGCTGTGGAGAAAGATACAGCCACCTTCCTTCCTTGAACTCGACATTTTCTTGATCAGACTTGACATTGCAAGATCTCAGATCCAATATATTGGAGGAAGGATTTGGCATCCTTGGCTAGAATGGGAAGAAGGAGCCAGCATCTGAAATATCTGCCCATGATCATTCCAGGTACAGCAGGAACAGAGCTTCCTATATGCAAGCCAAATGAAATTATTAAGGCTAACCTTCTCACTCAGCACTTAATAGGTAATCAATTTTCACTACCAACAGTGGAGGGTAAAAGCCAAGGAAGGAATGATAATGATGCTTCCTTACATTTGTGAAGGGCTTAGAGGGTATGAAATGATTTTAACTGCATTATTTCAGGTATTTTTCATGGCAACATAAAACTGGCCAGGACACTCATGCATGCATGCATGTCTGCATTCATTCATTCCACAACTCTTATTTAGCAAATATATATATTTAAAGATTTTATTTATTTATTCATGAGAGACACACAGAGAGAGAGGCAGAGACACAGGCAGAGGGAGAAGCAGGCTCCATGCAGGGAGCCTGACGTGGGGCTCCATCCTGGGTCTCCAGGATCACACCCTGGGCTAGACGGTGGCACTAAACTGCTGAGCCCCCTAGGCAGCCCAATTATTTAAAAATAGTTTTGAGGCCATCAACTATATGCTAGCCTGTGTGGTGAGCACTGGGGAGAGAGTGGTGAATAAGCCAGAAAAAGTCTTATTGCTCTCATTTCAGCAGTGAGGAAGTAGACACACTAGGAAGTCATGTGAGTTCCCGAAGTCCCATGAGGACACACCAAGCTTGGAACTTAGTGCAGTGATCTGAATCTTGGGCCATAAACATGGTCACATGGAAAATGGAGGTTTATTTTTGATCATCAACTTGCATATCAAGTTCCTGTCTCACTGGGAGGATAAGAAAGTTAACATGAGATCTATGGTCCACTCCTTCCTGGTTCATGTGAAATCCTGGGGGCTTAGATAGTTCCATGGCATTGAGGGGGACCTCTGTTCATTTGTCATCTTTCCCCGGAGGTTTCTGTATGATGACACCCCTAGTATTTTTGTCTGCTTAGAGACATCGTAAAGGCAACGTTGCTCTGGAACCTATAGCCTTCCTCCTTTTGAACCAGCAAGCAATGTGTAAATCCCTCTATCTTCTACCTCCCCTTCCCCACTGCTCCTCCGAACATTGTTCTCAGGGAAAGCTTTGTCCCTTCATGTTTCTTTAAAATTTCTTTTCTGTGCCTCCCCTCTTAGGCTTGGGGATTTGGACACAAAATCCTCCATGTGCCACGTATCACTCATCTTGGCCTTCTGTTGAGGCCAAGAACATACAGCCAAACACCGTTCCAAATGGGAGGAAGAGAAAGGGACAAATGAAGGTGGCAATAGTCACAGGCTTTATACCAAAGTAATTTAATGACATACCATAGGAAGAATGGGTTAGGACAGGGCCATGTAGAAGCTGACCAGCATGTGAATAGCATATTTGCCTATGATAGGGCTACAAATGCAGAGAAATCTGAAAATCAGCCCTGGGAGCCACTGGCCCTTTCCATGGAATGTCGAGGAGAAAACCCCTAAAACTCCAAGCTTAGCTCTGTAAGTCAAGACTGGGAAAATATTAGCATTAGAGAAAGAATTCAAAGTAACTAATGGGTTAGAGGGCCCTGCCTGATGGTTTAAAATTGAAATAATAAAATGTGCATAGTTTTTCCAAGAAATTATTAACTGAAAAAGATGAGACGTGCCAGCCATTCAGAGCAGAGGGATGAGATGAAATAAGCAAAGGGATACTTTATATGGGAAATAACTGGAACTCATTTTCACAGGTGAAAAACTTTAAGTTTTTGGAATGATTTCCTTTTAGAGGAAAGGAAGGTCAGTTGTACAAAAAATTTAATAAAATGATATGATAATGCACATCCCCAGATTTCACAGCCTGTAGGGATATTGAATTGATAATACTGTTCTGATTATAATGGCTTTGATTCTCTTCACTGTTTTGGGGCACCTGAGCCAACAATGCCTTTTTTTTTTTCTATCAATAATAAGAAAGCAAAGCTTCCATTCCTGTCAGGTTAAATTACAAACCACCCGGAGAGGTCCAAGCTTCCCAGATGTACAGAGTCCAGATCTGGGTTCTGTTGAGGCACTACAGCAACCACCTGGGACCATCCTGCACTGGCCCACCAGATGGAATGGAGTAGGATGGGGTAGGTGCTGTGACTGCTAAGTGAGGAATTTGCTTCTATTACATCCAAGGAGACAGTGCCTGGAGTTTGAGACCTTTCCCCAGGGCATCTACATTTATGAGAGAAAAGATGCTGGTGTGCATTCTTTGCTTTTGCTTCCTCTGTCTGTCTCTCACTAGTACTATCAGAAGATGGCAGCAGAGATTGCTGTCTTCCCATGGCTGCGCCTCCTCCGGTCCTATCTTCGGGGCAGGACCCAAGTGTTCACCAGCAAACGTAGGGCAAAGTCCTTTGCAAAAGCATATTGATTTCATTCAAGGAAGATAAATTCATAAACTGTACAACTGTATTCATCAGTTCATTTTGGGGGAATGTGATCTAGGAGTTGTGCAAAAATAAAATTCCCAGTGGGGGGCATCATTGGTTATCTCTTCCATATGTGCAAACTCTAATGCTCAGGAAAGGGTGAACTGCTACTGAATCTGACAGCTGCCTTTCCAAGTATGCTTGCTTAACCCATAACCACTGTGTGGAGCCAGTCCAGCGCTCCTACTGAGGCTTTTTTCCCCCCCATATAAACCACGTCCTCCAAATCTCTGACTGACCTGAAACACCTGCATGGGTTCTGCCCACATTTCTCCATTCATTCTTCTCATCCTGGCTCTCAGCCTCGCCTCATAACCTGGTCCTGAAGCTAAAGACGCCCATTCTTGTTAGATTCTCCAGAGACATAAGAGAGAGTGTGTGTGTGTGTGTGTGTGTGTGTGTGTGTGTGTGTCTGTTTGGGGATGTGGACTGGGTGAACTTCTCTTCTTTCTAATCACTAGGGGAAAAAAAATTCACCCTGGTTTTTTTTCATTTGTTTCTTTTCCCCTCCGCTTTTCCAATCCCACGCCTATTGTCCAAAAGAGTGTTCAAATTATACACAGCTGCTAGCCATAAGTTTATAGAAGGCCCTCGTGACAAGGTAATAGGTAATAGTATACAGAACGTGTTAAAATATTATTTTTAAACTGATATCAATTCTAATGCAAAAGAATACCTGACTAAGCTGACTTACTAATGAGCGATTATTATACCACTTATTGAGAAGGGTAGTAGTTGCAGGCTTGGTTAATTTGGCAGCTCAGTGATATCTGGGCTCTTTCTTCCGCCCTCTTGTCTTTCCTCTCATGGCTATAAGCTATAGTGCGTAGTATGCCCAAATTACCACTCTAAACTGTGATATCTAAATGGACACATAAAGGGAACATTTTCTTCCATATATTTCCATTTATCAGGAGAAAAGAATCTTTCTTAAAAGTCATAGACTATTAAAAAAAAAAAGTCATAGACTTCCTGCCAGACCCCTTGCCCAGAACTAGGTCATGTGACCACCTCTAAATCAATCACTAGCGTATAGGAATGGGTTTACCTAGATGGGTTTACACCAATTATGACTCTTACCCTGGGAATGACACCTTCTCCTGAGCATACTGCTATGATTATGTGAACATTCAGCATGCAGTCTGAATTGCTGGTTTCTTTCAGCAAGAAAGAAGTATGACATGGCTATTGGCTAGGCAAACAGCATGACGTACAAAAGCGAATGATTGCATCATTAGTGCCCTACTCAAGAATATCCCGAAAGAACAGTATGACAGGGAGCTCCTCCCAGTGGTCAGGACTTTGAGCCAGGCACCTGACTATTCACTTTGCCTGGAAGAAGAAGAGGTAAGCAGTGTATACAGCTACCATGACTCCTGGGCAGTGGGTGATGGTTTGATTAGTGGTCAAGGACTTGGAACAAACAAGATTGGAACACTGGTGACGAGAATGTCTGGGGGACGAGATACCTGGATGGACCTCAGAATGGGCACAGAGTATGAATATATTAGTGCCTGTATGAATGCTAAACAAAGAACAACTCATCAAGAAGAAGCTTTCAATGATCGTGTGGCAACAAAACATGAGTGTTCAACCTGCCAACACCAGAAACGAAATTCACACTCCTGATATGGCTCCATTTTTTTTTTTGGAAGAGACAGCAATTTGTCTTCCCTACAATGCTTCTGACAGCACTACCACATGTGGTTTTTTGAAATGCCTCATTTACCATAATGATATTCCATACAACATCTCTCCTGACTAGGAACTCACTTTGGAATGGTTTATACCCATGGAATTCATTGGCCTTATACATACTTATGTGTATACATATACTTAATTCATTGGTCTTATACATACATACTCATCACTCCAAAGAAGTTGACCTAATAGAGCAATAGAACGTCCAGCTGAACACTTGGTTTTAATACTGATGGGTGAAAACACATCAAGTCTGGGTCATATTCTCCGAAGTACAGAGTATGCCTTGAACCAACATGTAATTAATATATAAAATATAATGCCGTCTCATAGGCAAAATATATGGATCTGGGATCCAAAGGTAATGTGGCAGTGACTTCTATCACTGTTACTCCTAGTGATTCAGTAACAAAGTTTTGCCTCCATTCTTGCAATTTGGGCTCTCCCTCTTTGGCAGTCTTGGTTCCCAAAAGAGGTCCTCTTTTTCCAGATACATCACAAGACTTCCATTGAACTGAGAACCGTGACTACCATCTGGCCTTTTGGGCTACTTATGCTACTGAACCAACCAGCAAAGAAGGGATTACTACCCTACATTTGCTCAGATGATGGTCTGACTACCAGATGGAATTAGGGTTGTCACGATGTAATGGAACCCCCAAAATGAACTGTAATATCAACTGTGGACTTTGGTGATTACAATGTGTGAATGCGGTTCATCATTCATAACAAACATACTACTCTAGTGAGGGATGTTGATCACAGGGGAGGCTACGCATGTGTAGAGGCAGGGAGTATATGGCCTTTGTACCTTTCACTCAATTTTTCTGTGAATCTAAAACAGCTCTAAAAAATAACGCCTTTGAGAAAAGTTAATGGAAAACTACAGTAAGCTAATATAAGCATAGATCTTTTGTGAGTAGAGGCTTGCATCACCTTGACTGGTAAAGCACCATGATTAGCTGAGGTACTGAAGTGAGGGCAAAGGGAAGATGGAATGGACAGTGAGAGAAGTAAGTTACAAAACCCAACTATGACAATATGATTATCTTGCGGAATCAAGAAATGTATTATTATTATGCAAGGAATTGTATTTTCTTAGTTGCTTGATACTTCCTTGCTTTGATACACTTTCATTTATTATTATTTATTATAATTATTCATTCTCATTTCCCCCTTTTCATTAAAGTGTAATATTCTGTCTGTAATATATGCATATTTTGGTACTTAAAGTTCTAAGTTACTAGAAAAGGAATAAACAGTGCCTACAGATAAATAAATTGAATTAATTCAAGACATGTGTCTTTCCTTTAGGGGAAAGAGTGAGTGCATCTTCAGATTTATGAGGAAGAGTTGCAAGACAAAAGCATGATGTTGTTATGACCTTCACTCACAAGTTAAATATGGGTAAAAGTGGTGCACAGTATTACTGAGAAAACAAATGAGAGGACTGTGCTTGATTATCTGTTTTCTTTTAGTGATTTCATTTCATTTGGATATACACAGAGAATACACAGAGAAGTAGGGTTGCTGGATCACATGGTGATTCTATTTTTGATTTTTTTGAGGAAATTCCATGCTGTTTTCCACAGTGGATGCAGCAATTTACACTCCCTTCAACAGCATAAGAATTCCCGTTTTTTTTTCCATGTCCTCCCTTGTTATCTCTGGTCTTGATACTAGCCATCCTAGCAAGTGTGAGGTGATATCTCATTGTGGGTTTGATCTGCATTTCCCTGATGATTAGTGATGTTGAACACCTCTGCACATACCTATTGGCCATTTGTATATCTTCTTGAGAAAAATGTCTATTCATGTCCATTGCCCATTTCTGAATTGGCTTGTTTCTACTATTGATGAGTTCCTTATATACTCTAGATATTGACTCTTCATCAGTTAGGTGTTTTGCATATATCTTCTCCCATTCCATATGTTGGCTTTTCATTTTGTTGATCATTTCTTTTGCTGTGCAGAAGGTTTTTAGTTTGATATAATCCCACTTGTTTATTTTCACTTTTGTTGCTTGTGCTTTGGTGGCAAATTCAAAAAAATCATTTCCAAGACCAATGCTAAGGAGTTTTTCTTTTTCTTTTCTTTTTCTGACAATTTTACAATTTCAGGTCTGACATTTAAATCTTTAGTCCATTACAAGTCAATGTTTGTGAGTGGTGCAAGATGGGGTCCAATTTTGTTCTTCTGCATGTGAATATCTAATTTCCCAACACCATTTATTGAAGAGACTGTCCTTTCCCCATTGAGCATTCTTGGCTCCCTTGTCAAGTATTAGTTAACTGTATCTGCATGGGTTTGTTTCTGAGATCCCAATTCTTTTTTTAAAAAATTTATTTACTTATTTATTTGAGAGAGAGACAGAAAGAGAGTGAGATCAAAAGTGAGAGTAAGAGTGAGAGTGAGAGTGAAAGAGAGAGAGAGAGAGAGAGAGCGAGAGCATGAGCTGGGGCAGAGGGAGAGGGAGAAGCAGACTTCCCACTGATCGGGGAGCCCAACACAGAGCTTGATCTCTGGACCCTGGTATCATGACTTGAGCTGAAGGCAGATGCTTAACCAACTAAGGCACCCAAGTGCCCCTCTGAGTTCACAATTCTGTTCCATTGATCTATGTATCTGCTTTTATGTCAGTACCATACTGTCTTGATTACTATAGCCTTCTGATATAGTTTGAGGTCAGGTGTGATGCCAGCAGCTTTGTTCTTCTTTCTCAAGATTGCTTTGGTTATTTGTGGTCTTTTGTGATTCCATATGAATTTTAGGATTGTCTCTTATACTTCCGTGAAAAACGCCATTGGAACATCTGTTGTCAACTCGCCATCACCTCCACCCTACTTCTAAGGTCTCTTCTGTATCAGGGAAGAGAAACTGGGAACCACATCTTCCTTCACTGTGTGGCTCTAAGGCAGAATATAAGGAGAGGCCATTAAGATTCCTTACCCAGTTGCTGTCCAGATATGTGGAAATATATGGGAACTTCATAGAAAGCTCTTTGAAAGCAGCTCTCTTTGCTGCTCTATGCTGAAAAAGTTGGTGGTGGGGGGGGGGGGGAATTTCCAGAGGGTATTGAAAGTTCCAGATGCTTTGCAGTAAACTTTTGAGAACTTTGGTGTTTCCAGCCAATATTGCTTGTGGTGGTCTCCCTGACCTCTGCTCCCCATGCTCTTCCAACTCTTAGGATAGCCTCAAATTTTCAACATCAGAACCTTTACTTTCTGGAATATTAAAATAATTTCTGTTTTCCTGATCTAATTTCAGTTGATTTAAAGATCATCTAAAGGTCTGACTACTGTATCATGAACTACTATATCTATTTTTATGTGTGTGTGCGCATTTTGTTTATGGTATATGGGGTGCAAAATGGAAAGAGGGAATTTATCATTTTAAATTATAAAAGAATATATCATTACTGTGAAAAATGAACAACGTGGAAGTATAGAAAAGAAAGTGCCTGTAACTTCCTTCTTTTTTCCCAAGTCATTTTTCAGTTTTAGCCACCGTTAAAATTTTATAGTGCTTTTGTGGCTCCTAGCATTTTTCTGTAGATGCAATTCTATCTTTTTTACAAAGCAAAATGAGTTTATACTGTATATTTTGTTCTATACTTTGCTTTTTGGGATGCTACAATATTTCATAACTATCCTTCCAAGTATGTGCACACAGTTGATGCAACCTCATTATTTTTTAGTTTAGTATGCCATTGAATAGCTGGGCCATCATGTATGCATGTATGTAACCATATTTACCACTGATGAATATCCAAGTTACTCAATTTCCCATTTTTATAAATAATGTTATAAGTGACTATTCTTGTGGGCATATCCTTGCATATCTGCCTGAGTATTTTAGCAAGAGAAATACACAGAAGTAGATTTGCTGGGTCAAAGGATTCACATATATCACATTGTTATGCATTTGGCCAAACTGCCTGAAGGAAACCTCAATTTGGTTTGCAAAGATGATTGGAATTTCTCACATAGCCTGAAATCATACATCAGACACATTCCTACTAAAACTAAGATAGAGGTTTTTGAATTTGATACCTAACATGTTACTAACCTATATCAGGCAACCTTTATTTGGAAGATTATATATATAATCTATATTGGAAGGGCCTATATATTTCCATTGAAGGCTGAAGTGCCCCGGGGAGGAATAAGTGTAAGCTTGCCTCTGACCTGAACTCACCAACATTGGCTCAGTGGCTTATGCCCAAGGACCACATTCTCAGTCATTGTCCAGAATGCATCACAGACTGTGGCTGTGTTAGCATAGATTTGCCTCCAGGTTTTGGTTTTAGACTTGAATTAACCATTCTCGAGACCACTACTTCCGCAAAGGACCATTGGGCTCCTCAGCCAGTTGACATCAAAGTGATCTGAATATACAGCCCCAAAACTTATTGTAAGAAATGGGCAGAATTGACTCAGATGCTCCCCATAGGGCTCAATCTGAAGGAGCCTGATCCTCTGGAGATGGAAAATTTGAGCCAAGAATCTTGTTAGAAATTTTTTTTCTTATTTGGTCCTTGCTGGCTTTAACTAGAGTCTGACTAGTCCCAAAGACCAGGATATAAGATCCAGATCTGAAATTAAGAGGGGTTTTAATATGAATGAGTGGAACTAACAATTACTAAATGCTCACTCTGGGCCAGATAGTTTATATAGATTGTCTAAATTAGTATCCATAACAACTCTGTGTAGAAGTTGGCCACGATCCCATTTTTCCAAAAGAGAAACTGCAGCAGCAGGTACATAAATAAATTTGACTAACATCATCCAGCTAGTCATTGGTGCACTTGGGATTCAATGCTGGGTGTGTGTAGTACCAGAACCTACATGTCCCCGCTGACCTACCCTCCATTCTTCTGCCCTCCTGGGACTATTGTGTGACTCAGAGGGAAGACATGAACGAGACATAGGAATGACAACTTTGGGACTAACATTTATGGTTTATGCTTATCAACTCTCTATTGTTTAAGTGAAGAACTATCTTCCCGGGACAAATTATCTTGACTTTTAAAAAAATCTTTTGTAATCAGTTTGTCGGTGTCAGCAATCTATGTACTGATAGCTTATTTGTTTAGAGCAGGATTTCTCAAACTCAGCACCGTTGACATTTTGGGCCAAATAATTCTTTGTTTAATACACCTGTCCTGTGTATTAAAGGATGTTTAGTGTCATCCCTGACCTCTACCACTATATGCCATAGCAACCCCCACCCAAGATGTGACAACAAAAACATCTGCAGATACTTCTCCCATATGAGAGCCACTGATTTAAAGCAGCTATAGGTCAGGAGGAAAAAAAGAGAAAAAAGAAGTAAAATCTATAAAGAATTGCTGTCAAGTTCCTAGTATATAGTACATATATCTAAACAGATTGGGGAGTAGGGGAGCATTTTCAGCATGAAATGCAGAAAAACAGGTTTACACTAACTTCTTGAGCATAAATAAGAAGGATGTATATGCACTTAGCAAAAATATAAAAGTGTTATCCTTCTGGAGACTATGGATAGGTGTAAGAACTTCAGCCTGCATCACGATCTCTCAGAGAAGGAAAAGTAGGTAAACGGTTTCAATTTCTAATTATCGAGTTGTTTGTTTAAAATACTCTGTCAAGGTGGTAGCATGGGATTAAAGTTAGATGTGCATTTCCTTCTGCTCCTAAGCATTTGATGTAGTCCCTTGGATCCAGCACAAGAGTCTTTAACTGTTTCATGACAAGCCTAGCTGGGAGCATAGGGACATGGCCATATAGGGCTGATGGCTTCTAGGGAAGTAATATGGTAGAGTGGAAAGAGCACTGGACTGGCTAAAGATCCAAATTCTGGCTTGTGGCTGCCCTTACCACGATGTGTGCCCTGGGGCAAGTCACTTTAACTAGGTGGGTTCAATAATGTAAGAATGAAAAACCAAAACCCAAATCTGAGCATGCCCTCTTCTGCCTAAATGAAGGTGTGATGGATTGACTGCATTGATGCCCCAATACCAATGCTCCTATCCAGGCTGTTTATCATATCATTTCATAGCCCCCCCCCCCTACTCTGATTCTGGGCTCAGCCACATGGCTTGCTTTGGCCAATTGGATATTACCAGACGTGATGTAAACAGAGAGTAAAAATGTGCTCGTGTGTTTGTGTTTATGTTTGCCTTCTGCCTGTGAAAAGGATATATCCCACTCATCCTAGGAGAATAAGAGACACATGGAACCAGGTTGTCTTATCTTTCCAACAAAGGCCATCCAGACTTCCAAGATATGTGAGCAAGCTCAGCCTAGATCAGCAGAGAGTCTGAGCTGACCACCTCAGATGTATGAGCCACGGACACTTATTTTGTGGTTAGTTGTTATACAACATCATTGGGACCAGGGATAAGGAATACATAAGGTAGGTAGGATAATGATTTCAGGAGAAATGGATCTTTATTTAGGAAAAGACTTTGATGATGAGCTTTCTTGAGTATGGAAATTGAGTCTACTCCTACTGTAAAGCAAAGTCTAGAAGGAGAAGGTGAGAGAGTTGAATCCCTCTACATTAAAAAAAAAAAAAAAAAAAGAAGACTTGTTAGTTTCTGAGAAGCCTGAGAGAAAAGAGATGGAGGATAGAGAAGAGGGAGAAGGAGAGACATCTGGGGGGAGAGAAAGGAGATGAGCAAAAGGGAGGCTGACTGGAGAGCACTCAACCAGTGGCGGTGTGGCAGGGAGGCTGAGGAACTGTTCAGCTGTGGGGCAAGTGTCCAAATTCAGTAGTTCATTCTGTGGGCTGGTATCATCATCCTGGGATAAATCAAACCTCAAGTAAATGTCAGCAACACTCACCCTTTTCTCTGTACTGTGTCCACCCCAATCCATGATCCACAAAGTCATCAGACAGACCTTAAAAATAAAATCAGTTTGGGTACCCTCCCTGCTTACAGTACTCCCTGACACCCCTTACACCCGCAGCCCCCACCATCCCCTTCCCGCTGTGCTCCAGCTACCCCGGGCCACTGTTTGGTTCTGATTCCTCTCTCCTCAGTACCCTCTCCCTGTGTGCCACAGACACCCTCCCCTGACCCTCACCCACACACACTTGGCCTGGTGGCTCCTTCTCAGGCTTCAGGCCTCAACCTACATGTCTGCTCTTCAGTGAAGCTTTCTTTAACTATGGGGCATAATAGAGTCTCCTGGTGGTATATTGTCTCTTTTTTTGCTTGCTCACTCCTACCATCATTATGTGATCATTCTTACCGTGTATCCTGGCTGCATGGCTATCTCTGCCATTCAACGTGTGCTCTGTGAGGGGAGAGACCATGACTGTGTTGCTTGCTCCTGTATACTTGGTGTCTAGCATGTGTGTGGCACCCAGTAGGGAACCTGGTCTGTACTTAGTGCAGGAATGGATGCATGAGTGGCCTCATGCTAGTGGTTCTCTGCCAATGGCCACAATGGACTTGATAGGAAGAGAGACCCTAATAAGATCCTTTTCTCTGAGGATAGAAACTGCATGTGACTGTTTCTGGGGAACCAGCAGAATCCATGGGAGAGCCCTGGACAGAGCACCCATTGATTCGGGAGCTTGTCATTTTTATCCAACTATGACATGAATGGGCAACCTCAGAAGGCTGGAAGAATTAGGCATGTCTTGGTGGCAGACATAGGGATTTTACAAGGGTTTGCATTTTGCAAAGTGAGGGGTTTGGGACTGAGACCGGTGCTTACCTACATCCCTTCCAGCTACAGGATTCCTTACCACCATCTTAACAGGGTGGAGACAAGACAGAGAGATCATTATAGAAGAGTGAGATATTTTTATGGATCAAGGGAAAGCCAGCAAAGGGGAAGATGAGTGAAATCGTTGCACAGGATGGCGGGTGCCCTGGGAAATATTCAGTCTTGTGTTCCTCTTCCCCTCCGCTGGGCTCCCTCTGATGGATACACTGGCTTCTTTCTTCGGCTGACACTCTGTGCTCCCCTTTCTAAAGGAAAGGAGATTCGGGGGGTGCCAAATGATGGAATGCATTTGTAGCTTGAATATATGATATTTAACTATGATGAATTACTCGGGCTAACGTAAGGTTGACAAACCTCAGCTGTGCGTCACGCGCTTCAAAATGAAATAGAAATCAATGAAGTAGCTAAATGCCCCTTAAATGCCAATCCCCCTTTCCACCTAAATCCTCCTTCTAATTCTTTCATGGAAATAAATGGAAGGAATCTTCATTATATATTCATTTTCTGAATCCATTTTGCTCATTAGGCTGAAATAAGGGGTAGGTGAGGGTTTATTAGGGAGTAAGCATATCTGATAAGCATTAAATTACTTCTGATGGTTTTATGTATTTAATCATGTTAGCAAATTAGCTTGGCCTTTGATCTAACAGAGTTAATGTTGATGAGGGCTGTGGATTTCACCCTGTGCCTTAAACAGAATGCTGACCTGGGAACCAAGGTGGGGCTACTGAAGAGTCCATGCCTGCTCTTCACTTTTGTCCTTGGAAGCATTTCCCTTGTTCTTGGTTTCTCTAATTGCTTCCCTGGACATGACTCCCCCATGCCAACCCCATTATCTTCCAGTCCTGTCCCTGAATGTCAGTCTTTGGGCTCCAAATGCCTCCTGCACTGTGATACCTGACCATCCCCATGTTGCACACAATCAACAAATCAGACTTTCCCTCCCTTATTACCTGTTCCCTTCCAGACTCCCCATCTGCCACGTGTCTGGCCATCTTCTTATGATTCAAAATATTATTATAATTCACTTCGGCACACACTTTTAAAAATGGCTCTTTCAGTGTTGTTTGTCATTTTTAGCTCACTCTCATGACTCATGATGGCACTGCCTCTTCACATTCTCAGTGAGGAGGATGTTAGACTTTGGATTAGGCACTGTGAACACAAGGGTACAAGGCAGGGCTCCTGCCTCTCAGAATCATATAGTGTAGACAGGAACTAAGTATGTCAATAGATCATTACAATCTAACAGGCATAAATGAATTATAAGGCACAGAAAAGACCACCTAAGTGTGGGAATAGGTAGTGAGCAAAGACTGCAATAAGATGACACTGGATTAAACTTGGAAGGAGATAAAGTGTGCCAGGTATTAGTGTTGGAGGTGGCAGGATGGCCCCAGGGCAATCTTCAATTATCTCTGGAGCTTGTACTACATCTGGAGCCTTTTGAGTATGGAAGGTGCAATCCCAATTTATCCATCTTCAGTCAAGTTTCCTCCATCTTTGGGAAGATAGATTCACAAGTCAGGTGCAAAATATTTAAGTCATGGTTCTGACAGGAGAAGAGACTTTCTAATGCAGAGAATATTTACAGAGGGGAAGGCTGGGGTTAGCAACTATCAGGAGAAGCTGAAGTGCCCAGTAGTATCGGGAATATGAGGAAGTAATGTCAGGATAGCTCTCATCACCCCAGGGTCTCCACAGGTGATCAGAGGAAACAGGGTCTATGGAGGTTGGCTGCCCACTTTTGATGTATAAGCTGTTGTCATAGACACAGATAATATCAAATCTTCACCTGAGGAAGAAAGATTAGGACAAGGAGTATCTATATTCTTTTTTTTTAAAGATTTTATTGATTTATTCATAAGAGACAGAGAGAGAGAGAGAGAGAGAGAGAGAGAGAGAGTCAGAGACACAGACAGAGGGAGAAACAGGTTCCACGCAAGGAGCCCAATGTGGGACTCGAGCCTGGGACTCCGGGATCATGTCCTGAGCTGAAGGCAGACTGCTCAGCCATCAAGCCACCCAGGCGTCCCAGGAGTAACTATATTCTACCTGTCTTGTCTTCTGTCCCCATTGGCCAATCCTAAGCAGGAGCCAGTGAGCAAAGAGGCCATATCACATGATGCACAGAAATCAGCTTTCCAGGAGGCAGAAGCTGGGCAGACAAGGCAGAGAGTGAATCTCATGGTGATGAAGGGGAGGGAGAGGAACCAAGGCTAATCAACACTCAGAGTACACTGTTACCCAAAGTAAATGAGCCCCACCTCCAACTGGCTTGGATATCTTTTCCTGAAAGGGAGTTCTCCTTCATAATTTGTAAGAGTGAAAGAGAAGTAAAAAAGGACTAGTAGGAGTAGAGATGCGAGTAACCATGCTAAAGAGTAGTTCCGCTTTACTCAGTTGACTCTGGGAATGAATATGACATAAAGAGAGAGACAGAGAGAAAGAGACAGAGAGAAAAATGAATTAATCTTTGTGTAACTTACATGGCAGAAAGGCTGGTGACCTATCCCATGACCTATCTCCACTCCTCTTTAAATATACTGATTTTATTGGTGAGGCAGTGAGCCCAACTGAAAGGTTGCAGTTTCTAGTCTCTCTTCCCCCTAAAAGGGAAGAAGGAGCAGTAAGTGGTAGTTATCACATCAACTTCCAAAGGAGCCCTGTATACAGATACCTCTTTTCATTCATTGTCCTTCCTTTCTTTCCTCCCTGGAATCATAGCTTGTACCCATGTTGTGTCCTTGGGGATGGATTCATGCCCTAAGGATGGCGGGGCTCCATTCTCTCAAATGAGTCTCTCTTTCTATCAGCCAAACACAAATTCTAATGGATACATGACATTTAGATGAGTCTAGATATGCTTATAACCTCTTGGCAGGGCAGAGGCCTTGGCAGCAAAGTAACCACGTAAGGTCTTTGATTGCCTTGCACATAGCAGGTGCTTGATTTTTGTTTTTGGATGGATTATATGTTGTAACAATAATTTCCTCTGCAGCACATCACTTATTGATGGTATGACAGATGCATTTTCTGAACTAAACGCTGGACTCTTCTGATAAGCATGAACACAGAGGAACAATAGGAAATAACACTGGACATTAGGATTCAACATAAACAATTAAGAGGCATCCTTGGGGGATTTCTAAGTCAATTCCTTGACATGGAGATTGTGTGACATTTTGCACCTTTGAAAAGTTCTGGTGAATTTCTTGTCCAGAGGTCTGCAAATTCTTGGCATGTGGGCCAAAGCTGGCCTGATGCCTGGTTTTGTAAATAAAGTTTATGGGAACACAACTAAACCCAATTATTTTACAACTGTCTATGGGTACTTTTGTGTTACAAAGGCAGAATTGCTATTTGACTGTTTGCTGAAACAGTTTGCTGACCCCTTACTTTTGTCAGTTATGACCACATCTCATGCCTGAAACCTTGAACTCATTTGAGTTTTGGAGTCGACTCAGTAGTTTAAATTCTAGAAAACAGTAGTATGAATATTACTGAAAGTTATTGTTTCCTCCCACCCTCACCCCTGAAGAGGTATCAGAATACTTCAAGTCAGTCAGTTACACTGCGAACAATGCCTTAGCCATCATTGATAGTCATTCATAATTGCATTTTAGGGGTTTTGAGAAACAGATTATTGGGCAGGCTTAGGGTTTGCTGTTGCCTTTATTTGAAAGTTGTCATTTTCTACAAGGTATGGTTTTAGAACAAAATACTTGGAAAGGTGAGAGAGAATGGGCATAGTGAACTCATCTGGGGTCAAAGATTCTATGTAGTATCTAGCACATACAAACCTCTGAACACTAAGATATCATAATTTGTCCTAATTTACCATCAATCCAAATAAGTAAGCCCTAAGTTCTTTTAGGACCCAGATTCTACTTGTTGGGTGGTAAAATGTTCAAAATTTCTTGATTAACTGATCAGATCTAAAGCCTGGATCCACCTATTAAGAGCTGTGGGACCCTGGGCAAGTAACTTATCTTCTCTGTGCCTTTTCCTTTTTTTTTTTTTTTTCATTTTGTAGGTTGGAAAAATAGTAGCAGCTTACTATTAGGATTATTAGAAGGATCGGGTGAGCTGCCAAGCATATAAAAATGCTTAGAACAGAGCTGACATATTTTAAGCACTCAGTACATGTTGGCTATTATTGTTGTTGTTTGATTCAACTCCCTTTGAATTTCCTCAGGCCTCCTGTTTCCATGCTGGCCCCTAAAGCCAGCCTGCTATCAGATAATGTAAGATATTTCATCAGGCAATGTGAGGCATGCTCATATGTTCTTCATTTCAGTATTAGAAACCCAATTAAATATTCTACAAAGTAAAGTCCTGTTCTGGGTCTCCCCTCTGTAAAGATTATGGCTGTGTATTTATAAAGTTGCATGTGTATTTATTCATTAAATGAATCCACAGTTTCGGTTAACCTGGGGAATAGAATATTGATTTAAACCATACTTTAGGAGGCTTATCTATCACTTTGAACAAATAAAAACTTATATGAGATTGAATTTCACTGCATGAGACAGGAAAAAAACAGGCTCCACTGAATACAGCCTGTGGTTGTAAGGCCAAGGTCTAGAGGTATCATCAATATATTGGGTTCCTGCTTTCACTTTTTAATGATCTCTGTCAACTCTGATAAAGATAAGCTTACTTTCATTGGAGTAGAATTCACCCTGTCCTGTTATTTTTTTAATTTATTTTATTATTTATTATTATTATTATTTTTTAGCACACTGAATGTATACCTTCAGCCTGTCTCTATCCCAGAACTGGCATCTCTACCTTCAAAATTTGTTAATGCTGGAGAATTAATGTGTTTAAGAAATTCTGTCTTATTTTGGCTGTGGGTTTTGAGCTTTCTCTGTATGGGGTTCTACTAATTTCCAAACCACTTTTGTTGGGAGAAAAACACTATGAGTTGAATTCACCAGCTCTGTCTTGTTCTTCCCTCTTTTCTCAGCTCCCAGGCCCATAGCTAGATAGTTGAATCAAAAGCTTTCTAAAACTTTGTCCAGGATTGGAGGCAATCAGTCCTGAAAACAGCCTTCCAGGCTGGTGGCAGAGGCTGCACATTGTGCCTAGTTTTCCTGTCCCTAGCCTGTTTCCTCCTATTCTTTGAGTAATAGACTCCTAGCTCACATGTGCCTCTAACTAAGGATTCTAACTTTCTAGCCTCTTTTCAAAGTGAGGGTGGCCACGTGGCTTATTTCTGGCTTCACAGGGTGTGGGCAGAGGTGAGGCATCCCAATTTCATGTTATACCCCAAATAAAGGTCATGGTCCCTCCACAGTCTTCTCCCTTTTTGGTGGTTGGGATGCAGCAGAAGCTGGTACAGCAACATTGGACCACAAGGTGGGAACAACCCACTGAGCATGTGAAGCAACCACACAGAAGGAGGTTGGGTCCCTGACAGCCTGCAGCTGCCCCAGCAGCCCCAGGCTCAGCAAGCTCAGACTCCCGGAAAAAGAAATAGACTATTTTGTTTAACCCATTGTTGTTTTAGCTCTTGCTTGAGCAGCTTAACTGGTATCTTCACTAATGTAGAATTTGGGATTTAGATGTGGGGTGCTGCCACTCGACATACAATATGAAGCATGTTCTTCATAGTAAAGACACACACATTCCTGGTCAGAGAGTCAGTGCTATTTGGTGTGGCCTGGAAAAGCATCTGGTAAAATGGCCACCTCCAGCATCTCAGAAGGCAGGCCTAATGCCAACGAAGTGCATGATTCCCGTAGAACCAGTTGGAAAAACTCAGGATGCTGGTGTGTGTTGGATGATTCTTCTTGTTATTCGAATGGCCATCAAGAGATGAACTCAGGTGGATGATGAACCAACATTTACAGGAGATGACACTGCCCCAAGCCTTGCTCAGCGGTCTCTGTCAGTGCTCTTGACCAGACGAAGGGAGCCATCCCAGCCGCAAAATCAGATGATGACACCCTCTTCCTACCTGGGGCTTTTGTGTTTAGTAGGCCTCAAGAGAATCATCATAAAGAGGACAGAAGAAGGGTCTAGATAGTGCATAGAGGCCAATATATAAACCCCAGAGCCTTGAACACACCAAGGGCAGGCCCGGAGGAGATTCTTGGTTGTGGTTGCTTACATTGGAAGCATCTTGAAGCAAATTTCCAAAGAAATTGCAGCCCTGGTCTGCAAAACTACATGATTATCCAGCCCCAGATTTTCTTCTCTGTACCACTAGGAAATAGTGAATCTCTGCAGCCTTCAAGAGAGAAACACTCTCCAGGACCCATTTAATATGAGGCCATGGAGGACCTTATCCATTGTCAGGTGAGTTTCTCCCAGAAAACCAGGAACTGCCGAGTAGCTTATCCAAGGATCTTGTTTCACTGTCCAGCAGGATGTGAAAATCACCACCAGCAAGGGGCTGCTTAGATTCTCATTTATCCCTTTTCTGAACTGGAGTTTTTATTTCCATTGTCCTGACCCTACTCAACCCTGTTGCTATGGGGACAATGACTTATAGACAGCTCAGACCATAAGCATCCACAGTGGGCCCAATAGGGAGGCTACACAATACCCAGAGTTGCTACATTTGAGCTGCATGTGGGAGGTGGGCACGACTTCTGTCTGCCCCTCTTGGAAATGATGATGTTCCACGCCTGGGAGGAAGGGTATGCATAAATATTTGGTTGGCAAAAAGGCAAGCTCGTATCAGAGAGTGCTAGAGCTTCCTCAATATCTGTTGCTTCCCTAACTCTGGGAAACAAACAAGGGGTGGTGGAAAAGGGAGGTGGGTGGGGGTGGGGGTGACTGGGTGATGGGCACTGAGGGGGGCACTTGGTGCGATGAGTACTGGGTGTTATACTATATGTTGGCAAATTGAACTCCAATAAAAAAAATAAATTAAAAAATATCTGTTGCCTCCCCTACTTTCTCTCTTTCCTAATAGAATTTCTAAAATTTGCCCTACTGTGTGGCTTCTTAGCTAAAGACTATATTTTATGGCTTTGCATGGGGCCTAGGGACTGCTTGACCGGGTTCTGTCCAATGTCATATGAGCAGGTGATCGAGGCCTTAAAAAGAATTAGACCTTCCCCTTCTGCATTCCTGCTGGCTGGGATACGAATTTGATAGATGGAGCTGGAACAACCATCTTGGACCATGAGTAAACAGAATCTGCCTATTGAAGATGCCAGGCATCGAAAGTAAGTCACCTGGTTCCCTGACACGGTACGGCCCCATACAGCCCTGGACTGCTCTGTACGGACTTTTGCATGAGAGAAAATGTCACTTGTATCTTGGCCTCTGTTTCAGCAACTGAAATGGTATTCTAACGAGGTCAACAGAACACTATTCCTTTGGGTACAGAGATTAAGCAGACGCTTAATCTCTGTACCCAGAGATTGGGTTCGCCCCAGATTGGAACTGTGGGGACATGACTGGTGGCCTCCGAGATTGTCCAGCTTGCCCCTGAATGTTCCACAGCGAGGACCGCTCCGGCTGTCTAGCAGCCCAGCAGCCCAGCCTGAAGCCCTGCTGGGGTGACAGGATGCCTGGGGGTGGTGATTCTCTGGCCTCAGACGGAGCGGCTGGTGAGAATGCCTGGTGCAGATGCTCTGCATCCTGCCCACGAACGGGCACCGTCTGTCTGAACTGCAGTGACATTGAGAGCTGGCAGGCCTGGAATGATCTAATTGAAAAGAGGGCTGTGACCTCCGACTCCTCAGGAATCACCGCAGCTGCCACTGTGCACCTGCCAGCTGAAGAGGACTGTCACGTGCTCACGCACTCGGCCTCTGAGCATCCCGAGTGCCCAGGTTTCCAGCACAGCTTGAGTGCAAGCAGTCAGCTACGTTAGAGGCACTCTCTGTCCACACGCTTGGTGAAGAGGCGAAGTGTCTTTGGTCTCAAAGCCAGAGGAATTGTATTAAGTTCTACAATCTCATCCCGTGGGTTTAGAGCGTGACATATGATTCAAGGAAAAGTCTGAGGAAGAGCATCATATTTCGTACAACAGCTTTATGTTTTCATCTTAATTCTGTCAAGCTCTGGAGTCTCGTGGTCAAGATCAGGTCTCTAGAATCAATTAGTTTCAGTTACAATTTCCTGGCTCTTCTCTGTGTGACCCCAGGCAAGTTAACCTATATGCTCCTTAAGCCTTATTTGTATCATCTGTAAAATGGGGATGTTTGTGATGAGAATGACAAACATCCTGAGCTCGCTCTTGGGGGTAAGCAAGCACTCAGTAAGTGTTGGATAGCGCTGATACTTTTATTATGATGACTATGCACCTCGCCTGGTGTGTGACTAGTTAATCACAAAAGTCCTTCTGTTACTAAAACTCTGAAACACCCAGAAGCTCTTGTTGGAGACAATGGTAATGATGATGATGATGAAGATGATGATGGTGATGACAACGACAATGATGACAGATTGATGGGGGGGGTACAGTGTAAGGAAGGACCATAAAATAAACACATTTGACATAATTACCTTGGAAGAAAAGTGGCAGAAAAGGAGTGTGCACTCAGGTGATGAATATTTATTAAACACCAAGTCAGGGCCAGGCTTTGTTCTGGGTGGGAAGTAAACCAGACACAAAGCTGCTTGTTTGCTGGGGACACGTTCGGGTGGGGAAAGCCTTTCAACAAACAAGAAAACAAATACTTTCGGGTTGAGTGACCAACTTTGTCAAGCTCATACTGCTCCCCAGTTAGGGTAGTGCAGAACCCAGATTTGGTTTGCAAAAATCTGATCCCTGAAGCATTATCTACACTCTGACCTTTTCTTTCCATCCCTAGAAAACTCATTGGAATGGGTGATCATGGGAATCTTCTCGTTACATTGTGATTAAGACAAAGTCTCTTTGTTCTAAGTACTTTACAGAAATTATTTCCCTACTTACAGCAGCACAGCATATGTAGGAGAAGGCTTAGATCATACTTTGACCTCCAGCTCAGCTTCCTGTGAGCTGAGTGACTTTGGGCAATTTTTGCAACTTCTCAAGGGTCAGTCTCCTCATTGGTGCAAAGCGGGGCCAATGGCACTGACTTTGGGCAGTGTGGGTGCATTGCTCTGTGAGCTCCCTAAACCTGCCCGCTCAACATCAGCCTAAATGCACTCTAAAAAACGGGAAATGATGATTCAGGATAGAGTGTGATTCCAAATAGAAGCACTAGCTAGTGAAGTGCTGTTTGTGAAGTGTTCCTGGGCTTTGGGGAAGGAGACAGATGCAAGCTGCCCTGGCTGTGGAGCGAGCAGCATCTGTGGCCAGCTAAGGGGATGGACAGAGCAGAATGTAGAGGAAAGCAGGGTAGCATCTAAATAAAAAGATTCCAAGAGGGAATGGGGATCGAACAGCTATTAAATGGATGGTGGGTTCATAAAAATAGTCTTTTGAAATAAATGGAAGCTCGTTCAGACGGTGAGGGAGATAATTAGAATAGCGTGTGATAGAATAGCAGGTCAGGCTTGGGAAGAGCAAACTTATTGGAAAGGCTGTGAGATCCAAGATCCACAGTCCCCACTCGCTTGCTCTTTCACCCTTGGATGAGCGGGGCTGGGAAGGAATACCCGATGATGACAACCAGCCCCTTCAGGTTAGGCCTGCAGGTACTCATCCAGCTTTGCAATCACACAGTTTGGGCCTGGCACTTAATTTCTCTGGGTTCCATCGTGAACGTCCAAGTCCACGCAGTCGTGCTGATTTATGGGATTGAATGAAGGTTTGCATTTTATCCAACCTAACAAATCCCTCTACCCTGTCGTGGTTTCCCTGTTTGTCCCTTTCACTGTCACCCAAACATATCATGAAAGCAAGTTTCAGCCTCTGACATATTATGAGGTCCTCAGAGACGGGCATCCTTGGGCCCCAGGTAACGACACCCAAATTTTAAATGAACCGTCTTAGTGGTTGGAAACAGGTGTCTATAAGCAGCTCTGATTGTCAGCATCAGCCACTTTCCTGGCCTAACATTCAAACATTTTCCATCATGTGCTAAATGCTGGGTTAAGCACTTGCATGCATACTTTATTTCATTTAAACTACAACCCTGTGAGATCTCTCAGGCTGGCGAGGCTCTGGGAGTTTCGCAGGTCACTCAGCCAGGAAATGGCAGAGCACGTGCATCCCTGGGTGGCCTAGATAGTAGCCCTCTTCAACATGGCACCGGGAGATTATAGTAAAGGTCTCCTTTCCATGATGTGGTTAAGAACCACAGCTGTGCTGGGGGCACTTCTCTTCCTTTTATTTTATTTTTTATTTATTTTTTTTCCCAAAGATTTTATTTATTCATTCATGAGAGACACACAGAGAAAGGCAGAGACACGGGCAGAGGGAAAAGCAGGCTCCCTGTGGGGAGCCCGATATGGGACTCGATCCCAGGACTCTGGGATCAAGATCTGAGTCGAAGGCAAGATGCTCAACCACTGAGCCACCCAGGTGTCCCTCTCTTCCTTTTAAAACAGATTTTGAAGATGCCATTTACAGCAAAACTCTTGTTCCCCACAAAGCAGGAAGCCAGGGGCACCAATGTCAAAATGAGGTGATGGTGGGAGGTGGGAATAATCCAGGCTCCCACTTCTCTTCTGTGCTGCAGGCGTGGCTTCTTCCCACGGTGCTGAGTGCTCTGCACACTATCTGCACAGCATAATGGGCCCATCCGGCTAGATCTGTTCCGGGGACAGCCAGCCAATCGTTTCCGGCTAATCGCACCCTTCGGCCCGTCTGTCCACAGATGTCGCCCTCCCTTGCCTTCTGCTGGGGGAGAATGAAGACCAAGGGAGAAAGCCTCTGGCCTCCAAGTGTCTGCTCGGGACGCCTGAGTAGAGTGGAGCCGTGAGATAAGGGGTATTTCAGGCTGTTTCTCCTGCTTGCGTGGATAGCACATGATTGATTTCAGAAAGAGAAATTTATTTCCCTGCAGACATATTTTTATCATTTGCTTGAATTCCTTGATGCCTTACTCACCATATGTATAGAAGAGCCAGGTCTCCTTCAGAGGGGGATGGAAAGGAAAATGGATAACCCTTTAAACCTGAAAAAAAAATATAAAAGGCACTGCCAGATAAAATGTTCTGTGACCTATAAGCTTCGGAATGGGTCAGAGGGATTATACTGAGGCTGACATTTAGAAATGATGAGATCCGTTGGCTGCTGCCTTTGCATGTAGCACGCCAAAGTGCCTTCCAGAGCTTTCCTTCTGGGGAAGCGGCCATGAAGCCCCACTGAATAGGAGGCACTTCGCCCCAGGGGTGAGAGCCAGACTTACAGGGTCACTTTGCGCTGACTTTTACAGGGTGAGATAACTTTATTTAAAGGGACATATTCAGTTTAGTTAAGCTCTCAAATTTATGTACTCCTAAAAAAGGAGGCTTAGGAGAGGCTAATATAAATGGAAATGATTTCAGAGGGAGTGGTAGAGAGAAGGAGGACAATGGATGGTGGACAGGGTAGGAGGAGCGGGTAGAGACAGGAATTTGTAGGCAATGAATTTCTTGGACACAAGCATTTATTACTATTATTATTATTATTTATTTATTTTTAAGCCGGGTGTTTCACATTTAGATGGGAATGAAAATGCCCACGGGATGGGTTAGTTCTGCAAGGTTTAAAAATTGAGGCAATTTTTAGGATCGCTTAGTTACCCTGTCATAAAGATCGTGCTTTGGAGGTACACCAGCTGGGGATGCGAGTGCCTTGGCATCCACCCTGTGAGGTGACCAGATCAGTCAGTGTCCAGACAATAGTCATCGCCTGGTGATTTGTGCAGGCGGAGGCTGAGCACTGGAGCAGAAAACCCTCAGGGCTGGTTTTTGAAGGTATTTTTGTATTTCCATGTGAATACCAGGGAGTCTGACATTCTGGGAATGCGCTTCCAAACAAATTCTCCAGAGAGGCAGACCTGTCTCTGGGAGGGCTGGAGGTCCCCTCCCTGGCTCCTTCCTTAACAGTTCTCTGCTTCTCCTCTGGGGTCCTGCCAGGGGACTGACCGGGTAGGACTGATCCATGGCTCATCCCCTCTCCGACTTCCCCAGGAAGGGGACTGGAGGTATTCAAAAGCTCGTCGGCACAAGAGGCGGACAGAGAGAGCTAGGAGAAGACTGCTCACCAGGCAGATTAATTGAATAATCGAGAAG
Organism: Canis lupus familiaris; assembly: GCF_011100685.1. Classification (NCBI taxonomy): domain Eukaryota; kingdom Metazoa; phylum Chordata; class Mammalia; order Carnivora; family Canidae; genus Canis; species Canis lupus. The sequence continues at coordinate 59,400,703 of NC_049229.1, read as the reverse complement.
CCAATGGTCAATAAAGGTGAATGCAACCTTATACATCTGAGACTGACTGTATATAAAGCAGGGGTGATTAAAAAAAGATTTTGAGGGTGAAATGTGCACAGTCCAGTTCAGCTAAGTGCTGTTTAACCCGTCCCCTGACTTTTTAATTCCAAAGTAATTATTTTGGGGTTTGGATTTTATTCAAAATTCATGCAATTGTCCTATCTTTCAATTCCTTCCTTCTGGCTTCCAATCCCTTCTGTATCTTCCTAATCGTTTTGATCTATTTGTTTCATTTTCTCTCTTAGATTGCTCTGTTGGTTCAGGTTCCAGAGGCCTGATTCTCCCCTCTCTTGTGTCTGGTGACTGTCCCTTGTCCCAGATCATTTTCTTGATCTCTCCTGGATTCCATCTTCTGTACCTTTTCCCTTTGCTGATGTGACTACGTAACCATCTGTTGTAATAAACTAAGAAATGGCTTTTCTGAGTTCTCTGAGTCCCTCTAGCTAATCATCAAGACCTAGGGTGGCCTTGGTCAGGGAGGCGGTCCCTCAGTGCAGGAAGGTACTCCTTTTCAGCTTCGTTTCAGCTTCGTTGCATACAGGTCTCCCCGTGGGTCTTACAATTTCAGCACTTAATTCAAAATAGTTTGTTCTTATGTATACTGTGATCTCTGTAGGGGACAATTTTCTTTCCCAGGGCTCTTACAGTGTTATGCGAATGCTTGTTTGAAAGAAGCAAGGAGCCCACGTGTTATCTAGCTGGAGCTTCCATGTCTTCTGAGATGAAAACAAGCTTATTGCCAGATAGACATGCCTGTTTGCAAGCCCTCTGATTTCTTGCCTTGCAGACCCTGTGCCTACCTCAGATGAATCCCAATTTCTAAGAAATGATCCTTTTTTGGTCATTTCTTACATTTTTTTGTACCACTCTGAACCTGGCACACAGGAGGTTTCTAGCATATTCTTGGTCTTTCTTTAGTTAAAACCCCTTCAGCCCTTTAGTGTTTTTTTTTTTTTTGTTTTTTTTTTTCTTTTTTAAAAAAAAAAAAAACAATTATCTTTCTTCTCTTTCTTGGCCATGGAAGGAATATTCTGATTTACTCTGGAGCTCTGAGATTCAAAGCCCTAGACTTTGAACTCCAAGGGCAGGCATAATGCCTGTCTCTCTGTGTGCACTATTACTTAGCATAGAATCTGGCCCAGCATCAGATAGTCATTGAACTCAGATAATCATTGGGCTGATCTGAAGACATGCTGTAGAACACCCTACTCCCTGGGTGGATCTGTGAAAGGGAACAGAGTTTATCACCTGAAATCTTGCTTCCTTTAAATATTAATAATTAAGAAAGCAGTTAGTTGTTTACTATCTTACAAATCACATGGAGATACTCTTGAATCTTTAGGTTTTCTCTTTTATAAATTAAAGGATATCACTCCTCACCATTGTAATGTCCAGCTGTATGATCTTGTTCACCACCCCTTTCTGTGGTTCTTTGTCATTCCCTGTTTTATGATAGATGCAAAACTGACATTCAGATGCTTCAGTGAAGGGCCTACTATAGTTGGATGTAGCAACTATATATAGTATTATTTTAAATGTCTTTTGAAAACAAACATGTGACAAAAACTTTTTTCTTTCTATCTCATTTTAACTTTATTGAGGCATACCTGGCATATAAAATTATAAGATAAAGTACACACCTCAGTGATTTGATATACATATACATTGTGAAAGGAGTCTCCCAATCTGGTCCATTAACACAACTATCACATTTATCTTTTGGGTGCCTGCGTGTGTGAGAATATTTGAGTTTTACTTTCAGCAAATTTCAGCAAATTTCAATTATCCAATACAATGTTATCAACTATAGTCACCACGTTTACATTATATTCTGAGACCTTATTCCTCTTATAGCTGAAAGTCTGTACTGTTTTACCAACTTCTCCCTATTTTCTCCACCTTAGAAATCCACTTTATACTAGCCTAGGCAACATAGTAAACTAGAAGATTTATTAGAAAGGATTATAGAAACTCACAAAATCCAAGGAAAACTGGAGAATTGCTAACCTTTCCCAAATGAAAACTGTTTTTGTTGGTAGCTCTGGATCTCGTGTTTCTAGCTCTCAAGAGTTTAGGGGTTCTTCCCCCTGAGATTTGATTTAAATAATTTGGGGGAGGTACTTTGATTGGCTGAGCTTGAGTCATGTGCTCATTGGTGACCTAAACATTCTAGCTAGGATTATGGAACCCTCTGAATTGGCCAGGGTTGGATCACATGTTTCTCCCTTTGGGATGGTGCCTATGATCAGGAAAAAGAGAATGTGATGGGTAGTGAGGAGAACCAGTTAATTCAATTTTGACACATAGTGGAGTTTATATTCCTAATTGTTTAGAAAAAGATTATGGCAGATGTTTTTCTTCACAGTGCTAAGTTGCTGACTATGTGATATCTATGTTTCACAAATATTATCTCCTTTAAAGTTATAATTTGGCTTAGTTATTCTATATGTTATGTTGGCCAAGCTTGCTTTGAATCACTATTTTGTTAAGTAGGTTTCTTTTAGCTCATCAGATACTCTTCCAAAGAACCTAAACAAACAAACAAACATAACCCTCCCCTCTTCAAATATCAAAACAAAACAAAACAACAACAACAGAAAACAATCCTATAATTCCTCCAGGATAAGGAATTTGAAGATCATTCAGCATTCTCACATTCTGTGTGTTCATGCTAAATCCACTCTTACTGCCATCATCCTGTTGCCTGAATCAGAGAAAACTGTCTGCCATTTCTCACAAGGACATTTGTGGGTGAAGGACTCAGTTAACACTTTGTTTGCTTATCACATCACTTGATTTATCTGAGGGTAGAGGGAGTGAAGTAGAAGGTTTGACAGACAGTGATAGCTTAGCCAGTCAGGCTCAAATACCATTGCATGAGGATAAACCCTTAGCCAAACAGACCTTCCAAATACCATCAAAAAAGCAGGAATAAACCATGCAGACAGGAATAAGGCTCCCATCCAAGCATTACAGAATCTCTGTCACACTTGAACAAACTCAAAACACACATGCGTATATAGATATATCCTTTCTCTTTATTACTGGTAACCAGAGAGCTAGGGGTGTAAGTTTAGCATCACACAAACTCGAGTGTTGACAACTTATTTTTACAGGGCAGCCTTGAGAAATCCAACAGAGGTAAACCAAAGGAGGGGGAGAAATCATGCAGAGGTGAGGGCCCATAATTTAATTCTTGCTATTGGCACTCACTGTCTTTTAGAACTCACTCCTTCCCACCTCATTTTCCACTATAAGTTTTTCTGATAAAAAGAGAAGTAAAAAACAGGACTGGATGTGAAGGCTGAAAGGGATACTGCAATTCTGTGTGTGTCGGGGTGTGGCAAGGATGTGGATTAACGTCTAAGGCAATGATCTCAGGGAGCACTTGGGAAAGCAGCATGCTGTTGATTTCTTGGTGGTCCCATCTTTCTGATGAGAGAAGCAAATAGGCTGCATTGCAAATGGCCTAAAGCATGAACTTCCAGGCTTTCTGTTAAGAATAATTCAGTGAACTTAGTTTAGGATTTGCCTTGCCTATTACAACAATGATAACCCATTGTGGCCTCCCATGGCAGCCCCGCACTGTGGAAAGAGCACTAAGCTTGGGATATAAAATCTGGACCGAGTCCTTGTTTTGCTCCTTATTGGCCATTGACTTAAAATCTGGGGACCCTTACTCTCCTGATCTGTAAAATAGAGGGAATAATAGCCTCTTTCATGAAATCACTGGAATTCGAGGCAGCACTGCACAGGAAATCACTTTTAAGATGTCTGGTGCTTTCCAAATGCAGGTGGTGATTGTCACTATTTGTGTCTTGTTTCCTATCTCAGTTCCAACTCTGATATGAAGACACTTAACAGCAACTTCAGCTGAAACTCTGCCAGAACCCCTTACCTTTTCTTTCTCTGAATTCAATGAGTTTTTTTCCTACGTTATACTTAAAACATTCTAGAAACACGTGGGAGAGTATTCCAGAATGTAAGAATGGACAACTCTTCTAGGGAGGTGAGGTGGGGAGTGTGTTACTTCCCACACATTGGACAAAAATGTGTTTCTCCCAGTGGTTCTTAACCAGGGAGGATTTTGGCCTTCCTCATCCAGGACCCCTTTGGCAATGTTTGGAAACATTTTTGATGGACAAGGCTTAAGATGCTGCTAAACAGTCTATAACACATAGGATAACACCTAATAACAAAGAATGGTCCAGTCCAAGATGTCAGTAGTGCTGGGGTTTGACAAACTCCATTTTATTAAGAGGAGACATTTTCTGTCCTTAGGTTTCCTAGATGGATTTTGTCAGTTGACAAGCTTTGGGGTGGGGGGCAATGGCTACAACCACGGCTCCATTGCTTTTCCTACTTTCCTATCATCTTTGCTATAAAATGCTTAGTTTTTTTCAATGATATCCTGAATCAAGTGATACAATTTAAGTGCATTTTTCTCTCAACTATGCTTAAAAATATGAATGGTTAACAAGACAACACCCCTTTCAGACAACTACGTCCTTGCAGTATCTTTAAAGAATTATTTTTGTAATCCTCATGTCTAAATGAGGAAGCCTTTAAAGTAAATATGCTCTCTGCCTTTATTTCTATTATTCATTATTATCATACTATGTTTGCCTGAGGTATCTTTTATATAATTCAGATAGAAATGTAATGCCTCTAGTAAGAATTATGAGATCCCTTATTGAATAGTTTTATTTCAGAAAATATGCCACCATCTTAGATTTAATAGTAATATCAATTAAACGCATTTTATTTTTTTGAAAGAATGTAAGTTTTGCAAAAAACTTGCAAGGTTGCTCTTGCATGTCTTGTATTCAGATTTCCCACTTACTGTTAACATTTTATAACATCTGTTTTGTCGATCTCTCTTTCTCTCCCTTATTCTCTCTAGATACACATATACACAAACACACACACGCACACAGATAATTTTTCTTCGGGGAGTATTGGAGAATAAATTACAGACATGGTGACCCATTAATCCTCAATACTTTCATGTATATTTCCTAAAAATGACACCACTTTATAACCACAGTATAGACCACAAATTCTGAAAATTAATATCGATACATTATAACTTTCTTATCTACAGACTTTATTTAAATTTTACCAATTGTCCCAACAATGTCCATAATAACAAAAGATCTAATTTGGAATTATGCATTGTATTTCGTTTTCATATCTCTTTGGCCTCCTTAAAACTAGAAGTGTTCCTTAGCCCTTTTTTTGTCTTCCTGAGCTTCTCATTTTTTTGAATACAGGATTCTGTAGACTGTCCCTCAATTTAAGATTGTCTTATATTTCCTCATGATTATATTCAGATTTGCATTTTTGGCAAAAACATCACAGAAGTGATGCTGTATTCTTCTTAGGACTCCCTATTATGTGACATAATCCCATTTTGTTCCTTTACAGGTGATGTTAACTTTCTCACTTGGTGAAGGTGGTATCTTCTAGGTCTCTCCATTATAAAGCAACTATTTTTCACTTTATGTGTAATTAGTATTTTGAGGGGGGAGGAATATACTCTAAGACTGTATACTTTAAGATTTTTCTGTATTAAGAGTTTATTTACTAGTTTTAGCATTCATTGAAAGATTTCTGTTTGAATCATGATTATTATGATAGATGCCAAAAGGTGTTTTATCTAATCTATTTATATTTATTAGTTAACTGTAGGAAAGAGCTTTCTCTTCTACTCATTTATATACTCATTTATTTATCTGTATCAGTAGGAACCATTTTATTTTATTTAATGCATTACATACAATTATTTTAATTTCTTATCTTTAATCTCAAAATAGATTGGCTGTGAGAGCCTTCTCAAACTGACTTCTGTGTTCCTTTAACACCATTTTGTGATCCTTTCAATACTTTCTGGACTCGTTTGTACTTTACCAAACCCGGCCCTGGAATCAGCCATTTCTCCAAGGAGAATAATATGTAGAAGCCATGCTCTGGGTACATAGTGTGCTTATGGCCACTGTGATGTCATTGCTTCCAGGTGCTAGCAGCAGACATAGTAGAAAATTAATTTTTCTTTCTTTCTTTCTTTCTTTCTTTCTTTCTTTCTTCTTTCTTTCTTTCTTTCTTTCTTTCTTCTTTCTTTCTTTCTTTCTTCTTTCTTTTTTTCTTTCATCACCATGAGCAGTTCACACCAATACCTTCAATTTGTATCTAATCCCCCAAATCCCAAAAGATTCATTCTGGTTTCTTAATTTCCATATTTGTAATTCCCTTCTCTGATAGTGAAAACCTGTTTTCCATTAATTCTCAGTATTTTAAGAAAATATCTATTTATTTTCTTTAGAGAAAAAGAGTGTGAGCAGAAGGAAGGGCAGAGGGAAGAAGGAGAGAGTCTTCAAGCAGACTCCCACTGAACTCAGAGACTGATGTGAGGCTTGATACAGGATCTGATCCCAGGACCCTGAGATCATGACCTGAGCCAAAGCCAACTTAACAGACTGAGCCAACCAGGTGCCCCAATTCTCAGTATTTTTATTTATTTGCTTAATCTCCCTGTATGTATCCAAATCTCCCAACTATGCTAGCTGCTGCCTTAATAGGCTGGCTTTTCATTGGCCCTCTACTTGCTCAGCGACAGTAAGTGTTTTTATTGTTCTTGATGTATCATTACTTTTATATGAAATGTCCATAATGGGCAAATCTATAAAAACGGAGAATAGATTTGTGGTTGCAGGGTACTGGGGAGGGAGAGGAATGAGGCATGATGGCCAGTGAGTAGGGTGATGAAAAATTCTGGAATCCACAACATTGTAGATGCACTAAAAACCATAGAATCATGTACTTTAAAAAGATGCATGTTCTGGTAAGTACACTGTATTTCAATTTTTAAAGATTTTATTTAGTTACTTGAGGTGGGAGGGCAGAGAGAATCTCAAGAATCTGCAATGAGCACAGAGTCCGACATGGGGCTCAATCTCAAGACCCTGAGATCATGACCTGAGCTGAAATCAAGATTTGGACACTTAGCTGACTGAGCCACCCAGGCGCTTCAGTACATTGTATTTCAATTTTGAGACTATTCTAATTAGTTTATACCTTAATTTACTCCTCTTTTCCCACTTTTTTTTTTGAGTGTACTGGTTTTCCTTCCCAGTACCCCATAGAAACTACTATTGTCAGTGTCTTCTATGCCCTGTTGTTTCCTGCAGTTTTTTTTTTTTTTTGAGGAGGTGGAGGGTAGATACTAACATTTTTTAAAATTTAAATTCAATTAATTAACATATAATGTATTATGGGTTTCAGAGGTAGAGGTTTGGTGATTCATCAGTCTCATTTAACACCCAGTGCTCAATAAATCACGTGTCCTCCTTAATGCCCATCACCCAGTTACCCCATCCCCCTACCTGCTTCCCCTCCAGTGACCTTCAGTTTATTTCCTAAGATTAAGAGTCTCTTAGGGTTATCTCCCTCTCTGATTTTTGTCTTGTTTTGTTTTTTTCCACCCATATGTGGGAACAAAACAGAGGATCATAGGGCAAGAGAGGACAATAACTTTTAAGAAGGAATGAAGTTCTGATTTTAAGAGTGACTATAGATTCTCTTTCTCCTTAGAAAAGAAAGGACATGACCATGCCAAGAGTGTGGCCAGACTAGATGCATCATGTTGGTTAGCCCTGGCCTAAAAAATGTACCAATTTAAAAACATTCCCTGCCTAAAGAAGACCAAAAAGACACAACAATTAAATGTAATATTTGACTTTACGTTGGATTCTGGATCAAAATATCTATAAAGGATATTATGAGGACAGTTGGTGGAATTTGAAAATGAACTATTGTTATAAGATAGTATTGTGTCAATTCTAAAAATCATTAATTATCCTGTGGGTATATAAAAGAATGTTCCTAATATTGGAATATACACACCAAAGTATTTAGGAGTCAATGGGGATGACATGCATACCATATTCTGGAAGAGTTCAACAACAATAACAATATATATATAAAAATATGAGTTTGAATCTAAGTTCTATCACTTGAGAAGTAGATGAAGTTGCAAAAATTCATCAACCTGTCTGTTCTTAATCTCTTCATTTGTAAATTAGAGATGTTAATAATTCCTTACTCTTGTGGTTGTCTTGTGAATTAATGAAAATTTGTGTAAATACATGACATTGTACCAGATTCTGAGTTAGTGCTCAGTGAACATTTATCAAGTGCAAATATATGAATGCTATAGTCGGTACTCATGAATAATTGAAGTAATAACATCTATTTTTTTTGGACATTGCTGGGACACATTGTTATAGATAAAATTGTACATTCTCACTTCTTATTTGAAAGTTCCAGGGCCTATGGGTTATGTCCCCATCCCTAGACTAAAGGTGATGGCCAGTGAGGCTGGTGAAGTGCCTGCATTTGGAGTGGAAAGGGGGATTTGTTCTCTAAAAGAGTCAAAAAACCTGAGTGCACAAAGTGATAAATAGCCACCATAACTGTCAAAGCAATCTTTACAGAAAGTATTCCCATTGACACATAAGAGAACATCCTAGAGGGAAGAAAGGATTTACCCACAGTCACATGCTTACTAAGTAATAGAGTGAGGTTGAAATCTTGCTGGGAATACTTTCACATGCCATCCTACAGATGGTTGTACTGTTTTGGAATGATTAATATTATATATAATTTTAGCTTTTGTTATCTTTTATGGTAAGGAATATTGCCAATTTACTATCTGCTGAGCTAAGGGCCTCTGTGCTTAGAGCAAAACCCCTTATTCTAGAGTCCTGTGATTTCAGGGTATCCATTTTTTTTTTGGCATTGTTCAACAAAATTGTATTGAAACCTTCTATATGCTGAGTTAAATATGAATGAGCGTTACATAAATATGAAGACAGAGTGCATTGTTTTAAATGGTACCCATTAGCTTTGCACTTTTGTGGATGCATGGGCTACAGACTGCATGGGATTGTGCGGTCAAAGTGAAATATGCATATTCCCTCCTCTGTGGGTTGTGAATGCTGTTCTCATCGTCACCTGGGACATTCGTTTGGCCCTGCTCTTTTCAAATGGACCTCCTGGACAAATTCCTTGATGTTTCCTTATCAGAAATAAGATGTTTATTAGGTGCTAGTTGCTATTTAGGTGACAATGATAAATGCTATATAGTGTCTACTTGATGATAACGTATAGTCTAATTAGACTAATTATTATCCTGTGTCATTGAGGTGAGACTTTGGTTTTTGTCTGTCCTGGACATGTCTCTCTCTCCTAGTGCATTTCATTTCTTTCCTTGAGGCATTTCCTGGACAGCATTTGTTTTTCTTATCATCTAGCATGGAGTGTGGCATGATGTCCTAACTTTACTTTCAGTTGGTTTAAATATGAAAGTCTCTTGGTCACCAACATATCCATGCATCCATGCACCCATCGTCTGTCCATCCATCCATCCATCCATCCATCCATCCATCCATCCATTAATCCAGCCATCTGTCATTTTCATGTTTGGCATCTATTTATTGAGACTTTACAAAATGCCCTGTTTTACCATTTATGGTGAAAGCTAGAAAAAGGACTAATGCATATCTCACTGTATAATATCATAGATTAGTGCTTCTTAACTGGGGACAACTTTGCATGCCCTCCACCCTCCCACAGGGAACATCTGGAAACGTCTGGAGACATTTGATTATCATGACCAAGACACTGCTCCAGGCATGCAATGTGTGAGGCCAGGGATGCTGCTAACAATCCTACAAGGACAGTCCCAACAAAAGAATTGTCTGGTCATAAATGTCAATAGTATGGGGGTTGAGAAATCCTGATATGGATTCTTACAACCCCTAGAATTGGACATAGTCCTATGTTGAATCTCAAAAAATCATCCTACTTCTCTCCAGAAACAGATAATACAGAATCTGAAATACTCCATACTTGGAAGCTATGAAATTCTGGTTATTTTAGTTTCTTCTCAGAGCCTCTCTGAGAGACAGAGGACATTCCTGTTTTACTGATGAGCAACTCCGGCTGGAAGAGGTTAAGTAACTGTCAGAAAAAGTGTTCACTTTTCCTCTTTCATGAAGTATAGCAAAGAGGTTATTGAGTTTTTACTGAAAGGCTTACTCTGGGCTGCTGGGTGTCATCACTAGCATTTTTGGAGGAAATTCAAGTCCTCTCTCTATAGAGCTGTCAAGTGATGACTCGTCCTTAAAGGTGGGCCAAAAGTTCTCCTATAGTTTTTCAATTATGTGAGAACAACAGTTAAGGAGTTATTGATCTCCAGGGTATGTGCTGGCACAGGGATATAGGCATTAGCCAAGAAATAAGACAACTGTGGTCACTGGTCATTTTTCCCACTTCCGTGAGGCTTTGTACAAATCTGACTGCTTTTGCGTGTCTGCTCCATGCAACTTTTTCTGGTTGTTCTCATCAGGCTCCAAGCTCTTCTTTCCTCCTGGTCTCCTGGGCACTTAGATTACTTGCTCACCCTTTGCTAACTATGCTTATTTATATATTATGTTGCTTTGTAAGGGTGTTTTTGTCATTTTGTTTGTGCTCATTTTGTATTTACAGACTGATTGTAAGCTTCTTTCTGAGCATGCAGCTAAGAAATGCTGTCGACCACCAAATAGTCTGTTGCAAAAGAAACTCTTCTTCCACTCCATACCTCCATTTACTCCAAACACGTTTCCTTGAAAGGAGAGCATTTGTTTCATAAACCTTTCATAAATTGAAATGGTGTGAAGAAGCAGTTACCCTGAACTTATATGGGAAAATTTCTGAGCATTCTCAGACACCTCCCTCCCCCCAACAAATAACCTCTCTTAAGCTTTCCTGACATTTTGGGACAATCTTGCTAATGGATGCACAAACTAAATGGAGCTACAGTGCAGATGCTCACAGGCAGTTCAAAGCTCTGATGGCTTGAGGCTGAGATGCTGGACATAGTTCCCAGGGAAGGAGCTTAGGGATGCCACTTTTGATGGTTGAGGTGTTAATGGTGTCCATCCTGACTCTGCTGGCTGCAGAACAAGTGCTAAATGCTATTTTCACTTTTTTTTTATAAAAGAAAAAAAATCATCTTTGGATTTCTTCTGGTTAGTGAAAACAGATACTGAGTAGGTCTTTCATAAAAGTAAAGTGGCCTTCACAAATTTTCAAAAAGTGGGGATACCCGTATATCCCAAGATCATTTAGCAGGTATTTAGTGTGTACCATGTATTGTGCAAAAGGGATATAAAAATGAAACTATTAGACACAACAAAATAAAAGATACTGAAAGATACAGGAAAAGGACATATACAAGTAAATCATGTGGCACAGTGCTTGGCACTCAGCCACATGTGCTCGAAGAATGTAAGAGATTATTATTGCTATTTCCTCCAACACATAGAGAAGCGCTGTGAACATGGTCAGTGTTTTATACCTGTTCGTTGTATTGATTGAAGGCATATACACCGGGACCCAACACGTGTGACAAGATGCTGACAAGTATATTTGTAGCCCTCAGCAAAAACTTTGGGTGAGTAGACCTTTTTACAGATGCATCATCTACCAGGCTGAGTTTGCTCTGGGACTATCTGACAAGGAAATACATTTTTACAAGTGAAGTGAACCACTGGGGTCAGCACGGTGAGGAGGAGTCAGATTCAAACATACTTCTCAGCTCTCAGTGTAAATGGCATTTGATTTCTTGGGAAATCTGGCTGCTCTTTGCCAGGTTCAGATTCCACTGCAGGGTTCCAGAAAGCAAGATTTACTGTGTATTTTATCAGAGAACACCCTTGTAATAATAATAGCTCTAGTTATATAAAGAGGGGTCAGGGAAGCCCAGTCAACAAGACTAAAACGTCAAAACACATAGTGAAAGCAATAAATTGTTAAATTTGGGAGAAAAAATATTTTATGTAGACATCCCACTTGAGATGTGTTTACTGAAGGGCTTATCATGCTGAGGGTTGAAGGAGGACAAAGCAGGAGATCCTAGCTCTCTCTGTATGAAGGATCCCTGTGGTATCATCACTCCATGCTGGACGTCAGGGGCCCTTCCTTGGCAAGAAGGATGCCAATGGCCAAGATGACACACTGCCGTGAAAGGTCTGCATACCCTGTGAATGGAGATAAGTCTTGGCATAATCCAAATTACTGAATGCATGTTCAAGTCACATGATACACTCTTTGTGAAAATGCTATGACTCCTGAATTTATATTATTGGGTTTGAGCTATTTTCTCTGTTTTAGATTCATCTTTCTTTCTTTTTAATTTATTTTTTATCTTTTAGAGGGTGGAGGGTCAGTGGAAGAGGGAGAGGAGAGAATCTAAAGCAGGCTCCCTGCCTCACAGGGGGCTACATCTCATGACCCTGAGATCATGACCTGAGCTAAAACCAAGAGTCAATGCTTAGCTGACTGAGTCACCCAGGGGCCCCTAGACTTATCTTTCCAGTCTTGGCTCAGCCTGACACATTGAACATGTCCCCAAACAAGCCCTTCCATACCAATTTTGTTTCCCTTCAGTTTTTACATTAACTATTAAAAGCTTTGGCAGTCTTCCTTGTCAGAAGGCTATATTCTTTCTTCCATCACTAAGCACATCCCTTATTGGTTCCTATGCTAGTTCCTTGGTTTATCCATAGCAGCTGGCACTTGGTAGCTTCTCACCTGCTACTTGTTGAGTAAGTAAGTAGATGCATTCAATTTGTTACCAGATATTTCCAATTCTATCTCACAAGATCTCTTTCACTCCATTGCTTCTTTTGAGTTCTTAACTGCTGCTGTATTTTTTGAAGACCTCGTATCCCATGTTGATTATTACGACAATCTCCTAGCTGGTCTTCCTGTCACTTCTAGTGTCTCCTTCCTTCTGCCTGTCATGCCCTCTCTTAGTTGCCTTCCAAAACTGTGTGCCCTTGCCCCTTCATTGCTCAAAGACTCCAATGGCTTCCTGTTGCCTAGAGGATGCTGTTAGAGCTCTCACTATGCATACAGAGCCCAGCCCGCATGTATGTGAGGTATGACCAGCATAGGCTACAAGTCCTGGCTCTCTAGTTCTGTTCCCTCATTCCAGAAAGCCCTGTACATCAGCTCCATTGGGATTCTGCACCCCATCTGTGGCTCCATTTCAGGCTACCTCATACCTCATGACTGGCAAATACTTCAATCTATATTTAAATTTTTTGCCCTCTTTGTCTTCATTTGGCAAATTCCCAGTCACGCTTTAAGACCCAACTCAAATGTTTTCCTCTTCTTAATCAGCTAGTAGACCAGCTATTCTTTTCTTTGGCTTACTACAAAATTTTGTTTGCATGTCTGTGAAACCACTTACTATTTATTTCAATTAATTTTTTCACAGTACATTAACTCGAATGCTCATGGCTCTATTATTTACCAAACTGTTTGGCCTTAGACAAACTACTTAACTTCTCTGTATCTCAGGTTCTTATCTGTATAATGAGGGTAATAGTAGTAAGTGTCTCACAAGATACTGTGTGGTTTAAATGTGTTCCAGAAAGGTATCATTCCTACAGCAATGCTAGATGTTTAATAAATGTTAGCTATCACTTTTGTTTATTTAATCATCACAGCAACCTTATAAGTAGGCATTGTTACTATTTTACAGATGCAGAAACTAAGGTCCAGAGAAGTTGAAGGGACTGAGCGAAGGTATAATAACTGGTAAGTGGAAGAGCCAAGGTCTGAAGCTGAGTCTGTTGACCCTGGAGACCTGAGCTTCCACCAGCACATAGAGTTGCAGTTGCACAGGTAGTACACTGTAGTTGGAGGAGACCTCTCTGTTTCAATGTCTGCCTTTGCTGGCGTGGACACTGAGGCAGTGCTCGTTTGTGTAATGTCACTCTCTAGCATGACAGATGTCATGCTAAAGATACACAATGAGTGAATGAGTCAGCTCATGACTATGCATTTTAGCATTGGGACTGGGATCAAAGGTTCATGCTGGAAACACATTGCCATCAGGAATATAGTTGAATTGTTTGGTTCTACTGTGCACATCCCAAGTGAGAGCTGGATCACATGAGAACAAGGCAGGAGGGTGAAGTGATGAGTGAGTTGTGAACCTGTTTTCTCTTTCTACTATTTTCCTTGTGGCTGTTTCAGAAGCAGCAATGGGGAATTGTATATTGTACAATCCCAGTGAGGAACTGTGTGTTGTACAAAAATTTATCAAATGATCTTCAGTTCATAATTAAAGTGTAAGAAATGTCACATTATTTATTTCTCAAAATAATTTTTATTCTGCTCTTGGCCCTTTATTACCTAACTGGTGGGAAACTCAACCTGAGTTATGATAGGGATTCCTTTTTCTTCTCTATAGGACTGGTTATAATCTCAGGCTTATCAAATGTTGAGAACTGGGGGACCGTGAGTCCTTGGTCTAGGTTGCTTGTCATCTTTGCCCCTGCTTCTTATCTTTCTGGCTACTGTTGAGAGTGAGGCCCATGCAGAGATACCTGCTGTACACATTTTCCTAAATGTTTTCCCCCATCTGTCCTAGCCCTTGCAAGCATTCCAGCATGTCTTCCGTGAGGGCTATGGCTACATGGGCAAGAGAGGCCTGACTTTCTGCTGTCATGAGAATCCTCATCCCCAGTCCTATGCTCTGATGCTCCAACCTTCCCACTTGTTTGGAAGCTTCTCCCACTTGTATCAAACCATGTTCTTTCTCCATCCCCTCTGAGAGCTGCCTCAGAATGACTTAGCACAATCCTCCTCTGGTGGGTTCCAGAAACTATGGGCCTCCCCTTTTTCAGAGGCAGCAAAAAGAGATGCCAACACTAGTCAGGTCATTTACAACAGACCTATTGATACAGGTGCATGTGTTGCCATGGGCGGGGCATGTAGCAGCCGGTCACAGTCTGAGGCGAGGGAAGGGATGGAAATGGGGGAGAGAAATCTATCCCAGGGAATCTCTGAATGAATCTCTGAATTTTCCTGTCTCTCTGGGTCTTCGGCAACCTCTCAGTTTCTCATTCTCACATGATTATCTTCCTCATTTTGCAGACCTCAGGTGTGAGAGTTTTTAGACTCTTGTGCCAAACCAAGCCTGACTCCTATTGCCTCACCTCCAAAGAGCTTATTGAAAAGCATAAATCATTTTTGGTCTGCATGTTACCTTTGAGTTTTCTTTTGAAACCTCCTGTGTAATTTTGCAGACTTCACCTGAGCAAAGGGAGCCTCTGGCATTTCTTACTTGGCAGCTTCCTTGTCGTTATTTCTGTATTGGAATACAGCAAATAATTTAATTTTATCTCTTTCTGTGCATTGCTTTCAAGTTTTCTGCCAAAGGCGCATGTTGCTTTAGGTGAATTTTGTAGGACTTAGCAGACCTGTTCATTTTTCATTTTATTCACCTCAGACACTAGGTGGTATAAACACTCTTGTTAATATTTGGTACTTAAATAATGAGACTATGGCTGTACCTATTAGCCTAATTTTTCTAATTTTATCCTTTATAAAGATGATGGATGATATTAATGGGCGCTTTTGCTCTTGATGGGTGGAAACACCTTCATTATTCACCAAAGTTTTCATGTTGAGAACAAGGTTTCTTTTTTATATTATTTCTGGCTGTTAGGGATCTTATACAAGCAAAATTTCCTTAGAGAAAACCTCAAAGAAAAATGTCTTTTAAAAATAAAAGTCTTGGAGAAAATGGAGGAAGAAGCTACCTGACTCAGCCCCGTCCACTTCTCAGACTTTCAGATCTGTTTTCAAAATGCTTGTAGGCTTCAGGCTGAGCCTGTGGTTAAACATAAAATCTTTAATAAGGACCAAAGCTTCAAGGTTGCTGAGGTTAGTTGCTTTGGTGCTTGGAGGATGCTGACTACACCAATAATGACATCTCACCTAATGAAACTGTCAATGAGAAGGCAGCCCTCTGAGTACAGCCTGAATAATCAGTGAGAGTGTGTGACACGGACCCCACTTTCACTGTGTCATTTATGGTTGGCCACGTGGTATGAGCCACCTTCGGAGGCACTCTGCGTGCTACTCTAGGAGCTGCCTAGCTGGAATCATCCCTGATGAGCAGTCTCAGTTTTTGAACATAAATTAAGTGCCAGACACTAAGCTAGCACTTGATGGACGCTAAATGGTTGAAATGACTTAATACTGTTTTAAGTGTGTAGAATAGTGCCTGGCACATAATCAGTGTTCTGGGAATGGGGCTGTTATTATCATTCTTGTTTGTCATAAATTCTCATACAGTATTGAAAGATCAGCTTTATGATTCCCTCTTATGCTGATAAGAAACCCGAGGTTTAGGTTAAAAACTTGATGCAGTGAAAAAACAAAAGATGGGGAGTGATGGCAATGAGACTCAGTGCCAGCTTGAAAGGAGAAGTGATTGGAGCAGTGAAATAAATAATATAGTATTAGATTTAGCCCAGAGTGCAAAATAAATATTTGTGAGTTTAAACTGATTTAAATAAATGATTGAATAAGTAAATAAATGGGAGAGAAGAGACAAATCTGTACAGAAGAATTTTAATTAATTTGTATAGACACTCTCCCTACAGGAAGTGCAGCTAAAACTTCCCTCTCCCACACTACCTGTGGACTGTGCTTGATGACTGCTTTCCCAACAGTAGGAGTATGGACAGTGCGGGGAAGTTAACAGTAGGGCAGAGAAACCTGAGGAGCACAGAGCACAGTCTCAGCCAGGAGATCAAGGTTTGAATATCGTCACTGATTAGTCATGTTGGTGTCATGCATCCTTGGTATGATCTGATGAGAATGACACTTCACTCCTGTGGTCATCTACCTCAAAACCTATAATTCCAGTTATAATCATAAGAAGAATATCAACTCATGCTCAAGTGAAGAGGCATTCTGTAAGATATCTGACATTATTCCTCCAAACTGTCAAGGTCATCAAATACAAGGAAAATCTGAAAAACTGTCACAGTCAGTGGAGGCTAACACCACATGACTGAAGTATCTTAGATGGAATCCAGGAACAAAAAAGGCACATCGGGAAAAAAAAAAAAAAAACAATAAAACCTGGGCAAAATATGGAGTTTATTTAATAGTAATATACTTGTGTTGACTCCTGAGTTGTAGCAAAGCTAATGTACTGTTGACTTATAATTTGGTCGAAGGTAATATAAGGGATTATCCATAAGGAAAATTGAAGATGGAATGTATGGTAACTCTTTATATGATCTTTATAACTTTCCCATAAATCCAATTTTTTTCTGAAATAAAAATATATAAGTGTCTGCCTTCCGCTCAGGTCATGATCCCAGGGTCCTGGGATGGAGCCTAGTGTCAGGCACTCTGCTCAGCAGGGAGCCTGCTTCTCTCTCTCCCTCTGTTCCTTCTCTGCCCTCTATTCATGCTCTCTCTCTTAAATAAATAAATAAAATCTAAAAATACATGATAAGCAAAATATGATATATCTTGTTATATGTAGGAGCATGTATAGCACCTTATGTATATATATAAAACAAAGTAGGGTAAGATCGCAGAGTTAGAGTCAAAATTGATAAGTATCTTACAGAGCAATTAACAAAACCATTGAGTTTTTCTGTCCCACTGGCCAAAAATTATTTGCATCTCTATCTGCAAAACTCTCCAAGGTAACTTCTGGCCCTTTGGAGTTGTAAAGTAACCCAGTCGATAGAAATGAGTTTCAGACTGCACAGAGCAACGGCGAGTGATCTCTTGTTTATTTCCAAGTTTGGGATATTTTTGCTGAGAGTCTCACTTCTATCAATGGTGATCATATATGATCTTTGAAGAGTATTCTTGATCACACAGAGAGGCTGCTGTCTTACATTTGGGCTGATTATTTACAAAGTTCAGCAATAGTGTTAATTAACCATTGGGCCTCCTCAAGTTTGTTTTGCAAATCAAGAGCTTATATAGTACTGAGCATCCAAAGAAACCTGAGAATTAACTCTGATCAGGTTGGCCTATTAGAGGCCTACATTATTTAATCTTCTCTCCAAAAGCTAGAAAACCAAGTCTGAGACACTCTACCAGATTTCACCAACAGTTTGGATGAATTACTCTCTTTGAGGTCTCCCAGATTTGTGAAGGCCTCTGGCTTGCCTAAGAGTGACCTTCCTTACCACCTTGGGGACTAGCACTCTCTATGCAGGTTCTGAGCCAGTTTGTTTTGGAGCTTGGCAGACATTGACTCCACACAGGAAGTCAATCGTTGTTCCTTAATATGGGCTTGTTATATCTGATTTAAAAAGCATCATTCATATCACATCATTATGACACTCTAGGTAAGGCCTGGTTGTATAATCTATCCAATTATGTATCAGAAAAAAGAGGATGGGTTCATATTGAACTTATTCAAATAGCTGTATTGCTACACAAAGCAGAGAGACTTGATTTTGAACTTCGAGGGGCCCATGAGAACCAGATACCATTTAAAAGTGTTTCATTTTAGTTTACAAAAGGAGAGTCTGCTAAATTGAAGGTCAGTAGTGGTTTACGAAGAAAGAGAAAGGGCCCCCTCATATATCCATAGAAATCAAACCTGGGCAGAATGAAGTGAATCCTGCACCACTATATTGCCATTGGGTTTTCCCAAAGCTCTTTGTTGTCAAGTGGTAGCTCTCTGCCACATAGCTCCAGAGGCACCATTCACATAGATGCCACCTGGGACTATGGCCATATGGCAGCAAGTGCTTATCAGATTCAGAGAGCTTGACATGACTTCTTTGGCTCCTTAAAGAACAGTCAGGAGGGAGGTGGGAGAGGGAGACAGAAAACAAATTTCTCAAAACTAATAAGTACACACCAAGACATAGGAAACAAAGCATAGTTTATGTTTATACCCTCTGCGATAAAGAAATACACAATAAAAAGTGTTTTACTTTTTTCTCTTTCATAGCTTCATGTTCTGCTGCTGGTGAGGCTGCTGTAGAATCTTGTGGAAAACAAAATACAGAAAAATCCACTCAGCTCACCTAAGTCAACTCATTGCCAAAGTTGAATCCTTATAAAGACAAATAATCACATATCCAAGGGTGGCATGGTTATTTGCAACTATTTGCTTTATTTCCAGAGAATTTCTAGGAATCAAACTCACCCAAAATGTATTTCTTGTGTTATTTAAGTATTAGCCTAACTCTAAAACACAGTTAGATATTATCAAAATTTAAAAGCGCATATGATGGGATCCCTGGGTGGTGCAGCGGTTTGGCGCCTGCCTTTGGCCCAGGGCGCGATCCTGGAGACCCGGGATCGAATCCCACATCAGGCTCCCGGTGCATGGAGCCTGCTTCTCCCTCTGCCTGTGTCTCTGCCTCTCTCTCTCTCTCTCTCTCTCTCTCTGTGACTATCATAAATAAATTAAAAAAAATTAAAAAAAAAAGCGCATATGATAAAAGATGTAGGAGGTATAAACAGAAAATCAATCGACAAGTGGAATTTACTAGAGGACAATATTGCTGGTGCATCCCCTGGTAGCAGTGTGGCTATCCTCAATGTCACAGCCATGAATGGCATTTTGCAAGTATTGTGGCTGTCTATACAAGTATTCACTTAAGTTAACTGAGTTTTGCTATTTTCTTTGTAGCAATCTTTCCTGATCTATTTACTTTGTCTGCATTTACTGTATGAGAATTGGCTCAACTTACTTTATTATGTAAGCTTCTTTTTACTTGGTGATATGCACTGAAGAAATACGGGGCTGACATTAGTTTTAATAGAAACGCTATACAGTCTGGGCTTCACTTACCAATATAGTTAAAGTTTTTGTGGCCTGCTCCATATTGATGTTCACCAATGCCAATCTATTTCTTTTTATTCTTGTAATTTCATATCTTTTATTTTAAGGTAAGAAATCCTTTTGGATTCTAGCATGTGATATTCGGCATTTAAATAAACAAAACTCTGTTTTGCCATAGAAAACCACGTTACTATCACTTTCAATACCACTGCAAAAAAAGTGTAGTGCTTCTATTTCATTTCCATCTCCTTATAGAATTGGAATAAATCTTACATACTTGTGTCTTACACAATGTTGATATATAAAATATTTAAGGGTTAGGTTTCTCCTTATTGAGCACTAAGAAAGAAATCAAAAGAAACCCCAACAACCCTTATACCCTGTCTTTTTTGGACATTTCTTTGGAATGGTAAGCAACAAGAACAGATTTCTCTAAATATAGTCCACTCCTGGCCAAGAAAAAAAAAAGTTTCCATCCCAAGGAGGAACTACACAATCAGCCTCTGCTTAGAAACCTCCCCACACATGGTTTTCAATTCCTGCTTGGAGAAGGACAGATGAGAAAGCCTTCCACCCCACTGCCAAGCCAGGGAGGCATTCAATCTGTCTGCTGGTTCTACCCTAATTAAATGTGGACTATGTAAACCACAACCCAGACTTTTTATGAATTCAGAATATGCTGGCTTCATTATTCTTGTCAGGCGGCAAAACTAGACCATGACAGATGAGTTTCTGAGCATTTGCTGATCATTCATCTACAAAACATAATAGTTTGATTCTTTCACTTAGGGCTATTTACAGAAACAGAAGTTGATTAATTGAAGCTCCTGCACAGGGTAAATTCTCATTCTCTCTCTCTGTCCTGAATCCACTCTTAATGTATCTCAAGGAAATCATCATTAATAATGCATTGCCGAAGGAGGAATACCGTGACTCATTCCCTTTAGAGAAATTATATGATTTCATTAATCTCAAATAAGAGTATAAGTATTTCTTTAACTCTGTTTTATCTTTGTGAAACACATGCTTGCGCAGTGTTGGAGGTTGTTCTGAGTTCCAAATACATGGATGTGTCCAGACTTAAAAGTATTGCAAGCCATGGATACAATGATAATAGTAATATTAATAGTTAATAATATCCAACATTTATTTAACACTAAGTATGGATAAGTACTTTAGATTTGTTATTTCCAATCCTAACAACAACTTTGATGAATGAGCATTCTTATCTCCATTCCACAGAGAAGGAAATGAAGACGCAGAGAGATCAAGTGATTTATCCATGGTCAAAGTACTCCTAAATGACAGGGTGAAGATTTAAACTCAAATATAATTGGCTCCAAAGCTTATGCTCTTCATCACTGTCTCTATTATACAGTGGATGAGTCAAATCAGACCACAGAGAAGTGGGTTGATGAATTGATGGTGGATAGGCAGGCATAATACATTAACTGTTTGGATGCCCTACTATTTTCAAAGGCATCTCCTGAAAGTATCACTCCCTACTGCCACAGTTGTAGGTAACAACAAAAGGCTCCATTCTTTAGCCACCCCTGCCTCTTCCTCATGAGCTCCAAGTTCCAGAATCTAAAAGGGCCAACTTGGAAGCCATAAGCATGGGAGCTGTAGCTATAGCTCCCTGCTCTGTGAATGATGGAGGGGAACTTAGTCTTTCTTGTTTATTCTTCTATTTACAAGCACTGGTTCTTTTTTTTTTTTTATATTTTTTTTAATTTTTATTTATTTATGATAGTCACAGAGAGAGAGAGAGAGAGGCAGAGACATAGGCAGAGGGAGAAGCAGGCTCCATGCACCGGCAGCCCGACGTGGGATTCGATCCCGGGTCTCCAGGATCGCGCCCTGGGCCAAAGGCAGGCGCCAAACCACTGCGCCACCCAGGGATCCCACAAGCACTGGTTCTTATACACCAGTGGAAACTTCTAATTTGACAGAGATTGTTTAGCAAGAACTACCAGAGTCCCTCATGGTTCACAAAACACCACATTTACACAGACTCAGGCCTTCAGTAAAATCCTCTGAAGAATTCTCCTAGTGGTGAGAAAGTCCCTTAGACTTTTAAAAGGTAACTTGTAGGAACACGGAACCCCAAGGGATGGCTACCGGTCTCCCTTTCTTCCCTTGATCCATTAGCACAATACATGGCAAGGGGTAGATGGCCTGCAGAGCAAGGCAAGACGGGAGTGAAGGATAGAGAGCTGTTTGGGAACTTGTCACTCAAGCATCTTTGTCGCTTTCTACAGGGCTGTTAGGTTAGTACTGTGAACCTTGCTCCAACGTCTGTTCCAAGGAAAGCGTGTGACGTGGAAAAAAGGATGCTGGAGTGAGTCAGCAAATCACACTCTGTCTCTTACTAGCCTTGTGGCTTGGGTTCATTGTTTTACCCTCTGAACCTTAGTTTTTTATCTACCAGATGGGTTTCCTGCTTCACAATGTACCTGGGGCCCATCGATGTCCTGCGTAATGTGCGTGATGGTGGTAGGTGGCACCTAGAAGGGCAGCCCACAGGCAGGAGGTCTTTGATTTATGAAAATGTAAGGTTCCCTTGTATATTGGAAGAACTTTTGACATTTCAGACTCTGGACTTTCTCATATTTATGTATGATGCCTAGTAAATCCACCTTGTCATATCTGCCCGTGTGGTCTATCTTCTAGTTGGGAGATTGGGCCAAATTTTTATCCTCCATAGCTCCCTGGTATATTTAGCAACAAGATAAGCGTGGTTTTATCAAGCTTTCAGGAATAAAGCGAGGCTGCCGTTTAATTTAGCGTTTAATCATAATATCCTGCCTAACTGGCAAGTTGCTGGGTTCTACCTAAGTAAACTGAGTGGAAAATGTCTGTTACTGTTTTGCCTTGAAATTCAAAGTTTATTTCCTTATGAGTTCTTTCACTTAGTTTCAGTCTCACCACCTGGGCTGGAAGGGGGATAGAGTCTGAGGCATATCTGAGTGATGTAATAAATACAGGTCTTCATATATGCCAAGGTCAATTCTCACGCTTCCTTGGCTTACCTCCGTGCCACTCCAGCTGAGCCAGTTCTTTGGTCTCCCTACCTCTAGGACTTTCCTTGAGGAAACCAACTGCTATAGACTTAGTGGCTTAAAATGATACAAATATATTCTTTATGCATCTGAAGATTAGAAATCCAAACTGAGTTTTATGAGGCTACCATCAAGGCGTTTGCAGAGCTCCAGGGGAGGATATGTTTCTTTGCCTTTTTCAGCTTCTAGGAGCTGGCTGCACTTTTTCATTTGTAGCCTCTTTCTCTGTCTTTAAAGAGAATCACCCCAACTTCTGCTCCCTCAGCACATCTTCACTCCCTCTGATCTCCCTGCTTTCCTTTTATGAAGACCCTTATCATTTCATTGGGCTCTACCAGATAATCCAGGATAATCTCCCCATCCCAAAATTCATGATTTATTGCATCTGCAACGTCCCTTTTGCTGTTAAGATAATATATTTATATGTCCCAGGCATTAGGCTGTGTGCATTTTTGGGGGAGGGAGCATTGCTCTGTCTACTACGCCCCTATCCAAGGCCATGGGGTGCATTTAGAGCTCACTGCTGTATCTCTAATTTGTCATTCTCATTTGAGATTGCTAGACCTCTGCCCTGCAGCAGACCCTTCTCTCTTTTTGCCCTCAGATCAGACCCCCAACCTGCCCATTTTCTTCCAGTTTATCTGGGCTACCCAGTTTATCTTGGCAGAGGAAAGAGTACTTGTCGTATCAGTTGTCATGACAATCCAGCAAGGAAGGAAGTAATATAATCCTCATTCTACATATGGTGAGAGTTCTGCACCAAGATATTTACTCGGGACCTCACAGCTGGTCAGTGAGAGAGCTGGGATTTAAAGCCAAGAGTCTGTGCTTTACCTGCCGAGCATCCCATCTCTCCATCAAATAGAATTACTTCTCACTTTCTCTGTCTCAGAGTAAGAGCTACCCCAGCTCCATTTCAACATTATCCCTCAGCTCTGGATTTTATCTCTTTCCACCTCCTCTGGGGCCTCAGGCCATCATTTGTTTCTTCTACTTGTTGATTTCTCTCTCACATTTATCTTATCCTCTTCAACTTGTGAATATTCTCATCCCCAAAATATTTTCTCCAAAATTACCTCAACGTCTCACAGTGTCTTAGGAAGACAAAGAGAAAAGGTTCCAAGATGTAACATGTGACCCCACATGGTGACATTTGGCAAAGAGGTTGGGAAAGCTTGGAGCTTTGCTGCATAAACTAGATTGTAAGGAACTAAGGAATAAAGTTCAGAATGGCTATTATGGGCTATTCTTCCATGGGATATGGTAAAGTCCTACTGGTTCATCTGGTCTGTGGTTGGCTTCTTTCCCTTTCACAAATCTTTTCTTTCTCCTTTCATAATTTCATCATCCCCCAAAAATTCAGTCATCACCTCCATCCTGGTGAGTCCCCACACTTGATTTCCAGTGCCAGACTTGCGTTCCTCATACCACCTCCCTGTTGCACATCTTCCCCTGAAGTCCTGCCAACTGTTCAAACACAGTGTGTGCAAACATAAGCTCCTTCATTCAGCAGGAGTATTGGAATGGTTACTGCATGCCAAGTGCTATGTTGTGAATGAGATGTAGAATTCAAGGAATTTAGTGGGAAAGAGATGGGACTGCATCATTGTAATGCAGTTTGGTATGATAAATAGTAGAGAGATGTGGTTAGTTGTACCAGGGGAGTATAAAGGGAGGTCCCCACTCCGCCTGAGCAGAACTTCAGAGGGAAGTGTTAGTCAAATGGGTAATGGGAAGGATGGGTATGTGGGAGAGGGGCAGGAAAGGATGGTCCATGCAGAGGAAACTGTGTGAAACTGTGTAGCTCACAGCACAGAGTTGAGTGTAAGAAATATCTAGGCCCTATCCTTAGACAAGCTCTTCTTCTTCCCTCTTTGGATCTGTGGGGCCTCCTTTTTTTCTTTTTCCCAGGAAGTGACCCAATACAAGGAAAACATTCAGAGCACTACCTGGCTTAAAGTATGTGTCCAGTGAATATTTTTTGAAGAGAAAGAGGGGTAAAGTTTAGGAGTCACCATGTCAGTGAGTAAAGTGTCTGTGCTGGCACGGGTTGGGAGTCTCTTGGAGGGCTTAGAGGAGGTCTCTATGAGGTTCTCTAGTTGGAAGGCTGTCTTAAGGCCCTTATTTCTGGCCATAGGTACTAGCAACCCCCATCTGACTGCCTCGGGCTTATACCTGGGTTCATCTGATACCTGCACTCTTCTTTTCTAATATTACCTTTTCCTGTTCAAATAGGCTCTGAGAAATGACTCAATCACATTCACGTACTCTTGTGTGTCTTCACCTATTGGTTTTTATCTCCGAAAGTACTCTGGGAATATTTACTGAAAGCATTCTACCTTATTGGACAGATTCCAAGCTTGGAAGATAGAGAAAGTGCTTTTTTTTTAAAAGAAACTGTGTCCCCTCACCCCTCCATGAAATCCAACCTACCTACTCATGTAGGTGCTCAGACTAGGTCTGGTGTGACCTGCCTCTCCCCAAGCTTGGAGCGACCTCAAAAGCTCTCCAACCTAACGAACACTTATTTGGCAGTCTATTCTGTGCCAGGCACTCTTTACCATTGGGAGTACAAAAACAGAGCCTGCTTCTAGCATGCAGTCCAGTGGGGTTATTCTTCACCTGAATGACAACAGAAAAGAGCTAGAATCTGACCTGAACTGGTGGCAGTGGGGGAGATTTCACTTGAGCTGGGCTTTAGAGAATGAGTTTAAGGAGGGAAAACAGGTCAGGAGACAGTTTCCCCTTCCTTCCCATCTTTCCAGGAGGTCAATTCTCAGTGGTGCTTAGAGACCTGAGTTTATGTGTGGGTGTGGGGGGAAGGGTGGGTTATACACATGTGGCTGAGAACGTCCAATGCTCTCTCCTCCTGCCCCATTGGACTGTGAAATACTTCAAGGTAAGACGGGTCTTATTCTCTTTATGAACCCCCTACCCCCACCCCACTGCAGTACCAGCTACATAAGTGCTTAGTAAGTATCTCCGGGTTAAATGAATGAATAATTAAGTGGAGGTTGTAACTACTTTACTTGCCTCTGGGGCATTGTAAGACATCATTAGTTAATGTGTGCAAAGAGTTGTATGAGCCTTAATTATTAACATTATTATTTCTGCCAACCACCTATGGTTTAGTTTCTGTATATGCTATGGCAGTTGGGCCTGGAACAAAATTCCCTGCTGCCCATTCCAAGCTTCCAGTTCTGGATTTAATAATTGGACCTAAGAGGTGCTGGAAGGGCAGCATGAGGGACCGGTTCCCCAGAGTACTCTCGGATGAGGGGCATGTGTTGGCCATGGCTGCCATCTTCCTGTAGCGTCAGGGCTGGGTTAGGATGAATGACTTGAGATAGACTCTTGAGGAACAGAGAGAATGTTTGTTGCTTTCATTGTTTGATTTGCCTTTTTCCAAGCTGGACTGGGGACAAGTTGATGTCTGTCTTTCTCTAGTATTCAGGGCTTTATTAGGAGGAATGTAACTTCAGGCCTCATGTGACTCTTTCCTCTGCCTTACACATTTATTCAGCCTGAGTCCTTTTTGACCCCATCATCTCTTCAAATGAGAAATGCCAGAAAACTAACTCTGGAGATCACCAGGCAGTTAAGGAAGTCACAGAATACACGATGATGACTTGGAATTTCCATGTCATTGATGAAAAACCTACTTTGTTCATTCATTAAGAAATTGCTCTATTAAAATATAGAGTTAAATTTGTTCTCCAAATTCCTGATGGTGAAATGATCCTAAGGAGAAGTGTGTGTGTGTGTGTGTGTGTGTGTGTGTTGAGATCTCATCACCAAGTGACTTTGGAAACTGGCTTCTTGAGTTTTTATTGAACTTCCCTAATGTTTCTTTTGGAGGAAAAAATTGTTGGCACTATATATTACTTCTAATATACTCTCTCTCACACACGCGCACCCTCATACACACACATACACAATAGACACATGTCTGCTTAAAGACTCATTGGGATAATAGTATCTATATATGGAAAAGTTAATGGTCCAAGATCACCATATTCATTAGCAGATAATCAACATGGCTGAGTAGAACTGGGGATTTATTCACAGTATCACGGGAATCACACAAAAGACTGGTGGGGAAGCTTCCTCATGGAACTAAGTCACACTTCCCCTTTCCTACCTCCTCTTCTGTAGCTACTATGGATCTCCCGTGCCCCCAGTGCCTTCCTTCTTGGATTCTGATCCAAGCTTACCCCTTTGAGGTACTGGTAACCGACTTCTGGGCCCTCAGTGGACCCTCTCAGGGTTGCCAGTCTCTGTGACCAACATTTGCAGTACATCATTCTTTTTTTGCCATCACCAGGGCCTCAACTCAAATGCCTGCAGGGCCCAGCAGGCCGTATACCTGACCAAGTCTCCTGACCAAGTTAGAAGAGTTGTTCTGGTAAACTGGAATGTGCATACCTGCCTGAAAGAGGACAGCTTCTTTCAGGCTCAAGCTAAACAGTGCAAAACAAATGATGTAAGTTCATGTCCAGGGTTGCCAGCACACCAGCAATTTCACTACTCAGAGATCCATGTGAAATCTTCCCAATTTAAAAATGTTGGCATTGCAATTAAGAAAACATTGTGTAGGCCAAACAAAACGCACCTTAGAAGAGCCCACCTGTCAGCCTCCAGCTTGCAACCTCTGATGCTTTGCAGATGGGAGTGCAAAGTCTAGTGGCCCAGACAGAAAAGGGATGCAGAAAGTCTATCCTGTGGAAGCCACCAGTAAGGGTGATTGAACACAATCCCTAGAAGGTTCTCTATGCAGGAGTGAAGATTCACCAAGCTGCCTCTGATATTAGCCAGTCATACAAGACTAGCCGATGTGCCCCTTTGGTACCAGATGGTCGTTCCTGGCTGAATTCTGGCCCACAGAACCAGAGATTTGGGGAGTACAGCTATCAGTAGCTTGTGCAGTGGGGGAAGCAAGCAATACATGGAACCTTGGACTATTGTCTGAAAGTAACAGTAAAAAAAGAAAAGGCAAAGAGCTCACCTACTCTAATGTGCCTTCTGCCTGGAGTACAGGTTGCAGATGACAAGTTGAGCATAAAACATTATCACTGCAGGTTCAACATGTGATGTGATGGGTGACACGTGCAGCTGGGTCTCCTTATTTTGGAAAAGCTGTCCTGGCTCTGCCAGTGCCTTGTTACAATCGAGGTTTACATCACCATGTTGGAAGAACTCACACTAAAGTATTAGGTATTTCTGATTTAAGGCATTTTTTTTTTTTGAAGACAATGAACTCTTCCGATTTTTTCCTTTTTAATTTTATTTCACTTTAATAAAAGTTAATTTTATTTCAATTTGCCAACGTATAGTATAACACCCAGTGTCTTCTGATTTTTGAACCAAGTTTACGATGTAGAAGGTCACACACAGAATAAAAAGGTCACAAAAAAGCAGAGTTAGTGCCAGAGGATGTGGGTGTGAGCTGTATCTCTGCTCTTAGGGTCATGAGTCCCTGAAGCTGATTGCCCCCCAAATATTTTTGAGGATTTCATAAAACCCAGTTTATCTTTAAATAATAATTACTCAAAATAGGGACTCTTGACATGTCCTTCCAGTGAAATATGTCACTAAACATAAATTATGCAAAAATTTTAAGAAACCCTTTAGTTTGGATGAAATAATTTGCCTTTCAGACATTCTTTCCTATTTTTGCATGTCAAAAGCAACTTACATCTTTTTACACAATCAATGCAATTGATTTGTTTACTAGTTATATGAGTAATAGTGTTCACTGTAGAATGATCTTGTTTCAAGGCAAAGAATAGCCTGTGACCTATAAAACTGACTTTGTTGAAATGTCATTCTGAATCAAGTTAAATGAGTAATCACATATTTATTTAAAGAATCTTCCTAACCAGATGTTATTCTCCTCTCTTTCTCTCTCTCTCTCTCCCCTGTTCTTCTCTGTTAACTTCTGTATCACTTTAGGATTTTAATGAAACTGTGAACTTGGACAAGGAGCTTAGCCGTGTCTAACCTAAATAGAAGGACATTTGGCTGACCCTAATTAAAAAAAGCAGATTATAGGTCCAAGAGTACTTATCCCATTCTTGCCAGAAAGCAGTCTCTCGCCTTGCTTGGCATTAAAGATCAGGGAGCAGAACATATACCAGATGATAAGAAGAGGAAAACCTCAGACCTAAAAGCCTTAAATGGAAGTAAAAATGAAATGCCACTTCTTTTCATAAGCTCATTTCCTCCTAATTACCAAAATGGCATACACCATCAGCCCCACTTTGGGTAATGTCTCTGATGTCTCTAGAAGGGATTACTGAAGGTGCAAAGAAGGCTTGACTTCGGGTAGACCTTTGCTGTCAGGCGTGATAGCCAATCTGGCATCACGATATATCTACATATCTCCGTATGGACCAGAACCGCCTGGAAGGAAGGAATAAAAAAGTGTTCGAGTTATCTTTTCAGCATCGAGAGCACAGGCATGTGGTCAAAGCTCCGTGTAGTTTTACAGGATCTCAGGATAGGGCTAAAGTGAAAGCCCTGCTGTGGGTAGAGAGGAGGCTGTGGGCACTCCTTTTGCCAGCCTGTGAGGCCCCATCTGCACCACTGCGGGACCCTGGGGACCCCTCACCTCATGTTCCCTCATCCACCACCTGCCAATTGGCCGTGTTTCATACGAGCTTCTCAATACCTGTTGACTCATTCTCTTGAGCTCTGATCTGATTTGAAGTTCACTGGCCACAGCCCTTGGGGCCGCCACACCTCTTACAATACCAATTCCTGGGGTGTGAGCACCCCTCACCATTCCAGCAGGTGCTGCGCTCATCCCTCGGGGACCAGCCTGGGCCCACAGAGTGGCTCCACTGCCCAATGGCCTGTGGTCCCCCAGGAGGCAGTGGTCTTCTCTCTGCTGTGAAACAAGCCCATGGGCGTTGGAATCAGATAGACGTGGGTCTGCCACTTAGCAGTTCAGGTTACCATATCCCTTTAAGCCTCACTTTACTCAGCTAGAAAAATGGGTCAGCTGTGGTACCACAGTGGCAACATGTGTATAAAATTAAAATGCAAAACGTATGTAAAGCATTTAGCAGGATGTGTGGCCCATGCGGTGAGTGTTCAGTAAATATCAGCCACTTAATGTTATCGACAGCTACTGACGTCACTTACGCTGTCCTTATTGGTGTCATAAGAAACTATTTCCTCTTCTATCCTCTACTATTAAGCACCCAGTGCTACACCAAGATTTCTCCCAGTCTTCCAATAAAATTTTTCTTCTAAGCACCTTGGTCAGTTTCTATAACCTCTGACTACTTACGGTGGCATTTTTCCACCTGCACATGGGGTTATTCTATGTTTACCAGTGACAGGCATAGGGGAGGAACCTTGCCAGTTCCCTTTTCTCTGGGTATTTATTTATTTACTACCCAAGCAGTCATTTGCTTTGTTTCTTTGATGTGAAGGTACAATGAGCACTCCTGTTGCTACCTAAAAACATGTATAAGGAAAAATATTTTTTCTGACTATCTGAGCCAGCCAAACACACTTTTTGGTGATATATCGTGCCCCAGTGGCTTTTTCTGATTAAAAGGCTCATGGCTTATAGTAACAGGCTGTAGCTGCCCATAGTGCAAGCGATTAGCATATAAATGCTCATCTCTGTCATGGATGTGTATAATCATGAAATATGCTACCATCTAAGTAGGGACGCGCAGTAGACTGGGGTGCAGAACGTTATAGCATCTTACAGGAATGTAACATTTATGGTTGAATAGTCTTTTTCAATATAAGCAGGTATAATAATTTCCGCCCAAATACTGTCAGGATAAACAGTCTTAAACTTGGTCAAGGGCCAGAAAAAAGTGCTTTCACTGGTACATGAGGACAACTTTAGCAACTCTCCCACTAGTGTAAATATACTCTATGTATTTAGGCCTTAAAGAGTGTACCTCAAAAAAAAAAAAAAAAAAAGAGTGTACCTCTTAGGACATAGGAAATGGTCCGGGTGTTTTTGACTGAGTTAAAGGATCAACTGACCAACAATTTAAGGATTTCCTTTTGAAATTTAGATTTGTTTTGGAATTGACAGAGGCTCTCATTTGCATCTCATTTGCAGCAGGCTGGAAACTGTAGGTGGTGTCCCATCTCTGATGCAGCTGAATTATCTCCAAGGTGGGGTCTGTTTTGTTCACCATATCTGCTGCATCTGTGACTCTTTCTTTAGAATATTTTATTTGTTTATTCACGAGAGACCCCCCCCACACACACTCACACAGAGGCAGAGACACAGGCAGAGGGAGAAGCAGGCTCCCTGCAGGGAGCCCAATACAGGACTTGATTCCAAGATCCAGGATCACGACCTGAACTGAAGGCAGATGCCCAACCCCTGAGCGACCCAGGAGTCCCAGGATCTGTGACTTTTATTTTTTTAAGGTTTTATTTATTTATTCATGAGAGACACAGAGAGAAAGAGAAGCAGAGACACAGGCAGAGGGAGAAGCAGGCTCCCTGCAGGGAGCCCAATACAGGACTTGATTCCAGGATCCAGGATCACGACCTGAACTGAAGGCAGATGCCCAACCCCTGAGCGACCCAGGAGTCCCAGGATCTGTGACTTTTATTTTTTTAAGGTTTTATTTATTTATTCATGAGAGACACAGAGAGAAAGAGAAGCAGAGACACAGGCAGAGGGAGAAGCAGGCTCCATGCAGGGAGCCTGATGTGGGACTTGATGCCGGATCCCAGGATCACACCCTGAGCCAAAAGCAGACGCTCAACCACTGAGCCACCCAGGCGTCCCATCTGTGACTTTTAAATTAGTCATTCACTGAAAGAACTCATGGCTTCGTGAACAGTGTGAAGTAGGGGCTGTTAATTTTTGAGGACCCTTCTTTCCCCTCTATGCTCTCCACCATGAGCCTGTGAGCTTGAGCTTCCTGCCAAGTACACCTGTGCCTCTGTCCCCCTCTCCACCTCAGCTGCTTCCACCCATAGCATGCACACCTGGTGGGGCCTGTGCCATGGAGATGTGCCATTAAGAAGGCGCAGAGACCCTACCAGTGAAAGGATGGGAGTATGATAGGCAACTTTTCAGGTACCAGTCAGCCTCATATCCAGGTACATGATGGTGAACACATTGGGGCCTTCCTCGAGCCCTAAAATCACACACATTTATGGTCCCTCAGTTGCTATATGCCCTGTGGGTGACCACGAACTAGCTGTAGTAACTGAACCAAACCAGGCCCGGACTTGCATCCCTCATTCACTCAAAAGGCTCGAGAGCCTAAACGGTGAATAGTTGGTAGACGCCTGAGAAAGGGCTTGAGCAATGGTTCTCAGGGCTCGCTTGTACGTGATCGCCCACATAACGCAATAGATAAAACTTATTCTGACCTGGTCATAAATGTAAATAAAGGTCTGTCTGTCCTTGCTGGTCTGTTTATCATACCTAATATTCCTTTGAAGTATGCACATCTGGAGCAACAAGCTTATCTATTTACCAAGGTCTTCTGGCACCTCTGAGTCTGTCTTGCATGCTGAGAAAAGGGAACTTTGGAGAGTTTCACAAACCTGCTAAAAATAAACACCTTCTTGGCTTTGTTTTGCTCATGCTATAAAATGTTGTAAAACCTTGAATAAAGCTGGCACTGCTTGGACATCATCCACTGTGTCCCTCCTGTCCCCATCTCTTTACTTTTCTTTTATTTTCCTCATCCCCTTATCCTCAGGACCCTGATCGTGTTGCCTCAGCGCACACAACAATGCCCAACATTGCCCTGTTGTGTTCCCAAGACAGCTGAATTAAACTGTCCAAGTGCAACACTATTTTCAAATAACGATTTTCAATTATGGATAGAATTCAGTGTTTCAATATTATGTTGGCAGGGAGGTAATCCGGGTATTTTCATGTTCAACCTCTTTTACATACATGACTCTAGGTTGCTTCTTAATGAAGGGTCTTGTTCTTATTAGCAATATTAGTCCATGTGAGTACGGGGACCGGCATATGGACACTTTTATTAGTTCTTTACTCTAAGACGCTGCTAACAGGCCAAAATAAACCATGTTACTTTATTTTCTTTTTATATTGTTTCAAATATATGTATATGTATTTAATAAAAATATTTTAGAGTTAGATTCTGCCTAAGTAGTACAGATTCCCAAGTGGTGGCTTAAATAGAAGTTTCTCTCTTACATAAAAGAAGCTTGGAGGTAGTATTACAGGGCGCTTTGTCATCTCCAGGAAATCACCTATGATCCAGACTTCTGGTAACTTCCTGTTCCACCTAGCATGAAGCTCCCATACTCATAGTTTAAGATGGCTGCTGGAGATCCAGCCATCACACTCTCCTTTTGATGTAACAGAATGAAGGGATGAAGAAGGGTGCAAGTTCTCACTTAAAAATGCTTCTGGAGGGATCCCTGGGTGGCGCAGCGGTTTAGCGCCTGCTGTTGGCCCAGGGCGCGATCCTGGAGACCCGGGATCGAATCCCACGTCGGGCTCCCGGTGCATGGAGCCTGCTTCTCCCTCTGCCTGTGTCTCTGCCTCTCTCGCTCTCTCTGTGTGACTATCATAAATAAATAAAAATTAAAAAAAATGCTTCTGGAATGTCCCAACATCATTTACATTTAAGTGTCACTGACCAGGACTTGGTCACACACCAAATTAACTATGACCTACATCACACTTCAGATAAGTCTGAGGAATGTAGTTTTCAGCTCTGCAGCAATGTTCTCAGCTAGAAATACAGATTACACTACAAAAAAAAAAAAAAAAGAGAGAGAGAAAGAAACTCTATTAGGTAGGTGATGCATTCATTTTTCTATTGCTGTGTAACAAATTCCGACAACGTTAGTGGCCTAAAACAATACTTATTTATTATTGTGCAGTTTCTGTGGGTCAGAGTCCAGGCACAGCTTAGCTGGGTTCTCTGCCCAGAGTCTCACAGGCTGAAATCAGGTGTCACCTGGGCTTCATTCTCATCTGGAGTCTCCACCAGGGAAGGATCTGCTTTGAGGCTCTCTCAAGTAGTGGGCAGAATTAATTTCCTTGTGGCAAAAAAATAAAAAAATAAAAAATAAAAAAAATAAAAAAAAATAAAATAAATAATAATTTCCTTGTGGCAATTCACGGTTGCTTGCCCCTTCAAGCTTTGGAGAAACTGTCTGTGCTGCCCTCTTCTCAAACTTCAGGGAAAGTCTGAATCCTTGTTTGAAGGGTTCACCTAATTAGTTCAGGCCACCCAGGATAATCTCTCTTTTGATTAACTCAAAGTCAATTGGCAATAGAGCTGATAACATCTCTAAAATCCCTTTATCTTCACCATATTCTGTTGCTTAGAAGCAAGGGACAGGTCCTGTCCACCATCAAGAGGAGGGATTACCCATGGAGTGACTCACTGGGGATCAACCTAGGATATCTTCACCACAAATAACAGCTAATGACTCTGCTACACACTTGTATATGATTGTTTTTTGGAGCTACAATCTTCTATTAAATAGTAGCATGTCAGACCCAAAAAAGAATTGCCTAAGAAATGACCTTATGGATTTATGCAAGATGTTTCAGAAATTCATTGCTGCAAAAGCAAAATTTAACAACTGCCAGTAAAACTAATGCTCATCATTTATTCAAGGTATTAGTTTGTCTTATAATTTCGACCTGTGTTTGTTGTATTTTACAGAGTGAGTTCCCTTTATGAATTTGTTATTCCATAATGAAATTAAAAACCATTTTTGCCATTTAATCTAAGTGTACATTATATTTTATAAGTGCCGGTTCCTCATTCCAAAAACTGTAATTAAAAACGTGTCTCGATGTCAAAAGAACTTGAGAAACACTAGCCTTGGCAATACAGATGGATTCTTTAGTAGAGGTAAGGGAGGGTAGGAGTCCAGCTCTGTCCATCAAAGGTAGGCTCTTAGCGGCTCTTTCACTTAAAGTGGGTTATTTAATAAGATTGCTACATCTAAAGCAATAAGGCTGCCATTAATAATAAGCAGTGTATCCCTAGGCTTCCTGGCTCCTGTCTCTACCTAACACGAACATGTAATAAAGAAAGAGAAAAATGCACCTGAGCTGTGAATATAGATATGAAAAAGTTTGGATATAAATGCTCATGTGCTTACTCAATGGAGAGATTTTCTCAGAGGCTTTCCCATTTGCTTTATAATTCTATTAGTCTCGGTTATCTGGCTTCTCTGTCCTTAAGAGAGAAGTACTGGAAAGAAATGAGCTATTGCAGTTGAGACCCCCGAGAATGCCAAGAGGTGACCTCCTTAGGGAAAATAGGACAAATACAAAACAAAATTGGAAGTTCAAAAAGCACAGAACTGTGAGGCCGTTAAGCTTAGGGACATATGGTAACATGTGTTACTACAACCATCTTTATAAACTCTACACAGTTTACAAATAATCATCATGATGACCTTGGGTTTTCCAAAGTACTGAATACCTTTTTAAAAGTTTCCAGAGATAAACTTTTTTTTCCCCCCTCCAGAATCCTTTCTCACAACGTCATACCAAACTGACTGCTGTAAGGTGCATTACAGTGAAGCTTAACATAGAAAATCCTCGCTGATGTTAGATATTATTATCTATAACTATAGTCATGGCTAGCTAGTCTTGCCTTTTCCTAGCGTGTGCTGGCCAGACCTGATACTCCTCAGTCCTAACTTCATCCATTCCATACCAGCGTATTTTGATTCCATCCTTAAAACACAATTAACCCAGGAGGGTTTTTTTTTTTAATGAAGATTTTATTTATTTATTCATGAGAGACACACAGAGAGAGGCAGAGACACAGGCAGAGGGAGAAGCAGGCTCCATGCAGGGAAGCCTGACATGGGACTTGATCCCAGGTCTCTAGGATCACACCCTGGGCTGAAGGTGGTGCTAAACCGCTGAGCCACCTGGGCTGCCCATAACCCAGGAGTTTAATAGCAGTGTGAGATTCACACTGCCCCGGCTAAGTGGTCGTACTCCTATTTGGTAATTAAAAATCTTTCAGGAAGATTACTCTGGATATGGGGCCACATCACTTCAAGTCTGAGCGTCTTGTGCATTCTCATTACTGAAGCTGCTTGGTGACTGAACACTTATTTTTCTAGGTATGTCACGTTCCATGTGTGGACAGACAATTGAAGAAATAAGTGTGTTAAGGACAATAGGTTGCTATGGAAGCTGATATTACAATACCCAAAGTCATCTGGCTCTAGACGCTGACGCATTAATGAGATGTTTTAGAAGTTAGTGTGCCCTGGGAGTGTGTGTGAATGTGAGGCTATGTTCTTCTCTTAATGTTTAACATAAGAATCTCATTTTAAGGTAGTTACTTTGTACATCATCGTGTGAGATAAAATGAAGATGGATATTTTCATTATGCATCTTCTTTTTTTTTAAGGAAAGCAGATATTGCAAACATATCACTTTATTGTTCTTGTTATATATCCTGTGGGTTTAAGAATAACGGCTCCATTAGAGTTTTATGTATCTCCTGAACCAGGGAATGGTCAATTATTGGCAACAATCACATTCCCCACACCTACCTAATGGCTGGTGGCCCACACTGTAAATTAAATAGGAAACGTAGAGCAAGCAGAAAATGTGGATCCCTGCTTTGGCTAATTTAAAAGGTGTTTCATAACATTAACCCTGCATGGAGAAATCCCTGCCAATCGCCATGGTACTATAGAAATACGTGGAGAGTATGGATTTCAATTTTGGGTGCTGCATTGTGAGACTGTCATTAACTATCTGGATGGTGACCAGGATAACAAAGGAAGTAGAAATCATACTGAATGATTGAATAAATGGTTGAAGGAAATAGGATGATTTTCCTAGGAGAAGGGGAAGACTTAATAGCTATCTTTAAATATTTGAAGGCCTGTGGGAAGGAGTTGACATATTCTGTTTTAAGGGGTCATTGAGCCATGGTTTAAGAGGCATGGTTTAAGAGCTATGGTTAGAAATTACTGGTGTTCAGGCTTAATATAAAAAAGGAGATTTAAAATAATCAGAGCTCTCTGATGAAGGAACAGTCCACTCTTCAAAGAATTAAATGTTCCTTCTTTAGAGATGTTCAATCAAGCCCTGATGAATGTGGTTATAAATGGATTTACTGTATATAGCAGGGTGAATTGGACTAGATAATATCTTAAATTTCTTTGATCTCAGGATTTGTCTGGTTCCCCCATGTCTCTGATGTCTTGGCTTTTGCAACATGTCCTTCAATGGGAGGCATTTTGAGCAATGAAATGGACGGACACGGACACTGACACTTCATTCATTCATTAGTCATGATTATGTGGCTGGCATGCGTAAGCACTGTACTTGGAAGAACTGCATACAGGCCCTGGAGACTTGTTTTTATAGGTTGGTTCTGTATCATGATACTGGAAGTTTGTTTTCTGTAGATTGTCTAATGGAAGAGAGATCAATGAAGGAATGAGTTAGGATGATACCAAATGGTCTCTTGGAGTTGTTTAGGCCAAGAAGGCTTTTGCTTTCTACTGGATACTACAGATTGACTGAAAGATCCATCCTGGACTCACCTACTCTGTGTTATGATCCCCTACTTAGGTCCAGTTGGTGCACAGGTTGATGGCATGATCTATACAATCCTTAATAAAAACCAAACTAAAGTTGTGAGGCATTTCTGAATACATCCTTTTAGTCCTGGTAGCCTACTTTCAAACATTTTGGGGTGTGCGGTCAGTTTTGCTTTCCTCAGAAAGTCGATTCCAGTGTGGATTTCTCAGTCAGAGCTGAGACTGTCAGGGAACAGTTGTGCAAGAAGGTAGTAGAGCTGAGCACCTCTGCTCTAGCAACGGAATAGGTTTGCTGTTGAGTAGGTGTAACTTCCCATTTGGTGAAATCTCCATCTGCGGCCTTAGGCCAAATGCTCTCTGAGTACCCACTGCATGTTAATTGGCAGAAGTGATTTGTTAAGAGGCTACTTCTGTATTGCAAGTTCAGATTCACTCAGGCATAATCAGCTTAGCAGTTTTTCTATTTGGGTTCCATAAAGACTCACTCTAGGATGACATAGCAATCAGGGACTGGGGTTGAATTATGGTTGACTTTTGTTCCCGTCCTCATCTTTTGGCTTATTATTGGAAATTACAAGAATTTCTGGGGGCATGACATAAATCATCCTACAAAACTTTCTTAAATTTACGTCGACTTTGAAAACACAAGGTATTTTGCACAGAACATTTGGGAGCTGTAGAAAGTACAAAATAGTAAAAATTAGTAAATTTAAACTTAGTAGTAGAAGTTAGATAGTCTCTGCTCAGGCTTTAGAAGAAGAAATGGATATACATTGGGAGTTCCTAGGAAGAATATGTTGGACAGTATGAAGTTCGAATGAAACTAGGAGCAACCCTATATTCTAATATTCGTTTTGAATGGAAGAGAAAGGAAGCAAGAAATAGGTTGATGCCTTGTGTGTTCAGTCATTCTTTTGGCAGAGGCAGTGAGAAAAAGACTGACTTTGCTGTGTCCATTCCTTTTAACTGACTGCATAGCCCAGGAAGCCATAGATACCATGTGGGAATAACGTGTTGAAAGTATTCTTGGTCCCTGTCAAGAAGAGGGAAGTGTGGCAAAGAAAACTTTTATAGCGTGTGTTATTTGAACCTAGGCTGCATTTCTGACCCCAGCGGGTATTCTTTCTCCTTCAGAATTGCCAGACTCTGTCTTTGTGGGTTGACTATATAGGCAGCTTGTTGTAGTTGTCCAAACCAAAGTCAGCGTATGTCAATCCATCTCATTTTCAGCTTTGTGTAAAGCCATTCCTTTTATTATTTTTGACACACATTCTTAGATTAGATCCATATGTTTATTAATTTCAAGAGAAATCCATTGGAAATAAAATCTGGGCAATTTATGACTCCTCAAACCCTGGAAAGATTATGGAAATCTTTTAATAATAAAATACATTATGCAGTTATTCTAAAAATTTTTGCTCACTTATCTTCATAATCATAAATTATTTCATACCTAATTACAAATAGGCAGACTGAATAATTGTCTTCAATGAGGGATGTTTGACACTGAGAAAATATAGCCTTATTTTATAAACCTTTTAATGTTCGACTATAAATATGTCACCGCTAAGGAGTACTGCATCTTTAAGTGTATTAAAGTCACTCTTGTGTAACCAAACATAATGGGATTTTTAAATGAATTATAACTAAAGTAGTTAACAAACAACTTTTTAAACTTTCAACATGTGTACAGCTATTTGAAATTGTCCTTTTCATATTAAATGCCCCAGCCTATATTCTATTCATAGTGTTTGGCAAAAAAAGTTATATTGGTAGAAGCCTTTCCAATATATAGATTTAATAGAAAAAATAATTTGATAGGAAATTTGATACGTGTTCTCCCCTCATATGCACAGGGAATCACATCAATGAGTTCTTGGAGTGCTTTTTGTGTTTGGGAGGGTTTTGGAGCAAGAGCAGTGCACGTGCATTTAATTTAGCAAGAGGATTGTCCATGTGTGCTCTGCTGCCTGGGACATGGAGTATTGAAGCTATAAAAGCATGAACTCTTTCCTTCTGTTTGAGATCTCAATTCACACCGTAGATGGGCTAGCCAGCCCTTGGATAGTAGGAGTTTACACATTTATCTAGTTCTCATTTATGTCCTATGTATCTTATCTCATAATTCTTATGACAGATCGGAATGACTGGTTTATATAAGTCTTTGGTTGATATTGAGATTGGTTCCTAAGTTACAAGTGAGAAAGATTTTTTATCTATTTTGGTCACAACTGCATCCTTGGAAGTAATAGTAGTTCAAGGAAATTTTGTTTGTTTGTTTTAATGAGGGAAGGAACAAGCATTTGTTTAAGTCTTACTTCTTAGAGTTTATAAGTATAAGGACAAGTCAAAAACCTTTGATTTGAAAAACCTACTCTTCAGAAGAGAGAATGGTTCCAACAACCTGTAAATCTGGAGAGCTCAAAAGAGAAATGCTATTAATCAAAGCATCATTTTCTGTTGCTTTGGTGCTTAACAGGCAGTGACATGACTTAATATAAGACAGATGGAGTGTCTGAGGACAGTGTTCTTGGCCTGGTGGCTCTACCAGGTGTGTTAAATAGTATTGGAATCTGATTCAAGCATGGACAGAAAGATCCTACAATTGCAGATGCATGGGAAACTACTGTACTGTAAAGTTCTTTTGATAATGGAGCAAGGGCACTGCCTCCATCTGAAGATAGACATCTTGTTCATCATCTCAATCAAAACTTGTTGAGGTGGTGCAATCTTTGCAAGTGACCTGCAGGACAGTACAAATGACCCTACTATGGAATCTCTCTGTAGCATCTGAGCCCTAGTCTCAGAACAGAAATTTTTCTGTCAAATTCATTGTAACACTAGTCACTAAGGTCCCTGGTGCGTGTCTTTCTAGGCTTAATGTATTCCAAACTCAGACCAGGGACTAGGTTATAATCTACGTGGATTCTGAGCCAGTCAAGAACAAACTGTTGAATGTGAGTAGTCTCCAGGTCTCAGCTGTGAGTCCCATGAGCTAATGCAAGCTCAAGCCTAAATAAATGAGTCAGTACTATGTCCTTAAGCACTATTCTGCTCCAACAATGAGAAATAATCTGCTACTTGAAACAAAACCTTAGTCACTAGGAACTTAGTGAAATTTGAAAAAAAAAATCTTTTCTGCACCATCTCTCATGATTCTCTAAATTCAAAGTATAAGTGTGGGTAGCTAGTAAATATGTCTACAAGGTGGTTGGTGATAACAAAACTCTCAGCTAAGGGAGAAAATTCTAACTGACGTAGAGCAGACAAACTTAAGTTTTTCTCCCTCTCCTCTACCTCTTGTAGTTAAATAAAGCCGATATTTCTTATTGGCCAACAATATCTCCTTCTCATCATGCTTTTTACTTCATCTTTCTGATATTACTTTTGGGACGGCGGTTTGCTGAGAATAAAATTCATCCTTTGGCCCTAGTGGTGGTAGGAGACAGTGCTCTCTATTCCAGCCATCTGACATCCTAGGTTATTACCATGGATTAAAGAAAGATTGCACAACAGAGCAGAGCTAAACAAGCAAGGCAGGTGGTGCTAGACTGAATGGTCTTCTGTTGGTGTATTTCGAAGATGGGCTCTGTAGGGACATTTCCTTATTCGAGGGAGTTTTGCTAAAAAAAAAAAATATGCACTTTCCTTTTTCCTCCCATCAACTTTGTCCTCTTATCTCACCTACTCATTTCCAATAAAGTTGATTGCTGCTGCTGTGCTTCAAAAAAAGCTAGAGACCTCTGTAGACTTCTCCTTTTGCCTTATTTATGATAGCAAGAGCCCAAACAGACAGAGGCTGTCAGACTTATCAGTGAAAAGTCAAGAAGAGTTTATTTTAAGCTATGAAGAATGCAAAAGTCTTTAATTTTTTTTAAGAACTGAATATTTTCTTCTTTGAAAACTCAGTGGATATGAAGTGATGTCAGTGGGTCAATAGGGGTGAGCACACCGGAAGAATAAGTCATATCAACTATTATTTGTATATTTTTGTGCACACAAGCCCACTCAGAAAGAGAAGCATATAAATCATAACAACAAAGGCTTCCATAATAATTCTCAACCTGTGGGTAAGTCACGAAGGCTCCTATTGGCTTGCAAATTTGAGTCAAAGTTGATGACTTATATTTTTCCTAAAATACCATATATTGAAATTTTAACAATAAAAAGTCTGTCAAGGAGGTACAATTGGGTTCCATGGAAGGCCTCTACTGTTCTATGGGAACCCTGGCACAAAAGACTTCACATTTGTCTTCTCTTTCCCAAGTACATGGTGTGAAGGGCAAGTTACTTCATTCTTCTCTACCAAATCCTGAAATGGGAATCTCTGGGGCATAGTGATGAACCTTGAGTCAGTCAACCAACTTACTTTATCTCTGACAGTGTAGTATGAGTCAGGAGCATGAAATCTAAATCCATAGTGCTGGCTCCAAATCCCTGGCTTTGCCATTTACTGGCAGCTAGCCAGGAGCACCTGTAAGGTGAGGGATGATGATAGAGGATACCTGAAACAAATAAACACCCTATGACTAATTGTCATTGATATTATTGGTATTATTTTCATTCACTTGTTCATGCATTTCTCAATTCAATAAATATTCACCAAATGCCGGCTATAGGCAAGGACCTATGCTAAGATTTAGTCTCTACCGGTAAAAATAAATAGTTTCTCTTTTGTGGAGATTTAAGTCTGGTGTGAGGGGGCAATGTACAGGAAAGCATATTTAAATGATAATTTCAGATTGTTATAAGTGTTAGTGATAAGTTTTAGTTGTAATAAGAAGGAGATAAGACAGGGTAACTTTGGAGTGTAAGTGGTGGGCATTTCTTTGAATCAGTGGGCAGCTTAGGCCACTTCCAAGGCCTGAGGCCTGTTTTAATATGCAGCTGTATACTCCTCTTCTCAAAGGAGTTCCCCTGAGTTGTAGAAGCCTTACAAAATCTGGATATGTCTCTGCTGAGCGGTGATAAATAACAGACCACCTTATTACATACTAAGAAGGCCCATCCACATCCAGACCAGGGGGAGTATCTTCCAGGTAGAAGGGGCCACATGTGCAAAGCTCTACAAAGATCTCTACAGGATCCAGGGACATCAAAGAAGCCAGTAGGGCCAGGGTGTAGGAAAGTGAGGTCAGAGGATGGATAGGGGTCAGATCTATAGAGACTTGTCAACCAAGTTGACAAACTTAGAGTTTGCTGTATGTTGGTGCTATGAATTGAACTGTATCATATCCATCCTGAAAGAAAAAAGATGTGTTGAAGTCCCAACTCCTCAGGGCCTCAGAATGTGACCTTTTTTGGAAATAGAGTCTTTACAGATATCGAGGTAAAATGAGTATATTAGGGTGGGCCCTAAACCCAAAATGACTTGCATCTTTCTAAAAAGGGGAAATTTGGACACAGAGACAGGTATGCCTAGATGGAGGATGAGCAAAGACACAGGGAGAACAGCACACAAAGACAGAGGGTTGGAGAGATGCATCTGCATGCCAAGACATGCCCAAAATAGCTAGCAAGCCAACAGCAGCTAGAAGAAGGAAGGAAGGACTCCCCTACAGGTTTCAGAGGGAGCAAGGCCTTGCTGACACCTTGACTTCAGAATATGAGACAATAAATTTCTGTCATTTTAAGCCACCCAGTTTCTTTGTTTCTACCATAGGAAACAAATATAGATGGGAAGGCATTAGAGGATTTTAAGCCAGTGAGTGACACAGTGTGTGTGTGTGTGTGTGTGTGTGTATAATACATATGTATACATACATATATATTATACATATTTTTATTTGTTTATTTGTTTGTTTATTTAAGAGAGAGAGAGAAAGTGCATGCACAAGCAGTGGGAGCAGCAGAGGGAAGAGAGAGAAGCAGACTTCCCGATGAGCAGGGAGCCCAATGTAGGGCTCCATCCCAGGACTGGGATCATGACCTGAGCTGAAGGCAGAAACTTAACTGACTGAGTCACCCAGGTGTCCTGGCACAATTTGTATTTTATAAGATGCCTTTGTAAAGCATACATTGAAAGTAAGCAGGAGGGAGATTGACTGTGATAGGGACTCAGGTCTTAGACGATGTATATAGGGACTCTGGGGGTAGAGAGAAGTGAATGGATCCTGGATAAACTTTGTCAATGGACACATGGAATTTGCTAGTGGACTGAGTGTATGGAGTAGAGAAAGACAGAACTCAAGGATGACAGAGTCCCCAAGAGTTTCTCTCCATCTTACTTATAACATGGCTGGGTTTTTTGCTGAGAAATATTTGTAGTACTTCTGAAATCCTTGCTCACCAATTTCATGGCACCATTTCACTTAACAATCTCTCTTTGTTTATTAACTTTAATAGTGTTGCAGCATTTAGTTACCATGCTATGAGGGTAGCTATTATGCCAGATGGTTCCACAAATAATTATCTTCATTCCTCCATGAGTGCTCTATTTATTTTTGCTGATTATTAGTGCATTTTTGAACCCATTAAAGCCCTAAAGCTCTACCAATTGGCACCTAAATAAGGCCCCATAATCCTGAAGAAGAATTTAGTATGTGGTAGTTGAGCTACTAAACTCTCCCCAGCTACACTACTGTTTCAGTCATTGAGAGTTTAACGGAGGAGAAAATCAGAATGTATTGATTTCATCTTATGCCCCATGGAGGAGGCATTCCAAGTTGTTTTTATGATGTTTTGAAGCACACGTGACAGTGCCTCTTAACGTATTTGAGGAAGTCCAAATATGCTGGGTGAGCCCTTA
The DNA here is from genome assembly GCF_011100685.1 of Canis lupus familiaris. Lineage (NCBI taxonomy): Eukaryota > Metazoa > Chordata > Mammalia > Carnivora > Canidae > Canis > Canis lupus. The sequence continues at coordinate 59,356,641 of NC_049229.1, read as the reverse complement.
GCCAGCTTTCACCTGGGATCTGGCTTTATGTTGACATAAAGCCCTTTATTAGGGCCTGGAGGTAGGAGAGATAGGACAGACTTTCTGGGAAGCATGTGTACTCAGACCACAAGATCACAGGTCAGATTCAAATACTGCATTTTCCATGCTGACTCCGACGATTGCACCCTAACTTTGTTGAAACCTGTGTACATTTGTTCATAACTCCATTTTACAGTTTTGGATGTGAAAAATTCACCAGAAATAGTCCCTTCTGATTTTAAATGCCCCTAAGCCTGCTGCCAGACACCTCTTCCCTTCTCTTCCCTTCTCTTCCCTTTCTTCTTCCCATGACCTTTGCTTTTCTCTCTTCTCTCTCTTTCTATTAACTTAGATCAGGAGGGTCTATGTTTTGGGAGTCATGGGTAGTAAAGATTTCAAAACCTTGCCCAAGCAGTCGTGTTCTAATGATGAGCATGTGTCAAGTCAAATTTAGTATGTGTTTGGAGGCAAGGACACTTTGTTGGAACGGGGCACAGGATGGGAGTAGCTGGATGGGATGGGTGTAGCTGGGTTTTACTTCGGACTTTGACAACCTCTCTGAACTTTAGATTCTTTGTCCATGAAACATACGGATAATGATCCACATAGTGAAGGTCAGATGAAGGTCAGATGAAAGGACTTTATTATAAGCTCTGAAGTGCTAGATATATGTGAGGTAGGAATGTCTAAAATAAAATAATGAAGATCTCTATGTACTGACCTGGAAAGAATTGCAGGTCTTACTGTTAAGTAAAACGAAACAAAACACCACAGAGAAGCATGTATGATGTGATGCAGATTTTTGCAAATTTGTATACAATCAAAACAAACCATAAAGAAAATATGTGTATTTGTGTTCACAGGTGATTGTCAGTGTATAGAAAAACGGTCAGATTGGTGGTGATGCCCACACAGTAGAACACAGTTCTCTGTGGGGAAGGAAGAGGCAGGAGGTGGTTAAGGGGAGATTTCTGCACATCACACCCCCGTATTGTAAAACAGGAATTTTTTCTGCGTTATTGTATTTACCATAGTAATATGGTTGTACAATATTACCAGCACTAATAGAAGTGATGTAGTACTTCTGTGTAAAATAAAACCAAATAAAGCCTTTTTAGTTAAAAAAAAAATTACTGTTAAAAAAAGAAAAACCTATGGCAAGCAGTGGAGGCCATGACACTAAAACCTCTCTTTTGCTATTTATCTGTGTCACGTTTTTATTCATCTTCTTGTCAGCAATAAATACGTCTTCAGTACTTGTAAGTTATACTCTGTGCTAGGCACTGGGCCTCCCCCAAATATAATAAAATGTCCCTCCTGGAGCTAGCATTATTTACAATGTGTAAGTTCTGGGATTGTAAGGGGAACAACCGTAAGGCTGTAAGATCCACAATAGGATAAAGATAGAATTATATTTAAAGACAAAGAATTCCAGCAGACTCTCTTGGTGACCTACTCAGTATTCATTTCAACCTGAATATAAAGAAGATCTCAGTTTTGTTCAGGCAGTAATGTGCCCAGCCTCAGGTGGTGGATCATAACTGGTCTAAATTTCCATGAGATCCTGTTGTTTCTTTCTCCTGTCGTATAGCTGGGAGTGTCCATGTGACCGGGGCTGGCGAGGTAGTTCCAAGAGAAGCTTTTGCTTTCCTAAACCAAAGGACCAAACAGAGTTGGCACCTCTCCTCCTTCTTCCTGTTGGAATGTCAGTATGAAGGTTGGAGCTGCAGCAACTATCTTGCTGCCATACAAGAAAGACCCAGAGGACAGTACAAGTGTTGGCTTTATAACACTGGTTGAACCACTAAATCCGTATCATCAATACTCTATCTCCAAACTCCTTGTCATGTGAGAAAGTAAACTCTTCAAGATGGACTGTGTGTTAATTGCAACTAAAAGCATTCCAAACTGGTATAGGATTAAAAATATCACACTTGAGTATGATTAAAAAAAAAAAAGTAATTGCGCAACCCGTTTAAACCCAACTTCACATAAGCAATCCCCCAATGAATCTGGTAAACTTTTGCAGAATACTAATGTGAAACCTAAGTTTGGAGTATGTCTCTGACAGGAAGTTGGGAGCCAGAGGGACATAATGCTCAGACCGAGCTACGGTGCAAGGATCAATTCTGGTTGTGAAGGCACGGAACAGTGTGGAAGAATGAGGCTGTGGGCAGGAACCCAGAGGGGGCTGTCTGCTGTGGTTGTCCTTAGTATGATTGCGACATATTTTTCATTCCCCTATTTACAAGTAGGGTTGCCAGATTGAAAACATAAAAATGTAGCATGTGCAGTTAAATTTGAATTTCAGATAGATGATAAGTAAAAGAGACGTGTCCCACGTAATATGTGGGACCTTTGTTCATGACAAAGACACACATATGTGTCGACTTACGCGAGTGAATGAGCTTGAAATAGGACCTTTGGTCCTGCTTGTCAATTGGTTTTTCCGGAAGACTTTGTTCCCTTCTCTCAGGATGTGTGCTGATATTTGGTGTCATCATCTGTGCTTTCTTCATATGTATTTAAAGATAAAAAAGAAGTGAGTTGAGACACGTTAGACTCATGTAGGCCTGCTGTGGATTCTCTGGCATGTTTTCTTTTATTTGCTCTGGAAATCTGGGTAGAAGCGGAGAGAGGGGAAGGTATGGGCCACCACTGGAGGGACAGGGAGATGGGGCTGCCTCGGCCCCCTACTTCAAATCAGGCCCCGGCTGGATGTCACAGCTCCTGTGCAGGGCAGCTGGCAGCACTTACTGAAAATTGAATGCCACGGTAGTTATCAGACGAGTCACCCATCAGCGCGGTGCCTGATGCAGTTTGGCTCCCCAGACCCTCTCCCATAAATCTCCGCCTAAATTAGAAGGAGAAGAGATATTCGGCTTCAGATTTCTGCCAGGCTTTCATTAATCCTCTAGACACTGGCGGGATCTGTCTCGCCTTCTCCTTTTCTTTGCCAGTGAAATGACACTTAACGAAGAAGGTACCTCCGAACACGCTGGTACATCCCTGACAAACTTTCATAAATATGCCCAGCTGTTTCTCCAATCTCGGCTCCGCATAGCCTGCAAATCACTGATTAATTTGCACACAGCTGCTACAGATTCTAGGGAGACAAGCTCCTGAAAACATTCAGCGGTGCTGGGATGAAGCCTCTAATTTCCTTAAGTGAAAAGTTTCTAAAGCTGTTTAAATTGTCTGAGGAGGCTGCAGAGGCAGGACTCCTGGGCTTCCTCCTGGCTTGTCTGACAGCCCCACAGTTGTGCAGAAAAATCCACTTAACTGTTGAGAGCTTGCGTAGCCTGATCGTCTCAGAGCCGCCAAGCCTCCGCTTAGCACCTTTTCTGCAAGGATTATTGGACACCTATGCCAGGCAAGACGTAGAAGGAGACAGGGCCCTGTTGCCCAGGGGACCCTGACCTTTAAAGTTGAACAGACCCTACTTCCCTTCCTAAATCAGGCCTTAGTCCATGTCCTTATCTGTAAGAACTGGGTCTCTAGCAAAAGGCCCCTAGGAAGATTTAATGAGATAATGTATTCAACAGGAACAATGTAATGTAAAGTGTTTTCCTAGCCTTTCTCCTACCCGAGGCCTGAGGGAAATTTTGGGTCCTTTTGTCTGCTTTGTTTGTACGAATGGGGATAACGGGTGGAGAAAGCAGTTTGGAAAGTTCTGGAGGACCATCAGCAAGGACATAGGCCAAGAGCAGAGATATACTCCTGGCAGTGACTTTTCACTGCCGGCAGAGAACAGAGAGGGGTACGGGGCCAGAAGTGACTGATGTCTGAGAAAGCTTTTGGTAACTGGGAGGAGAGGGCTGCTGAATATCTCCTGTGCTCTGCCGTGTGACACACGGGGGAAGCGAAGGGGAGGGAGGAAAGAAAATGTGTTGCTGTAGGTTATAAATCGATCTTCTGGAGTTGGTCAATGCTGTTTGGATTTGGAGCCACTGATGAGTTGTGGGCGTGGAAGTGCTTTATGATCATCCTCAGGGTGGAAGATGCACTGGGGAAGGGGGGTTGGGCAGGAGGTGGGACATCAAAAGGATAGACTAGACCAGACCAGACCAGACCAGATGAGGGAGGCAATGAGCACTTCTAGTGACTCTTGAAGATCTGTAAGATCTTCGGCTCTATCATGAGATGGCCAGTTGTGAGTAGAATTGGGGCTTTCCTCTTATGAGTCTCCTAATCGGGAATACTTTCCCCATTCCTCTCCACCAGGCTGCATTTATCTCCTTTAAGATCCAACCTGGGCCCTTCAACCCCCTACGTCTCCCGACCATGCTCAGCTTCATCATTTCTGAAGTTCAGGTTTGGACTCACAGCGTGTTCTACTGTCTTCGTATCTAGCCATACCATTGAGTTATTTCCTAGGCCTCCCTCCTCTTTCCAGTTAGGTCATGAGCTCCTGGAAGGCAGTCATTCCGTAACTCTTGTTCTTTTTTTTTGGTGCTAAGCACTGCTGAAAACCAATAAACAGCTATGGGATTGGAACCACAAGTTGAGTTTTAGGGTGTAGCATACAGGGTGATCACTCTGTCACTATGTCTTAGAAAAATGAGATAGATACAGTTAAATGTTGAATTTTCCATGAAAATGGGAATCACCCTGCATTATCTTTGAAGAATTTGGTAAATCAACTTGATATACTATAAATACATAACAGGAGCTTGTAATTGTTCTGTTGCTGAGCTAAGTAATGACCCCTTCTAGAAGCAGGTAAAAGAACAAAGGAGCCATTGTTTGGACACACCCATGTGTGAATTGCTTCTTTTTAAATCGAAATCTTATCTGAAGAGGCTTCATCAATTTATTGATGCAGATGGTTTAGGTGGTTATGTATTTATTGAATTTCTATGATCTCATTTCTCCCCAAATCCTGAAATGATGCCCCAAGAAGACTTCATCTTAGTTTAAATAAGATTTTGTTGTTGTTGTTTGATTGTACAGGTTGAAGCAAGGGACCAGAGTCCCTATATAGCAGAAATCAGAAGCCCTCCATGCTCCAAGAGTCACAAAGGTGAGGTCTATGTTGGCAATGACACAGAGGAAATGCAGAGGAGGAGGAATGTGTAACAGGAAACAAAAAGCTCATTTGGCAATCATTGGGGGATTTGATTTGTGTACGCTTTTCAAGAAATGAATCCAGAGAACTTACAAAAGACATTCTAATAGTGAGGTTGGTGGCTGGCAAACAATCATTTCCCCGGTTTCCTGTGGACAAAATGAAGCACCCAAACATGATGCCATTTGCATATAATCAGTTAAATAACCCTAGTTTGGTCACTTAGAGAATTTGGCTTTAAGAATATTTATCACATGAAAACTCATCAGATCCATCTGTGAGGGAAGATCTGGTCCTATAACAAAGAAATGATTTGCTTTACAGAAGGATTTCCCCAAAGTTCCTTTAAAAACCAAAGCAGCCAAGTGCACTTTAATTCTGATTTGATTTTTAGATATTTGATTTACCCACAATTTTTCAAGAACTCTGCAATTGCATAAAAACGTATTGAAATGGGGGCAAAGCCAGCCCAGTTCAGTTTCAACTGTCTGAAGAGTGCGGTTTCTTCCAGATCAGCTTATACTTAACTTTATTTCCTTACAAAATGGAAAAAAATGTTTTTTGACTTTGTGTGACTTTCCATCACAGATATATATTCTTAGGTGTGATTCAGCTTTATCTTCTATTTTCTTATCTGCCTAAGAAGATGCAGTTGTTCAAAACCAATTTACTTGGCTAATTCTTTCCTCTGTCATCTTTGTAATTATTTCCGATAGGTCTTGGCCAAACAATTCTTTCTCCATCATGTGGTTTCATCTCGGCTGAAAGTTTGTGTCCGCAGAGTCTGTTGTTATGGCAACAGCTGGGCTGTTACCAGCTCGATATTATGGTTTTACTGCAAGAAAAGGAAAAGAAAAATGAGCAAGGGTGGAGGGGGACATTTGGCCATTTCCACATATCTGTTTTTAAGTAATTGATCTTATCTCTTCTGTCAGAGTTAATTTTTTTTTGCATAATTCCCTCCTTTCAAGGACCTCATCGAATTCTACTAAATGAGTCATCTTATGCACATTGATAATTTAATTAATATTTATTGAGAAGGGGCCATGAGGTGTGGGCTAGCATAGGCACAGTGATTCATTGATTTGGGCAAGCTTCATAAATATGAATTAAGCAGCTGTGCTGTGCCAGGTAAGGTTTTAGGGACTGGACCCAGCTGTGACTGTATCAGACACTGGTATGGCTCTTCTAGAGCCTGCATTCTCTTGGAAGACGTAGGCAGTGAACACGTAAAGGCATATATGAGATGCATTCAGATGATTACATGTGACACGAAGAAGATGAAATAGCATAGTGTTGGGGGAGCATTGGATGGGGCATGCAGGGGAAGTCTGACACTTGACATTGGAGCTGACATAGTGCAAGGAAACTGAGGCATGAAATTGCTTGATGTTTTTTAAAGGAGAAAAATGCCCAAAGAGTCTGGAGGATGGTGAGCAAGGTAATGAAGAGCAGGAGGGGAGATCTTGGAGGTAATCAGGGGTCAACATATGAATTCTGTTGGTCCCTTAACCAAGGGGCCCTCCATTTTCTTTTTTCACTTCATTTTCACTTTTCATTTCACTTTTCATTCCACACATTAAGTGGCCAGCCCTGGTGATAACAACATAAGTCACACGAGAACAGATATTATTACCTGTTGGAACTTGGGGAAATTACTTAGCGTTTCCTCACCTCAATTTTCTCCTATCATGCAGATAAGAACACCTCGTGAATGGGGTTGTGATGAAGTTCATTCCACAAGATGCTGTACATCCGTCACTGGGCAGTCTTTTATATTCAGCAGGCATTCAATAAGTACTCTTGCGGGGCTCATAAACAGACCCTGTAGGTTCCGCGTGGATATGAATCATCTTAGCATCGCAGAGATAGGAAAGGTCTTCTTGGTGAAACAATTTCTACATCTTCATAGAGAAATTCTTATTTTAAAGAAACTTGAGGGAGCACGCCACTAATGTAACCCATTATACCTTGGCTTTAGGAAAGCATTTGACGAATTATTTTATGTTCTTTTGTGGAGAAGGAGAAACATAGGCTAGATGGTAAATCTGATAGATTTGTGTCATTTCAGTAACTTTACTCAGAGAGTTTGATTAATGGATTATGGTAGCCTGGGGAATGGATTCCAGTGATACGCCAGAGAATTTTGCTGTTGGCTTTGTTGTATTTAATATTTAATTCATAACTTCATGGAAGACCCATCAAGCATGATTCCCAAATATGTGACTGATGCAATGTTAGGAGGAAGAGATAAAACTTTTGTGACTAATGCACAATTCAAATATATTTTCACAGAGTGGCATCATGAACCAAATCTAATAGGATGGAATTTAACATGGTTTAGTTAAAAGTAAAAATCAGAGGATGGACTATCCTATGCTTACAAGAATGTAAGCTGGGACAAAGGGCTAAGGGTCAGGACTGTCTGTGAGTTGCTCATTAAAGTACGTATTTTTGCTTAACAGCTAGCAAGTGTCAGTCAACATGCTGGTGGCTATGAGGAATCTGAAGGTGCTAGAAAGAGGAAGTACAATAGTGAACAGGGTAGCTACAGCACAACTCAGCCATGGAAGTGATTGAGGAAGGTAGGCAATGTAGATGACAACCAAACATGAACTTCATTCATTATTTTATTTGAATGACATGATCATAGGTCATAGACTTATTAGATAGTCCTATTAAATATAGGGATCAAATGTGCAATATTCAGAAAGAATATTGCAAGCTGCATCCAGAGGAGGGTACTATGAATAATACAAATTTTAAGACTCTGCCACATGAGGAATGAATGTCTGATTGAGGGTTTCCTGTTGTTATTACTACTGTAATTGATGATACCTTATTATATAAAGTAAAACCAAATCAAATAGAATCTCCAAGTCAGCTAATTTTGCATATTTAGCCTGGAAAAAGCACTTGGGAAATGCTCAGTTGCTATCTTTAAATATTTAACAGACTTTTATGTGGAAAATAAAATTATGCTTTCTCTGTGTTGAATCTTATTTAGAATTAAGACAAATGAATGGACATTATAGGAAGATGGATTTTGGCTCCATGTACAGAAAGTTCTGCTGAGAGTCGATCTTCCCATAATTGGAATTGTCCTTTTTGGGCCTGAATGACCATTTTTCAGTCATGATTCTGACTTACAGATTGAATCATATGGCTTCTATGGTTGTTACCTATGCTAAGATTCCATCGTGTTGTTACGGAATTTAATGCAATTCGACAACCATTTTGGCCTCTCATATGTGGCAGCCACTTCACTAGGCAATCCAGAAGTGATGCAAGCACTCACAAAGTATTTTGCCTTCACCAGATGTACTTTGATCTACATGACTGACCAAGAATGTTTAACCAAGAGAACTATCCTAAAGACATTTAACTTGAGTTTAAAATTTGAAGCAAGGACTTTTGTTTTCAGAAAGGATTGGGGAAATGATAGAATAGAGAAATGTTGAGGTAATTAAGGAGCAGCCCACCTTTCACTGCACCCGTAGTCCTCAGACCTGGCATGTGGGGGAACACTTGGAGGGCAGTGGAGCACAGGCCCTAAACCAATACTTAACTTTACCAGGGATGGAGGTAGGTCATGAGTTGTCTGTCACAAACTGAGTTGCATGTAAAGTTAAAAAAAAAAAGACTTTAAAATATGTATTTTCACCTGCCATGATGGGTACATTGAGGCGATGCAGAGGGGGTAGGAACTGTGAACATGGCTTTGGGGATGTTGTCTTTCAAATGTGCCCAGTGCTTACCACATCCTCACCCCTGTCTGAGTGGTTCCTTGTGCACAGGTCACCATTCTTGGCACCACATGACCCTGACATCTTGGCCATGGCGAATTGGAATGAGGACAAGTACAATGTGGGGGCCGGGGTTGTCTAGATGGGGGTTGGTGGGAGAACTGCAGTTTGCATGGGAAATGACTAGCTGACCCCAACACATGTTTTCTCTTCGCAAGTGTGAATATGAAACATGCAAAGGAGCCAGAACAGCAGGATATGGCCGAAACCAGGACACATGCAGAGGAATGGCAGAGAACAGGTTCCATGAAGGAGTAGAAGCAATGGCATAAGGATAGGGAGAGCAGAGAACTAGTGGAGTAAGGCAGAGGAAGCTGAAGTGGAGTAAACATTAGGTCAATAGTGTGATGCCAGAGCACTAGATGCCCAGGCAATGGGTGCCAGGAACACAGAAGACAACATACACATATAAGGGTATGCCTAAGTGTCAATTTCTGTACCAGGTATTTAAACTCTTGTGGGAAATCAGAGAAGGAAAGATCATGGTGGTCATGGGAGTAAGGGAAGAGGCAAGAGTTGACCTGGGCATGGGCAGAATTTAAATTGCCAAGGATGCTGTAGGTAGAAAGTAGGAATGGTAAGGCTCAGGTGTGGGGATGCATAGAGCAACATTACTAAAAGACGATACTTGGGAAAATGAATGGAAGTGTATCTGTGCCAAGTGAGGGCAGAAAGGACTAATTTCCCAGAATCCATTGGCCTCTTTGAAAATGTCAAAATGGCCTGCGTGTGGCACTTCTGCAAGTGAACACTCTCTCAGGAAAGGTTAAGTTTCTACTGGGGACGAAGCATCAATGTGGAGTCCCTCCTGCATGTCCTCTCCATCCTCAAGGTCTTTTCCACAGTCACACCGACTCTAAGCTTTTGCTTCACCTCTGCTGTGACAGGGTGAAAGGCTTGTTCTGAAGGTTTAATACTCTCTGCCTACAAAAGTGTAAATTGTGAGGGTGATTTGGGGGACTGTGGACAGCTGACCATGGGACCAGGGTAGAGAGCTTCTAATCATTTTCTATAAATAGCTGAACTCTTTCCAACTGGTAATGATTTTCTGTCTCTCTCGGCAAAGCCTGAACTTGAACCAAGAAGCGAATTGTTCTGACTCTTTCCACAGGTCCTCTGACTAAAAACAAAGTGGAATCAGAGTGGGATGGTTAAAGAGAAGAGTATTGTTTTTCTTTTGCTGCTGATGAGTTTTAAATAAATTTGATATCTAGTATTTAACTTAGAGATTCACTGCAGCTCCAAGAGAGGTGTAGACAGAGTTCCAGATTCTCTGCTTCCTTCTGAGGGTTGGAAGAAAGTGATTTCTGTGTTTTTCTGAATAGAAAATTTTAGCCAAGGATCAAAATGATGGGGTGAAGTCTCAGCAAACACACAACACTCAAAGCAAGGCCTGGTCTATTAAAATCCTATTAACTGGCTCACAAATTTCCCATTTTCACAAAAACTGCCAGGTTTGCCTGTTGGTTTATTATTCATACATGAAGAGATGCTTCTTGGAGGAACTCATAAATATAATTTCTGTCAGCCAATCAGACTGAGGGTTTCCAATGAAGTGATAAACACAATAAAATTCAGGGGGTTCAGATGTGAGGTGGAAAATGAAAACTGAGTTAGTTTTTGTGAGTTCCCTTGTGTGAAGAGGGAAAGAGATGAGGTCAGGTGCAGAATATAAAAATATATGCATAATCCTACTAAGAGTAGGAAAATGGGCTCCTAAACTCTGTTTCAAGAGCAGATGACAAGTGCTTGGTATACAGGGTAGGAGATGAAGCCAAGAGAGTTGTGTCCACTTTCCAGCATCTGTAGGATGTTGGTATCATAACCCAACCAGAAAAGCCTAATTTTCCGAGGTGCCCATTTTTGCAGTGAATCTTCTAGAACATTTAAGACTTAAGGTTCCCTAATGAGTGAATCTACATTCTTACTGAAACCACTCTCAGTTCCAGCACATCGAGTTCAGGGAGGAATTATAGTGGAACAATGGTCACAGGAGATAAAGTGGGTTTCTGTAATTGTGAAGTCTAATACCTTCTTGGGGGTGTTGGATCAATGGGCTTTCCTTGGGATGTATTGCTAGGCCAATGTGATCGACTAATAAGAGCTGAGTTTTCATCTGCTTAGAGAACTGGAGGAGTAATTGGACACCTCAGTTCTGGTCCTAACTCCTCTCTGGAGTGTTGTGCGAGTTTGGTTAAGGGAAACTACCTCTGTGCATTGCGTTGAGATCTCGGATGATAAAATGACTATACTGATAGTGACGGGCCTTCAGTTGTGGGGCTGCTACTACCTGGGTCCCTTTGCTTCCTGTAACAAGGATGAAGGATACTCACCTGACTGGTGAGCATAGTAGATGCTCTGGTACTTGGCCTGGGTCCTCCTTTTAGGAGAGGACACTTGTCACCCAAACTCCTGGGAAAGTTAATCATTGACAGCTCCTGGCTCCGCCCCTCCTAGGAGTTGTCCCTAGCTTAAGGCTGCTGCCTTGCCCAAGGTCATGTCCCTTCCCTAGGCATAGCCCTTATCCAATGACTTTTGATACCAGGTTACAGAGTCCCAGGCTTCTTGTATCGATTCAGGACCATGTGGAAGAGCCCCGTGAGCTCCAGAGCTCCTTCCAGCATCATCGGCCCAGACTTGTGTCATACCCACATTGCAATTCATCTTCTGTCTCTTCCCAATCTTGCTTTTTTTACTGCCCCTCCCCTAATATACCCATGGAGTGGTGATCCTGAAATACTTTGCAGTATAGTTTCTCCTATAAATCTCCCCTGCAGAGTTTATATTCTAGGAGGACCAATCTGAGAGGGAGAGCCTAGGATATTGATTATGCCTTATTTATGACAGAGCTGGGTCATTGTTTTTTGGTAAGTCATTTAATTTTAACTCTTACATAATATTGCAGGAGGCCTTGAGATATGGTTATTCTAAAGGGGTCATGGGTTAGAAAAGGCTTAGCCTCACGATCATAGAATTTCAAGAGCCAGTATGTAGCAAGTAGACAGGTTTTGTTTGGACCCAAGAACTTTCTAGAGCTTTAAAAATCATGCTCATCACCTATCTGTCAGGTTTCTGGGATGAGTATAACTGCTTGTTTACTGACTGTTATAGCATCTTCTACAAAGCAGTTTTTTTTTTTTTCCTTAACTGTCCTGGCTGCTGTAGAGCTGCTGAGAGCAGCCACATTCCTCTCTCACCCATGCTCTGAACATTCGAGAATTCTAACCCCCCCGCTGTATTCTTTTTCCCTTCCTCCATGGAAAAGTTGGCGAACTTTATGTTCTTTTGTCTCCTCTTACTGAAATAGTTCCACACTGAGACAACATGCTGTTTCCAGGGAGACAGAGAAAAGCAGAAGTTAAAGAACTCTAAGAAGAGGTGCTGATAAAGTACATGAGATGCCTCTGTTTTAGAGGAAGGCAAAAATAACTCTGAGATGTTTTGGGGGTAAACAAAGATCTTTTCACCAGGCCATAATGAATATTCAGAGGTCTTCATAAAGCTGTAATATATTTATTTAATGATTATAATAATGGAATAATATTTACCATTAGGGAGCCTATTACTCATTAGCTGGAAAAAAAATCACTATCCATGTAGGTGCAAGAGGTAAATTATGGATGACACATTTTCTTACCATCTCTCTTTGAATGGAGTGGTAAGTGGCCCATCTCTTCCAGTATCCATCCATCAATTTAATACCTCTTGGCATTTACTACAGATCACTATTTTATTCTCCCTAGTTGCTTTTATTTCTTTTTTTTTTAATGCGGCAGAATTTTGGGGCTTTTTGGAAGAGATTCAAGATAGTCATTACCTGAAACTCATGTGTTCCTTCATATTTAAAACAGAACAGGGGGACTGTGTAGTCGTGTTAAATACGGTCTAATATCGCTATGGACAAAACAGCATGAGAGATTGCAGGCACACAAATCAGCATGTGAGTGGCCAGAGAGAGGGGGAAGGGAAGGTGAAATTTGAAATGTAGACGAATAGGAAGTGGGATATGAAGATGGCAGAGGAAGAAGGTCTTGAAGGTGTTTGTGTTCATATCCAGGCCAATGGAGGAGGAGGAGGCAAAGTTCTCAGCTTCTCAAACAACTGCTTTTCCTGGAAAAAAAAGAAAAAAAAAAGAAAAAAAGGAAAAAAAAGAAAGAAAAAAAGACACAACCCCCACTCAAACATTGAATTACTTAATAGTGATAAGGGAAGGAGAAGAAATAATTTTCTGTATCTTCTTTTGGTGTGTGTATGCTTAAATACTAGCCATTGTTCATCTGGCCAACTGCCCCCCACATCCCCCTCCTTCCCCTTGCAAGGAGGGCAGTTTACAGTCCAGGAGAAAGAGTGTGGCCAGTGGACACTAGAGAGCAGCAGAGAGCTGCTCTCAGGCTCAGCTCTTAAACCGATTCCTCTTCATGGAGGACTTAGCTCCCCAGGGGTTACCTCCTCTGTCCACTCAACCATGCCAGAGAAATGGACTCGGTTGTTTATAGAAGGTATAGAAGGTATTCCTCATCTAAGCTCAAAACTATGTTCCCAGATTAAACTCAGCTGGGTTCCCACGCAGAGCGTTTTAGCTATAAAACCTCCCTGAGCCTCAGTGTTCCCATCAGTAAAAGGGGGATGGTGATAGTACCTGGTTCGAAGCTCAAAGATACTGGCGCTCGGCCGTCACTCCACAGACACGGAACGTTACCAAACTAACATTTACTTTTCTATGCGCCTGGGCTCCTTCCAAGAGTTTGGGATTAGGTGGCTCAGGACAGATTATTCGTAATCAGCCTTCTGTGTCCTTCTGAGCTCAGCACAGCTTCAAAGTGGGCCTCCTCACAGCCCTGCAGCTGCAGGCAATTGCTCCCAGATGGGGTTTCACCAAGGAGGAGACCAGCTAGGAGAGATTGTAAAGGTCCTTAATGGTCCTTAAGGAATTGAAGCCTTAAAGAACGTGGTGTTCCTACACAAGATATTCCCTTTTGAAAGTAGAGGAGCTGGTTGAGAATAGCAAGATTAGAGACTATGGTTTCATTAGCTCTCAATCCCCAATGATGGTTTTAACCACGTCTGCGTAAGTGAATTATAAGTCTTAGGGTTTCGTTGTTTCCGAAACTTTGGTCCTCAAGAAGGTTAGTCTTAGTGCTACAAAGGTGAACTTCAAACTGTTTCTTTATTTGAGTATTCCAGTAAAATAAGGGCTTTCTGAGCCCTGTTCTGGGGATGCTATTGTGCTGGATGCCGTGGGAGATTCGGACAGTTTGGAGGAACTGGTCCAAAATCCAGCACCGCCATCACCTCTTTCAGTGATAAATCCAAAACATGTTCCTGTACCTGTTACTTCCTGGTGGATGTTTCCACACAGAAAGGTAGCTAGAAGATGTAACTCACCAAAGTCTTCCAAAGAGTGAGTCATAGGGTTAAGACTACAGAGTCGCGATGCCAGAACCATCTTTCTTTTATTCACCCTCTGAGGGATGTCATAAATACCACCAACTATTGACTTCCCACTACCTGTTTTTTTTTTTTTTTCTTTTTCTCTGGTTAATGATGCATCCACCTCGGCTTAATGGACAAAGTTACTCACTAATCACCAGGATAGACAAATAAACCAAAATGATCTACACTAAAAGTGTAATGTGGGGAAAATAAATTAGAGTTTCGGTTGACTTAAGCTAAATATAAGTCAACCGTGGGATGTGGCAGGCAAAAGAGATAATGCCATCTGACGTAGCTAATGCACAATCTCTGGAGGGAGGGCCATGTTAGACTAGTGGCCCTCAGTATTTTTAGAGTCACCGATTTCTCCAAAAATGCGTAAGCTAGGACAGTTTTCTTAGATGAAATCATGCACGTATAAAAATTTGAATAGACTATTTCTGGAGTGAATGTTCTTATTGAACCGCTATGTACTGTAGCATTTAATGTCATATTCATCAGTTCCTATGCATGAGCACTGTCCATGCCCATGAAACAGTAATCGCTCCCCTGCTCTCTGAACCTCCCTGAGAGTAGGTGGGTGTTTCATGCAGCATCGTGACTCTAAATGGATCTAAGTCTAGAGCCTGCCTGGCGCAGCAGGAGGGGGGCACCGCCGGGATTTCAGGACTCCACATATGGCCAAGGTTTGCAGATCAGGCTTAATTTACATGCAAGGTCAGCAGAGGCCAGGACAGAACCAGAGAGTCACAAGGCACAGTTGTTAACCAGTGGACACAGAAAGCAGAATGGTTCATTGGATGAGATGCATGCTGAAATATTTAGGGGAAAATGCATGGATATCTGCTACTTTGAAATGCAGCAAAAGATAAAATGGACAGGTGGCTGAATGGACGTCAAGTAAATAGGTCAATAGTAAACAAGCACAGTAAAATATTAATAGTGCAGTTAAGTGGTGTTCTCTGTAAAGCTCGTTCATTTTCCTGTTTGAAAATTTTCATATTAAAATTTGGGAAAAAAATAATTTGGAATTCACTCAACCAGGCCAATCCCAATCACAATAACTTATAGAATAAAAATATTCCATTGTTGTGTTTATTTCTAGGAAACATGAAACTTAATAATCCATGTGGAGTGTACTTGTTGTTAATTTTTTGGGGATCCATCTTGCTTTGTTTCTTCAGTTTTGTATGGCAGTCCGTTGAAGACCCAGTTTCATAGAATGACAGTTTTTCCTCACACAGGCCCTGAGTCTGTGAGTCGGTGATGGTGGCGGTGGGAAATAGTACATGTGGGGAACACCTGCTGCTCTTATTTCCTCGATGGGCAACACGTGGTGCAAACATGATAGAAAGATCAAATGTTCGTGGGTGTAAATGGGGAATGTTCCTGTTTCTTGACAACATAGAATCACTTTTTTTTTTAAGATTTTATTTTTTGTTTTGAAAGAGAGAGAGAGCATGAACAGGTGGGGAGGGGCAGAAGGAGAGGGAGAAGCAGGTTCCCACAGAGCAAGGAGCCCTTCCTGGGGCTCGATCCCAGGACCCCGGGATCATGACCTGAATGAAGGCAGACACTACCTAGGTCTCCTTTGTAAATGGACTGTTGGCTCTTTCATATTTCTTTGTGTTTCCAGGCAGATGTGTATATGTGATTCTGTCCTCCTTGTCCTGAAGCCTATCATCTTCATATTCAATCTTTATTTATTGCGTATAATAGTAAAATATAGTCCTTTATTATGAAATCGAAATAGGAGATCAGTCTCTTTTTTGGCTTTATTTCATTGTACAATGTTAAGCATTTCTTTGTCTCTTTCTTTTTTTTAGAAATAAATTTTAAACATTTAGAAGTTACAAGATAACAGAGTACCCTTGCACTTGTTCCCTGCATTACATAGCCATTGCATAGACCTTCACATCGGGGGGTTTGCATGGTTACAGTACTGTTCACTACCCTACATACTTTATTTTTATTTCACTACTTTCTCCACAAATGCTGCCTTTCTGGTCCAGGGTCTAGTCCAAGATCCTACACTGCGTTTAGTTGTCATGTCTTTTCTATAATCTGTGACTGTTTCTCATTGTTTTTAATGTTCTGGAGACTTTAAAAAAGGACAATCCCCTTTGTTTTCTACTTTTTTTTTTTTTTTTTTTTGTCTGTTTGGACCTGTCTGATGTTTCCTCATGACAACTGAAGTTGTGTATTTTGGGTAAGAATACCACAGCAGTGATGTTTCCTTCTCAGTATATAATGTCAGGGGGTACATGATGTTGCCATCTCATTACATTGATGGTTTGGTACTAGGATTATTTGGTTTTCCTGGTCTTTGTTAGGTTTGTCCACTATTAAGTGGCTATATTTCCTTTTGTAATTAATAAGTATCTTTTGGGGAGATAACTAGGGACTATGCACAGATCCCCTTCTTCACCATGCTTTCTATTCACCAGCTTTAGCATCCTTTTTTAAATTCTTGTTTATAGCATCATTACTGTGCTGTTTTGTCTAGTGGAGATCTCCCGTTTCTATCATCCTTTTATTTATTTAGAATTCTGTTTATTAATGGACATTATAATTAATGCTTTATTATTATTATTTTTAATTTTTTAATGCTTTGTTATTAATTGGAATTCTCCTGCAACAAAGAACTGCCCCATCTTTCCCATTCACTTATATATTCCCCTACTTATCTAAGTATGGATTCATGGGTATTTACATTTATTTTCTGGGTTAAAAATCCATCACTATCATTACTTAATTTGATGTTTAAATTGTCCCAGATTTGAGCACTGGCGGAGTCCTTGAAGTTGGCTCTTGTGTCCTTTCAATGATATTGAAAGGACACAAGAGCATTACATATGCTCTCCTCATCAGTATTTGAGAATTTCCTTACCTTCTGGCACCACAAAATGTTCCAATGTTTATCTTGTAATTTACTTGCCCCAGATCTAGTATCAATCAATTTCTCCCCCAAGAGCTCTTGTTCCTTTTATTGAAAAATGGTATTTTAGAAAGTAAAATCTGGATTCTGGGTGTGCTCTTCACCACCAGATGTCATGTTTCTAGGCCCTTCCAGCCAACAGTCATAGAAAATAGCGCATACACACATCTGTATTTCTACCCACAAATAAATATAAAACCCTGAGTCCAAACTGATCCCTCTGACTCAATCTGCTCTACAGGCATAATTCTCGCCTGCTTTCTTTACTTGCGACTCCTTTCTAATTATAGAAAATCACATTCTGATGGCCTACGATATAGTCACTTATTCGCAGCATACACATGATGTAGTTTTGCAGTTGCTAACTCCATTCCCTGGAAAAAAATTTCCTAACAATTTTATGCCAGTGTTATTTGTTCTTACCCTTACAGTATGTAGTCAAAACGCTGTTTTTCAAATCTCCTTAGTTTAGCAATTTTCCTTCCCTACCTCCTACAGTGAGGTTATGCTACTCATTTGTACTACACTTAGGTTCATTTGTTGCTGTTGCACTTTGGGTTCTTCCTACATCCTGCTTGGTTTTAATTGTTTGTTTGTTTCTTAGGCATGTGCAACCTAACCATGCTTTCCATGGTTAAGAGCTATGCAAAAAGATGCATTTGATGGAGTGTCACTATCCCTTCCTGCCCACCACACTTTCCAGTTCCCCGCATTTCCAACCTCATTGCCACTCCAGTTGTGTAGGTATTAACTTATTTGTTTCTGGTCGCTCCTCCTTATATTTCTTTCCCAGGAGATGAGTGCATACATTTATATGCTTTTATGTACTTTCTTACTGGAAAGGTAGTACTTTGTACTCTGATCTTTTCTTTCTTTCTTTCTTTCTTTCTTTCTTTCTTTCTTTCTTTCTTTCTTTCTTTCTTTCTTTCTTTCTTTCTTTCCTTCTTCCTTCCTTCCTTCCTTCCTTCCTTCTTTCTTTCTTTCTTTCTTTCTTCTTTCTTTCTTTCTTCTTTCTTTCTTTTCTCTCCTTTCTTTCTTCTTTCTAAGATTTTATTTATTTACTCATGAGAGACTTAGAGAGAGGTAGAGACATAGAGGAAGAAGCAGGCTCTTCTCAGGGAGCCTAACGTGGGTCTCAATCCCAGGACCCCGGGATCATGACCTGAGCCAAAGGCAGATGTTCAACCGCTGAGCCACCCAGGGGTCCCTGACTTTTCTTTATTTAATAATATGTACTGAATATCAGCTCATAGCAGTTTACAGAGTTTCATCTCATGCTTTTTTATAGCTTCCTTAGGACTCAGGTGCAGGAAGGCACTGGTTTATTCAACCACTGTCCAGGTATGGTTCTTTAGGTTGTTTCCAACATATTGTAACTTAGAAATCATAAATAACCTTTTGAATATGTACTTTTTGTATTGTTGGAGGCATGATTGCAGAGGATGTCCCCAGCAGTGGGGGAGCGGAAGTCTACGTGTAAGTTCGCATGTAGTTTTGTTAAGCATCCTCAGGGTCCCTCGTAGGTGTTGGTACCTGTGTGTGTTTTCACCAGCAGTGTCTGAGCATCCTTATTTCCTCCCAACTTTACTGACAGATTTGTTCTTACACGTTGAATTTTTGTCAGTGTCAGAAGGAAGAAATGGTGAATTTCTTTTTCTGTGAATTGTCTGTTGATGTCTTTTTTTCCTGCTTTTCTGTAAGGATTTTAATCTTTTGATGTTTTTAGGAGATTTTTTTTAAGATTAGGGATATTAGTGGTTGTGTGTGGTATATTTTCCAAATGTTTTCTTTCACTGGATCAACCTACTTTTTTAAAAACTGTCTTTTGACTTTGTTTTTGGAGGCTTTTGCTCTCTGCACAAGTCTTAAAAATCCCATGCAATCACATGTATCAGTCTTTTCCAAGTCATAGTTAGAAAGTCTTTCTCTACACTGAAGTTAAAGGGAAAGCAACTCATGTTTTCTTTTGAGACTTGTACCATTTCTTCTTCCTCTCCTCCCCTCTCTACCTCTTCCTCCTCCCCAGATCCTCTTTTTTCTCTTCCTTTTTGCATTGAGATCCTTGATCTGTTTACCCATTTGGAGTTTATCCTTCTGCATGGTGTGAGTTTTATATCTTTTTCTAAGTGACTGCATAATTGTCCCAGCACCATTTATTTAAAAGTCCATCATTGTTCCAGTGATTTACTGTGTCACCTTTATCTTCTAGTAAATTTTCAGTGATATTTGTGTTGATTTGTAGACTTTTGTATTTTATTTGACTGGTCTATTTGTGTATTTATGCACCAGTCCCACTCTCTTAATTGCAGAGGTTATGTAGTATGTACCTTGTTATCTTGTTCAGCCGACAGTAAAATTTCAAACCCCTTCTTTCTCCTTCTGGAAAGCAGGATTTTCTTAGTCTCAGTTAATGCTCTTTATATTGAATTCAATTTTCATATGTATGACTACCACGTTACCTTCTTTTTCATTAAGTTTGAATTTATCTACATATAATATTTTTTCCCTTTTTTATTAAAGGAAAAAATCCAGGTAATGCATTCACAAAAATAAATAATCCAACGAAGCTTATTTAAAATAAAACAACAACAAAAACCAATCTCCTGGTCTGTTTGTGCCTTTTCTCACTGTTTTCACTCATCGCATAAAACTTCTTTCATCCTTTTCATTATTTTTTCTTATACCTATTTTTATATTACTAAATACTATACTTAAATCACTATTTCTTAATTTGGTATTAAGAAATGGGAGAAAGAGATGAACTGTTTTTTTTTTGTTTAAATAAAATGATCACAAAAAACAATTTTTTTAACTAACTGATAAGTATAAAGATAGAATTCAGCATATGGCTATGGAAGAACATTTCAGCTCAGATTTTTTTTTAAGCTGTTATTTAAAAACAAAACAAAAACCATTATTTGATGACTTTCCATAATGATAGTAAGTAGAGGCCTGGCTCTTCCTTCTTCTTCACCCCAATCACCTTTGAACAAGAAAATCCCAAGGCAACACTATATATTTGCTTCTTTGGTGATTATATTTTTTTCACATTTAGCTCCACTTTATTTTTCAGTAATATTTTTCCTCTGCATAATTTGGAACATATAGCCAATTTTTGTTGTGGTGGTGGTTCTTTGTGTTATTTTTTTGTATTTTTAACTAGCATGCTGAAGCCATATTTCAGTTCCTGACCATTGCTGGTGACCGCTAACTCCTCCCATGAAAGACAAAGAAGTTAGTTCACTTTCAGTGACTCACAATGTACCTGTGAGCCCTTTCCACTTTCTGTTTTTTATAGGTCGACTCAAGAGTTTTTATTACAGTTCATTATAATTAAAATAATAAATACTTATAATGGACTATAATAAAACTATAATAAACTATAATGGTATAATAAATACTATAGTAAAACTAAAATGCTATAATAAACTATAACATAAAACTATAATATAAAATGACTCTTTTTTCAAGAATTAGAGTATTTACATTCAGTTTTGTAACCATAGTCAAAAGAGCTATCTAGACTAAATTTTCCGCTGCAATTGTTTCAGGTCATCCTAATCCGTTATATGGAAATTGGTCCATTTGTGATTTATTTATCTTGATTTATTTTAATATATAATTAATAAAAACATTAATTATGCTTCCTGAATCCCTGCATATTTGAGAACTTCCTTCTGTCATCATCACAAAGAATGAAAACCAAGTTGGGGAAAGTTTTTGGATCATAGGTCTCTGCATTTTTCCAGAATTTAGTGTCCTGGTTCTATTGGTTTCTGCCATCAATGTTTGAAGATATCTGGGGCTAGTTTTTGAAATTCAATAATTTATTTAAAAATTAAGGTATGTTTCTCAATTTTTATGAATGTCAAGTCATGCATGATGATCCTTTTAAATCTGCCTTCATAAGCTACTTCAGTTCAGGAGCGCTCCTTTCCATTATGTCTTTAAATAGAGTATGTGTCCTGGCGACTCTGGTGTGTTTTTCTTCAGGGCCAAAGAGCTAACTATTGGCTCCCTACAGTGGGTTACTCATGTAGACCATCTTCTGTGTGCCTTGAATCAATCTATCTATCATCTTTCTTTCTTTCTTTCTTTCTTTCTTTCTTTCTTTCTTTCTTTCTTTCTTTCTTTCTTTTTTTCTTTCTTTCTTTTCTTTCTTTCTTTCCTTGATTTTTTTAAGCCAGTACTATTTTTCTCCTCCTGTGGTGCTCATTAAGCATTTTGCTGCTGCTATTTTGTTTTAATTCCATTGAAAACTATTTTCCTCTTTGTCTGAATTTATGGGGTATGTGTTTCTTTAATTTCCTTGGGAATATGAAGCACTATTGCTGAAATATTTCTTTTTTTTCCTGGAAAGAAATTTGATTGCTGTCTTTATTCTCATTTATATGCTTGCTCTTTCTTTCTTTCTTTCTTTCTTTCTTTCTTTCTTTCTTTCTTCTTTCTTTCTTTCTTTCTCTCTTTCTTTTTTTATTATTGTCTTTGTGGATCATTTCTGTATATGTCTCCTCTCGCTTTTTGAAAACTTTTATTCATTTCTTGGGTGCTGACAATTCTATCCAGGTCTTCCTTTGATTTCCCAAACCACACATATATTTATTTTGGTTTGCTTCTTTGTTTTCATGGAAAATGTTCAAATATCACCTAAGGGCCCAAGCATGGAGGGTGGGAAAGTATTTGATAGTTTTTTTTCCCCCCTATGTTGTGTTGTTTGCTGGCTTTGTGCTAATATAAGTAAAACTGGGGTCTGAGAAGATGGAAGTGGACAATGGTGTGTCCATATGTCAAGAGTGGCTATTTTCTTACCCTGTTTTTTGGTTAATTGTATTTGCTTTTGGAGAAAAATGTAACCATCAGCTTTTCTCTAGGGCTTTTTCTCCCTACTTCTTGTTTGGAAGTTTATCTTTTATTTTTCATGGTGCCTGTGTACACTTGAGAAGGAAAAGGGGAGAGGGGAATCTAGCTGGATTATGATATTTTTTAGGTTGAAACCCATATCTCAACCCTTTCTGTATGCTCTATGCAAAGCCTAATCCAGTGCCTTTCTTAAAGTAATAGTGGCACTAGCTTCCAGTGGTAGTAACAGTAACTGCATATGGACTACCCACTCTGCCAGTCGTGTCACTAGACCCTTTATATAGAATGTTTTATTTCATATTCTCAGCAATCTTAATGATACATTTACCATTATTGTCTCATTATATATAATAGACAAATTTACCAGAAGACCACATTGCTAGTAAATGGAGGAACCAGAAATGGTCTGATGCCAAAGCTGATGCTCTCAACCAGTTCATATTCCTCTGAAAGCAAGGGCCTTCAGATATGATGTCTGGTACTCCAAGTCTCGGTCTTTCTTTTCATTTCACTTAAATGCCTTCACGAACACTCTAATATTGCCCTGCAGGAGTATGCCTGAATGCCTCAGTTCCCAAAAGCCTGGCCCAAACAGGGCTCCTGTTCTCAGAGGTGCTAATGCCCACAGATCCTTTTTTGCACAGAATTTGACTGGAATTCCCTTGATGAAGAATTTCAAGGCCACCTTGTTATTTCTTAGAATTTTATTTTATTTATTTTTAAATATTTTATGTATTCATGAGAGACACACAGAGAGAGGCAAAGACACAGGTAGAAGGAGAAGCAGGCTCCCTTCAGGGCACCTGATGTGGGACTCGATCTCAGGACCCTGGGATCACACCCTGAGCTGAAGGCAGACGCTCAACCACCGAGCCACCCAGGTGTCCCTCTTTCTTAGAATTTTAAATGGTGTTACAAATCCCAACTATGGTGGCCTAGAGCCAGCCTTGGGAGCTGCCATGGGAGCAGCCTTGGGAAAACCTGATGCTTTCCACTGGTAGCACATACAACTGAGCTATAATCCACAGATTTATCCTCAGAGGATGGATGGAGACACCTGGGTTTTCCTTTATTGGCAGCAGTTTGGTAAGTTAAACTTTATCTCACCTGATTAGATCCTACTTTCTCCAGCTCATAGTGATCTCAGGGAGGCATATTAGGCTGGGTCCATCCTCGCTCAGCAGAGAAACCAGGAACATGGAATGTGCCTGTGCCCTCACTTCGGTGCGGTGTCATCTTGCTGACTACATTTGTGTGTGTCCTTCAATATGGTGAGAGGAGATGTTACATGGATATATGCACATATGTAAAATTTTAGAATGTTTAACACAGAAAATTTAGGAAGTACATACATGTGGTTATTATTTCACTATCCAGGTATATCCACTCTTCTATTTTGATGATTCGGTACATATTCATCAGGTTATATTTGTGCATGTTATTTTTACCTTACATGGATAAATTCTTTAAAATATTTGTATGTATCAACCAATTCGTGAAACCATTTTTTTTTACAGAATGTTTGTTGTATGGGTATGCTATTATTTCTTTACCAACCTAGGATCTTATTCTTGGTGTCAGTTTACATCATCCATGGTGAGAGAGAGGATTCTGACCAAGAGCCTTGGGGATATATGCCACCTCACTTAGACTTTGGTTTTCTTCCTTGAACCTTCCTATTGCTTTGAATTCCAACATGACCTGCAAGGGCAGTGTTGCCCTGGCTCCTTCAGGATTAGGGCTTGCCCAAGATGTCAATATTGAAAGGGTAGACTGGGCAATTCATATGTGTAGATTGAAGTCTTTTTTTTTAATTTATTTTTTATTGGTGTTCAATTTGCCAACATATAGAATAACACCCAGTGCTCATCCCATCAAGTGCCCCCCTCAGTGCCCGTCACCCAGTCACCCCCACCTGCCGCCCACCTCCCTTTCTATCACCCCTTGTTCGTTTCCTAGAGTTAGGAGTCTCTCATGTTCTGTCTCCCTTTCTGATATTTCCCACTCATTTTTCCTCCTTTCCCCTTTATTCCCTTTCACTATTTTTTATATTCCCCAAATGAATGAGACCATATAATGTTTGTCCTTGATTGAAGTCTTTAAGGGATCAAATCAATGAAGAAATGGGAAGTCATCTCAACTAATTCTGTTAAAAAAAAGGAGGAAAATAGGGAAGAGAGAGAGGGAGGGAGGGCGGGAAGGAGGGAGAAAAGTAGGGAGTTGGAAAGACTGAGATTTTACTTATTTTCTGAAACTTTCTCTAAGCTTTTTATGAGCTTGGGAATGAAAACTCTGCTCAGGGCAGCATAGAACAGTGATATTAATAACTGAGGACAGATAATAATAGAAATAATTGTATACAGTTCCAAGAAAGATTTATTTATTCATTTTAGAGAGAGAATGTGAGTGCCTAAGCAGGGGGAGAGGCAGAGGGAGAGGGAGAGAGAGAGAATCTCAAGAAGACTCCCTGCTGAGCATGGAACCTGATTTGGGGCTCCATTTCACAACCCTGAGACCATGACCTGAGCTGAAACCAAGAGTCAGATGCTCCACCAACTTAGCCACCCAGGCGCCCCTGCGCACGGTTTTAATAGGACTTACTAGTGGCCATATTTAATCTTTTCAGTAATCCTTGGTGGCAGGTTTTATCATTATATCCCTGTTTTCAGTGGGGAAATTGAGGCACAAAGACAGAAGTGTAGAGCTCCCATGCTCAGAGTAGAAGAGCATGATCTAGCCTTCCCTTGTCACAGACCAAAACAGAGGAAAGGGCTCCAGGGGACTAACCAAACAGTCTGCCATGCCTGGAGCTGTGGTGTTTGCAGGACTGGACACCCTCCTGTCTGTTGCAAAAATGCCCTGAGATTCCAGCTCCAGTGGCCTTGACAGCAGAGATAGGGATCAAAATGCTTGTCATACTCCAGAAACCCTGAACATTGCCCTGATGTAGCAAGTACAGCATCGTTCAAGGATCAATTTTTAATATTCCACATGCACTTCTCATTCCTTTCAGACTCTTTGATTCGTCCCTCTTTTCTTCCAAAAGTAATGCTCTTGAAGCTTTTTAATGAAATCAATGTCAATTAAGTTCATGCTTAATTTCAAAATGGCCGTTCACTGTGGAACCAGATAGATTTTGAAGTGGACCCACGTGGACATTGGAGGCTGTGAAGAATGAACATCGCTTTGATAAGGACGCACTATTTCTGTCCTTGAAGGTGATGCTTGTGGAGACTTTCCTGAGTGTGTAGAGAACTGGAGGGAGCTGGAACTGTGGTCAGGGCCAGTCTCATCCTACTGAAGGTCTTCATGCTGCTGGACAGTTGGTAACTAATGCAAGAGAAGCAGCTTCAAGGATGGGGGCAATACTGGTCTCATGTGGGTCAGGCAAGTGTGGCTTCTTTGTAAAACTGAGCAGTGGCGGTGGGAGGGAAAACTATTTCATAAAGTAATTATAGCATCATTATCTCAAAAACCCTCAAAAAAACAGGAAAATTATGGATAGGATATTTTGGTTAGTTGACTTTTCCAACTTCTAGAAATTAGAAATTCAGGTAGAAAATTATTTATTTCAACCAAGATTGAGATACTTAAAAAAATCTTATTTATCTATTTGTTCATTTATTTATTTTAAATTTAAATTCAATTAGCCAATACATAGTAGATCGTTAGTTTCAGATATAGAGTTCAATAATTCATCAGTTGCGTATAACACCAACTAATGCTCATCACATCACGTGCCCTCCTTAATGCCCATCACCCAGTTACCTTGTCCCCTCACCCACCTCCCCTCCAGCAACTCTCAGTGTGTTTCCCAGAGTTAATAATCTCTCATGGTTTGTCTTCCTCTTCGATTTTTTCCCATTTAGTTTCCCCTCCTTCCCTTATGGTCCTCTGCACTATTTCTTATATTCCACATATGAGTGAAACCATATGATAATTGTCTTTCTCCAACTGACTTATTTCACTCAGCATCATACCCTTCAGTTCTATAACTTTTTAAAAGCAAAGGCATTATTGTAGCCATTACTGGATCTTTGTTTTGTCCTTGAAAATTTATTGTACCTGAGGGCCATCTTTCTGAACTTGACTTTCATTATGTGGTAGTATAGTTGTAGAAGGTTTAGGATAAATGGCTGAATGTGTACAAATCCCAGGTTATCCCTGAGAACTTAGGTTACAAATAATTTCTGACACAAACTGATTTTCCTGCCATTTCTTTAAAGCTGTGTGGTTGAAGAGAATGTAATGAGCACAGGATCCAGATACACAGCCCAGGGCCCCTAGCTCGGCCAGAGGCAGCTACCTGGTGGATTGTGAACAAATAGCCTCCTTGGGCCTCAGGTGCTTCTTCAGTAAAGTGAGGGGTTGCACCAGAAGATTTGTAGCAGTAATATTTGATGACTTATAATTTAGGGGTGAGAAAAGAGAAGGAAGAAGGTAGGAAAGAAGGAAGGGAGAGGAGAGGAGATAGGGAAGACATGAAAAGAAATGACAGTTCAAATTAGTTGGGTTCCTCTTATCTACTTGTAATAGGGACAATATACATTACTATTCAAACCTCCTCCCTTAATGGGGATGGATCCTTAAATGCTCAGCCAACTGTCTATTCATGACTCCTTTTGGCTGAGCAGGGTAGACATCCAAAGCTGCAACACTGGAATTGGCTGAAAAAGATTGATCCACATTAGGAAGGGCAACAAACCAAATCCAGAAAAATAAATTTTGGAGGGAGAGATTGTCGAGAAGCTGCTGGGTAGATTTTACGGGGGGAATAGATGCATGGATATGATATTTAGGAAATTTCCCTATGCATGTCATGAACACGTAAACCATGTCTTCCACTCTTCAAGACTTTAGGAAATGTTTAAATTGCCCGTCAGTGGTCTTTCTAATGTTCATATTGTGCCTCACACCATGCCAAAGCTTAGTCCCATTTTATCTGTGTTACGATAAAGTTCTGCTGCTGGGAATGGGAGAGAGAAATATGTGAACTCTCGTGGTGCATCCAGACAACACTGGGGTTGTGCATTTTTAGGAGAAGACTTCAAGGGAAATGAAGCTGAAGGAAAATGTAGAACTACAAAGGTTGGGTGAAATTTTGAAAATGACAAGCAGGAGAAGGCAGGCATTTGCTGCTGGTGGGAAAATCATATTTGCCTCTGCTGTTGCGTCTATTGAGCTTAAGGGGGAAGTTTTCTTCTTTTGATCACCCAACTACCTTGTTGAATACCGAAAATCCCAGGTGAGGAGATGCTCTCAGGAATGATTGGTAGGAAAGCTCTAAGGGTGCCTGCTGTGGAGCACTACACCAGGAGCCCACAGCAGCTCCTGCTCCGGGTGGCTGCTTCTGGCCTCAGTATGCTGGAGACCAGCAAAGGAAAGGGAAGCATGGAAGAATTTTTTTCTGGCTTGCTCCTTCTTTCCAGTTCTCTGGTGATTTGAGGGTCCTCTCCAGCTGTGAGGGTGTCTAACCTGGTTAAAAGCTAACAGATTGCTGTAAACGCATGACAATTAAAATTAGATAAAATCATTTATAAACATTATTCTAAATAAGGATGCCCCAGCTGTTGGTGGCTCTTTTGAAGGCATCAGATTTGCAGTCAGAGTGTAGGGGTTTATTGCTCTGTGCTCAAATGTTCTTGTAATGATCTCGTTTTTTTCCCCTTGAATTTCTGTAGGCTTTTTATTTCACTTAAAAAGAAAAATCTGCTTCCGGAAGGATTATTCCAGTTGGGAGATGTTCTGAGGAATGGAGATTAGCAGACTCTATGACCTCTGATACAGAAATTATTGTGGGGAAAATACCAACCTCCCTTGCACATATTCTCAGGTCGGGAATGACCAGCGATAATAGCCATCCAGTGATGTGGGTCTTTCTGCCAAAATATTCATGTCGCTGAGATGAATGACAAGCCCAACATTTTGCTAGTGTGTATTTGTTGAAGAAGATGGTTCCTTTCAGTGCTGCCAAATGTTTCAATTTCTGTCTTTGAGTTATAATTTAAAGTATAAACACATAACAAGGCAGTGTCTTTCAAGCAGAAATAAAACTGCCATCATTACACATGTGTAAAAATATAAAATAAAATGCCTATTAATTATCATGTACTCCAATAAACAGATTTTAGTCAGTCTGAAATAGCATTTTTTACACACCTTAAAGGCATAGAAAAAATGTGGATGAGTTTTTTTTAATAATTTATTTTTTTCTGCTCTCTTCTTAGCTGCAAGCTAACTCTACACTCACAGAAAATCTCACAGGATAGATGGTATATGAGATTTAGTATCTTCTTCCCTGGAGTTGGGACTTTGGATGTTCATGTAGTTCGTCTACATATTATAACCTCTGCTTTGTAACTAAATTGAATGTGCTCCCTACAGAGAGTATACTAGATCAAATTTTGCAATTTAATATAGTGGGTAAGAGAGAATCCCAGTTGTTCATCCTTAGGTAAATACTTACGAGATATGTGGAAAAGCAAAGCTTACTTTAAACCTACAAATGTGTTCTCTGGTGCTTTGCCAAACCCAGAACAGAGCTTCTGGACTATTTGGGCTGGTAAGACCTGGGAGACAGGAGTCCTTTCCAGATCTGGGGAAACCTTAGGGCACCTTCCCCACCCCAAGGGAGGGTACTGGAAGCTGGACACCCCATGAGGCATATCGGCTAAGGACAGTAAAGACAACATTAGAATAGGAGAGTCAGAATAAAGACCTGGAGAAGCTGCGGGCAGGAGCCCCTGGGGTTAAAGGCAGCTGTAAATGTTGCATGACACATGGAGAAGAAAGCACTCAGGGACTGAGAGGCACTAAATGGGGCCAAAGAACATGGTTCATGTGAGCAAAGTGATGATTTCACTTTTTAAATTACATTTATTTTATTTTCTGTCTATAAAAGTGATACCTGCTTACTGAATAAAACGTGAAAAGTATAGAAAATTCTCAAGTAGTAAAAAGAAATGGTGCATGGGCTCCATCTCTTCCCCCAATTGGAGTTAGCCATTTTGAATGCTGTACTCAGCATCCTTCCTTTGCTTCATTTTCCCAAGCATGGGAAACCTAAGTAAGATGGTATCATGTATGTGTATGT
Organism: Canis lupus familiaris; assembly: GCF_011100685.1. NCBI lineage: Eukaryota > Metazoa > Chordata > Mammalia > Carnivora > Canidae > Canis > Canis lupus. The sequence continues at coordinate 59,327,422 of NC_049229.1, read as the reverse complement.
AACTGTGTATCATTATTTCTCTTTATTTCTTTATTCGACATTCAAGAAGCATTTGGCACATGACGGCTAGAAGTTCTAGGCCTTGGGGTTCAATACTGAGCAGTACAGAGTTCCGCTCTTCAGGCTACTTATGCAGGTAGAGGTTTAAGGGAGTAAGACCATACTCAGTTCAGAGACAACTCTGCTGTGCTTTGGGGTAGGAGGCAGGTCAGGACCTCAAGGACGCACGTTGGAGTCTTCAGCTAGGAATAGGGCCACACTTGCCCTTCATGTCGGGTGTACTATGTTCTGGCTGAAGATAAGTCGAGTAAGGGGGAGGCCCCTCTTCTTGTGGAGCTTACATAAAGTTGGCCAGTCAAGGAGTAAACATCAAAAATACAACCAATGAGACAAAACCACCCTCATCTTCTTACCACTCACTCTATCAATGTACTCCTGCAGATACCAGATGATTTCTCCTGTCACATGGCTTTGTCACAGCTCCTGTGGGACATGAACTCTGTTATCTGTGCTAAGGATCCACACCTCTCACCTTCTCAAGGGCTTTGCCTTATCTTCCTTCTTGTTCTCTCTTGCATTCCTGCATCACTTATTTCTTCTTCTGCACAGGACCATTCTCATCAGCATACAAACAAGCTGTAGAATTCACCATCTTAAAAAATATTTCTTGATCCTGTCTTCCCTTCCAGTGACCAACCTATTTCTCTAACCCCTTTCATAGCATAATGTCTTCAGGGTATCCCATACTTGCTATAACATCTTTCTTTTTTACCTCTACTTCTCTCCTCTCCATTCCAATAAAGCTTCTGTCACATTTTCTTCTCTGCCACCAATGATTTCCATGAGGCCAAATTCAATGCTCATGTCTCGATCCTATTCTTCTCAGAACCCAGAGTACTTTCAACACTGTTGAACACTTTTCCTGTCATGAAACACTTTATATCAAAAACTTCCACGGCAGGATACTCATCTATTATTCTTCCTACTTCTTGGCCACTATCTTAATGATGAGATGCCACAGAGCTCAGTCCCAGCCACCCCATCTTTTTCCTAGCCTGCTCATCCCTCTCTCTTCCCCATTTGGTTAAGTGGCCCCTTCATCCTTCCAATGTCTCCAACCAAATCTTGTTCTTTCACTCCACTACCAATTTATCAGTGAGTTGCCACTAACTCCAAAATATATCAAAACATATCCTAATATGTGCTCATCTCTCTCTAGCCTCAGTTCTATCTTGAGGCCAAGCAGCAGACCTTCTCACCTGGACCATGTGAAGGCCTCCTGACTGGTTTTCCAGCTTCCACTCACCCCTATTTGACTGCAATTCATGTATAGTTTTTAAAAATGTAAATAAAAATGTAAATAAGATCATATAATTTCCTTGCAAACTTCACAAAATGACACCAATGTGACTTCTGTGAGTATGTATATGTGATGTATGTATGGACATACAGAGAAAAGATCTAAGATGATGTACCTTGAACTTAACAGTGGCTCCTTCCAGAAGGGGTCAAGGGGATGACTAGATTGAGGATGGCCATGAAGGGATTTAGACTTATCTATAAGTTTTAAATATTTTGTTTTGCAAGGTAAATATATCCATCTCTATTGTAGGATAAAAAACTTTTAAGGATGTTCTCATTTTATTGTGAATGCAGGAGTGATCGGCTCTTACCATTTGAGTAACCACCTGACAGCCTGCTGTTTCTGGCCCTCATTTTACTTTTATATTCTCTAGACGATTCCTGCATCCTTTCCTTTACTCTGTAAAGCTGGTAGACTATAAGAAGCATAAAGGATTAAATTCATTAGCAATTTTACAGAGAAATGTTTCTTCATGTTTCTAGGAGTACATTTTTATTTATGGTATTTAATATCTGATGGGCAAGATTTCAGTTGATAAAACAAGTGGGACAGCCTTCTTCTCTCCCCAGAGCTGAAGGCTTATGATCGCATTTTGTCAGTTGTCAGAGCACAGGTGATCCAGTGCTTATGATGGTGATAACATGAAACAAAAGCTCTTGCCCAGTTAGTCTTAAAGAGGATTACACAGAAATATTTTACAATTAAAATAGAAATTCTGATGAGTGGTTATCAGAAGTCACATTTGAACTTAAGATACTGTTGTATACTGTGATGTCCCTTGAGGCTCAAAACTATGAAGGAAGAAGGGTGTGACATATTTTAGGACAATTTTCTGGATAAGAAAACTGATGAAGAAAGGTGACATGACTGGCCCATTGTTACGGCCACTAAGAATCTGAGATTCAAAGCCAGGTTTTCTAAATTCAAATGTTCTGGCATTTTTCACTCTAGTGCATTGCCTCCCAAATTCTTTCAGGGTTGACCAGATGCTTCTTTTACAATTACAGGCACTATAAATTGCATTTTATACATTTTATAATTTGCAGTAAGACTGAATAGTAACTAGGACACCTAATTTAAAAGGAGAAAAAGCAGGACTCTAATGAATACAGTGTATGGCAAGTGAGTGTTTGCTGACACTTCCAGTTAAAGGGATCTTTATTACCATTCAACTTCTGGTGTTTACATTAGATGTGAAAGTTAAAGATAAACATCACTTTGGGGAAACATTAAAATGCTACAAGTGAGTTTTGCCTTATTTAACTAACTGGCACCATTCTTGGAATCCTATAAAAGTGCTCGTTTTGCCTTTTAGCAATGTTTTATTTTGCTTCATGGGTATGACAGGTGGGGCTCTGAAAACCATCTCAGGGTTGTCTTAGATATTAAAAAAAAAAAACAATTCTGATCATACAGTATTAAAAACTGGAAGAACTCCCAGAAATATACTTTTTTCAATTTCTTATGTTTTGACCTCTTTCATTTTCCTTAACTGAATTAAAACCTGTCCTTGAAAGTTAAAAAAAAAAAAAAAAAGCTCCTCCATTTGGGCAAATTTAACTAGAACTAACTAGCTAAGAAGATCCAACTAACTTTAGTTCTTTTATATATGTATATGTGTATGTATATATGTGGGCATAAACATATATATAGGTCTATAATCTACAGTCTTTGTCTTTGTCCCAGTTCTGTTTTTCAGAATCACACAAATAGGGGTATATTTTGTAAACTACAAGGCACCACGCACATGTAAGCTCTTATAATAACAAAATCCATCTATTCCTCTTTCTACCTAGGCAAACAATACAATGATCAGAGACATTAAGGTATAGCTTAGAGAAGGGCTTTAGCCTCTCCACATTATTACCCTCCAAATCCTCCGTATTGCAAATGAATGGACATTCTTGGTCTAAATATCAGCATAGTTATCTTTTGCTCTGCAAAAGCAAAAGCAGTTTCAAAGGAACATACAGTCTCAGTGAGAACAATGAGTTTATAAACCTTGCTCTGGAGAAGTCTCCACAGACCACAGTCCCTTAAGCCTACGTCAGCGAAAATTCTGAAGCAACCATTTTTCCAAATATTCACAGCTAAATCCCACTCTTCTTAGTTTTCTATTTCTGCCATAACAAATTGCCACAAATTTAGTGGATCAAAACAACACAGACTTATTATCTTACAGTTCGAGAGATCACAAGTCTGTCATGAGTCTCATTCGGTTAAAATCCTTTCTGCATGCAGCAGGGCTACACTCCTTTCATTGGTTCTAGAAGAGAATCCATATCCTTATCTCCTGGAGCTTCTAGAGGCCACCCACATTTTTTGGCTTATCATGCCATTTCTCTGTCTTTAAAGCCAGCAATGTGACATATTTCTGATTCTGTTTCTATCATCACGTCTCTTTTTCTGGCTCTCTCTGTTCCTCTAACTCCCTCATCCATATTTAAAGACCCTTCTGATTACAATGAGTCAACTTGGAAAATCTAGTATAATTCCTCTCATAAACTTATCTGATTAGCAAAGTTATTCTAATTAGCAACTCTAATTCCTTTTTGCCATGTAACCTAACATATTTATAGGTTCTGGAGATTAGGACATGGACATTTTTGGGGGTATTAATCTGCCTAGCAGGTTGACCTTCCCAAAGCCTTTCCTTTCCCTGACTATCCATCCCCACTTTCCTTCTTATATGACATGGTAGTGAATGTACATCTTTCTGGTTGCTTTTTCCTAAACTTTTATTCACTCATAATACCTTGGGAACCACTATAAATCTGATGCTGTTGTAGGTGCTAGGGAGTTCACACCTGGTGAATATGGCAAATCTACGGAACTATAGGGATGGTGAAAGAGGTGCTATTGTGGGTGAGGTTTGCTGGGAAGCTGACTTACATAGAGATCAGAGTTAAGGTTCAATAAATTTAGAGAAGGTTTTTGGACCAACAACCATAGGCAAGAAGGACCGAAAACAGGGTGGGCAGAGAGAGAACTCTAATTGGAAACCAAACTGTCGACCTGGTATTTCCCAACACCCTCTTGGTCATCCCACCTCAGGACATGGATTCATTAGGGAGAGACCCCAGTGAAAATAAGTAGCAGCTCCAGTTAACTTCAGATATTGCCAAACTCTGTTCTATGCTGTCCCTTCTCTCTTCTCCATCCAGGTTCCAGAATATCTGCGTTCATGTGACATTTGCTTGACCTGCTCTAAAAATTTATCTGTTAAACCCATGGGTAGCATAGAAATTACTGATCAGTTTAAATTTCCAAAGGAGGCTTGTAATTCTCCAGGAAGCAGGAAATAAGTGTCTGTAGAATTTAGACATTCCAAGTTGGACCTGCAGATGCGTAGAGATATTTTAGAGTCTCAGCACTTCTCCTGCCCTTGAAATGATAACACAAGTCTCCATTCATATGTATGACAGGCTGTTTTTTTTTTTAATCAGATGACTTTAGGAAAAAACAAAACAAAACAAAACAAAGCAAAAGAAAACAAAAAGCCATGCTTATTTAGGAGAGAATGATGGGGACACTCTTTACGAATCTCACAAACCAGAACTCATAAGAACTGAACACTGGAAAGTCTAGAATCTATCTACATAAATTGCTACTATTTTAACCTGCTTCCTGGGGTCATTTTAATTATATCTGAAAAATGAGTTATAAGAGGCAAATGAATTAAATTCCCTTTCATAAGTAATTACAATGCAAATCTAAAACCAGTTATACCCCGTTTCCTAGAAATAACTGGGGTGGAGATTTTCTCTCTCTTTTTATTTTTACTTTTTGTCCCCTACTCATTTAGGAAAAGATGTAATGATTAAGTAGAAATGGAAAAGCAATAATAGAAGGTTAAGTGTGAAAGGCAACTTAATTTCCTTGTTGCTCTGAATGCTTATAGCAGAGTGTGGGTTCTCATCCTTTTACCAAAGAAGCTTAATAATGGAACACACGTCAGTGCCAAGCTGAACTTCCTTTTCTTTCCTAAAGATGAACTAATTTCAAAATTTTTGCTGGTTTAGTTCATGCATCATAATGCAGGTGCTTATTTGGTTGAGGTGCTGCAAAATGAAATTCCTTAAATGTTCTATTAGTGTAAATTGCAGTGAAAAGTGGCACTTACTTCTGATTGTGATTCTGATTTTTAAAAAGAGACTTTCTGTGCCCAAGCCCATTTGATCAGTGAGCATACTGTGTTATTTCATCATTCAAAAAACCTTCCTCAACCTTTGCACCATCGCTGACAGAACTCAAACATATAGAGCCCTGTTCCAAATAAAGCACAGAGCCACACTTGGCCCTAAAGCGGCTTACAGAGGAGGGGTGCTATTTTTGCAAATCCATTTTCTGGAGATCTTTGCTACTCAGAATGGACCAGGGGCAAAAGCATCACCTGGAGCTTATTCATACAGAATTTCAGCTCTTACTACAAACCTGCTGAGTTGGAATCTGCATTTTATTAAAGCCTCATGAATATTCACAGGCAAGATTAATGTCTGAGAAGAACAAGTCCAGAACGTTCTAGGCTCCAATGGTCCCCCTGTTTTCCTTTTTGCTCTACTCTACCAAATAGTATTATATTATTCAGAGTAGGCCTCTTCATACACAACAACCCCAAATCTCAGGGGCTTAACAAAATAAGATCATTTTCACCTCTTACTTAATTTCAGATTGGGAGATGGGGGGGGGGCAATCTTTGTAATTTGAGGAACAGTCATTCTATTAGTGGCTTATCTATCTCCAGGGTACTTGACCCCTGATTTTGAGCTTTCCATGAAGGAAGAGCCAGCACATGGAGGAAAGTACAAGACGTTTTATGTGTCAGGAATGGAGGAGAGCACATCACTGCTACCTGCGTCACTGTAGGTCAGGACTTACTTACGTGGTCGCATCTAGCTGCCAGTAAGTCTGGGAAAGCTTATCTGTGTTTTTGCATAGAGGGGAAAGAAAGAGTTTCCGATAAACTTCCAGTCTCTGCGTGCTCATACATCGTCCAAGATCCAACTAAAGTCCTACCTCTTTTAGAACTGCTTCAGGCAGACGGATGTCTTCTAAATGCCTACAGCACTTATTTGGTCTTTTCATTTACACATTCCATAAATATCCTTGTATATTATCATTCAGTGACGTATGTTTTATTTTCCATTAGAATTAATAAGTGCTTGGAAGGCAATGGTCTTGCCATTCATTTTTTTTGAAATTCTGCAGAGCCAAGATTATTTTTATGCATGTAATGAGCATATTATTAACATTTATTGATCAAGTTAATGAATATTGGGGGCAGTAGAGCAGTTCTTCCTATATCAGCACTTAGTACATATCTACATATCTTGTGACTCTTTTCAATGTCTGGATTTTATGATTAACCCCCAAATTCCATTAAAATTATCCTTCTAATCATTGTCACCTTTTTTGTTGTTGTTGTTCTCAAACAGTGTTTTATTTTCTTGTTAAAGAGAGTAAAAGCCTATCTCATCACCATTTTCTTGACTAGAGTACAATCAGAAAGCTTGTTGACCAACTGATCATTGTCACTTTTTTGCTTATGTTATCAGTTTTCTTGTCTTAGTGCATCATAATAGCAGTGCATTGGTGGAGAGGATGACATGGGCCACTGAATAAATCATTATGCCCATGTCATGGTCAAAGAAACCAAAGTCCCAAGCAAAAAAGTTATTTGCCTCAATCTTATAACAGGTTAAATATGGAGAAGCCAGGGTTTGGATTCAAGTCAGTCTTATGGCTCCAAATGCAGGATATTGTTCATGGTCCCTCACATTTTCTTCAGTAGATAACTGCATTCTCTGGACTGCTTCAAAACATTATTGACCACTGACAACACTGTGAAGAATTAAGTATAATTTATAGATGTCTTTTTCATTTTTTAGTTCTCATTTTGTCAGTGTTGTCCCAGGGAATGTAGGCTTGTGGGTCAGAGCTTTTAATTTATCAAAAAAGCTTGAAATCTTTGCATAAAATAAAGTTTCTGGCTGTAAATAACCTAGTAGAGATGGTAGGTAAGCTCAAATATAAGGACATTCAGTTTTATTGCAATTTTCATGCCAACTTGTTTTTTTTCTTTTGTGGTTTCTATTTTCTTTCTTTCTTTTTTTCTTCTTTTTACCTGTCTTATAACATATTTTCTTTTCCTTAGAAATTAAAGTATTAACTGTGTACACTTAAGCCACAGATTTTCTTTGACTTTGCCTGGATTCCAGCGGTCTCTTTGAGTCTGAAAATTTCTTCTGCTAAGTCAATATTTTAATATTATTTGTTTATTGCGTATCTTCCTTTGCTTTGCTCTCTTTTGGAATTCCAGTTTTACTTGTTTCAGATCATGGATTAATCCTTCATCATTCTCTATCATTTTTTCTCATCATCTTTTTTTTCTTTGTCTTTATGTTCTTGGACGGTTTTTGAGTTGATATGATAAATCATATATTTGATTTGCTGCATTATACAATATATAGTTCATTGCCCCTAAAACCTTTTATTTTATTTTATTTTATTTTATTTTATTATTTTATTTTATTTTATTTTATTTTATTTTAATTGAATTATAGTTAACATATATTACGTTTGTTTCAGGGGTGCAATACATTGATTCAATGATTCTATATATTACTCACTTCTCACTATGGTGTCACCATGCAGCATTATTACAATATTATTGGCTATATTTCTTATGCTGTACCTTTCATCTCTGTGACTTGTTTGCTTTGTAACTGGAAGTTTATACCTCAGTCCACTTTATTTGTATCTGTATCACCCATCCGCCTACTCACCTCTCCTCTGGCAACTACTAGTTTGTGTTTAAGAGTCTGTTTGTGTTTGTTTGATTTTTGTTTATTTGCCTTATGTTCTTAGATTCCACATATAAACAAAACCCAAAGCATTTTAAATTTTGCCAGTCATGTCTTTCAAGAAACAAATCTTGTTCCTACTTCAAATAAACAACTTTCTTTTGAGATTCATTCAGAAAACGAATCAGAAATCTTTCTCTGAGAATTTTTTTTTCTTCTTGGAGGGAATTTTTCTTAAAGGAAAATATTTGTCCTGAAGACCCAAAATAGTCATCTTATGATCTGATGATTTTTTTTCACTATGCCTGGTCATTTTATTTCACCTTCTGCAGAGCCATGGTGGCTACAATTTTATTTGTAAGAAAGGAGACAAATTTTACATGTGATTATTTTTAGTTTAGGTAGGTATGGGGAGAGTCTCTGATTTACTCAATGGTTTTTGCTGTTTAACATTTCTCCATTACACTGTATCCTTTTTTATTTTTCTCTCTTAATTACCTGCACCATTGTGGAAGCACTTGAAAATGAAGGAGAGTGTGACTCTTGGTGTTGGAGCCTTTGCAATCAGAAGACCCAGGATCGTTCTTTGATGGTTCCAACAAGATGCCTGGTTGTCACTTTGTGTGTCATCTGGCCAGCAATGTGATCAGTCTTATAGAAGCCAATGATCGTAATGTGCTTAATGATTTCCTGTGTGTGTGTATGTGTGTGTGTGTGTGTGTGTGTGTGTGTGTATAGGGAGACAAGAGCTTTATAAGCATCAGAGAAGAGGAAGAAAGTATCTTACTCTGTACATTAAAAAGTTAATAGACTTAATTTCTTTAGAGTAGTTTTGAGTTTATATAAACAGGAGCAACAAAAGGGAGTTCCCATACAATCTCTTGCTCCCCGTTTCCTTAACTATCATTAACATTTTGGATTAATGTTATGCATTTTTTAGTCACTGGGCCAATATTGATATACTATTATTAAATAAAGTCTACAGCTTATATTAGGATTTGCTCATTGTGATGTACATTCCATGGGTTTTGACAAATGCATGAGGCCATGTATCCATCATGACGGTATCATACAGGACCCTGTTTTTGAATAGTTAAGTTCACTGTGCTCCTGAGCCCCATACAGATACCAGTTAGCTTGGAAATAGTATCAGCCACATTATTTAGGGGCCAGAATTACTGAAGGGATGAATTATGTGTACTCCAAAAACAATGACATTGTTCTTTTTGGGTGAGAACTTCAGCAGCATAGCAGCAGTGTTGGCTGCACTGAAATTTAACACAATTGGAAAGAAATATGACCTTTATCAAGACTAGAATGAAATTTCCAAAATCATTTCTGGAGTAGAAATTCTTTTCTATTAAAATCTCCGTGGTCAAGACACACACACACACACACACACACACACACACAGACACACACACACACACACAGATAAAACAACAAAAACTTCATGGTTTCCTGTTTCATTGACCCTGCTATTTTGAGTATGGGGACATCTTTATTAGGATATCTTTATTAGGATGAGGATTCTATTGTTCATAGGAAATAGGAAGGGAGGTATACAATAAAGATTGCTTGAAGGATGAGTATTTGTTTTATTTTTTAAGTCTTTATTTATTTATTCATGAGAGACACCAAACAGAGGCAGAGACACAGACAGAGGGAGAAGCAGGCTGCCTGCAAGGAGCCTGATGTGGGACTTGATTCCAGGACCCTGGGATCACACCCTGAGCTGAAGGAAACTGCTCAACCACTGAGCCACCCTGGCATCTCAAAGGATGACTATATGGATTGTTCTTGTACATTGGTTATGGTGTGATCAAGGTAACTGGGATCTACACCCTTTGCTAACCTATATGAATTTCTTTATTGCTATATATCTGGCTTGCCCCCTATGGCTTAGAATATCTTTCCCCTCACAAGTAAGTTTTTGAAAACTTCTCCATTTGCGTTTTTTAAAATAGATTTATTCAGGAGAGACACACAGAGAGAGAGAGGCAGAGACACAGGCAGAGGGAGAAGCAGGCTCCATGCAGGGAGCCCAAAGTGGGATTGGATCCTGGGTCTCCAGTATCATGTCCTGGACTGAAGGTGGCACTAAACTGCTGAGCCACCTGGGCTGCCCTCCATTTTCATTTTAAGTTTATTTCTCTTTTGCTTGCATTTGCCCATCAGGTATTATTTTTCTATTGCTCTGTAAAAAATTAACACAAATGTAGCAGCTTAAACCTACTCCTGTTTGTTATCTTAGTTCTGTAAGTCAGAAATCTAAGTGGGTGGGATTGGGTGTTCTTTTCTGGGTCTCACACTCCAAGTCTTGCCTAGGTGGAGCTCCCACCTGGAAGCTCTGAGAGTCTACGTTCAAGTTCATTTCAAGGTAGTAGAATCCAGTTCCCTGTGGCCATGGATCTGAGGTCCATGTTTCCTTGCTGGCTGTCCTCAACCTTTCAAGACCACTAGCATTCCTTTGCACATGTCCTCTCCATTTTCAAAGGAGCAATGGCAGGTCAAGTCTTCCATACATTTTATATGATGTTGACTTCCACTACAACTCTGAGAAAACCCTTTGCTTTACGGCTAATAGGATTTAGATCTGCCCCATCAGAATAATCAGCATAGGCTGATTAAGGTCAACTGTGCCTTAACTCCTGTAGTTATAGGAGTGATATTGCCTATAGTCTGTGCTTACAGGCATAGGAGTGATATTTCTTCACATTCACATGTTCTGAAGATTAGAGCATGAACTTTTCTGTGGAGCATGTTTAGAATTATAATTATACCTGCTTCCTATCTGCCTGTTGCCATCCTTTGTGCTATTGTTGCCATATATTTTACTTTTATATGTGCTATAAACACATGGAACACCATTGCTATTTTCACCTCAGTTATCTTTTAGAACAATTAAGAATAAGGATAAAACACCCTTTTGTTTTTGTTTTTCCCTTCATTCCCCCCATTTCCAACATTATTAATAATATAGATTCAAGTTTCTGATATATTTCTTCTGTCTGAGGAGCTGCTTTTAATATTTCATTAGAATAAGTCTGTTGGCAATAAATATGTCTCTCAGGTATTGTTTGTCTGAGATAATTTTCCTTTGTCCTTTATGTTAAAAGATATTTTCATTGGGTATAGAATTCTATGTTGACAGGTTTTTTTTCCCCAGAGGTTTAAAGATATCATTCTGTTTTCTTTTAGCTTATGTGGTTTCTGATGATGAAGTTCCTGTAACTTTTATTCTTGTTCTTCCATTAGTAATATACCTCGTTTCTTTGGATGTACTTCCATTTTTGGTGTATAACAATTTGAATGTGATATGCCTAGATTATTTTTTTTCCCTGCTTGATGTGCTTTGGGCTTTTTGGATTTGGAGTTTGGTGCCCATAATTACTTTTGGGAAATTTTCAGCAAAATATTCTTTTATGTATCTGTATCTTTTTTCTTTTTCTGTAATTTAAGTCATGTATATCTTAGGCCATTTGAGATTTTGCTATAGTTCTTAATAATGGTTCTATACTGTTTTTATTTTCACTCTCTTTCCTTTTAATTTCAGTTGGGTAATTTCTATTAAGCTATCTCCAAGTTTATTGCTTCTTTCCTTGGCCATGTTCAGTTTGCTGAGGAATTCATAGAAGGCATTCTTCATCTCTGTTTAGAGTGTTTTTCAATTGTACCATTTACATTTGATTCTTTGTTATAAATTCCATCTCTCTGCTGAAATCACCCGTCTGACCTTGCATGTTGCTTACTTTTTACATTAGAATCTTACTGTAGTACAAGTCAAAACCACAATGAGATACCACCTCACACCAGTGAGAATGGGGAAAATTAACAAGGCAGGAAACCACAAATGTTGGAGAGGATGCAGAGAAAAGGGAACCCTCTTGCACTGTTGGTGGGAATGTGAACTGGTGCAGCCACTCTGGAAAACTGTGTGGAGGTTCCTCAAAGAGTTAAAAATAGACCTGCCCTATGACCCAGCAATTGCACTGTTGGGGATTTACCCCAAAGATACAGATGCAATGAAACGCCGGGACACCTGCACCCTGATGTTTCTAGCAGCAATGTCCACAATAGCCAAACTGTGGAAGGAGCCTCGGTGTCCATCGAAAGATGAATGGATAAAGAAGATGTGGTTTATGTATACAATGGAATATTACTCAGCCATTAGAAATGACAAATACCCACCATTTGCTTCAACGTGGATGGAACTGGAGGGTATTATGCGGAATGAAGTAAGTCAATCGGAGAGGGACAAACATTGTATGTTCTCATTCATTTGGGGAATATAAATAATAGTGAAAGGGAATATAAAGGAAGGGAGAAGAAGTGTGTGGGAAATATCAGAAAGGGAGACAGAACATAAAGACTCCTAACTCTAGGAAACGAACTAGGGGTGGTGGAAGGAGAGGAGGGGTGGGGGTGAATGGGTGACGGGCACTGAGGGGGGCATTGACGGGATGAGCACTGGGTGTTATTCTGTAAGTTGGCAAATTGAACACCAATAAAAAAATAAATTTCTTATATATATAAAAAAAGAATCTTACTGTAGTAATAATAGTTATTTTAAATGCTTTATCCAATAGTGCCAGCATATTTGTCCTATCCAGGTCTAGTTCCAGTGATTGTGTTTTCTCTTGCCTTTTTGTGTTTTTTTTTTTTTTCTTTTTGTTGAGAGTCAGACATCTTATACAGGAGAGCTGTCAGTAACGTAAATATATTTTATGTTTAGAGATGTGCATGCCTTTTCTACTGCGAGTTCTTTAGAGCTGGGGGCAGGGGTGAATTAATCTATACAGGAGTTGAGCTTTGGTGGAGGTTCCTTGTTGCTATAGTTACCTTGAGTGCACCACAGGCATCAAATTTCTCTAGTGGCATCTCCTGTTAAAGGTGAAGGTTGATTGGAGGTCATAGTTTTTCAATTTCTACTTTTTCTGGAATCTAGATTTTTCCTTTGTTGTGCCCTGAAGAGAATCTGTCTCCTGTACCTCTTCAGCTATATTCTCCTATTACTTTTACCAGGGGAATTCTCTGACACTCTTAGGAAACCTTCTTCCACAGGCACTTCACCCCAGGGCTGTTAGATGTATGTTCTACATTTTCTCCAACTATAGTGTGTAGCCCTAGTGAGCATTTCTGCCCTTCCCCCAGGAGAAGAGCTTTGTTTAGCTCTCCTATTCACCCAGCTGCCTTGATTGCACCAGCACCTTAAGATAGTTACCTTTCTCCATGCAAATTAGGGTATGTGTTCTTTAGGGAAGATAGCGGAGATAGGTCTAAATAGAATTTCAGTAGTGGCTGCTGTTCCACTTTCCAAAACAGCACTATCTGGGAAGCTTTCCAGGATCTCTCTAATCCTCCCTGTGAACACCTTGTGGGATTCATGGAAGGAAAGTGCACAAGGATGGAAATCCTCCTATACATCTGTAGCATCCAGGGGCTTCATATTCTTGCACTGATATAATTAATTAATTGTAATTTGTTACAGTTTTAGCAATGCATTAAAACATTTTAGTTTCATACCAGCTTATGTGTTGTTCCTCAGCCTCTGCCCCAACTAAACAAAAGCTTGGTTCCTGTTTCTCCCTGCAGATGCCACTCTCTCTCTCTAGATGTCAAATTGTCTATTTTACCCATCATCTAAACTTTCTGATGGTTCCAAGAAAAGTTGGTGATTTGAGTTTGTCTAGTGTTAGGAGTTTAGATGCTCTTTGCAGCTCTCTGTATTTCTGAGCTGAAACTGGTATACCATGTATTTTAATTAACTCATTCTTAGGCAAATATTTACTAGCATCTAGAGAGCACATCCAAAACAGCAACAATCTACACAATAATCAGAATTATTTCTTCATGCACTGAATGTCGACATCTTTTTATTTGGAGTTGTGCAATCAAAAATCAACCCTATTTTATTTGAAAGCAGTTATGTTAATTTGGCTTATGAATTTTACAGAAGGAAAAGTAACCCACAGTCATTGGTGTTTCCATAGTGTATGGTTCCTGTGGCAGAGTGTTTGTGTGTCTACAAGCCCTCCAGATGGAGTCTTTGAGAGAACGCATGATGTCTCATCTACTTTGCTTTCCTATTGCCAAGCACAATATCTGGTACAGAGTGTAAACTCAATAAATATTTGTTTAACGTTGTTCAAAATCTCCGGATCGCTCCGTGAGTTGATGCACTTTCTGAGAGTTCTTTGATTTCCCAGACAGCTATATCTCCAGAGCTGACCAAAGTCTTCTTCCAACTGTTTGGCTTGTATTATACAATAAAAAGCACACAATTCAGATGTGCTCTGAGAAAGCCTGGGGCATGTGCCAAAGTGATGTGTGTGTACTTTGAGGAGACTTATTTCTTAGGCGGGAAACAAGAAGCCACTGGATGATCTCCAGATTTAACTACTGTGCCTTGTAGTTGGAGTATTTTTAATGTTTAATGAAAAATAGCATTTTAATTTGAACTCTATATGGCAAGAAGAGGCTTGTATTAAGTGAACAAGTACAAGCAGACATGGAGGAGAGACGGAAGAACAGTGACTGCCTTCATTAGGAGTGTTCAGTTCAGCAGAAATGATGCTCTGGGTGAATCTTAAATAGTCTAGCAAAGTGAAATCCCCTCAGCTCATCTGTGAAGTCAGTGAATATGGTAATCTGTGTGTGACAGAAGCCTCTGCAGCTGCTCCTCAGCAGCGCAATTTGATGGGGGGATTTGTTTTTGTTATAAGGCTCAGTGGACTCTCCATAAGGCATGAAAGAGAAAAGTTTGACCCTGTTTTGCAACAGATAACTATTTGGATGCTGATTTCTGCTGCTTTAGGGTCTTGATATATGTTCAAGGAATAGGTAGTGGGGTTTGATTTGGAAGAATGAAATTGATTATAGCCTGCTCCTCTCATCCCCCCGCCTTCCTCCTTTCACCACTCCCCCCGCCCCCCGCCATTTATATATTCACAACATATTTGAGTTGCTCATTTCAGTATCCTCTGTAGAGGATTTAGGTCACTGACTTGGCAGGTCAGATTCCATGTATCTTGTTGCTGGTCCTACTTTGCTGTTGTACCAAGGGAGGTAGAAGGATGACGTAGAAAGAGAAGATAGATCATGGGCTTTAAAACCAGCCAGGGCTGGGGCAGCCTGGGTGGCTCAGTGGTTTAGTGCCTCCTTCAGTCCAGGGCATGATCCTGGAGACCCGGGATTGAGTCCCACATCAGGCTCCCTGCATGGAGCCTGCTTCTCCCTCTGCCCATGTCTCTGCCTCTCTCTCTCTCACTCTCTGTCTCTAATAAATAAATTTTTAAAAATCTTTAAAACCCTTTAAAAAATAAAAAATAAAACCAACCAGGGCTGGGTTCAAATTTGGACTCTTATTTTCTGGCTTTATGATCCTAGTCAAGTGATATGGTCTTTCTGATTCTCAGGCTCTCATCTGTAATGTAGAGGTAGATGCACTAAATTCATAGAATTCTTAAGAGGATAAAATGATGTGTGTATGATGTGTGATGAAGATAAAATAATGTGTATAAGGCATTTGGTTCAAGAAAAGGGGAACTCAATAGATGGTAGCCATTATTACTAATATCACTATGGTTTATTTTTATCACTGGCTTCACGAATTTGCTTTCAGCTGTTTTCCAAAGCCCTTGCCCCATAGACTGAGCTACATATGTGGGACTTCTCCTCATGCTCAAATCCTTCAGTTGGCAAGGGGCTCAGCTCCTTAGCTTGCAGATGTGTGGAATTTTTCTTGATCCTTTCTTATAGCCTGGGCCTGTGGCAGGGTTTTGCTCTTAACTCATGTTGAAGCCCCTCTCTGCAGGAGGATTTGATAGCCCTATCTCCTCGAGTGCTTGCATGGCCATATGGTTTACTCTGGCCAGTGAAATGTAAGAAAAAGTGTTGTGTTACTGCCGGGCAGAGCCTCTAACCTATGGGTGGTCATTTTTTCCCCATCTCTCCAATGACAGAGGCATAGCAGGGTGGATCTTTCCAAGGACTGGGTCCTTGAGTGGCTGTGATGAGCAGAGTCTGGTAACTATGATGGAGATAGTATGAATAAGAAGTAACTTTCCTGTTGTAAGCTGAGAGGTTTTTGATTGCAGCATTACCTGGCCTATCCTAAGTGCAATGAGTTTTATCCTTCAATTCTAGCTCCAGTTAGAGTTCTCTTTACCTGCCAACAGCTTCATCAACCTATGTGGATCTTTGGTCCCTATCAAGTTGCTCTGCCCATCCAATGACTGTCAGATGAGTGCGTAAGGCCACAGCCAATGCTTCTGCTCAATCTATTTTTTCTTCCCACTCATTGTACTCTGACTCCAGCCTGCTGAAACCAGATCTAAATGTCAAACTGAATTATACACAGGCATAAAAAGCTAAGGCTGGGAAGGGTGGCTCTGGGATGCTTCAATTCTTTTACTTTATCTGCATTTCCCATCTCTCATTCTTTTGGTTGCTGCTCAAACTTAATATGCAGGGTAGTTCCCTAAAGAGAGGCTGGGGCTGTGGATAGGCAGGGCTGGTCCTGGGGCTGCCAGACAGAGGCTGCTTTGCTATTCTTGGGCCTCTTGTCCTCCCTCCAACTCTACTGTTCATGGTAAGGAGAGGCTGTGTCTGTCTGTGCTTATCTACATCTTGAGCTATCTGTTTTCCTCACCAATACAGGGTCACTCATCTCCATATGTAACCTCAACCCTGATTCCAGGTCCTAGCACTATGGTTGGGAGATTTGAGCAGGTGCTATCCTACTTATTAGGTTTGGCATTGTCTGCCTTGTCCCTCCTGATGCCTCTGTGAGCTTCTGTCCTGTCCCTGAATTCCTTTTTGGCTTTTACCCTGCACAGGATCTTTCCAGGATAGAGACATTTTCCCATTGCAGTCTCAAGGATTATAACCAGTATTCAGAGCTGAACTCTTTGGCCTGAGCCTTGTCAATTCCCGATGTCAGTTAATTAGTGGCTGCAGAGAAGAGAAACTATTTTGAACAAAAAGGGGTTTACCATGAAGCTAAACAAATCTCAGGACTAGAAAAAGAAGGTCATTGGAAACCAAGGTAGACCTTAGGACTAGTTATTGTCTTAGTATCAGCCTCTCATAGCCATCATGGTTTCTGTCATAGGATCTCTTGGTTTTTCAGCCACCTACTGTGGTATAACAAAATATCCCAAAATGCATTGGCGTAAAACAATGAGAATATCTTAGCTCTCATAGTATATTCTGTGGGTTGGCCAGGTACTTCCTTTGCTTCAAGTAGTGTCAGCTAGTGCTCTGAGATGGCTGGAAGGTCCAAAATGTCCTCTCTTTTTTGGATGGCAGATAGTTCTGGCTGGGACTAATGACCAGGCCTTTGGTTCTTCTCTGTATGCTACTACCTTTTATCCTAAATG
Organism: Canis lupus familiaris; assembly: GCF_011100685.1. NCBI lineage: Eukaryota > Metazoa > Chordata > Mammalia > Carnivora > Canidae > Canis > Canis lupus. Next base: position 59,309,873 of record NC_049229.1, on the reverse strand, counting down.
GTTGTCATGTGCTGTTTCATAGAATACCTTTATTAGCTGGCACCTGAGCTAGGAAGCCTCTCAGGACTCTACTCACATCTATCACAGTATGAATGCTCCAAGAGGGACAAGGAGCCAGGATTTCTGCTTTCAGTACCTGCCGTTTTGTCATTGATTCCCTGAGCAGACAGGTGCTGTTCTGCATTTTACCTCTGGTGGGTCAATTACAGTGATTTCAAAGGACATAAATGTGTCTGACAAGTCTCATTGGAAAGAAAATTCCTTCAGATTAACAATAAATTGATCTGATTACACAATCCTGGTATCATTCAGAAGAAAAACGCAAGGCTGAAGTTGAGTGGCAATCTTTATTCATATCAATCTATGAGAAAATGGAGTGTAAGGAAAGCTCGAGGCAAGGAATAAAAGATGTCTGCTCTCAGAAGGCCAAAAAATACCTGCATCTCAATGATGCTACTACTCAGAGATGTGCAGAACAGATATTTAGAAAATACTAAGAAAATCGCTGACTTACTGATTTACCTTTTTGTAACAAGCAGAGGTCTTAAGATCTTAATATTTACAACACAGATGGGAGGTGGCTATGCCCTTTTGTTAGTGACTATCAAGTTATTTTTAGACAATTTTGTGAGCCTAGTGAAGACAGAGTGGTAACCTATTCTGCCTGTGACCTACAGTAGGCTTGACATACATGTTAGTCAAACTACCTAGCAATGATGGGGAAAGACTAATTGATTGGCTTAATAGAGGCAGAGAGATTACATTCAATGACAGAGTAACTGTTGCTCTTGATGGATCACCTCTGTGATAAAGACTTATCTGACCCTCCCAGGCAAAATGACTCCTTCCTTCCTCTCTTAACTCAGAGTGCCTTGATACACATCTGTTAAAAGACTTCTCAAATATGTTCAACCAAATATTTATTCAGTCCTTATTACAAGTCATGTTCTGTGCTAAAGGGCAGTAGCAGTGCATTAATCCATCATCTCTATCCTACTGCATTACTTTAAATCCTTACCAACTCTTTCTTGGACTATTGTATTTGGGAATATAATCCTCACTCCCAAGAAATTTAGTCTGATAGGAGATTGCCATAGATACTGTTGATTAAAAGCCAAGCCAGCATCAATTCCATTTCAGATCTCATTTTGTTCTGTTGGCTCTTCCTCCATCCCATGACTTAGGCAAGATCTCAATTAGTCCAAACCCATCATGGCCAACGAGTGATTGGTTGGAGCCGTGGGGGGTAGGGGGCGGTGGCATGTGATTCAATGTATTTCAGATATTAAAAAAAATAGGATCTTTCCTATAAAAGTCAATATTTATTTGTGCATACTTCACTCCAGTGCCCACCTAGCAATACAAGCTGGGGTTGGGGACTGGTAGTCTCTATAGATGGGGCCTGTGCTTTTCTTGCTGTGTCCTTTTCTCATGTATGTCCCCTGCCTGGTCCTGTTGGTGTTTGATTGCTGTCTCTATGAAGGGAGAAGCATTTGCTGCAGAAGAGGCTATTATGTTTTCTATTAGTGACACTGAGAGTAAAATTTATCAGAATAATAAAGACATAAGCAAGGTTTGAGATATAAAAAAAAAGGAGTATATTTCTATTTTTTCCTTCCTTCCTTCCTTCCTTCCTTCCTTCCTTCCTTCCTTCCTTCCTTCCTTCCTTCTTTCTGAAAGATTATGAGGGTAAAATTAGGGGAGTGGATACATTTGAAGGCATTTAAGAGTTAGAAAATGATCCATTTGAACTTAAGCCTGTTTCTAAGCAGAGGATTGAGTTCATTGTGTGTTGACTGCAATGAAACTTTTTAATAAAATGATTGATGCCCATGGAGTCCGCTATAGTATTTGGTCTACAGGATCCCTGAGGTACTATATATCCTAGATCCTTATTTTGCCAAGCATGTTGAGTATGAGGACATATTGTGGGCTACAGGATCCTGTCATTATATTTAATATATTATTGGATTTACCTACTCAGGTAGAGGACTGATTAAGATAAATACAGACAATGATCTCATCCTGGAAGGAATTTCTTTCACAAAACAATTTGACAAGAAGATCCTCTTTTTATCTGTACAATAAAATATATCAATTTCTCAAAACTGTCATGTTTGGCCAGTTCATCTGTTAGGAGAATGGAAAAAGGGAGACATCCATCAGTTTTATAATCTGTAGTCTATCACTCTGACCAAATCAGGAAGAAAGGTACATGGAAAACACATTTAGAAAGAAAAGTTATTTTAAAAAAATCTGGAGTAGGGAAACAAATTCCATCAGCTCAATTTCAACAATATATGCAGATAAGATTTTGCTCTTGAGAAATCTCCATTTGTCACCATTAGCTATAAAGCTTTTACCACTGGCAAGCAATAGCATGTTAGAATTAATAATGTGGCTTTTAAAAAATACAACAGTGATGTAATTAGCATATTAGTATAAGCTTAATGATGTTAAAATGGAAAAGCTAGTGATATGCTTAAAAAAAATCAAAGAAATTATCTAAACAAAACTGGCTCTCCTCTATTCTTTCTGCTTATTCTTCAGGCAACATGTTAAATGAAGAGTTAGTACTACTGCAGATGGAAATATCTGGAATACCTGTAAAAACATGAAACCGATCTTGAATAGTTTAACAAATGAAGTCCAAAGAAAAATGGAAATGAAAGGTGAGTGTATGTGTGGAAGAACAGAGCAGCCTGGCTTTAACACTTTTAAAAAACACTGAATATTTTGTTGAATGTTTCAATGGGGATACCAATTTAGCTACAAATAGCTAGAAGAATCATAAAGTTATATCCAAAATTCAGATATAGATGTGAAAACCAAAGGAAAGATTTCATGCACAATGAAATTCCTCTAAATGGCTGTAAGAGTTCTCATGATAAATACTCAGAATTTTAAAGTCATTATTATTTTTCACAAATGAAAGTTAAAGTAGTAAAATAAGGTGTCATTTTCCTAATAAGACTGTGCTGGCAAATTTGAAGCCTAATCTAGGCTTTGATGGACAGTAGTAGGTATTCAAAACAAAGCAATCTACAGCGTGGCGCCAGATTGCTGGACTTCTCTCCCAAAGTCTCTCTTATCAAATGTGACGCTAAGTATTTTATTTAAATTTTTGGTGGTTCAGTTTTCTCTTTGGTAAAATTAGGCTATTAATAATGCTTTATGGGTTATTTGGAGATAAAAGTGTGATGACACATGTAAAGTGCTTAGCACAGCACATGGCCCATTCATGTGTTAAGCAGTCAACACACAGGAAGTGCTTATTAAATATCAGATATTATTGTAAAGGTATCTTATTCTGTAGTATTTGACTGATTCACATACTTTGAGCCTATCAAAAATGTATGAAACATGTACCCCTGTAAAGATAATTTTGCATCGAAGGCGCTTAGTAATTTTCTGTCGGATAAATATATACATGTGTGAATTGGTCAATTTTAGCTTTCTGGCTCTGTATGTTGCTATAAGAAAAATAAGGTAAATTGACATAAAAGTTATTTGAATAGAAGAATGCCATTTTATTGTAAAAATCAAATAACATTTTAAATGTTTTCTTTTGTAGTCAGGAGTACCATTAAGTCCCTTTGTATTTTATGCATCACAATAAAATCTACAAACATTTGAAAAATAGTAGTATATTTATGCATAAGGAATTTTTTATTCAGTGAAGGATATTCATTAAGAGTTGTGTGCTCCCTCTCAGCTCGTTGGCTAGGTGGGTGATACTACCTATGTTCCTAACTTATGAGGATTTCCTCACTTGTAAAATGGGTGTATTAGTAAGACCTACCACATAGGTTTGTGGTAAAGATTAAATATGGTCCAGGTACATCATTAGCACGCTCCAGATACATAACAAGAGCATCATGTCAATGTTATGAAAGACAAAGCATGGTGTACATGTGTGTTATAGAATTGCTTACATGAGTACTGCCAGCCTTTCTGAGCTCTCAGCCCCCAGGTTGGAAATTTATGGAATGATCCAGGAGTGGAATATTTTGGGTGGGAGTCCTATCCTAGGTCTTCTTTTTTTTTTTAATTTTATTTATTTACGCATGAAAGACACACACACAGAGAGAGAGAGAGAGAGAGAGAGAGAGAGAGGAGAGAGAGAGAGAGAGAGAGAGAAAGGCAGAGACACAGGCAGAAGGAGAAGCAGGCTCCATGCATGAAACTCGATGTGGGACTCGATCCTAGGACTCGGGGATCATGCCCTGAGGCAAAAGCTCAGCTCAACTGCTGAGCCACCCAGGCGTCCCCTAGCTCTTCTTTCATTTGCCAGCAGTGTAGACCTTACTTGCCAGGGAGGTTTACCGGTAAGCTATTTCTGAGTCACAAACCATCCTGACATTTAATGACTAAAAGGAACAAACATTTAATTATTTCTCACACTTTTAAGTGTTGCTTTATTGCTTTTTCTGGTTTGGGCCAGCTTGGCTGGGGCTCAGTGGTTTAGGACAGCCTCACTCATATGTCTGTGGCCTCAGGTGGGAAAATTGGCCATTTGGAATGGCTGAGACATCTCTCCACATGGTTTCCAAGCCTCTAGGAGGTCAGCCCAGGATTATTCACATGGTCTTGGAAGGGGTCCCAGAAAGAAGGGAAAATCCCAGTTGCAAGAGCTTTTATAGCTTCTGCTTGTTTCACATTTGCTAATGTTCCATCAGCTAAGGCAGATCCCATGGCCAAGCCCAGACTGAAGTGGCGCAGGAGTAGACTCCATTTCTGGACTGGAAGAGCCGCAGGTAGAAATATATAGAGGTATGGAAATGTTTGTGGAAATTTTGCTTCTTACTACAGAAAGTAATTTAATTTCAGAATTTTCCAAGCTTATTTTCCATTCAAGCTGAGCTTCAGATACTTTAATTATCTCGTTGGTTTTAAAGAACATTTGGAATCTCTTCTGAAATGGATATTCAACTCAATTCCAACGTGGGACCATAAGTTCCTCATTATGTTCCCCGTGTTTTGAAGATGGTTTCCGAACATGGTGAAATGCAATACTTACTTTTCATATATATGCAAATAAAGTTTAGATAAGCAAAAGAGCTGAAAATATATTAACTATTATACTCTTTTTTGTATTTCAGTTTATACTTGCCAATACATCAGTATTTTCACCTTCTACCATCCAAATCCACGTTTATTGTCTCATGTTCACTAGTTGTCTTTCTGTGATTGGACTGTCAGCCTGTGGTAGATAGCATTACCGCGTGAGGCCTTCACCTCTCCTGTATCCATACTCTTGCCATGGCCTCCCTGTGAGCAGAGTATATTTCTCTGCTCTTTGATTTTGGACTTGGCTATGTGGTTTGCTTTGGTTAAAGGCATGTGTTTAGAAGTGACAGTATGTCAGTCCAAGACTTGGTGACTAGGCTTTAAGAGGTATATAAACTTGTTCTCTTGAGTCTCTGGCATTTCTACAAGAACATGTTCTCTGAGCCTTCTGGTTTGAGATGAATGAGACATATGTAAGCAAAGCCACCCTAGGTGACCCACTGACCTGGAGGGAGAAGTAGAGCTTCTTCAAAAGCCTAAAGTGGGCAGACCTGGCCAAGCTTGACCTTAAACAGCCTAACCCTAGTATACTGAAGACGTGTGAACCATAATAAATAATTGCTGGTTTAAACCATTGTCCCTAATGCAACAGTAGGAAAGCACCAGTCCCTGGAAGGTAGGCTATCATCCATTATATAGTGATGGATACATAATAGGGACACAAGGTACATTCATCTGTTCGTTAAAGCTTGCACATTGCATATTAACTTTCTGTTGTCATAACAACAAATCTAGTGGCTTAAAACAACACAAATTTGTAATCTCATTGTTATATAGGTTAGAAGTTTGACCTATTTTCTACTGAGCCAAACCCAAGGTGTCAGCAGGGCTGTGTTCCTTTCTGTTCCTTTCTGTTTCCTCTCTAGAGCAGAATCCATTTCCTTGCTTTATCCATTGGCTCAAGAATCCCTTCTTTCATCTTTGCTATAGGCTCACTTATGTCCCCCCCACAAGTTCTATGTTGAAATCCTAATTCCTAGCACCTTTAAATGGAACCGCATTGGACAATAAGGTCTCTGAAGAGGTGATTATGTTAAAGTGGAGCCGTTATGGCAAGGCCCCTATCCAAGATGACCGGTGTCCTTATAAGAAGAGGAAGAGAGGCCAGGGGTCAATGTGTACAGAGAAAAGGCCACCCGAAGTCACAGAGAGAATCAGACCCTGCAGGCGAAGGAAAAGGGCATCAGGAGAAACCAAACCTGCTGACTCCTTGATCTTAGACTTCCAGGCTCCCAGATTTGAAGACATATATTTCTGTTGCTCAAGACTCGTTGTTTGCGATGCTTTGTATGGCATCCTGAGCAAACTCAAACAACCTTCCAGGCCAGCCATCTCTCTGACCACATTTTCCCTTATCATGTCTCTCCAGCCAGGAAGAATTGTCTGCTTTAAAAGAACTCACGGGTTTAGATTAGGTCTACCCAGACAATCCAGGATAATCTTCCCATCCCAAGGTACCTAACCCTAATCACATCTACAAAGTCCCTTTGTGACTATAGCACAGGTTCCAGGGATTAGGATGTGAGCATTTCAGGAGTGAAGGGGCCCTATCCTACTGACCAGAGATGTAAAAGGTGGTCTTTCTAGAATCAATGAGATTCTAAGAATTCATTATCTGACCAATAATGAATGAAGTATTAATGTTGTCATTTTGAGAGACAGTGATGGTAAGCCAAACAATCATTTAGTAGAGATCATTTATTGTTTTCCTTGCATTTTCTCACTTCCAAATTCTAAGATCTGAATGCGAGCTCACATTTGCCTTGCTCCTTCGGTTTCTAGCAGAATGCATAGGATTTAGTCCATCCACGTTTCTGCCATTAAAGAGCTTTCCACACTAACCCGTTTCTTTGAATCCTGTTTTTACAAGATTCCCTCTAGCTCTTTCTGTCTATCGAACCCTGTCGCTCTGCTGAGGAATTATTAACAAAAGCCATCCGCTGTGAGAAACTTTCTTCCAAATTATAAATACACTCCATGGAAAAACCTCCATGAATCATTTTCTTTGGAAAGCTTCACACTGTCGATGAAAAGTTGGGGAATGAACTGCATGGCATGCTTATTTTTTTTTTTTTCATGATCTGGGTCTCTGAAGCTCTATTAAAAGTCTATTAAGTACCTTATCAGCTTCCGTTGGAGCCACAGATGAGAACTTCTTGTTGGAATTCATTTTCCACTCATGCCAATTATACTATCAGAAGTGCACTGTGCTAAATTTTCGTATTTGCATTTGATAGCTAGGGCCAGCTGGTAAGCACTTTCCACTGTAAATTAAGTGTCATGTGCATCTTTAAATTTAGATATTTAAACACATACCAAATACACTATGCTGGGAAGATGCAAAGAAATACCAAACAGGAACCGCATTTTTGGCAGATTCATAATTGAACATTTGGTCATCAGTGAAACTACTCTACCCACAGTGAGGCACGGGGGTAGCGGAGGGGCAGGGGTCGGTATCAGCAGATCATAACTCCTTTCTCTCTGATTGGAAACTGACTTGCCGATTCTTATGACAATCTCTTACTCTTCAACACCTAAACATTCAGCTTTTGTATTCTGGAATACTTCCCCAAGCACAAAGTGACAGTTGCTTTCCATGTGATAAACACAGGCCCACATCCACTACGGCATCTTCTGCTGTTTTCTACTAGGACTTCAGCTGGTGCTCTGCTGAAGACCAAACTTCTTTGGTTTCTCAAGAATGTAATTCTTCATGGCTCATTTAAAATTGAGTTGGCACAAAGCAAAGCTTTATGGCAGGATCTGAACGCAGTATCCTGGGTGGCATCTGGCAGTTTGTGATCGAAGGCAAATAAGTCAGGGACTGGAAGTCTCCAGGGCCTTTCTCTCATGGAGCTCGGCTTATGCAGAAGGAGAGGAATGGGGACTTAAAGTGTCATGGGTTTCATGCTAGAAACATTTGGATTTACATTCTGTTATTTCAGCTGTCAAGTTCCTACAGTGGGTAAAGATGTTTGCAGTCACTCTGTGAGATTCCTCTCTGTACAGGATCAGATTTTTTTTTTTTTTTGGTGGATTTAGAGAATAGAACAGTGACAGAAGTTCAGCAAATATTTTTATCACCTCAACTGGATGTAAACAATGAGTAAGAGTTAGAGGAGGAGTCCCATGCACAAATTTTGCCTGCTTCTAAATGCTCTGTTCTGCGCTGTTCAGCAGCTCATGAATAGGACAAAAAAAAAAAAAAAAGAATCTTACAAGGTGAGAAAAATCTCCTTCTGCACATAAACACACTGGGACTTGTCAGCTGTGTTGAATCAGGAAATATGTGGTATTCATAATTAGATATTTATTTATTTTAAATTATTATTATCATTAATTATTATTATTCAGGAGTGGACAGGATGACAGAGGGAAAGGGAGAGGGAGAATCTCAAAAGCAGACTCCACACCCAGCGAGGAGCCCAATGTGGGCTTGATCTCACCCTGAGATCATGACCTGAGCCAAAATCAAGAGTCAGATGCTTAATCAACTGAACCACCCCAGCGCCCCACATAATTAGATTTTTAAACAAAAATTTAGAACTATCTTCTCCAGATGATCAGTATGCTCTTCAGGTTGCTACTGAGGACTCTTCCATCAAAGAGAATATTAGAGTTGTGGTAGTTGGACCTATGGCCCCCATTTTTAACCCTTCTCTGTAGTCACAGCTTTTGCCATCCCTGGAGAGGCAGAGTCAGCTTCCCTGTACCCTAGGATTTGCTTCAGCCAGCAGAGTGAGGCAGGGGTGATGGTGTGCCCTGTCTGAGCATAGGCCTCCCCAAGCCTTCCTTCTGTACCCATATTACTGTGTGCAGCCTCCAGCCGACCTACAGATGCACAAGGTAGTCCACCAGCCAGCAGACATAGGAACGAGGCAGATGAGTAAAGTTGAGCCCTCCTCAGTCAGCAGACTGCGCAGTGACCTACAGACACATGAGGTCTAAGAGTAAAATAAGTAGTTTGCAGACAAAAGGACAGTGGTATTGGCCTCCCACTCCCCACAGAAAGGAAATATCCAAATATTTTAAAATTTCCTTGGTGCTACTGCCCCTTTAAAAAAACACAATGTCTATTATAGGCCATGTTAAAACTGCTGCAGAAAGTGATCAGAAAAATTCTTCTGCGTTAGCGCTGTAATTGCACTTAAGGAGAATATAGAAGGATTAATTAATTTCACCGCTCAATGGAAGTTTGATTCTGGCTTTAAAAGCTAAAATTGGAAGCAAAACCTTGAGTTGATAATGGCATTTGAGTTTTCTAATCAATTACTGTCTCTAAACCTATTCAGCACAGTGGTTCCAAAGAATGAAATGAGAAGACACATCTTCCAGAAGTAAAATGAAGTGATAGTTGATAAGTAACTAATCAAGCATCTTATTTCTAAAACATTTTAAATTTTTAAAAAATTTCTTCTAGACTGCTCAGATTTTTAAAATACATATTATAATTATATATTATACACATATATTATGTATATCATTTTGTGTATTAGGTATATTATGTGTATATATGTAATATATGTGTGTACACATTTGTGTATATATAAATACAGATATATATATATATATATTTTGTGTGTGTGTGTGTGTGTGTGTGTGTGTGCACGCCAGTTTTTGATCATCAGACTAAATACAACTCTGGCTTGGTACAAATTACAATTCCTACTGGGTATTTAGAAAACCACAAGACTGGTTTTGAGATTAGCTGTGATGGGGCCTGATGACCTTGACTGGCACTCCCTCAAAGTGAACCCCTAGCTCTTCCCCACACGCGCATGTTTTTAATAGAAATAAAAAATGTCAAAGGAACAAGACTTTGAGGAGAACATGCCCTTGGCCATTGAACGATTGCCTATTTTGAGCTTCTAGGATTTAACAGAAAAACATAGTTGGAGTATTGTTCATTCCAACCAAGTTTCCGATTTTCTTTCCTCCAGGTCCTTGTAAGATTCTAAGTGCCTTATTATATTAGATTCAAAATAATCTGGGCTTCCTGTTAATGACAGAGTTATTTCTGTGTGACTATATACACTTCATTAAATATGTAGAAATAACAATGTCAGAAAACAGATGAGCTGTATCTTAGGGGAACACCAGGCATAGGAAAATTTTCTTAGTCTTGATCTTACGTATGTACCTGTAACTGCTGTCTTCAGTTGGAAGGTTTATAGGAGAACAACTATTATTCAAGTCATCCACTGATGGAATGACCCAATTGATTGTATGACTGATTTGACCAATAACAGAATGATTTGAACAACAAACAGCTCTGTAAATCATTTTATTTGTAGGAAAGTTTTGAATGCTGAGAACTATTCTGCAGACTGATTGTGAGTGTCCCTTGCTTACTTGGTGAATTTAGAATGATTTTAACAAATCACAAACTTGGATAGAGATAGTGCATATTTTGAGGGCTTTAAAAATAATCTTTTTATGTGATCATTTAGATGATTATTCCCTTGATTTATAGGATGTTTGTGTGTGCATCTGAATATCGTATGTGCATCTGTATATGTGCATGCATGTATGTTGGGAAAAATGAGTGAGAATTTAATACATTCAGTTTTCAAAAGGCACTGAAGATACAGACTCAAGTTTTAGATTTCTAACATAAATACTTTTTATAGACAATATATTGCTTTTAGGGAGTAGAATGGATATTCTTCTTTTGGGATTACTTATTGATTTTCTTTAGTCTTTAACAATATACAGTACTTTATTGCTTACTTTTAAGCAAATCTAAATCAATAGTAGGTTATACAAGCACATAGTGGTTATAAATATAGAGAGAGGCACAATCTGGAATACATGCCATGGTCATAATGGGAACTTGTAGAAATGCTCACTTTAGATGACCCTTATTAATCCATACTCAGAGATGTGAAGAAACAGAATTATCTTACATTTCATCCTCGATACTCAATTTTAAGGATAATTTATGTGTGCTCTGATCTTCAAATATGTTAACCTAGCGGTGACTGTATTATTTCAAATTTTATAATGGATAATGGTCAAAGTCAAATTTTAAGATAGAGAATTAGTAATGTTGTGAATCCTGACTCTGATTTTGATGTTTCTTTTTGAAGGTTACTTATCTAACTTTCAAAATTAAAAATAGAAATATGTATATTTCTACCCACATCATGACATATAATCTATCAAACAAGACAAAAATGCCTCAGGAACATTATATATGGGAACAAAAATGTCTACTATTTAAGTGGTTTTAGAATGTTTTTTTCTAATTTGGACAGAAACAGAACAATTCCTAATGAACAGAAATATGTGACCATATCTGTTGGCTTTTCTTCTCTTTTTTGTTTATGTGCATTTCATTTCTTTGGAAGTCTCGTGTGACTCTGATCCTCACTTTCCTCAATGACTTCTCTACACTGTCAAGGATGCTCTTTGTGAAGTGTGAAATTCATGGCTTATCTGTGTAATAAGTGAAAATGAAAGACTTATATATCTTTGATGCTGGTTTAATTTTTAAGTGATGAAAAACAAGTTATGTCTACAGGGTGGTACCTCTTTTTATACATTTCACACGCATTATCTTTATGATACAGAAACCCCCCAAAGTGCACAGAATGTGTATTAATTTTTCCAATGAAAGAAAAAACTGCAACTCAGTGATGTTAAGCCAAAACCTATATGATTACTAGGCCCCTGGTAAAGTTTAAAGGTGGAATTAGGAATCCTAATTTTGTCTGTTTCCACAGTCACGCATTTATTTGGCAGCTAATGGGAATCTGTGTCAGAGCTGACCTTTTTTATTTTGTACAAAAGTGACTGAAGCCCTAATAAATGGTTGAGGGAACAGACATGAGAAAGACATATAAAAATTCGAACGAATGCAACAGGCACATAAACTAAGCATTGGTAGAGTCAGGGAAAGCTTTGCTGAGTGATTTTCAAGGTGGTTCTTGGAGAACTGCAGGAAGATAGAAACAAACCTTGATTCTTTCTCCCCCATCCACATATCTAACCTATCAACATATCCCTCAACTCTGTGCCTCAAGTGTGTATGAGATCCAAGCCTCTCTCTCCACCTCCAGTTTACTACCTGAGTCCGGGGCAACATGAACTCTGCTCTGGCAGCTTCCAGACTGCTCCCCTAAACTTACCCTCGTCATTGTCCATCAGTGGTTGTTAGCAACAGCTATGGCAACAACACGGCGACTCAGGCCACCCCCTCTGTGTCATCTTTTGGTGACTTTCTATCACTCTTAGGATAAGATTCAACCCTCATTGTGCCTACAAAGCCCTGCACAATCTGCCTCTGATGCTTTTACATCCTCATGAAGCACCATGTCCCTCCTGGCACATTCTCCAGCCAAATGCTTTTCTGTTGGTTCTTCCAAATACTGAGACCAAATGTGAGGGTCAATTTTATGTGTCACCTTGACTGGGCCACAGGGCCTAGGTGTTTTGTTAAATATTATTTTGGATGTTATTGTGAGAGTATTAGATGAGATTAATAGTTCAATTGGTAGACTTTGAGTAGGACAGATTGCCTTCTGTAATGTGGTGGGCCACATCTAATCAGATGAAGTCAGAGCACAAAGCCTGACTTCTTGTCAGCAAGAAGGAATCCTGTCAGCAAACTGCCTTCAGACTTCAGTTGCAACATCGACTCTTTCTTGAATTTCCAGCCTACTGGCCTGCCCTGCAGATTGTGGGCTCACTAAGCCTCCACAATTATGTGAGCCAATTCTTTAAAATCTCTCTCTCTCTCACACACACACTGTTTTCTTTCTTTTTCTTTTTACATACAGATTATAGATCTAGATAAAGATAAAAATACAGGTAGAGATATAGATATGTATGTATAGACACATATGTATATGCACACAATCTGTTAGTTCTGTTTCTGCTCTTTGGAGAACTCTTACACATACCTCAAGGCCTTCGTGTGTCTCTCAACCTGGGAAACCCTTGTCTCAAACTCCTTCTCATCATTTGGGTGTCAGCTTAGATGCCTTTATGCAGAGATGTTTTCCCTGACCCTTTAATCACAATGAGGTATCTTTTTTTTTTTTAATTCACTTTTATAACACCTTTGCTTTTGCTTCCTAGTCTATGTGATAGTTTGCAGTCATATATTTATTTGTGTAATTATGTATTTCACATCTGTATTTCACATGAGAGGACTGTTTCTCAACCTCTTTGTCATCATCACCTGTAGGGACCCCTTGTAGACATTTTTTCTCTAATCACCTGCCACTACAGATATTCTATCTGTTTATATGTACTGTATGTACAAAAGAGAAAGGATTTTTTTTTTTTTGCCCCTAATGACCAATTTTTAGCCACTAGGGGCATGATATCACCCCTGCTGGGAAGCATGTGGCACAACAGGATCTTCGCACTACACCATTGCTTCTCTCTTTTTCCCCTGTACACCCACCGCCTGGCCTGATGCAGCACTCAGTAAAAATGCATTGAATAAACTGAATAAAGGAATTCCTGAATCAAGGAATGCCTGGGAAGAGCATCCAGGAGCCAGCACCCCTGGGCGCTGCTTCTCTATGTAACATCTATGATCTCAGACAAACCTCTTCACCCGCATCCCCTCATTTTTAAAGTGGGAACAGTAACAGCTCCTAAATCATGGAATGCTATGAGAGCAAAACAAGATAATCTATGCAATGGGCTTAGTAGAGTGCCTAAAATAGTCAGTGCTAAAAAATATGCAAAGAAAGCCAGCTACCTTTGCCAGGTGGTATGTGTGTGTGATGTCACTCAAAGCTCAGAGTTGAGAAGAATGTTAGGATCCACACCATACCTACCGTATTTCCCCTAATCTAGAGTTATAAAGCATGCCATTTTTCAGACAAGAGCTCTAAGTAAATACCTAGATTTTCCAAAATGAGTTACTTAGGACCTCACTCCCTCCATACACACACACATGAGCAGTGAGGATGGGTAGAGGGAGAGGGAGAGAGAGAATCTTGAGTCAACTCCACACCCAGCATGAAGTCCAATGTTGGGGCTCAATCTCACAACCCTGAAACATAACCTGAATTGAAATCAAGAGTTGAGCATTTAACCAACGGAATTACCAGGTACCCCTGTCTTTTCCTAAATGAGCACTGGCCTTTAGCACCTGCTGAATCGGTCTCTACTCAGTCCATTCTTTAGAGTTGGGATGAGAGGTAACAGTTAATCTAAGACAACTAAAGAATTCCTGACTCCTTCCTCTCCTGGCCGTTTTTAATCTCTGTCTCAAGAGATACCCTCAGACCATTCTGTTCTTTTACTTATGCTGGTTAGAACTCAGATTTCAGTTGACAATGCCAGGGTGATGAGAAAAAGGTAGACGTCAACTGATGATCATATTCAGTTTAAAATTATATACTACACATGTGTGTGTACATTTACAGGCATACCTAAGACACGTGTGTGTTCAGCTGAGCACTATGTAACAGGTACTGTACTAAGTGCCCATTCAATGAATTATAACATGGGGTTTAATGAGTTAACATCTGAAAAGCACTTAGTGTGGTACCCAGCCACAGGAGTGCTTATTGTTACAGAGCAGGAAATATCTCTATATCTCTATGTCTCTATGTCTCTGTATCTCTATATCTCTATCTCTCTATCATCTATCATCTGTATATCTATCACATCTTCTTTATTCACTCATCTGTTGATGGACATCTGGGCTCTTTCCATATTTTGGCTATTGTGGACATTGATGCTATAAACATTGGGGTGCATATGCCCCCTCGAATCACTGTATTTGTATCCTTTGGATAAATAACCAGTAGTGCAATTGCTGGGTTGTAGGGTTGCTCTATCTTTAACTTTCTGAGGAACCTCTTTTCTGTTTTCCAGAGTGGCTGCAACAGTTTGCATCCTGATCTTGTGCTTAAGAGCATGTGTGCCATCTTGAATCAGACTGGTAAAGTTCAAATCCCACCTCTTCACTTTCGTGCTTTGGGATCTTTGCCAACTTATCCCACCTCTCTGAGCTTTGGTTTCCTTACCTGTAGAATGAGAGCCACAACAGTTCTCTCATAGGTGTATTGTAAAGATTCAGTGAGTTACTAGACATATAGCACTTAACTTGTCTGGTGCACAGTAGACACTCAATTTGAGAATAACATCCTGTTGATGTTTCCATTATATGTCTTTGCAGAATTTTGGAATATATTGTGGGGGAGGTTTAGCATCAAATCACTATGTAAAATGTGTGCGAGGATGTGGTAGATTTTGATTTTAAGGTGCTAAATAAATTGGACTGGGCAATGGGAGCAGAGAACCAGCCAGGTAAAAATGAAACATCATTGGCCAGCCTGGGTGGCTCAACGGTTTAGCGCTGTCTTCGGCTCAGGGTGTGATCCTGGAGACCCGGGATCGAGTCCCACATCAGGCTCCCTGCATGGAGCCTGCTTCTCCCTCTGCCTGTGTCTCTGCCTCTCTCTCTCTCTCTGTGTCTCTCACGAATAAATAAATAAAATCTTAAAAAAAAAAAAAAAGAAACATCATTAGCTACTTGCATGTTTTGGGGCAGGTGTGCCGCAGACTCCAGGACCTGCTCCAACTGAAGAGCACAGCAGAAGCAGCGCTGGTCCAAGGCACCAGGACTGTGAGAAGTGGCCAAAGGGAAAGGAAGGAAATCACACTTGCCAACATTCTCTCTTGAGATAGTCTTACAAAGAGCACTACTGCTTATCTGGGAATTAACACACACCTAGGGATGGCTCTCAAAACTCCCTTGGGTCTGTTGGTAGTTAGAGATAAAATATTGCATCTTAACCCCGATTCTTACCAGCCTCCATGGTGGTGAAGCTAAATTTTATTTACAAACATTTAAAATAATTGCTCACTAATTTGAATGTCTTTCCTTGACACTTAATTTGTATTATTAATGCAGTAGGGCTCACTTGTGTTGTTTATGTTAGAATCACAATGAAATGTATGAGACATCCCTTGGAAAGTTTTTTTTAGAAATGCTTATCTCCTGGCCTGACCTAGCCCTAATGCATAAGAACTTCCAGAGCGGAAGGTCTGAACTTGTACCTTCTAAAAGAGCTCCCTGTGTGATTTGATGCCACAGTGCTTCCTCTGCTAAGTGCTAAGTAAAACCTTGACATTTTATTCCTTTTAGAAAGACCCAGATGAAGACAATCTGGTAAGTCTCAATTGAGTTTGAACACCTTCTTCAATTTTTTAGTGCCAGGAGATTGAATCTTCTTGAGTTGGCTAGAAGCAGGACAATTTATGAGGAGCTGGATCCTATTGTTCTGATTTATGGTGCCATTATGGAGACTTGGTCCTTTGGGATGAATGTCTGACCTCCAGTGACTGCCAAGGGCTTTGGAAAGTGAGAGAAAGTTTCCAAGGAGCTGTTGGAACCTTGAGTCAGAGGCCAAGATTTGCTCTTCTTTATGCAGCTCCTCCATCCCAAGCAGGGTAACTCCTGGCAAGATGCTCATCTTCTTTGAGTTTCCATTTCAGCGTTTCGGCATCGGGACAAAACCTCCTGCAGAGGGGTTGTTATGGGAATTAGATGAGGGAAAATAATAGGATGCAGTTTGGCATATTGGTGGTAAACAATATTAGTTTTCTCCCTTCTTCACCTATTATCTCTTCTCCCTCCTGTACCATTTCTTCATTATTAAACATAGTATGTAGCAGCCATTAACCTGCTTAACTAATTCATAGTACTGCCCAAGTGCCAAAGTACCTGAGTTCATTATCAGTATAGACCTTGTGCTTTGCGTCCTGATGGCCCCCACAATTCACTTGGGTATTCCCTATCCCTCAGAGGTTTAGAAACCTTTGGTTTGAAACTGTACAATGTTGCAAGTAGGATTTTGCATGAATCTGTGAAAATTCCTGAATTCACTTCTTTGTGGCCCCCTTATATTCTTGAAGGTTGTTGACGTTCTATCAATCCCTGCTGTCAGACCCTTGCTAGCTTCAGGAAAAGTCACTGGGAGCACTTCCTTAATTTTGTAGCTGTAAAGCAGATTCACACAGTAAATGGGGAAATGAGATATCACATTGTGGCTGCCCTCCATGAGCCTCTTCTCCACAGCCTTTCCGCTCACACTCCTCACAGAGTCTGTGTTTCCCACTCCGGCCTCACTCTCCCAATTCACCATGAACCCCCTGGGAGATAGAATCCAATAGCTTTGGTTGTATATCTTGATACACTTGTGTTCTTAAAGATGCCAAGCCTTGCAATGATCAAAGGGTGAAAACTGATAAATACTTCTGAATCAAGAGCCTCTTGAGCCCTCTCATGTCTACAAATATAAACATAATTTGGAAAGATTATTAGTGCATGTGAGAATTTAGAATCATTGCTAGGAGAATTTTTTGAATGCAAATTTCTGCCCTCTTGGTTCTGTTTGGTTTTCTGTTTACCGCTTGGTACACTGAGAAAACGGACAGATCCTCATAGCTTGAGCTCCAACCAAGAGTTGGTTTTCTCATTTTTCATGCTGGGGAGAATTGGATAATCAGTGGTACTAAATTGCTACTCCCCACATGCTTCTTTTTATACCCAAATGACTTTCAAGATTGCATTCTGTCATTATTGGCCTTAATCTTGTCCACATGTTTGATCTTTCTAGGAGGCAGGTGAAAGTTCATAGAAGAGAGGTGTATGAATTTCATTCTAAGGAATTTTTCTTTCTTAAACATCGACATATTTCTCCTAAACCAAAGATGCACGAATTAAGGAAGTCGCCATTTCGTTCCCCCTCTCCTCTTTACTGATGCATTCCTCCTCCACCCTTTCACTGTTTTCCTCAATTATTGAAGCATCTCATTGTGCCAAAGAGAGACTCTGATTCTTTAAGTTCAAATTCTGGCTCTGCAGCCTATTAGCTATGTAGCTTGGGGCAAGCCATCTTTCTCTCTCTGGTGTGGTTTCCTCATTGTTAAGTGAGGATAATAAGTTTTGCCTGTGTAGGTGTGGTCAGATGGCTACATGTTACAACCTATTAACCCCTTTCCTCTAGAGTGATTAAACTCCACATTCTTAGTGAGGCATTTGACCTTCTGGAATACAGACTGCATTTTTTCAGTTTTCCTTGTAATTCAACGTGGCCATATAACTAAACTCTGAACAGTAGAATATAAGTGGCATGTGCAACGTTGGGGATATGTCTTTAAAGGTAGCGGTCATATATTTTTCCTTTCTTTTTTCTCTTTTCTGCTGACTACAGGATGGAATGTATATGGAACAAACTGGGAACAACCATGTTGAAGGTTAATGGAAGGTGGTCATGGTGGATGGGCTGGTTCAGTGCTTCATGGTTCAGGATCCAAGCCCTTTCTGTATTGTTGCTCAGCCATTTATGCCTATCATATTATTATGTTTTATTTCCTTTGCCATCCTTAACAATGGCTGAAATTTACTTGTTTACTTTTTGTTTGCTTTTAAATTCTTACCTTACTAGACTTTAAGAGAAATCTGAAGTGTTTACCACTGTGTTCCACATTCATAGACAGTGGTTGGAACACAGTAGGTATTAAACATTGGTTGAATAAATACATGAATGAATAAACAGTGGGTAAGCAGCATTTAACTTCAGGGGGTTGCAAGCCTAGTGGGGGCCAGTGGCAGTCACTGGCAGGAGAATGTCAAGTTCTACTGTGTGGCATGGAAGAGCACCAGTGGGTGGTGGTATCCACCATCACGAAAAGATGGAGCATGCAAGTGGCAGATGAGACAAAGGACCACAGACTGGATGTAGTGAAGCAGAGGCACATTAAATCTAGTGTAGAATAATTTTTGAACACATTTAAAATATCCTCTAGAATATACAGACATAGCAGGGTGGACAGAGAGAGGGAGCTTTGTATATGACGCACATTCTGTGTCAGTTGATAATCCATTACAATTTGAATTATTGTTGTTTTTCTGAGGTCATCTGTACTTACGGGCTGGTGATGAGTGGACATTTGAGTTAGAATCTTAATCATCTATGACTTTAAAGAGAAAGTCAGCTTTCTTTCTAATTGTCTATACCTTGCTGAGTGCTGGATCCTTAAAATGCCTTCTTTTGTCTTATATCTTGCTCCAATTTCCCTTAAAGCCCTGTATGCTCCTTCCTCACACATCTTAGAGGTGGGTCAGAGGTTCATTAAAATTGTCTACTTTATTTGCCTCTGGTTTCTCCAATTCATTAATCTCAGGACTCAGCCTTTTCCTTGGATGTGCCCTTTGCCTTTGTGCTATCTGATTCACGTGAGTCACAGAGATAATTTACGGGTAATATATGTTTTGTCTGACTCGGCTTCAGGTGTCTGAAGTGACCCACAGGGCAGTGGTGTGTATACTGTGTGTGTGGGAGGAAAGCAAAGATAAAATGGTCTTTGAGGAATTATAAAGTATAATAAATAATTTTGTGCTTCACCTGACTTCCTCTCCATTCCTGCTCTGATATCATCATGTGAAGAGTGGGGGAAGAGAGGACAGGAGGGAGCTATAGGCATTTATGAATAATATTTAGTTCACTTTAAATAATGCATAAGAAGTGCTGCCAAAGCCTCAACCAAAAAAAAAAAAAAAAAAAAAAAAAAAGAAAGAGACACAAAAGGCATCTGTGGCCACAGTGCACTGAAAATTCGGAAATTTGGAATAAGTTACTGCCAAAAGAGTCAGGGGAAGAATCTTTTGTGGATAAAATGGCAATAGGAGGTTGGTTGACAGTAAAAACAGGTGGAAAATTAGGAAAAAATATTGCTTGAAGGGGCATCTGCTTTATTGGTCAATATTATCAGCACACAGATTTTTTACAAATTCCTCTTACCTAAATATAGGAGAAAGATTGCTTCTTAAAGCCCTTAGAAGTATCTGGCATTGATTTTCTTGCTGCTGCTGTGTGTTTGGGATTCTCCATCTTCAATAAATCTGTCTGGAAGCTGGCCATTGTACTTTTGGATTTTCTCTTCTGAAAAGTGTTTCTTGACTTCTTAGTGCAAGAAAAAGAGGTATCGTGTTTTTGAAAGAAAACTAAGGCTAATAGCACTCTTGAATCCAAATTGCCTCAGGCATTTGTAAAGACTCATGGATTTGTCTGGTGCTAGAAGGAGTAGCAGAAATCATACAAAACCTTCCACTTGTTTTTTTAGTTGACAAATTTAAAGAGGTTAAGTGACTTAACCCATCATCGTGTAGCTAACTACCATTAGGTTCCAAGCTTAGAATGAGGCCTCTGCCTTTTGAAAGCCCTGCCTATTTTTTGTTTATTTTTATATAATTAAGTTGTATAATTCAATGATTTGATGTATGTATATGTTGTGAAATAGTCACTACAATTAAGCTAATTAACATATCTGTCATATCGCATAATTACCCTGTGTGTGTGTGTGTGTGTGTGTGTGTTAAGAACACTTAGGATCTAGCTTCTTGGCAAATGTTGAGTATACAGTACAGTATTGTTATCTACACTTACCATGCTATAGACTAGATCTCTAAATCTTATTCATCTTGCAGAACTGAAAATTTGTACTCCTTAATCAACATCTCCCCTTTCCCCCTTCTCCTGAGCCCTGTATACTACTCTCTGCTTCTATGTGTTTGATAATTTCAGATTCTATATATAAATGAGATCATACAGTATCTGTCTTTCTGTGTTTGGCTTATTTCAGTTAGTATGAGTGTTCTCCAGATCCATCCATGTATTACAAAGGATAGAATTTCCTTTTTCTGCAAGGCTGAATAATATCCCATTGTATGTATATACCACATTTAAAAAAATCCATTTATCTGTTGATAGATGTTTGCATTGTCTCCATAATCTTGGCTACTGTAAAAAATGCTGCAACAAATACAGGTGTAAAAGTATCTCTTTGGGATCTTAACTTTAATTCCTTTCAACAAATACCCAGAAGGGGGATTGTTGAATCATATAGTAGTTCTATTTTTAAATTTTTCAAGGAACCTTAATACTGTTTTCAATAATGGATGTACCAACTTACATTCCCACCAACAGTGGTTGGGTTCCCTATTCTCTACATCCTCGCCATTGCTTGCTGTCTTTTTAAAAAACTGGCCATCCTAATAGGTGTGTGGTGATATCTCATTGTGGTTTTGATTTTCATCTTCCAGATGATTTATGATACATATTTTTATATGCCTACTGATAATTTGTATGTCTTCTTCAGAAAAATGTCTATTCATGTCCCTTGACCATTTAAAAATTGGGTTATATATTTGTTTGTTTATTGTTAAGTTGTAGGAGTTCCTTAAATATTTTGGATATTAACTTCTTATGAGATATATGGCTTGCAAATATTTTGTAGTATTCTGTAGGTTACCTTTTCATATGGCTGATTATTTCCTTTGCAGTGCAGAAAAGTTTTAGTTTGATGTAGTATCACTTGAATATTTTTGCTTTTATTGCCTATGCTTTTGGTATCATATCCAAAAAGTTATTGTCAAAACCAATGTTAAGGACATTTTTCTCCATGTTTTCTTCTAGGAATTTTAGGCTTTAAGGCCTTACGTTTAAGTCTTTAAGCATTGTGAGTTGATATTTGTGTATGGAGTGAGGTAAGGGTCCAATTTAATTATTTCACATGTAAAAAATTTCTCAGCACCACTTATTGAGGAGACTGTCTTTCCCCCATTGCATATTCCTTGTACCCTTTGTCAATGACTAGTTGACCATATATATGTTGGTTTACTTTTGGGCTCTCTATTCTGTTCTATTGGTCTGTGAGTCTATACCACACTGTTTTGATTTCTATAGCTTTGTAATATATCTGAAACCAGGAAGTTTGATGCTTCCAGCCTTGTTCTTCTTTCTCAAGCTTATCTTGGCTATTTGAGGTCTTCTGTGATTCCATATGAATTTTAGAAGTATCTTTTCCATTTCTGTGAAAAATGCCATTACAGTTTTGATAAGGATTGTACTGAAGCTGTAGATCACTTTGGATAGTATGAAAATTTTAGCAATGTTAATTCTTCTCATGCATGAGCATGGCATAGCTTTCCATTTATTTATGTCTTCTTTAATTTCTTCTGCCAGTGTCTTATAGTTTTCAGTGTACAGACCTTTCACCTCATTGGTTACATTTACTTCTAAGTATTTCATTCTTTCTGGTGCTATTGTCAACGGGACTGTTTCCTTAATTTTTTATAGGATCATTCATTTTTGGTTGTACAGTGGTGAGCACAGCTGCCTTTTTTACCTATTCTTACAATTTCCATTCAAATATCTGATAGAAATGGCACAAAGAGTAAGTGAACATGGAAAAACCTTCTCATGTCTACTTTGGTATATAACAACCCAGCACTAAAAAAGAATGGTTACAGAGAAATAGCCCAAGAAAACTTGATTGGGAAGCCCTAGGTCCCATTTTGTGGTAATGGACACTTTTTTTTTTTTTATGACATATCAAGAATTTGTAAAACTCTAGTTATTTTTTGAGATCAAACATGCATCTTTTCATGACTTCTAGAGTATGAGTACTTTAAAAAGATTACCTTTATAAATAAGATTACTCTGTCTTCTGTAGACTCTGAATTAACAATAGGATCATCACAAATATAATACAATTAACTCTCTTTGCCTTATATTTTTATTAATTTGTTTCCTAATAAATCAATTTTGTATCAGTTGCTTCTGTGCATCTTAATCATCATGAAATCACCATGGTTACTGAGTTCTTACTCAGTAGGAATGTATAGGAAAGTAAAGGGGAAAAATGGAACAGAATAAGCATTTGTTGAAAATCTTTTAAGATGGGCATTTTTATTCCCACATCGAATAAATTCTTTCAGGTCATGTGCTAAGAGCTGAGGATACTTTAGTGAGTAAGTCAGTCGTGCCTCCTCCTTCACTGAATTTATTATTTTGTGTAGAAAACAGGAATTGCATAAGTAAAGTAAAGCCATTGTGATGAAAAGAGAAGATAGTTGAGAACCAAAAAAATATGTTTTTTAATGTATTTTATAGATTAGAAAACCAAGGCTCAGTTATGCTAAGAACCTTGTGCAAGAGACAATTTTAAACCAAGCTCTGTCTCCTTTCCTCACCCCCAGCATTTCCACTTTGCCATGTTTGAATCACTGTCCTAGGGGATATACATTTAAGAGGTTTGAGGCTATAGTCTACAGTTTTAGAGAAATGTGGCATATACATCAGAAGGAAAATGTCAATATAGACATATTTTGAGACAATAATTTATAAATTTCAATATAAATAAGACCATGGGCTGAGATTGTTGAGAATAAGCTTTTTTGGGGGGCAAAATGTAGGTTAGTTGGGTTGGAAGACATAGAAATCTTAGATAAATGGATAGGACTAGAGATGGGCGAGAAAGCTTTTTCCACAAGGAAGGCCTTGAATCACATGTATTTAGTTAAAGAAATAATTTGACTGAGCTGTTGGTTCTTTTGGGAGAATGTTGGGGAAGAAGATTGAAAATGCATTGGGATCCTTTAGAGGTAAGAGAAGAATTGGATTTCATTCAATAATTCAGCAATCAGAAAACTTTTTCTTTAAAGTACAGTTACTGTTTGAGAGTTTGAAGACCATGCAGTTACCATTGAAACCACTCAGTTCTACTCGTAAAGCAAAGGCAGCCATAGACAATAGGAAAATGAATAGGTGAAGCTATGTTCCAATAAAATGCTGCTGAAGCCTGCTATAGTTGACAGTGATAAATTCAAAGGTTTTAAGCAGTAAATTCACAAGTAGCTACTTGGGGAAACATGATCTGGTAGTGTTGTATTAGTGATGATAAAGAGATGGCTAAGTGACAGCAGAAAGAAAATCAAAGAAGATCTTTCCATGAGAATACTATGGAAGAAAATATGGATGACAACAGGAACACAAGTTCTAGACAGGAAAAGACAAATGAGAAGGTACTATGAGTTAAAATATTGATAATTTTTGGCAGCTGACAAATGTAAAGTGTGATGGAGTCAATAATGTCTCCAAGAAGGTAAGTCTAAGGAAGGAAAAATGGCAGAAAGCATCTTCTAAAAAGTGCTTGTAAATAAATACCACTGGGCTGTGGGAAAGGGAAATATGACCTCTGTAATCAAGGTCAAATGACTAAGTCTCACCTAAAACAGGTGAAGAAACTGAATCTGATATAACCAAATTAAACTAGGACCATCTAAAAAGCTGATTGGCCCAGGTCAATGAACACTATTTGGACTTTGGCAGAAGAAAATATCAATATTTCTAAAGAAGAACATCCCCAATTGGACCCTACATATTTCCATAAGTTAAATTCAATATACCATGAAACTACTACCACTATTTACAAAACACATAAAGAAAAAAGCCAACATTGATAATTTTCAACAGATTTTTGTTTTGTTTTGCTTTCTCAAAAAGTCATGTTTCAACTTCCAAAGTCTTTGGATATATGAAACAACCTGTTCATAAAATCTGTAAAAACATAAAATTTTAAAATTTAAATAAGTAAATTTAAATTTAATACACTTAAAGAAATAAATGACCAAATCTTTAAAAAAATTACTAAGAAAGTTTGCAAAAAAATTAAAACTTTAGACATCAAAAATATACTTGTTGAAGTATAAAATTCAATAAATGAATGATACAACTTAGATTTATACCGAGAGGGCATTAGTGATTAGAGAAATTATCTAGAATACAACACAGGAAAGGTAGGGAATAAGGAAAAAAATAAGAAAAAAGGGCTAAAAGTCATGAAGGATATCTTGAGAAAGTTTATTTCAAATCAGAATTCTAGTATGCAAAAATTGGGACTATGGATGAGGTCACAATTGAAGAGCTAATGGTTCAGAAACATGACATTAACCATACAGAATAAACAAAAAGAAATTCATGCTTACACAATGTAGTGAAATTTCAAAAGACTCAAAACAGAGACTATCATAAAAAAGAAAACTGCTACAGAAAATTCCATTAATAATAGATTCTTCAACAGCAACAATGAAAACAAGAAGAATATGAATGCCTCACTAGTTATAAGAAATAGTAACTGTTGACCTTGAATTGTAGATCCAAAAATCTGCCAAGAACAAGGACATAATATAGGAATTTTTAGGGTTAAGAAAATAAACCTGAGATGTTTATTTACTAGACCTTCACCAAAGAAACTTATTTATTTATTTATTTATTTATTTATTTATTTATTTATTTTTAAATATTTTATTTATTTATTCATAAGAGACACAGACAGAGAGAGAGGCAGAGACACAGGCAGAGGGAGAAGCAGGCTCCATACAGGGAGCCTGACGTGGGACTCAATCCTGAGTCTCCAGGATCTGGCCCTGGGCTGAAGGCAGCACTAAACCTCTGAGCCACCTGGGCTGCCCTACTAAAGAAACTTTAAAGGATATACAGTAAGTAGCTCTGGAATGGAATGACTTGTTTTGAATGGCAGGTTGACCCCTCCCTGGACTTTGGTGTTACTTTCTCTGAACCTTGGTTACTTATTCTGAAAATGATAGAGCATTGACTTCTCATCAAATGATTAGAATGGTTCCTGGGATAGAGAAAGACTCAATGTTTGGTGGACAGTGAGAGATAGAGCCATAGGCCATGGAAAGGAGATGACTCATGCATAGCCCCACAGCTCCATCCTTTTGTTGTGTGGCAAGTGACTTGTTCCAGATCAAATGGATCTGTGAGTTCCTGCATTGCGCTGAATTCAATTTCCTCTTGCTGTCATGTTGTCTTGGTAAGCCTCTTTGAATTTTAAGCTCATGGACTTTTGTAGAAGATAGAGACATCAAAGGGCCTTATGCTAGTAGATCAATGTGTACATGATAAACAGAGTCCTGGGCATATTGAAGTACTTGCTCATGACGATACAGATTGATCATAGAATCAGGGTGCTCTTTTATTTTCTGAGAAATTGTATAATATAAGCAACAAACAAGCCAAAAAATGAATAAAAACCAAATTAGAAATTAGCTTGTCATTCGAAGTCATCTTTAATTTGATGTTTCTGTGTCTATTTCACTCTACTACCCTCTATTCCTGCATGCGAATTAACTCTTCCTCCTCTTTGTCTCTGTCAAATACACTGAACTCATTCAGAGCACAGGCCCCTCTCCGTTCCTTCCCCTTCTGGAAGATTCATTTAATTTTCTGCAAGATTATCCCCATCTTCCTTTTTGGGGCTCAATACTCATTTATGTTACAAGGCTCTCACCAACACTTGTCTTCACTTTTAATAACCTCTTTGCTGAGGACAAGTCTTCCATTGAACTCATAATTTGCATGACTTCAGTCCACAAGTGATGTGTGTCTACCAAACAAGGCGTAGAGTGTACAGACAAGGTCCATAATTTGTTCTTCCACCCTGGGTAACCATGGTTGGAATATAATAAGGGCTCAATCAATGAAAGAATGCATGCATACAAGTCTCAGTTTACAACGATTTCTTTAGGAGGAAAGGTGTTTACATCCAAAGAGTTATTCATTTGAGGCCAGAGGGACACACCATTTGTTACCAGCCTATAAGTCATCTTACTGAGTCTCATTAGTCTGTCCATGTGTCACCACACTTTAAAGGTTGTTTGGTTTAAAAACCATTAAACTTTTTAGTGGGAGAATAACCTGTCCCCAACCTCTTTAATAAAGGTTTAATAACCATTTCTTTCACTTCATGGATAAATAATTTCACAACATATTTCAGGGGAAGGAAAAAGAAGTGTGTACTAACACAGGCCCCTGTAATTACCACAAACTCTCCATTATTTTTATTGATAGCCTATTCCTCAGCCCTAGAAATAATCTCACCAATTAGATAGCTATTTAAGGCTATTGAAAAATAGCCCATCTTTGAAAAGTGAAATATCATACTTACTCCCTGGTTCCTCATTTAAAAGACATAGTAAGACACTGATTAGAATATACAGTAAACAGTTATATGAAGGTAGAAAATTTGAAGCTTGTTTCTAAACTCAATCTAAATATGGATTTATGTGGGAACTTTTGCCCTGCTCCCCAGCACAGTTTGTCCTGACTAGCCAGGAGTGTAATAGGTAATAAGTCTCTTCATTCAGAGAGACCAGGATAGATACTATGGAAGACTCATCTCTTCTGTTGGGGAAACAAAATCCCAAAATTTTAACACATGGCTAATTATTAGACATGTGGTCTCTGACATCAAATATAGATTTAAAATACTTGTGGAGGAGTTGAATGGCTTCACATTTAACCAAAACAATCTGCCAGGTTTCTTATTAGATAGCTGGAGGCTGGTTCAAAAGATTTCAGTCTGATACTTTCTTTAGTCTGTTTCACTCTAGCTGAATCACTGAATCAGATTTTATAAAACTCTAGGCTGTAGTGCAGTGAAATGTTAAGCACATCTTGCTCATTAGAAACAAATGAAAAACTCATCAGCCTTGAGACTTAGCCATTTATATTAAATATCTATATAAAATACTACCAGAGACATTGGGTCTGGGCTGGTCTAATCTGTGATATAGCCTATTTAAAAGAGTTTTAAAATATATAGTCTATTTCATACTACTAACATTGCTATGGCACCAACTGGTAAAAAAAAACAATGAAAAGATATTCAGAAAGCATATTTTACTTTATCAGCTATTTAAATGTCCCATTTTATCTTTTAATTTGGAATTTTGTTGGTACCATTCTCTAAGAAACTCAAATGCGGATCAGAATAAAGAGTACTCTACAACCCTGTGTTTGGTCAGTAAAAATTGGAATATTTGAGATTTAGTACATAATACCAGATGTTCATAATATACTGCAAATCATCCACCACACAATTACTGATAATTAGGTTCCAATTATAAAACTTAAAAAAAGGAAAAAGACTGTACTTTCATAAATAAAGTCAACGAAATAAGTCTGTGGGTAGGATATGTTTCTTTTACCTCACTCTGGATGGCAATCTCTGTGAGGCAAGGAGCACTATCCCCAGCATCTAAAATACTGAGGAGCTCATAGTAGTTGCACACTAAAACATTTATGAGTGACTCCGGTGTTGGTCGTTACATTGTGAGAATTTCAAAACATTTGCAATTGGAATAAACGCTGGGGCAACTAAAATTTTTCTTACAAACACATAAATCAGTACTCAGGCAGGTCAAATAATCACTACCTGACAGGGTCCATGTTTTGTAATAGGAATGTATATCCTATATATATAGGATATCCAACCCCATCCTCAGCGCAGCCCCGTGTGGTTTGGAGGGTTGCTATTCTAAGCTTCCAGATGAAGGACCTGAGGCACATCCACTTGTTTGTTTACGTATCTATCCATTCAGTCCATCATATAAGCATCTGCTAAAGAATGACTTTGGTTCTTGCCCTCGAGGAGTCTCGGAGCTCATTGACACATTCATTATTGAGGGCAATTGCATCCATAGAATTCTTTACAGGACTGAGCACTGAGGTTGCTTGGGGGAGGAAGAAAGGATTAATTTACTCGAGATAGGGAGGAGGGGGGATGCATAGAAGGGGGTCAAGCTTGAGTGGGAGTTAGGGATTCAGCAGGCAGATGGGGAACAGGAGTGTTTTCAGATAGAGAGGATAGATACCTTGCCTTGAAACGCAGGGGTCTGAAAAACATCAGTATACTTAGTCCAAAGAGTAAGAATGGGTTGATGTTAACAGGGGAGTAGAGTGTGTATTTGTCTGTGCATGCACGTGTGTGTGTGTGTGTGAGAGAGAGAGAGAGAGAGGGAGAGAGAGAGAGAGAGGTGAGTGAGAGGGCAAACTGGTCAAGATCATGAACATCATGTTCTTTCATTTTTGCCAAGGAGGTTGCACTTCATCTGTAGGGGATACAAAGCTTGTGAAGACTTTTAAGGGAGTTGGCTTGTCCAATTAACATTTAGAAAACAAATTCTTCACTCCTTTATGTTTCCCGGACTATTTTTGACTCCCTAGCAGCTTTTCAAGTAATATAAAAACCCTTGAATCTCTACCTTACTCATTAGTTTATTCCTTCACAATTTCAGATGATTTATGATGAAGTAATTTTAAGTAAAATCATTTATTTCAATTCAGTATGTTAATATTGTGCTGTACAGTTCATTTTTTAAAAACCTTTATTATATATAATAAAATTGTAAATTATTAAATCATACAACAAACTTGAAAACATTTTGCCACGTAACAAATAATATGTGCAGTTTCTGTTAGTGGTCATTATGTTTGTAGACAAATGATTTGTCAATCAATCAATTTTGAAATGACATTCATTTTGTTTTGTGTTGGGAATGAATACATGTTAAAATGTTAGAACTGTATGTTCCAGTATCAAAAAGACCTGAATTTTCTGGACAAACCAATGTTTGAAATTATTAAATTCAATGCTAAGAAAACTAAGTACAGTATCAATAACTTTCATGTCTTATTTCTAGATAAGAATATAAGATTAGCAAAAAAAT
The DNA here is from genome assembly GCF_011100685.1 of Canis lupus familiaris. NCBI lineage: Eukaryota > Metazoa > Chordata > Mammalia > Carnivora > Canidae > Canis > Canis lupus. The sequence goes on along the minus strand of NC_049229.1, from coordinate 59,280,445 downwards.
ATATGAGAAGAGCTTTTTGCAAGCATTCTTCCCTAATCCAGACATTTTGAGAATAGTCTTTATTTCTAATAAATAAAGAATCAAATAGGGTTTAGAAATTGTTTCATCTGCTATATTATCATTTTGTTTGATGGCACGAGAGGTCTTTAAGTTGCCATATAGATATTTGATTTGATATTGCAACCTATGTCTTTGATGATGTTAATCTTGAGAAAAATCTTATGTACCTCTTAAATTTGCATTTGTTCTTTTTCTTTTAACATACAAGAATATACAGTAAGGAATGTGGTACAAAGGTGAAAATCTATCACAAACCATAGAGAGCAGGGTTTTTTTTTTTCACTCAGAGTTCTTGGTACTTAGTAGATGCCCCCCAAAAAAATATTTGCTGAAGGAATGAAAAAAACAATCTACAAAGTGGTAGCAATGAAGCGTACTTCAAAAAGTGTTGCAAAAATAAAATGAGCCATGTAACCAGAACCAGGTCTCTTATGAAGGAGATTCTATATAAATGTGAGCTTCTGTTAAGTGTTGAATTGTGTCTCTCCAAATTCATACATTGAAGTCTTAACCCTAATACTTTAGGATGTAACCTTACTTGGAGATAAGGTCTTTACAGAGTTAACCAAGTTGATATGCAGTCTTTAGGGTAGGCTTCAATCCTCATGACTGGTGAACATACAGAAAGGGGAACTTGGAGACAGACGTGAACATAGCTCCCTGTGCACACGAAGATAGAGATCACAATGATGTTTTTACAAGCCAAGGAATGCCAAAGATTGCCAGCAAACCCCAGAAAGCTAAGGGATGGGCTTAGAACAGATAGATTCTTTATAGCCTCAGAAAGAACTAACCATGCAGGTACCAGAACTGTAAGACAATAAATTTCTGTTGCTTTTTTTAAAAAAATATTTTATTTATTTATTCATGAGAGACAAACAGAGAGAGGCAGAGACATAGGCAGAGGGAGAAGCAGGCTCCCCCTGGGGAGCTGGATGCAGGACTTGATCCTGGATCACACCCTGAGCCCAAAGGCACACACTCAACTGTTGAGCCACCCAAGCATCCCAAATTTCTGTTGTTTAAGCCACACACTTTGTGGTACTTTGTTACAGCAGCCCTAGAAAATGAATACGGTTTCCATGCTCCATTCCAGTATGTTTTGGCTTCCTTTGTGACAAACATAAAGGGAGAGCAAAAAGTGGAGCCCGGAAACTTAATGAAATCTAGAAATAATTACAGCTTGTCAAAATAATTTTAGAAGCACTTCATGATGTTTGAATCATGAAAAAATCCCTTTGGATTATATTTATATAGAATTTAGGCTGTGTGTAGTTGTAGTTTACAATAACATTTCATTCTTTCAGGATGCTTCAATAGAAATTTAATTTGCTCAATATCAAATTTGATTTTGTCATTGAATTTTTGAACCACAAAAGCCTTTATATACTCCAAGGTTTTTTTTTTTTTATCATAGAAGTACAATTTCAAGATGAGTCAAATGCCTTGATCCTAAGAAAGCATTATGCCAGCTGTCTCTATGGAAAAGACAAGGGAGCTAAGGTGGCTATTTTACATTGTATAATATAAAGCTTGCCTGGTTCTCTGCTCCTTAAAAGAATCTCTCATGCCCCAGGGGGCTTTGTGGGATTTTGAAACTCACGATTTTTCAAATCCTCACCAAGCACCTTAGAAGGCCAGTTGCACCTCACTTTTTCCTGTCCTATGCTCTTTATGGAGGGCACAAGTACTAATTTGTGCACTAATTTGTGCATTTGAGAATAAGGATGCCAGGCATAAAATGCTCATTGTGAATTTGGGGAGGTGCTCAGCATCCCCTTCTTCCTACAACCCACTGGGAGTTCAAGCCTTTTGGACACACATCTGTTCCTTCTGCATACTACTCCTTTGTCCTTGTTCTCGCTACTCTGTGTCACATTTATAATGATCTATCCATATACATGTCACCATGATTGACTTTTGAGGTCTTTGGCAGCAGTGCCCGAACCTTATACTTTCTTATTTCTGCAGTAGCTTACACGATGTGTGGCCCAGTGAAGACACAGTTCCCTCCTTTACATTGGTGCAGGGCCACCTCTACTGCATAGCGCTAGACAGCAAATCTGAGAGCCAGGAGAGCACACAAATCCCAGTGTTGTTCTACCAAGGGTCAAGGAAGCAGGGATATTTCACACCAACCCTGATCAGCCATTGATTGAAGGCTGGGCATCAATTCCCTATGCTTCTGTCTTGTGTGTATAGGCAGAGCTGGCAGCCAGGGAGGGAGTTTTTAGGCAAATCCCATCAGGTGCTGGAACAGGTGGAAGTTAGGCACTGTAGTGAGGAGGATGAGTGGGGCACTGCCTCACCTGCTGAATCTATCTACCCCATACTGGCTAACTCCAATCAAGCCCCAGTGTTAGTGCCTTGCAATCTGTTGAATCCCTGGACCCATCTGAAGTCCTGCTTCTTCTACGCCTCCTCCCTGAAGCACTGTCTGGTTCTGCTTGGGCCCAGGTGCTTTCTGTGTCCTGATGGCCATAGCAATAACCTCTGGAGTGAACAAGCATGTTCCTTAAGTTACACACAGCAGGTACAAGGTGTACATGTGTTCATTCATATCCTGTGATGCTGTGCTGAGACTGTGCTACATGCTGGGGCAGAGAGCTGGCCCCTGACCCCTCAGAACTTACTATGTAAGAAGGAAGACAAATACTTCACATTTAATCACAGAAACAACAACAATAACAATTATATGGAAATGGTAAGCTATTTGTGAAGGTAAATTAAGAATGTAATGAAAGGTGCACCTGGGTGGCTCAGTTGGTTAAGCATCTGCCTTTGGTACCGGTCATGATCCCAGGGTCCTGGGGTTGAGTCCTGCATCCCTCATTGGGCTCCCTGCTCAGCAGGGAGTCTGCTTCTCTCTCTGCCCCTCACCCCCACTCAAGCATGCTCTCATCTTTCCCAAAAATAAATAAATGAAAAACCTTTAAAAAGAAAAGAATGAAGAGTGTGATGAAAGTATATAAGGGAACAAAAAGATTTAGTTATAGGAAGAATGATTGGTGGGGAGGCTGCTTTGAGGTAGAGGGTTTGGTGATAATTTTCCAGATAGTATCACATCATTCACAGAAGCCAAAAGGTGGGAAAGAGCTTGGTATACTCATAGAACAAAGAATGTTCCGTGCTTATTTAATGTATTTACATCACGGAAAATAGGATCAAGTACTGAAAAGTATAAAGAAGAAAATGTTTATCCCACCAGACGTTGAGCTGTCCATTGACTCTTCTCCTTCCTCAAGCTCACAACACACACACATAAAGCAGAGTTATGACAAATTCCCAGATGTTCCCTTATGAGGTACTCAGCATTGAGTAAAACGTGGAATTGGATGCTGCACCAGGTGCATACAAACACCATTTTCCTGTTAAGAGAATTTTGTTTTCCTAGTTTTCCAAGATATATTCTGAGGCCTCCTTTAATTTATTTTCTCAAGTCATATGGTATAGCTTTATGGATGCAGTTTTGACTTAATCCAGTTTACCAATGCTTTAAAAAAAAATAGTAGGGAGTGACATCACCAAGATGGGACACAGGTTGTTTCTGAGATTGCTCCCCCTCACAAGAGAAGCAACTAACAAATTTTCAAAAACAGGGTACCCGAGGACAATCAGGTAGAGCTAATTTTCCCCAGAGCAACACAGCAGGGAGGTGGATGCACTCCTGCACCATAGAGACCAAGACATGCTGCATTAGGAGAACAAGAGAACTGGCTACATGTGGGCCACATTGCCACTCCTGCAGGCCAGGGCAGTAACATGTGGAAGAGGTCTTCTTTGAGCCTCCGGTTTCTCCATTAGGAAAAGAAAACCCACAAGGTGGGTGAGTGGGGGCAACCAGGCCTCACCCCCAGCATTGTAGGTCACCTTGTGGGAGTCCCTACCCTGATCTCATACCACAAAGATTGCAGGGGCAGTCTGTGAGGCCCTGCCACTGGGAAACTGACTGTGACAGGGAAGGGGGGATGGGCTTGCAACAATTAGAACACAGATGTTGGTAGCCTTAGTTCATACCTGCAGCAGCCAAGTTGTAGTTCCAACCAGTGGTTTTGCCCATCTGTAGAACCAAGTCAGGAGTGCACTTTGACCATTGGAACTCAGCAGGGTGCAGTTCTGATTTGGATCCTTGAGTGAGGACTTAAATGTATGACCTGAAATCATAAAACTCCTCGGAGAAAACACAGGAATAGAGCTCCTTGGGGTGAGTCTGGGTAATGACTTTTTGGGTATGACACCCACAGCACAAGCAGCAAAATAAAAAATAAACGAGTGGGACTACATCAAATTAAAAAGCTCTGTACAACAAGAGGAAAAACCAAGAAAGTGAAAACGCTATTTAAAGAATGGGGAGGAAGGCTAATTAAAGAAGGGTGCCTGGGTGGTTCAGCGGTTGAGTGTCTGCCTTTGGCTCAGGGCGTGATCCCGGAGTCCTGGAATCGAGTCCCAATTTGGGGTCCTGGCATGGAGCCTGCTTCTTCCTCTGCCTATGTCTCTGGCTCTCTCTCTCTGTCTCTCATAAATAAATAAATAAAATCTTTTTTAAAAAAAAAAAAGAATGGGGGAAAATATCTGCAAACCATAAATCTGATAAAGAGTTAATACCCAAAATATATGAGAACTCATACGACTCAAGAGCAAAAGATAAAAATGAAAACAAAAATAATTAAAAACGGGCAAAAAAAGGGCAAAAAAGATTTCCCCAAAGAAGATATACAAAGGCCAACAGATACATGAAAGGATGTTCAATGTCACTCATCATCAGGGAAATGCAAATCAAAACCACAATGATGGGATCCCTGGGTGGCGCAGCGGTTTGGTGCCTGCCTTTGGCCCAGGGCATGATCCTGGAGACCCGGGATCGAATCCCACATTGGGCTCCCGGTGCATGGAGCCTGCTTCTCCCTCTGCCTGTGTCTCTGCCTCTCTCTCTCTCTCTCTCTCTCTCTCTGTATCTGTCATAAATAAATAAAATATTTAAAAAAAACCACAATGATATGTCTCTCATACCTGTCAGAAGGGCTATCATCAAAAAGGCAAAAGATAACAAGTGTTGGTGAGGATATGGAGAAAGGGAACCCTTGTACAATTGTTGATGGAATTGTAAGTTGGTACAGAGTATGGAAAACAGTATGGAGAATCCTCAAAAAATTGAATGTAGAACTACCATATGATATAGGAATTCCACTTCTGTGAATATATCCAAAGAAAATGAAAACACAAGCTCAGAACGTTATCTGCAACCCATGTTGATAGCAGCATTATTTACAATATCCAAGACATGAAAACAACCTAAGTGTCCATCAAAAGATGAATGAATAAAGAATTTGTGGCTTCTGAAGAATATTCTTCAGCCATAAAAATAAGGAAATCCTATCATTTGCAACAAAATTGATGAATCTTGAAGGCATTATGGAAACTGAAATAAGTCAGACAGAAAAATGCCATATAATCTCACTTATATGTGGAATCTAAATAAACAAATGAACAAACATAGAAAAAGAGCTCAGACTTGTGGTTACCAGAGGCAAAAGTTGGCAGGAGGGGAAACTGAGGGAAGGCAGTCAAAAGGTCCAAACATCTAGTTATAAATAAATTAATACTAAGGATGTAATTAGTACATGGCAACTATAGCTAACACTATAATATATAGGGAAGTTGTTAAGAGTCAATTTTATGAGTTTTTACCACAAGGAGAAAATTTTTTTCTTTTTTTTTTTCTTTTTATCTTATCTGTGTGAGAAGATGGATGCTAGTTGAGCCTATTGTGGTGAACATTTCACAGTATATGTAAATCAAATCAACAACCCTGCCAAAAAAAGAAAAAAAAAACCCACTACCACCAAAAACCACCCCCCAAAATCTTTTCAGCTGCAAAATGACTTTTAATTTATTACATAAATTTGGAATGTAATTCAAAAATCATGAAAACATAAAGGGCACAAAATCTTCATGGAGATTAGGATTACATGCTGGCCCTCGGCCCACTAGAACCGGTCATGTCCAAGGATTCAGGAATCAGTTATTTTATCTTTAAGTCTGATTCTTGAGAGACAAATACTATCAGCCTCACTGTGGATCAAAGCAAAGAAATACAGTATCAGTGTCAGCAATTGCTTATTGTCTGCTGCAAATATGAATAAGAAGAGAGGAAGCTGAATTTCCCAAAGCTGAGTCAGTTTTAGACTTAATCCTTGGATTGACTATTCTTATCCATTTAGTAGTCTTTTATTGAACATCTGTTAGGTACTTGATTAGACATTGAAAATACAAAAAAACAAAAAGGGAAACAAAAACCATCACAAATCAAATCAATACCAATGGCCAATATTTTTTCCATCAAGCTCTTACTAAATTCCAGGTGAGTATCTAAGAGCTTTACTTAATTTATTCTTGTAACTCTATGGGTTGCTGCTAGTACTACCCTACTGTGCAGATGAGGAAACAGGCTCAGAAAGGTGAAGAAGCTTGTCCACCATCATGGAGCTAATAGTTCCAGAGCAGAAATGAGAACCAGGTTGTCTGGCTCTAGTCCCTCCCTCTGCTCAAGTTCCAGATCCCAAAGAGCTTGAGGCTGTTGTGAATTGGGTAACAAATAGAAAAAGAAAAGTTTAATGAAATGGATAATATTTACTGAATGGTTTTTACTGCCAAGAACCAGCCTGAAAATTCTACATGTATGGTTTCATTCAATCCTTACCATCACCCTCTGGAGAGCCCTCTCACTGCCCTAAGTTATGGATAGGGAAAGTGAGGTGCCATGAAGTTATGAAACTTATTTGCATTCACATTGCTGGTGAAGGGCAGAGCTAGGGCCCAGAGGTAGGCAGTCCAGTCCCATAGCCTATACTTGTAACCTGTTCTCTCTGTCACCTTTTGATGTTGGGCAAAGTCGAACATGAAGAACTGTGGGGAGAAAGAAAATGTGTCAAAAATCTACAGGAAGGAAGAGTTAGAGAAGAACTCCTGGCATGGGAGGGTTGAGCTGAATTTTGAAGGTTGTGCAGGAGAAGCCAGGTGATGATTTGGGAGGAGGGCATGCTAGCCTGGGAGCAGCCTAGGAGAGCATACATAGGGGAGAGGGAGTGGGTTTATCTGGTGAAACTGTGAGTGATTCCATTTTGCTCTAATAAAAAATAGGATGGGGAGGCAAAAAAAAAAAAATGTAGTGTAGAGTTAAGTCTGAGCCAGAATATGAAAGGTCCTGGTATGTCATATGAAGGAGTCTGACTCATGTGTCATTAGGAGACATGGAAGAGGCTTAAGCAGAACAGTAAGAGTGATGGATCCATATTTGAGAAAGATCATTCTAGGTTGTTGGCAAGACTGCAGACTGGCAGACCCATGGAGCAGGCCATTGCCACCATTCTTGCAATGGGAAGGCAGTAACTTGCAGACTGGGGTTGGGAACAAGAGGTGTAAAAAGAAGAGGTTCAAGCAACGTTAGGAGGGAAATGTGATCGGATGCACTGGGACAGAAGGGGAGGAGTGAAAGATGACCACTCCAGGCTTTTGACTTGAGTAAATGGGTAGAAGATGGGCCATTTATTGGGGCAGGAGACTGGAGCAGGTTTAAGGCTCGATAAGGACAGGTTCCATTTCAGACTGTGGAGTTGGAGGAGGTTGTGGAAAAACCTAATGGGTGTCTAACAGATGGTCTGATATATGAGTCTAGAACTCAGGAGAGAGGAGATTCAAACTGGCGTAAGAAGTGTGGAGGAGTGAACTTATTTATAGGTGTTTTTTCAAGCTTTGGAGTAGCTGAGGGTGTCAGGGTTAGGGGACCTCATCACCACTGGTGAGCTCATATCTGAATCTCAGAAATAACCTCATCAAATATTATGGTTCATTTTCCTTAGAAAAATTCAATAATATTCTACATCAGTCTAGTCCTTTGCAGTTTTTCTAGGGCTTTCATGGACATTATCTCACTAGAATAGTGTCTGGTTGGCAATATGGATGATGAGGGCGCATCATCTTTAAAAATATGAATGGTGTTTTAAAGGTCCATACAACTCCCCAATTCCTAGGTAGCCAGGAGCAGGGCTGAGATAGGTGCCATGCTGTTTAGGTTTTATTGTGCATTAGAGTCATGTGGGGATCTTGCAGATCCTGATTTAGGGTTGGTGATAGCAGTAGCAGTGGTGGGATTTTCTGTTTCCAACATACCCCCCAGATGATGTTGCTACTACTGTTCCAGGATGTACTCTGAGTATCAAGAGAGTATAGATTTTCTATCTTCTTATCCATCATTCTGTTTATTAATCCATATTGAGTCTAGATCTACAGCTAAACATAGGTGGGGTCAGAAGAGACATTTAATGTTAGGATTTCAAGTGATGGAATTCTTCTGATCTTAGTGTAGAACTTTGTGATCTTGCAGATGATAAAGCCATGGCCTTTTGCAGAGAGGGAGCTGACATACTCAGAGAAAGTGCCATCAGGAGTCAGAACATGACGAGACTGCTGGTTTCCTGGCTCAGAATCCAGTGCCTTCCACACCCTCATGTTGTCCCTTTTGCATGTTTGGAGGCATAAGGAGTCCAACAGGATCCAGCAGACTTAGGTGTATAAATGCCCAAACCACATGGATTTATTAATGCTGAAGCTTGTCTAGCCAAATACAGTCCGGGAATGAGTGACACTGGGATTGAGGGGAAGGAAAAGTTTGTATCAGAAATAATTAATAAACAAACTCAGATGGGAACGGACCAAGCAGAGAGGCAGACTTTTGGTGTTGACACCAAACAGATCTTTTTTTTTTTTTTTCTGGATTCTGATGCATCTTTTTTTTAATTAATTTTTTTATTGGTGTTCAATTTGCCAACATATATAGTAACACCCAGTGCTCATCTCATCAAGTGCCCCCCCAACCAAACAGATCTTGGGTCAAGTTGTAGTCCCTCGTTCTGACAGGAAGCATGGGGTTGTGGCTGAATCCTGCCAGGTTATCCTTTATCCTACAGCCTCTGACTTCTGGAATTATGCTTTTAAAACCCGATTAGCCAGGATGTGCCTTTCGTCGCCAGCTACAGTATCATTTCTCACGCAATGATCTTCACTTTTATATTTAATTTGTTTTCTGTAATTTAAATTTTGCTGAAAACAGCCATATTGCTGCAAGTGTAAATGAAGGTAGATGAGCATTAATGGTGTCAGTTCACAGATGTTCTTAAGTTAAATAATTACTGCTCACTCCCCTGGATCTCTGTTCAAAATGCCTACACTATTCAATTAGAAACACAAAGCACTTTCCCTCATCATTGTTATTGGGATCAGGTTCAGGCTGAAGAACCCGCATGTGGTGTGAGACCTCAGAATAAGGCTGGAGCTCCATCGATTAAACAAACAGAGCCAGTGTACGTTTGAGAGGAGTATGGAAGCTCTGTTGCTTTTGCAGATTTATTACATTTTCTTAAAAGCATCTAAATTAATGCTACATTAATTACTGATGGGGATGCACCCTGCAGCATATGTTGCTATTAATTGTATCCATTATCACAAAATAAACATCTCTTTATAAAAACAAATGATGCTTCATTTTAATATGTGGCTCGAAACACCCTCCTCCGCAGCTGTTGCTACTTCTGTTTTGGTGCTTTTCCTACAAAGGGCCACCTGTTACAATAGACATTTCATTTGTTTTTATTTGGAGAAATAGGACCCTTAGAAAACAAAACTCCACCTCCTCAAAGCATAATAATCATAAAAAATGAAGCCTCAGAGGAAATTTGCATTTTTTTCCCATCAGGAGTTTTCAACACAAGTATGATCCCTGCACCTTCACTCCTTTAACCCTGGTCCCTGAGTCTAACTTTGATTTTGAGACCTTAAAGTATCTCATTTTAGTGTAAATGTCTTCATGTTGCAGATGGAGGAACTGAGAAGTTGCTGTTGATTCAAGGCAAAGCCAATGTCCCCGGAGTCTGTAATGGGTGCTTTTTGTTCTCTAACTTTAGCCTGTCAACTACATTGATTGGTTATGGGACCTCAGGTGAATTACTTAAAGACTCTGACCCCCAGTTCCTCTCACTCTATAAAGGTTTGGATAGTTACTTCATTAGCGTTGTGAAGATAAATGACTTACTACAGGGATAATTACTTAGAATAGTGGCTGGGATTTGATAAGGCCTCAAAAAGTGGTGACTATTCCAGTAATAATTGATGTTATGATTACTCGTGCAAGCAGTGAATATTCCAGAGTCCATTCTTAAAGCATTGATATGAGGGTAAATTACCTAGTACCACTAGTATGGAACCTCCTTCAAACACCCCAGAGTGCTGCCTTTGAGCACCATCCTTGATCTTTGTTCCTCAGTGCTCATGAATACAGAAATATAATTACAAATTAAACTGAAATTGAAAAAAAAATAAACTGAAATTGAATTATAAAGGGAGACCCCCATATATAAGTGATTAAATCCTAAGGTCGAAATTGCCAGAGATCATTGGGAAGACTTACTTATCATTGACCACTTTTCTGCCTCTTTAAATGAAGAGAAAGAAAAATTACATTGATATTTTTCGAATGATCGCAAATGACCAAGGACTTCATTCTAGATCTTATTTAACCACAATGACATTGATTCGTTCACTTTTGAATTCCTATGTGTGAAGGAAGTACAGAAAATAATAGTTGTACAATAAATGTCAACAGTTTACTTTTCTCATGAACTGTATTTATGGGGAATAAAAGTAGATGGGGGTCATGGTCCCTCATCTTGGAAAATTTGGGATTTGCCTGAAGGCCAAAGGTATAGTGCTTGTGACAAACCTTGAATATTCAGGTAGCCATAAACTGGAGAGTAAGAGAAAGAACATCCTGCATGAAGCTTGTTTCAAAGAGGTAATCTGGAGGGATGCTGCTTCTGCAAACCCCTGTAGTCTGCGGAGAAGGCAATGCCACTGCATTAGTGTTGTGCTTCTGTCTTTAGCAACATGCCACACATGCTCAGATTTATCATTCTGCTAGCTCACCATTCCTCTGGTTTCATAGTTTCAGCAAGATGTTTATAGCCATCTATGAAAATGAAGTGTTTGGGAAATGCTGACTATGACATAGCCAGCCTCCTGGAAGTGTACAATATATTTCGCATATTACAAGTTCAGAGAGTTATTTAATATATACATCATTTTAATTTCTTTAACTTATTATTTTTTTAAAAGATTTTATATATTTATTTCAGAGAGAGAAAGAGTACAAGTAGAGGGAGGGGCAAAGAGGGAGGGACAAGCAGACTCCCTGCTGAGTGGGGAGCTGGAAGACACTGGGGCTTGATCTCAGGATCCTGAGGTCATGACCTGAGCCAGAGTCAGGTGTTTAGCTGACTGAGCCACCCAGGAGCCCTAAAATTATTATTATTGTTGATATCGAGGATTTTTTTTTTGTTGTTAAACACCTCCAAAAACCTCCCAAGATATTAGTAGTCTGCACTGAGTCAACTCAAAGCTTAAGAACTGTCCTCTTCCCCTAAACAAATCATAAACATGGGAGAATGACTCCTTCCCTTTCACATCTCTGCCACTTGTCCATGTCCTCCTTCCTGCCCATTTCTTTCGACATTCCTGACTGGTTAGTGGCAATAACCTAAATTTTCATCTCACTCTACTGTTTAAAAGCAATGTGATTTTGGGCGAGTTTTTCCTCCCTTTTTGAGCTTACATTTCCTCATCTGCAAAATGAGATAAGAATATCCATCTTCTAGATGGTTTGTGAGTCGTAGAATCCAAAGAAAATGAACATGAAAGCATTTTGGTTGTGAGGCATGATGCCAATATGAGTACTATTAGGTCTCCTTTATCTTAAACCTTAGCCTATTTATGCCCTTGGCCTGTGCAGTGTTCTGAGCCTAACAATTGAAAACATTTAGTTCTGCTGTATTAAAGACTCGCTCCTTTGGTTGTCTTAAAATCCTCCTTCTTAGGGATGCCTGGATGGCTCAGTGGTTGAGCATCTGCCTTTGGCCCAGGGAGTGATCCTGGAGTCCCGGGATTGAATCCCACATCAGGCTCCCTGTTGGGAGCCTGCTTCTCTCTCTGCCTGTGTCTCTGACTCTCTTTCTCTCTGTCTCTCATGAATAAATAAATAAAATCTTAAAAAAAAATCCTCCTTCTTAAACTCTAAGCAGTACCTCTGAGGATTATTTAGCTAGACTCTGATTTCAGCCTGCAGAAAGGCCCATTCTTCCTCAGCACCGTGCTGTGTGGTACCCAGGGTACTCTGGTTCATGTCTCAGACTTCCTCCCTCAGACATTACAGGAAGGCAACACTGGCATTCCTTTGTTTCATCTCTTTTTCTTCTTCTCTTGCCTCAGTTTCCATTTTCCCCTGGGATTTAGGGGCCTAAGAGGTTTAGTAGGTTTACTGGTCATACATTGTTAAAAAAAAATCTCCTCCAAGAATTATATTTAATCATTCATTTGGGGAATATAAATAATAGTGAAAGGGAACAGAAGGGAAGGGAGAAGAAGTGGGTAGAAAATATCAGAAAGGGACACAGAACATGAAGACTCCTAACTCTGGGAAATGAACTAGGGGTGGTGGAAGGGGAGGAGGGCAGGGGGGGTGGGGGTGAATGGGTGACGGGCACTGAGGGGGGCACTTGATGGATGAGGACTGGATGTTATTCTGTATGTTGGAAAATTGAACACCAATAAAGAAATAAATTTATTATTAAAAAAATCACAGATTTGGATAAAAACATCTCCTCCTCCCCTATTCTTATAAGGAAACAATAAATTGACACATATATAAAAAAAGAAAGGCATAAACCTAGCAAATAATACCTGAAAGCAGAAGTAAATAAACAAGGATGTGAATTATGATGTTAGGCATGTTATTATTCAAGTAGCTCACTAGAAGTGTACTAAGTGCTTACCATGTCAAGTACTGGGTTAAGGGCTAGAGATACAGAAATGGGTTTGAAATAGACTCTCTTAAAGGATCTGTCCTTAAAGCAACTTAGAAGATTGTGGGAGGAGAATGACCAGATGAATAAGTAAAAAAAAAAAAAAAAAAAAAAAGTCCTGTTATAGGTATTAAGACCTTTGTTGGATCTATTTGTATGAATTCTCTCTGTTTTATTAGGTGACAGTCTATATCTTCTTGGATCCTGTCTCTTAGGCATGCTCAAGTTCAAGCAATCTTTATTTTTTATTTTTTATTTTTTTATTTTTTAAAAGATTTTATTTATTTATCCATGAAAGACACACACACACAGAGGCAGAGACACAGGCAGAGGGAGAAGCAGGCTCCATGCAGGGAGCCCGATGTGGGACTCCATCCTAGGACTCCGGGATCATGCCCTGAGCTGAAGGCAGGCGCTCAACCGCTGAGCCACCCAGGTGTTCCATGTTCAAGCAGTCTTAAAATTATTGGCACAGGCATCTGTAGAGCTAGATGAGAGAGCTGGAGGTAGGAGGGAGGCTCTTAACTGCTCAGGGAGCCAAAGGGAAAATTCTGTACCCAAATAAGGATTGTTCCAGATGGCATCGATGGTTCCTGACCGCCAGGCCTTCAAAGACAGTCAATTATTTCCAAAATTCTTATGCAAACAATGCATTCATCATTTGGGCCATAAAGGCCATGCATAACAAGTTCAATGTTTTTGATATAGAAAACCTTGAAAAACATGAACTCTCTGTTGGATGATTGATTGATTGATTGATTGATGTAAATATTTTATTTATTTATTTATGAGAGAACACGAACATGAGGTAGGGAGGACAGGACAGGTGGAGAGAGAAGCTGCATCAGGGAGCCCATTGCAGAGCTTGATCCCAGGACCTTGAGATCATGACCTGAGCTGAAGGTAGATGTTTAACTGACTGAGCCATCAGGGGATCGTCTGTGGAACATTTTAATCATAAAAAAAGAGTTTTAGGTAGTTAACAAGTCAGAAGCTACTGTTTCAAGATTGCAAATGATGCTAAGATTTCATTGGAGTTATGGGAATGAAGACTAGAAAACTTCTTGAACCATTTCTAAAGAGCTTATAATTTAATTCTGTGCTATAGTTTTCTCAACATTGGGGGAAAAAAAAGCTTTACATTTTAGAGTAAAGTCTAAAAACCATCTAGAATCTTTGATCATCACGATTCTTGTGGCCTGGCCTTGTTTTTCTCTCCAGCCTTACCCACAGGGAGGCCTAATCGAGGTCCCCAAAACATCTTCAGCTGTTTCGTGCTTCTGTGCTTTCTGCCCAAAATGCCCTCCCACTTTGACTCCAGCTACTATTCGTTCTTAGAATTCCAGCTCAGATACCACTTCTGTAAAGCCTTTTCTGCTCCTTCCCCGGCAAGTCTGAATCCTTTTTTTTTTTTTTTAAGATTTTATTTATTTATTCATGAGAGAGACACACACACATACACAGAGGTGGAGACATAGGCAGAGGGAGAAGCAGGCTCCATGCAGGTGACCCAATGCGGGACTTGGTCCAGGGACTCCAGGATCAGGCCCTGGGCCAAAGGCAGGCGCTAAACCACTGAGCCACCCAGGGATCCCCAAATCTGAATCTTGATGCTTTGTTAATGAAGCTGTTTTCCATGATAGACAGTGAATTAATTCCACAGGGTGGGATCTCCAGCCCATAAAGCAAGGTCTGACCAAGAGTAGGTGCCTCAAAGTGTTTATTGAATTAAATCGAAATGAATCCTCTGGTGCCTTTGTGGCAATTTTACAATTGAAGGAAAAAGAGTAAACATTGATTTTTTAGTCCCAGGGTTAGTCATATCTTCAGCGTCTGTTATTTCAATTATACAAAGAGAATGTCAAAACAAGGAATAATCACCCTGTGATGACTAAATGGTGGGGGGGGTAACATTGTACTTGGGGGATTTGAAGCTTCAGAACGAAGTGGGCTGTGTACTGATGGGGAAACAACTACCAAGCACTTGGCTTTTCCACCTATTGAGGTGGTGATGAAAGACTCATCAGTAAGGCATGTAAAAAGACACGAAGAATTGAGCATTTCTCAAAATGTAATGAACATTCGAATGACCTGGGGACTCTTGTACGTATCTCAGTAGGTCTGGGATGGGGCCTGAGAGTTTACATTTCTCACAAGCTCTCAGGCAAAGTCTCTACTGTTGGATCAAGGACCTTTCTTACAATAACGAGAATTGTGTGTGCATGAAATGATTGGCTCACCTGTCAGTTGAAGCTATGGTAATATTAATCCCAACCTGTCACTTGGTTCTATACACAAAAGCACATAAATGCAAACTTGGCCTTTTTGTCTGCCTACCTTGTGATTCAGATATTACCATTAAATTTTTCCTCTCTGTAAGTCCGATCTTGGACATGATTAAATATAAATTGGTTGCTAGGAGAAACGTAAATGAGACTTCACAGTGGGAATAGAAAACTTAGCTGTTAGGTAGTCAAGTGAAAAGAATAGAAAAGTAAATTATTAGCTAGCTTTATTTTTATTCATCATATAACTTAAGAATAACAGGATATCAACTAAGTGCTAGATATCATCTTCCTCTGCATTAAATGTGTTAATTGACACTGTTGATTAATCAGTCTTGTTATACAATCATTAAATAACTATAGTTTTTTGTTTTTTTTTTAGGATTAAAGAACAATTGCTTACCAAACGATAGTAGTCAATGTACACTAAAATCTCCTCCTCTGGGTGAGAAACCTATTTCTTATCTTACCTTGTGGAACTAGGAAGCAGTAAAAGATGAAGTACCGCAGATAAAAAGAGTCACCTGTTCAGTTACTAGCTCCAAAATAAAAATAGTGAATATAAAGCGGATCTGGCTATCCAGAAAATAACAACAATTATAATAATAGTAAGAAATGTAAAAATTTTTTAAAAAGTGGGTCAAGCCTATGAGTAGATTGGTAAGGAAACAGGAGTACGTAGACTTAACTGGGATCTGAACTCCAGAGGTGACGCCTGAATATCCTCCATTTATATGGGATGAAGTAAGAGCAGAAATCCGGTTGGAAATTCAAGATACTCGTCTTTGACCTCCAGTAATGTGGTAAGGGTATTTTTTTAAGATTTTATTTTAATTTTATTTATTCGTTAGAGACACAGAGAGAGGCAGAGACACAGGCAGAGGGAGAAGCAGGCTGCCTGCAGGGAACCTGATGTGGGACTCAATCACACAACCCCAGGATCACAACCTGAGCCAAAGGTAGACATTCAACCACTTGAACCACCCAGGTGCTCTGGCAAGGATATATATATTTTTTTTAAATTAAAGGCTTTTGGGGTAAGCAAAGGAGGAGACACTAATGGAATTCATTGGGAGGCCAAAACCTCTCACAGTCATCCCAATCTCTACAGCCACCCCTTGGTACTGCCATCAGCATGAAATGTACACAGATGTCCCAATTTATATATATATATATATATATATATATATATATATATATATATAATGTGGTATGGCCTACCAAGAACTACTTAAATTATAGTTTTTCCCCCTATTATAATTGAAAGAAAAGAAGTCATAAATGAAAGTGAATGCAGTCTGAATCTATGTTGAACCCATTTTTAAAGAATTGCAAGTGAAGTTTTAAATCCATAAGAATGTAATTACGCTTCCATTGCTTAATGTATGGACTGAAATTCTGACTTAATTATTCTGCAACTAAATTTATATGTCATTTATGTAGTAAATCTTGGCAATTGCTCTCACAACTATCATTGGAAATGTAATTAACTTGGGTTAGATAAGTTTTTACAGTGAGAACTAAATGCAGTGTAATACCAAGGCATTATTTAAAAGGCAAAGGCTAAATACATCTTCTTTCTAAACTTTCTTGTTTGTTTGCAATTCCTTTTCCCAGAAGGCTAAATGCTGAGCTTGTTTTCTTTTTCCAGCTTCCCATTTCAGTCTGCTAATTGAAAGCTTTTTTTTTTCTTTTCCTTTTTAAGGAAAAGAGTTTTACACTTTGTATTACAACTTTTACTAAGAATACAATTTATTTTTGAAAAAAGATTCTATGTATGTGATAAAGCTGTTGGATTATATTTTCAAAGCTCCTCTTCTTTTGTTTTACTGTAGTTTAATATTGAACTGATTTTTATTGTTATTTGCAACTGAGATTTTCCTAGAAGAAACATTTTACACCTCAAAACTACATTTTTATGACTTACTAAGAATTGACAATGTCCTGTATTACTTTTATTATGAAAAATACAAATGATAATAAAAATGAGAGATAAAAGGAGAAAGAAGATTCACACACACTGTGCCTATTCTCTATTTTAAGTTGATAGAGGATATATTTTGATAGATAATAATTGTTTTCTCACAGATTTAGGGCTTGGGTAAATCATGATATCACATCAAGATTATATAATGTAATATTTTGTCATTATAAGTTGATGGTCTTATTTTTTGATGAGTTGGTGAGGGATATTTCTCCTTTTATTAATAAGGAAAATGTAGAGGACCATTTGTTTGAAGTTTATCTCCATTTTCGTTCCATCTACTTCCATAGACTTATGGTTATACTAACATAGATTTCTCACATTTATCTCACATTTGGTTATTTATTTGTTGTCCTGGGCTTTCTGCTAAATGCTTTCATATAAACATACATGAAAATAAATAAAAAGAAAGTAATATACACAAAAATCAATTCCAAATACATTACAGATTAAAATATGAAATGTAGGGCAGCCCTGGTGGCTCAGCGGTTTAGCGCCGTCTTCAGCCCAGGGTCTGATCCTGGAGACCCGGGATGAAGTCCCACATAGGGCTCCCTGCATGGAGCCTGCTTCTCCCTCTGCCTGTGTCTCTGCCTCTTTTTCTCTCTCTCTGTCTCTCATGGATAAAGAAATTAATTAATTAAAAAAATAAAATATGAAATGTAAAACAATAGAGCTTCTAAAAAATAACAGGTGAATGTATTCACGACCTTGGAGTACATAAATATTTGTTAGAATTTATAAAGAGTTTCAACAAATCAATGAAAACCAAAAACTAACCTACAAAAAGGAATATCCAAATGGTCAATAAACATGTAAAAATGCCCCCGACAATTATCACAAAGAAAATAAAAATCCAAACCATAATTAAATATTGCTACACACCAAATGAAATAGCTAAATTGAAAAATCAGACAATACCAACTATCAATAGATAAACAAAGCACATGTAATTCTCATATATGGTTGGTGAGTATAAAATAGCACTGATCACTTTGGACAACTTTTTTAGTAGTATATACTGAAACTAATCATATTTGTGCCCTATGATCCAGAAATTCTACTTATCAGAGTATGTTCACAGAAGTACATACATATGCTCAAAAATATTAGATCAAGATTGCTCATAATAACACTCTTTGCAATAAAAAAACTAGAAATGATTCAAATGTTTATCTGTAAAGAAATTAGATAAATCAATCGTGATATATCTAAGTAAGCAGTGGAAGTCTATACAGCAATGGCTACAATACCTCTTCAACATACTGATACAAAACAAAATAGATGCTTTTCACAAATATAATATTGATGTGAAAAGTCATATATTTTTTGTCTCCACTTATATAAAGTTAAAATATAAACAAAGCCACTTATAGTGTTAACATCAGGAAAGTGGTTACCTTCAGAGTTGTTGGTCTGATAGTGAGCATGAGGAGAAGGGGCATTTGGGAATTTTTTGATTTGTGGTTAATAATCAGTAAACTTTTCCACAGAAGATAGATGGGTGGACCAAACAAAACCATAAAACAAACAAATCAATGAAATTTGTATGGAATTTCCAGTTTGTTCGTTTGTTTGTATATTTATTTATTTGTTTTAAAATATTTTATTTATTTATTCATGAGAGACACACACAGAGAGAGGCAGAGACACAGTCAGAGGGAGAAGCAGGCTCCATGCAGGAAGCCTGATGCGGGACTCCAGCATTACGCCTTGGGTCGAAGGCAGGCGCTAAACCACTGAGCCACCCAGGGGTCCCTGGAATTTCCAGTTTATAAGTTAGTTCAGTAAGTGTTAAGGGATATAACCCATAGCATCATGTTGACCTTCCAGTCAATATAAGTAATAGTTAGGATGGATGGTACACATTCTGAATCTGAGTTCAACATAGAAAGTCTCTCCCAGCCTCTCATTCGTTTAACAAAGATTTCTTTGGTGGTTACTGTGAGCCAGCAGTTGTGTTGGGCAATCATAATATAATGATGAGAAAAACAGATGTGGATCCTGACCTCATATAGTTGATAATCTAATAGAAAAGGAGGGCAAAATGAATCTATAATTCAGTGAAGTCAGGGCTATACTATGAAAACCAGGCCTCTTCCCTAAGTACACATGTGACTTTTGATACATTACTTAAAATCTCTGATCTTTAATTTCTCTTCTACAACATATGACTCCCATGATTAATTTTTGTCAACTTGACTGGACCATGATACGAAGATATGTGGTCACACATGACTGGGTATTTCAGTGAGGGCATCCTTGGATGAGATTAACATTTAAATTGATGGGTTTTGAAGACCACAGATGGCTTGCCATATTGCGGGTGGGCCTTATTCAATCAGTTGAAGCCTAATAACAACAAAAGACTGACCTCCCCTGAACAAGAAGGAATTCTGCATCAGATAATCTTTGGATTCAACTGCAACACTGTCTCTTCCTGGGTCTCAAGTCTGACTGCCTTTGAGCTTGAATTACAACTTTCTACTGAGCCTCCACCCTGTCAGCTTTTCCCATCAGATTCTGACTCACCAAGCCTCCATGATTATGTGAGCTAATACCTTAAAATAAGTCTCTTTCTGTAAATACATCAAAATAGACATCCTGTTGGTTCTATTTCTCTAGAGAACTCTGACTAATACAAAGACTATTAGCACTTATATAGATATTACAGGGATTAAACAAAAGCATATGTGAAAAGCTTCATGTATACTGTCTCTAGGTAAATCTTAATGGAGTTCCATTTTGTTTCTTATCAAATACAAACAATATCTCATGTATATGTAGCTAATGGTGCATACCCACCTGAAAGATGCTTGGAGACCAAGGTTAATTAAAGTTTTACTGAAAATCGACTGCATACCTTTAAAACTTTTTAAAGATCAGGTGTTAATTTTTTATCAGAATGGGAATGTGACATGTTTCTTGGGAATCCAAAGTTGACAAGGGCCAACTGCCAACCTTTGCTATGTCTTCGGGCTGATGGATAGCCTTTTCCCCTTGCACTTGTATATCTAAGAAAAATTACCTTTCCAAAGTTTCTAGTAACTGAAAAGTGGCAAAACAACTTAAGTTTACCGGTATATTTCTGTAACAGAGGATACAAAAATGATCCTCTCGGATGTGAAGGTGATATTCTGCACAGATTTAGAAGTACCCAGGAAACTAAAATTGAATAAATAAAAACAAAGCTAACATTGATTTTTCTCCTAATGAGTCAAAGACTATGCTTTGCAAATAGGATGCTTTTAAAAATTCTTTTGCATTGTATTCTTATTTAATAGCTATTTTAGGTCTCCATTAGCATCATTTCAGATAGCCTTGAGATTGGCCAAATGAAGTGCAGCTTTTTAAGTGATTTGTAAAGGACTCTCTTCTTGTTTCTTTTTCTTTTTCTTTTCTTTTTTTTTTTTTTCCTAGAAACAAATACATTCCTGGTTGATTATCTGAAACAAAATTTAAAACAACAACAAAAAACCTATCAGCAATTCCTAAAATGCTAATGTTTAATGAAGTCTTCATATATTTTCCCCCTTATTACCAGAGAATTACTGGCTGTAGAAAATAGAAAGACTAATTTGCCTGATCCATGAAGTAGAAAAATTGAGCACAAACACATATTTTCTTTGGAGTGCTACCTTCCTCATTGTCTCTTTTAGGTGTGTGAGCAGTGAAGATGTTTCACCAAGTTATCTATCTAAACCAGCAGCCTTGAAAGCAGGCCGTGTGTATGGTGGAGACTTCGAGCACTTGGATGTTCAGAAATGTATTTTGTGTTTACTCTTTAAAGCGGCCTAATTGGGTTTAAAATTCTAAATCAGGGCAGCCTGGTGGCTCAGCGATTTAGCACCTCCTTCAGCCCAGGGCGTGACCCTGGAGACCCCTGCATGGAGCCTGCTTCTCCCTCTGCCTATGTCTCTGTCTCTCTCTCTCTCTGTCTTTCATGGATAAATAAATAAAATCTTTAAAAATAAAATGAAATTCTAAATCAATTACCCTTAGAAATATAAAGGCAATATATGGTCTTCTACTTATGATCACTGTGGATGAGAAAGTAGATATTAATCTACTTCCTGTTATATAGATAGATGCATACCCTTACCCTTGCCTCACTTTTGAACCTTAAGGATATTTTCTCCTACAATGTTCTGTACCTTTATCAGTGTTCTGTAACTTCTGGGTTTCTTTCACTTATTCTACTCAGCCCCTGTAGGCCCTTTCAAGATATAGACTTATTTCTTCAGCTCTCAAAAGGATCTTCTATTATTTCTTTAATTATTTCTCTCTTTTCCATTTCTTTCATTCTATCTTCTTGAAGTTTTATTGGATGGATATTGGTCTTCTATATCTCTTGCTTTTCTATCATGTTATCTTTCTCTTTATCCCTTTTCTCCATGTTCTGATATGTTTTCTGTCCCATATGATTTTAATTTCACCAATTAGAGACTTTTAGTCCTAATTGCTCTTTTTTCATACCAACTGGTCTCATGGATGAAATATTTTCTCAAATATCTCTGGATATGTGAATGGAATATGTCTATACCCCTCCTTTTTTAAAATCAAGGTAAGTTATTCAGTTTGTTAATTTAAAAAATAAATTTGTCCCTTCTACTTGTAATACTACCTAACAAATTAGACACCTGGTGATGTTTGGTCATCTGTTCATATTTATCAATGTAAAACCAAGAATGGATACTAGGAACTCTATTCAGCAATCTTATCTCCTTGAGGTAACTGGCTCAGTTTTTAGAAATATATCTTAAACATATTTTTCATGGGGCAGAATTTCCAGCCTTGGTAATGTATAGAGCTCAGTGAATCTTTGCCATAAATAAATAAATAAATAAATAAATAAATAAATAAATCCAATAAAACAAATATAAAACCAAACAAAATTGTGAAAAATAACCATTTCAGTGCTCTGGAAATCAATTTAGGTAAACAACAAATTGAGGAGTAGTTATTGAAGTGTGGAAGTCTATAGTCTTGTTGCCTATGGCTGTTTCTATTCCTCTCCCTCTCAAATCATTCTGCAAAGTAGTTTTATCGGGGCAGGATTGGCTATGAAAACAAGAAGTTTTGCTGCCACTGGGGCCAGGTTTTATTTGGAGCAGAGAGTGAAAACTCATGCCCACCAGGCATTGTTGGGAGAAACAGCAAACTTGGTAGAAAACAAATGGGGAAAACACACAGCTCTGTTAGCCTGGGGTTGTAGACCTAGTTAGGGGTTTGGGACAACTATAAATTGAAGAAAGATCCAGGAACCAAGAAAGCCTTAAAAAGCCTAGACAAGCTTGCCACACAGCCCTGGCTGATGGGAAATTTTTACGCATGCACAGTAGAGACCTGAAGACATATTACCTGGTTTCCAGATTCATAAAGCCATTGCAATGCCATGGTACTGGGGAAAGCATAGGCATATAGAATGATGGAACACCATAAGGAGTCTAGATATAGACCTACACATAATCAATTGATTTTCAACAAAGATACAAAGAGATTTCAATGGCGAAAAGGCAGTTTTTTCAACAAATAGCACTACAACAATTTTGGATATCTGTTTGTAAAAATAGGAACCTCTGTCGGTAAATCATACCCCATTAAAATGAACTCAAAGTGGAATACAAATCTAAATATAAGTGCCACAACTCTAAAATACCTAGAATAAGATATTTCTGACCTTGAATTAAGCAAAAGTTCTTAGTTCACCCATAAAATAGAATTTTATAAATTTGACTTCATCACCAGAATGAAAACTTTTTCTCTTCAAAAGACACCATTACGAAGATGAAGACAGGTCACAAATCAAAGAAAATATTTGACTATTACGTATCTGAAAAATAATTCGTATTTGGAATGAAGAACTCTTACAACTGGCTAATAGGAAGACAAAAAGCCAATTAAAAATTGAACAAAATATTTGAATAGATACATCACCAAAGATGATACAAGGAGATAAAAATTGCTAGTAAGCAAATGAAAAGCTTCTCAAAATCATGAGCCATTGGAACAATGTAAATTTCCCCAATGTAGGTCATGCAATACATCTAAATCTATATACCCTCTATGGCAATGTTTTCCAAAGACTGCAAATATCATGGTTTGGTGAATATTTGGAGAACTTGGGATCACCATACATTGCTGCTAAGAAAATAAAAATGTTATGACCACTTTGGATAAAGATTTGACAGTTTCTTGAGATGTTAAATGTATGCTTACCATAAAACCCAACAGTTCCTCTCCTAGGTGTTTACTGGAAAAAATTAAAACAAATGTCCTGACAAAGATTGATACAGAAATGTTTCTAGAAGTATTATTTATAATAGCTTTAGGGCAGCCTGGGTGGCTCAGCGGTTTAACACCGCCTTCAGCCCAGGGTGTGATCCTGGAGACTTGAGATCGAGTCCTATGTTGGGCTCCCTGCATGAAGCCTGCTTCTCCCTCTGCCTGTGTCCCTGCCTCACTCTCTGTGTCTCTCATGAATAAATAAATAAATAAATCTTTAAAAAAAAAACTGGAAACAATCTAAATGCCTATCAACAGATAAACAAAATATGGTGTATTTATACATAGAAATAAACTGTTTGGCAATGAAAAGTAATAAGCCATTGATACATGTTACGTATGAATGAATTTCAAAAATGTGATGTTAAATAAAATAAGCCAACATGAAAGATCACATGCCCATTGATTTAATATAAATTAAATAGCTAGAAAGAGCAAATTTGTAGAGACAGTAAGAATATGAATGAATTCCTGGAGCTGGGAGAGGCAAGGGAGATTGACTGAAAATAATCCACAAGGACTATGGATATATTTTAAAATTGGATTTTGTTGATGACTGCACATCTGTATAAATTTATTAAAAATCCAAGAACTTACATTGGATGAAATACATAGTATGTAAATTAGCCTGAAGAAAGTTATTATAGAAACAAGAGACTCTTCCTGCTTTAATCTGAAATAAGATTTTTTACTACAGTTTTTTTAACGTGGGCCTAGATTATTAGAAAAGAACATTGAGGAAATTTTGCTGGACATTATTTCCAACACAGAATTTTAATAAGTCAAAAACATTATAGCTAATTTATGAACATACCAAGTGTTTAATCTGTAACACACCCCGACTGATTGACCTGGTGTTGGCAAACTCTAACGATAGAAATAAAATAGCCTTGAACGCTAGATGAGCAGACCCATACTTAAAGAGATGTCATTGAAAGACCACAGCTTCCACATATGTGCATACAAGAGGAAAGAACATAGAGTTTGGCAAGAGGACATCAATATTCCCGATTTCTGGTACTCGGCGTGAACCTAGCTTTGGATCATGCATGGTGAGATGTGGTTGTGGATATTTCGTCTGACATTTTGAACGATCATCCCAATGACCAATAATATTTTCTTTTATTAAGATTACTTTGACCAGGGCATCTGGGTGGCTCAGTGGTTGAACGTCTGTCTTTAGCTCAGGTCAAAATCCCAGAGTCCTGGGATTGAGTGTCTTGTCAGTCTCCCCATAGGGAGCCTGCTTCTCCCTCAGCCTATGTGGGTTATTTACTCTCTCTGTGTCTCTCATGAACAAATAAATAAAATATAAAAAATAAAGATACTTTAACTGATTCTCTCTCAATGAAATTATTCTTCTAGTAACATCTACTTTCACATCCCCCTAGAACAAAGTTGCAAAATCTTGAGGTGCTATGTGACTCTCTATTAAACTGGCCTGTACCTCCCTCAAATCTCACCCAGTTGTTCCTGTCCTTAAACCATATGTTAGTCTTTACTTCTAAAATTTCTTCTTTGATGGACTCTAATTTTTCCCACTTTATTGAGATAAAATCAACATATAACATTATGCAACTTTAAGGTGCACATCTTGTTGATTTGATACAACTGTATATTGCAATACAACTAACAACCACAGTCTTAGCTAACACCTGTATCACATTGTATAATTATCATTGTGTGTGCGTTGAGAACATTTAAGATCTATTCTTAAAGCGACTTCCAAGTGCAACAGTACAACATTGTTATCTAGAATTTCAATGCTGTGCATCAGATCCCCAGAATTCAGTCATTCTTATGGGAAATTTTCACTTTTTGATCAATATTGCCTCATGTTCCCCACCCCTTCAGACCCTGGTAACCACTACTCTACTGTTTGTATAAATTAGGCTTTTTATGAACTCTTCTGATCGCTGTTGTGCTCTTAAATACAAGTTTTAGGCATAATTATATAATTTTTGCAGACAGCTCTTCCCAAATGACACTTTCATAGCCATATAAATTGTGCCTCTATTAAATGCTATACTAAGAAATTCTATGCCTATGTTCTAACACATAGATGGAGATCATCAGCAGTAGGTTATTTAGCAATTATCTATATTCAGGTTAAAGAATTGGATGTCAGTTTCTTTTGATTTTGAAACAAGAAAATTTCTCTCCCAAGGATCCCTTCTGTTAATTCGTTTCTTACATTCTCTCCCCACAGGTTGCTGACCATATTTCTTTCACATAAATAAACTATGTGTTAAGGTCTCTTTCTATAAGAGATAAAATTGATTACTTTATTATTACCCTGCTTTACTGGTTTAAATGATTATAGCCTAGTGGATTGCTTATCTTATTAATTATGAATTAATTTAATTTGTGGAGGTTGAAAACATTAGCTGGTTTTCTTTAATTAATTGTTTTTGGATGAATTGCTGGAGGAGTCTTTTATAATGGTGATGTGGGCTAATACACAGGCTTTCATCTTTGGAGACCATGTCCTGATTTAGATGAGAGTCATAAATAATCTGAATCACATCTTGTTTAGGTGCCACTCATGTCCTAACACTAACTAACTCCATCAGTTATCTGAGAGGAGTACATGCTTCGGTATAGAGAAAAAGCCTGAGACACTTCCCTGAGACCTGCCTTTGGGAGGGTTACATGGAATGCTCTGTGTGTTTGGTGGACTCTGAGCTGTACCGTAGTTCCCTCATCTGATGTCCTTAGACTCTGGGATTGAATTCTGGCCCCATCTCATACTTGCTGCCCATACCCTGCATGGTCTTGGAGAAGTTACTTCACTACAAAATTAGTAAAAATAATTATATGACTTCAAAGGGTTGGTAAGAATATTAAATAAAAATCACAATTACAGTAGATAGATATTGGACACATAGTTAAATGTTCCATAGATGTTAAGTGTATTATTATTGTTGTGTTGTTTTTAGGGTTATCAGCCAACCTTCTCAGAAGCCTCTTCCCCATCCTTCAGTTCTCCTTTCTTTCTTCATTTCATTCTTCTGCGACTCTGGGGTTCTTGGATATTCTTTTACCTGGCCCTAAAAATAAGCACCTAAGATAGCATTTTTTCTTTATGCTGCTTAAATGAATCTTTCTTTGAATGTGAAAGTCATTTTCTTTCCGCTTCATTGACTGTTTATTGCATGACTCATATTTTATGCTGACATGTCTAAAAGTTGATTGGTTGGTAAAATTTTGATTCATGCAGTAAGCATTTTTGAAAGTAATTTTTGCAAGTATTACTCTCACTTTCTACCCTGAGTGTACAACCCTATGTTGTGTAGTTTAAAAAGATATTTTTGTTTATATGTTAACTATGTTCTTTTATTCATGCACCTAATAAATAATGCTGGAGCACCTGTCATTTTCCAGGAATTGTTCTAATAATTGGCATGTAGCTTAAGAGTGACTGCTGGATTTAACAACATGAAGCTCATTGGTAATCTTGATAGTTGACAGCCTGATCAGAGTGTGATTAAGAGTGAAGGAGAGTAGGAAAACGGAAGAAAGCAAGTACAGATGAGTTTTTGAGGAGTGTTTCAGGGAAGGAGAATAAAAAAATGGGGAAGTAAACAAAAGACACTGTAGAATCAGCAGAGATTTATTATTATTATTGAGATGGAAAAATAGCTTAATTGCATGGTAATGAGAATGCCCAATACTCTAAGAAAGATTGTTGATTCAGGAAAGAGAGGAGCAATTGCTGAAAGTGTCCTTGAAGAAGGGAGAGGAAACAATCTGTGCAAGAGGAATGCTGACCTTTGATAGAAGAGAGTCATTTATAGTAAAACAAAGAAAAAGTTGAATATCGGTCATCAATGTTCATTAGCTAAATTGTGCTTAGCCATGTGTTCCTCTAATTAATTTGGCTGCCACAGAACTGCTTCCCTCATAATGGATACTTACTATCTGCTCTCATCTATGGTTTCCTTTACCTTTACAACATCTTATCTAGTAGCCAGGACTCACCTCTAGCTTTGCATTTAGCTCAAAATTCTTATAGTCATGTCTGCATGTGTCTATCTCTCCCATTAGGACCTAGGCATCTTTGGGCAGATTGATCTTTTCACCGGCAAAATCAAGGGCATTATGTGGAACAGAAATCAACTATTTTCCTCCAGCTAGCGAGAGGCTGTTTCTAATTCCTCTGTGTAGTCATTAGCTGGTTTGCCTAATTATGCCCTTCCTGCGTAGTGAAACATAGTTTGCAAAATACACATGACACCTTTAGGATGATGATGTGTGTGAATTCATGTATGTGGGCGTATGTAAATGTGTGTATGTGTATAAATTTTAATTAATAATATTTAAAAGGAGAGTAGGAACACTAATTTGTGAAAACTACATGGAGGCCTACATTCTACATTTCTGTTCCAAGCATAGGCCTTGAGTTGAACACCTACACACACCTGCCTTATCTAAGTAATGGGAGCACTTGTCCTTTGGTACATTTTGGTGGAAGAAGGCTCAAGGACGGGCACACACTAAAAGAGAAGGCTGTTCCTTCTCCTTTAATTATAGTAAAGGAAGGAAGTTTTAATTGCTTTAATTAATGCCTTGAGTTTCTTTGAAATTCCCTTGCTCTTCTCTATAGCCATGATAACATCACAGCCTGTGTATGAATTAGTTCCAGGAGTGATGCAGGACGTTGACTTTATTCACATGAAATAGCCTTTGATATTGTCTCATGTAAAACCTGCTTATCATGGTTACCACCTTGGCTTTGCCAGTTTCTCTGAACTAATTTCTCATTCCTATTATCACAGTGATGTTTTATTTAAATGAAACTTCTGCTCAAGAACCCTTTTTATTTTGAAGTAGGATAAAGAGAAAAATAATGGGGAGGGATGCACTCACTATGAGCTTTTTGTGAACTTTGACATTCCTCACTTAAAAGATGATCTCTGATTGGATCTTGCATCAGAAATAGGAAGTAAGAATAATAGATGAAATTTGAAAAAAAAATGTAGAGTAAGATAGTAATACATCAATGATAATTTCCTGATCTTGAAAATGATACCCTAGTTATATAAGATGTTAATATTTGGGGAATCCAGATGAAATTGTAAGATTCTTTGAACTATTTGTGCAATTCTTTTGTGATTTTGAAAACTTTTTAAAAAATATTTATTTATTTTAGAGAGAGTATGAGTAGAAAGTGCAGGGGAGAGAGAATCTCAAGCAGATTCCATGCTGGGTACAGTGGCAAAAGCGGGGCTCAATCTCAGGATCCTGAGATCATGACCTGAATGGAAACCAAGAGTCAGATGCTTAAGCGATTGAAGCACTCAGGCTCCCCAGTTTGAAAACTTTCTGAGAATAATATTTAGTGAGTTTCCTAAAGCTAAATCTAAACCTATGTAAACTGGGTGACAATGCCAAAAAAAAGACTATATTTTTGGGGGAACAGGAAGTCTGATTGAAATGACAGATTTGGGGGCAAGGCTATGATCAGAGTTGCTGAGAATAGGGATCTTGAGGAAGACTTTGGAAAAAAAACCCCATAGATATTGTCAAAGCAAGGATTGTGGACACATGCTGTCACATGAGAGGGGGACTGGGTTTCCTTCCATATAAATATAATGGATTAGTTAAGGCTAATGGATAAAATATACAAAAGATGAGTCTGGGGTTATCATGACGATGATATTTCTAACAGAAATGTAGTGAACGGCTGTGTCGGTTTCACTGCCATCAATGGAAAGTTAAACCAGAGATCAAGGTACTTTTCTACTTTAATACCAAAGAAAAGGATCCTGAATTTGGTGGGAAGCAAGACAAAACAAGCTGTCAGGTCTTTTTCAACATTAATAGCCTATGATTTTTTTTCTTCTCACTAAGTGTTTGAATGATGCTCCCAATTGTATAGTTTACTATATTAATACTACTTCTAGCACTAATACTGTGTGTGTGTGTGCGCGCACACATGTGTGCCTGTGTGTGTATGTATGCTCACGTGCATGTTCTCCCCCCACCCCAGTGCTCAGGGTATTTAAAATATTTGCCCCAAGATGATGATTTAGTGGATTATACATGTGGATAATGTTAGATGTTGCATGGTACTATTACAAGTGATTTATTTGTTTGTAGAACAGTGGCCCAAGACTGCTCCAAATATATCTACAGGGTGCAGGTTTGAAATTAATGTGCTAGAGTACTTTAACGTAGGGAGCATGCTGGCCAGGTTTGCTGATATTTGGTGCAGCCAAAGGCTCTTACCTTGATGGATGGTTGTTTCTTTCTTGATCAATGCATGAATCATCTCTCCTAGGTGAACTAAGAGAGAAAACAGTGGGTGGGCCTGCCCACTGCTGGATTAAGTTCAAAGCCTGTAGAGAAATTTACATTGTAGGGCAGATATAAGAAGGTATGTTTATTTGAATCCCTGACACACACATTACTGTTTTTCAAGTTTATGCCACCTGGGCTGGATGGCAAAAAAGAAAAAAACAAAACACCAGTATTCTTTTCTTGACTTATTGGAATGGCTTAGATGAGCTCATGCAAGACCATCCTTAGATTTAGGTTTGGGTTTTCTGCCAGGGATAATGGTTAATATATAAATGAACCATGTTATCAGGTTTTAATGATTAGGTCAAAATAAACTTTTGCGAATATCTTCATTTCATAGGTTGTTGTTTTTCTTAGGAAATAAAATAATATTGAAGGAAACAGTGGCAACATTGCAATTGGTCTTGTTTCAATCTCTAGGATGAAGGAAGAGAATATTGTAATGTAGGCAAAGGCATAGATGCTATACTCATTGCCCTTACAGGTGGACTATGGAAAGACAGCCTGCGGGATAATTAAATAAGTGTCATTACCAAAAGATTTTACGGTTTCACATATTAGTTTTAAGACAATGTTAGGGATATCTAGAAATGGTTAAAAACAAAAGTGAATTCTACAAGATAAGTCCTTTCTCACTTAAATTCAGCAAACCAAAATATGTGTAATAAAATGGATAAAGAATCCTATCCATGGAAACTGTTTCCTGTAGTTGATTCAAAAAAAAGAAGGGGGAGGGGATCCCTGGGTGGCTCAGCAGTTTAGCACCTGCTTTCTGCCCAGGGTGTGATCCTGGAGTCCCAGGATCGAGTCCCGGGATCGAGTCCCACATCAGGCTCCCTTCATGGAGCCTGCTTCTCCCTCTGCCTGTGTCTCTGCCTCTCTCTCTCTCTCTCTCTCTGTCTCTCATGAATAAAAAAATAAAATATCTTTAAAAAAAGGAATTTAAATTCCTGCTTTGGAATCAGGCAGGCCTGCAGGAATTTAGATTGTTTTGCTTGTGATATTGGAAAAATGACTTCTTTTCCCCTGGTCTTAGTTTTTTTTATTATTATTATTTGTAAAGTGTATAAGTAATAGCAATTTCAAAAAGCTGTCATGAGAATTAGAAGAAGTAATCTGGAGTGCTTAGCACAGTGCCTGGCACAAAACAGACCATTAACATTTTTATTAAAAAATTAATCGTGAATTTGTTTTTCTCCCATACTAGTCACAATTGGGACAAGAACTATGTTGCTATGTAGTATTCTTGGTATTCCAATAATCTAGTGCTGTGCTTTGAGCATAATAACTGCTCACTAAATATTTATGGATTTACTTACTTTAATAATCTTTATTTCTATTCTCCTGGGAGTTTAACTGAAGTGTGGGACTGGTTGTTGAGGTAGGCAACAGAGAAGCCGGGCATGATCCTGTAATGCCCGTGATTTGGTTACTTGAGTTTTTCCTTCCATTAATTCAAAGATTCTGTTTTCCCAAGAAAGGAAGAAATATCACTTGGGAAATGAAAACATGATCTTCCTTTTAGAACTGGAAAAATCCAACCTGTCCTAAATTTACAGCAAAACTCTAGAGCCTTTGCCGGAGGAGGAAGGCTGAGGCAGTGGAGGTCAGCAGGCATCAAGAATAAAACAAGGCTGACTTGGAAAAATCACATCATTCTGGATTCTTCCCTACATGCAGTAACATTGATCGTCTTGAAGATCCTTTTTAAAGGCAACAGCAGAATCAGGTTGTTCTGGATCTATCTTCCTTCGATGTCAGATGAAGACAGCTATTTCAGGCATGACTAAAACTGCTCTTACTCCTTCAAGATTTGGATATCACCTTCATCTTTCACATTAATCAGAGAAGTGATGACATTAACTTTCCCAGGTGACTTGCAGTCTCTTCCTAGAAGTCTCTCAATCCTTCCATGAATAGTAATGTGCGTGTGTTCTGCAAACAAATGAATTGCTTGAGCTCCCAAGAGTGTCATATTATGCAGACCAATTAATTCAGAAGGTAGCCCATTATTTTTGAAATTTCTGCCATCAGGTCTCTATAGTTAAATTTATCAGATGAGGGTTTTCAATTAAAAAAAATTTACTAAACTTATTTTTTCTTTTCTCTCATATTTCCTTCATTCCTTTTCCCCCCTTTATAATGCACCTGAGGTCTCTGACTCACTTCTAATCTTTTACTTTTTGTGTAATGAACAGACTGATTTTTCCTTCACATTTATAGAAATGAGTGATTCTGTATCAGGGCCCCCAAAACTTTCTCTGAGTGCTCCCCTAAAAGCAGCTGACTGCACTTTAATATTAATGACCAGACAAAATGTATGGACAGACCACAGTAATTAAAAGAATGTTTCCCCAACTGTGGCTGGCAGTGCACTTCTAACATCATTGAACATTTTGGAAGCAGAACAGGGAACCCTTGTCTGGTGTTAACTCTATAGGTCTATAGAGACTTAATTATCAGTGTAGCTACTTACTTGGAAAGTCACACCTTATACAGAACATTAGTGAAACAACAGTGAATGTGGTTGTGCAGAATTCATTGAGACCATATTGTACATCAAAAACCATGAGCTTTGAAGTCAGAAAAATGTGGCTTGGATTCCTGGTTGTGTGACTTGTTACGTGATGTCTAGGAGCTTTAGTGTTCTTTCCCTTTCCTAGAAAACAGGAGTACTTACATATATCTCAAGCAGTAGGTTCACTGACCAAATTGAGAAAATAAGTATAAACATGGGCCATGTAAGTTTCCTTGGCCTTTCATCAGCCATTGTTTGAGAAGATCTGTCTTTGAAACTTCTCTTCACCATGGGAAATTACTGTTGGAGTTGGTTTGCTTCTTTTTCAGAGAGGCACTCAGGCAGTTACTCAACATCCTCAGTTCGTTGGACACTATTGTCATTGGTCCATGCAAATCCCTTCTTGTTGTCTTTATTCACTCAGTTCTATTACTCTTTCTTCCCATAGGTGAATTTTTAATGTGTTTTGATATGATGTGTATCATTTTATTTGTATGTGTTCTTGTAGAACATGTTATATTGCTTTGTATATAGTTCTAATTTCTATAAATTATATTGTGCAATACATCTCATTACTTTATCTTCTCCACTCAATATTTTGTGGGTTTTTTTGTATATTTTTTATTGGAGTTCAATTTGCCAACATATAGTATAACACCCAGTGCTCATCCCGTCCAGTGCCCCCCCCTCAGTGTCCATTACCCAGTCACCCTATCCCCCCACCCCGCTCGCCTTCAACTACCCCTTGTTTGTTTTCCAGAGTTAGGAGTCTCTCATGTTCTAAAAGTTCTACTTTTGTTCTCTGTGTAGAAATCTACTTTTTATTGCATTGTATGCCTCCACTCTATTGTATCTCTCCATTCCCCCAGTTATGGACACAGGAATATTGCTTCCAATTCTCCTGTTGAATTGGCAGAAATTAGGAAACTGGATAATTCCATGTGATAGCAGTTGAGCACCCTCAGGAACTACTGGTAGGAGGATAGATGGGTAGGCTCACTCTGGAGAGGTGTATGTGTGTGCTCCCTCTGTATATACACCTGCACACATGCATCATCAGAGATATTCAGATATAATTTATTGAGGGCATAGAAATATATACATATGCATGCATATACATATGTTATAACCCAGCAAATTTGCTGAAATCTGGGCAGTATAAGTTCATAGAATTCCAGTCTCTGCTATAGTAATGCAAATTTGGAAGAGGCATGAGCAAATGCTGAATGTCAATTCACCATTCTGATATAGTCCTGTAATGTGTATCATGGAAGACACAGAGGCCCTCCAGATTCCTTCCAGTGAGATAAAATCAGGACTTTCTCAACCCTCTTTGGCCATAGACCCCTTTGGTAACCTGGGAAAGCCTGTGAAACCCTTTTGGGGATGTCATTTTGAAAAGCACAAAATGCAAATGCAAATGAAAACAATCACATTGAAATTAAGTTATAAAATATTAAAATATTGTGTTATAATTATATTGTCTTGTTAATGGATTAAATGATAAAATCTAGTACTGCCTTTAATAAATGATTGTCATAATTTTGAAGGAGCAGTGAATATAAAAGGCTATTTTAGAATATGTGCAATAACTATAATGTGATAAGAAAATATCTGTAATTAAATTGGTGACAAAGCCACAGGTACCAATGACACTATGGTAGTTTTCCGTATTTATCAATAAAGAGAATTCTCTGAATTCCAGGTTAAGAATCCTTAGTCTAAGTAAAGAAGATGGGCTAAGATGTGGTCATCACTGGCCACTCTTGACAATACTCATTTGCTGTCAGACCACGGGGCTTCTACTTGTGTAAGAAATACACATTTGGCCTCCAAAAAAGATTCAGAGCAGCCATGCGCACAATAACCAAACTGTGGAAAGAGCCAGGATGCCCATTAACAGATGAATGGGTAAAGAACATATGATGTATACACACACACATACACACACACACACACACACACACACACACACACACACTGGAGTATTATTTTTCAGCTGCCAGAAAGGATTGATGTGGATGGAACCAGAGCGTATTATGCTGATCAAAAAAAGTCAGTTAGAAAAAGGTAATAATCATATGGTTTCTCTCATATGTGGAATATAAGAAACAGCACAGAGGATCATAGGGGAAGAGAGGGAAAACTGAATGGGAAGTCATCAGGTGGGGAGAAAAACCATGAACCATGACTCTTAGCTAGAGGAAACAAACTGAGAGTGGCTGGGGGGACAGTGGGTGGAGGAATGGAGTAACTGGGTGATGGGCATTAAGGAGGGCACGTGATGTAATGAGCACTGGGTATAATAAGCAATCATTGAAAAGTACATCTGAAACCAATGATATTTTGGCTAATTGAATTTCAATTTAAAAAAAGAAAAAAATCAGCATTGGGGTGCTTGGGTGGCTTAGTTGGGTAAGCCTCCAAATCTTGGTTTTGGCTCTGGTTGTGATCTCATTGGTGGTAAGATTGAGCCCTGTGTCAGGCTCCATGCTCATTGGGGAGACTGCTTGAAGATTCTTTCCCCCTACTCATGCACGTGTACTCCCCCTGTCTCTCAAATAAATAAAAATAAATCTAAAAAGAAAAGATTCATCATTGGGAGGTACAATATCCTTTCCTATAAGTCTGGAAGTTCGAAGATGGAGAAACACAGGGTCAAGGGTGACTAGCCACAAAGATCGGTTTCATCAATGCATCATCCCAACAAGGTCTTTGTCCTGCTCTGTTCTTATTCTATGGACACTGGTGGCTGTTAATCCCCAGAGTGAGGGGTAGTCAATGACTGCCCCTCTGGAGTGAGTGTATGGGTGAACATTTGCAGAAGAGGCAAGAGCAGAACTGAACATGCTCCAAACTTTCCTCCCTCTGCCCACTCTCCACCCTCTGCTCCAGACCACAGCATAGCCCCTCCCATTTGGTCTTCCACAGACATCCTCCAGCTCACAAGAACCTCAAGTTCCCCAAGAGCTTCTGACAATTTTGTCATTTGTTCTTTATATTGATGCTCCCTTCTTGCTTCACTCATTTCTCCGGGGTTTATTTTGAGGGGAAGCAACCGACAGTTCTTCATCTTGACTAGTTCATCATCTTGACAGGAACATACTACATTCACTATTTGAAAAATGGCAGTTTAACGTTATCTTTATAGGATTATCTTGAGAGTGAAATGAGGCAATGAAACATATTTAGCACAGCTGCTGGCCCACAGTAGGTCACATCTTCACTATTCATGCATCGTTAGTCCATGCAGTATGCCAATGATGGCCTGGTATGTTAGTGCACCACTGGGAGTGAAACATTTAGCGGAGGTCCTTCCCTCTAAAGTAGTGGCTCTCAACTTTGGCCACATGTAAGAATCACCAAGGAGCTTGTAGAAATATATATGGTCAGGCCATACCCTTGTCTATTTGCATTGGGATCTCTCAGGGAGGGATCTGAGCATTTGCACTCTTTAAAGTTTCTCAAATGATTCCAACGTGCAGTCAAATTTAGGAATCTCTGAATAAGATTCTTGACTTTAGAAATTGTTCCCTTTCCTTTATACTCTGGGTGGTCATTGAGAATAAAATTTCTGGGCTGAGATATCTGATTTCTAAATAAAGTCAGCAACCTTAATGCATTATGTACAGCTATTGACATGATACATATTCTCTTGTGATAAAGTAAATATTAAAAGCCTTCGGAGGTGGGATGGATTTGAGGAGGAAGTAGAGAGACTATGACAATTCTGAACTACAGATAATCTTTTCATGGGTAGAAGGATATATTCTCTATGAGTGTATAATTCTTTTTTTTTAATTTTTTTATTTATTTATGATAGTCACAGAGAGAGAGGCAGAGACACAGGCAGAGGGAGAAGCAGGCTCCATGCACCGGGAGCCCGACGTGGGATTCGATCCCGGGTCTCCAGGATCACGCCCTGGGCCAAGGGCAGGCGCCAAACTGCTGCGCCACCCAGGGATCCCTATAATTCTTAAAGTTAGTAAGCAGAGCCTTTTGGAAAAGGATTTATTTACTTGAACTTCATAAGAAGAATTCAGTAATATTCCCTGAGGTGATCACGTCATTCATTATTTATAAAGTTTGTCTCTGTAGTGTTGGGTCTGCAGGAGATTTGACCTGGTGAAACGTATGGTTCTCTGTTATATGACTCATCAGTAGTTCTTCTGGCTCTATCTAATTTGAAATATACCAGATTTGGAACATATTATCTAGAGTTATTATAAACTCTAGTGTTTTAAAGTTGCCTGCCAATTCAGAGTTATATCTGTGTGTTCTTTCCATGGAGTAAGGCGTGGAAGTGGGGGAGAAAGACTTGGCACAAAGGACCCTTCCTTGGGAAGAGAGCGAGTGCAGATGGCCCTGACAGTTGGGGGTGAGGAATTGCAAGCTATGGAAGACATTATAGTTGAAGACAGATTATGAACTTCCCTTAGAAAATGTTATCTGAGAGAGTTAATGGAAGCTTAAGCAGTTACATTGAATGGAAAAAAGGGCAAAGGCAAATACACACAAAGCTTCACATCCAGCTTCTCAAGGTGACATTTTAAAATCCTTAAAGTTACCATAGATGATCCAATGGAATACCAGAATTCAGCACCTAGTGGTGTGATTCTTATGTTTTCTTTCAATTTTAACAATGCCTTCCAATTGCCACTCTGTGTAACATCTAGCCAGCAGCTGAAGAGCAGATTGCCAACACTAAGATTCTGAAAAGAAAAGCACACAAAAGGATAAAAATTATCTTTATGGTTGCCCCAAAGAAAAAATCTGAAGAAGGTAAAGCATGTCTGCATACCCTTCTCTTCTCCTTAACAACATCAATATTAAAATTGCAGCAACCTATGTGCCAGAGTCTCTGAGTCAGTGTTCAATTTGGAACAGACTCTTTTTTTCCCTCCCCCATCCCCAATCAAATTTATCTCTTCTTGTCCTGTTCTCTCTGATTCTACTCTGCTAAATGACAGTTAATTTGACAAATGACTCCTTACTAATAGATTGAGTGTTAATGTAGTCATTAAAAAGTAATAACAAGCATTTGTTGAATGCTTTCTATATGTCAGGAAATGTGTTAAAAGTGTGCACATATATTATCTCCAACCAAGTTAACATTTTCATTTTGAAAGGTATCTAACGATTTAACCCAAGAAAATGGCCCGGATGGCAGACCTTTGGGCTCCTAGCAGGCGAGGAAGGGTGTATTTATTGGCTAGAAAACATGATAGAGCTTTTCAAATCACATATGGTGGTCCATCATCTGTTTCATCTGTGGCAAGATATTTATTAGAAAGCATATAAAATGAGTCAGAAATCCTAGATTAGAGATGAATAGCTTTTAAAGACCATGGTCTTCAGTCATTGCTTACATTCTCTGCCCCTGTTTCCTCATCAATAAAAGCAGTGTAATCAATAAGACCTTTATGGTTGTTTGTGGTGATTGATCTCACTCTCTATTTGTAATTTTAAATGATTCATACATATCCTAGTAATGGGGGTGTTTGCTACAAATGAGGCTCCAGCCTGTTTTTAGACTCAGGACACCGAAGACCAGTGTTGGGATTTCTATGGACATCTTTTCACTATAATATTTTGGAAGTCTTTAGTCCATCAAGAACTTCATCTTCTGGGGCACCCGGGTGGCTCAGCAGTTGAACATCTGCATTTGGCTCAGGTTGTGATCCTGGGGTCCTGGGATCAGGTCCTGCATGAGGGTCCTTGGATGGAGCCTGGTTCTCCCTCTGCCTATGTCTCTGCCTCTCTGTGTGTGTTTTTCATGAATAAATACTAAAATCTTTAAAAAAAGAACATCTTCTTTAAGACGATAATACTAAAATATTTGTCATTATTGTGGATTACAATGTGGCTGATGAATTGTTGATAATACCTTGGAGGGCTCTTCTTAATGAAGTGCTATAATATTTTGTGGATTACTTTAATTTCTTGCTCCGTATGTATATATTGCCAGGCCATGTGGGTTTCTGATAAGTCTCAGTAAAAGTTTAGATATATGAGCATAATAATTTTTACTTAAGCTTAAAACTGTATCAACCAGTAGCTGCTAAATTATAAATTATGCTAGTGTTACCCAAGAACTTTTAAAAAGGTCTGGGTAAAATTATTATTATGCTTTATTATGCCAGAACTTATAAATTTATTCTGGTTTGGCAAAAGGTAGGCAGCAATACTTTGGGAAATTTGATTCATTTGGGAAATAAAAATGGAATAAGGATTTTTCTCTTTAATTTCAAGATGTTTTGCTCATCTAGTTGGGTAATTTTGCTCATTAATCTGATAGGTCCATGTTAAAGGAAATGAAATCTGCTTTGGGTAATTTTCATTGTTACATATTGAGTAAGAGAAGTGGTTGATATTTCTCACTAGTTTATTAGTAATGATAGTATGAGAGATCTAGATTATTTTTAAATGTATACCAATTTCTTATACAGCCCTGGAAGATATTCTAAATATGGCTGGATCTGTATTTTAGCTTTGGTTTTGTTTGATAACTCCTTCCCACTCTCCATCTCTCATGCTGCACATTCTATACCAGAGTAGACAACTTGCTCTGCCTCCTTTACTAGAAGATATATGAACATCCCTAAGGTTATTATACTTACCTTTTTTTTCATCCACAGCATCTTACTCATACCCTGCATCAACACATTCAGAATGATCTGCGGCTCTGGCATGACAATTCCTCTAGTCTCCATCCTTACCTGAATAAATGCTACCTAAGTGTCAACTTTCTTCTTAAAATTTACTTTTCATTTTTTTTTTTAGAGCCAAACTTGATCTTTCCAAATGCTGGTGTTAAATTGTGTATTTTTTATTTTCATGATAGATACTGAGAATATTAATATATTTAGTAAGTTGTTAATTCTTTAGGAATAAATATAGTGGTATATATTAGCATGGTTCCCAGACTGCACTGTTGTACTCCAGTGACTTTCTAGGCATGGTGCTGCATAGCTTAAATTTTCAAGGGAAGCAGCTAGAGTTGACATCTGTCGGCCACTGCATGAACTGCAAGCTGGAGGTAGTTCATAATTTCCATACTAGATCACACTATATTCTTTTTCATGAGGTCACACTTTGTGACCCTGAGTTTTTGATGATTGTGGTGGTAAAAAAATACCAAAAAAAAAAAAAAAAGAGTCGCTTGGTGGCTCAGTCAGTTGAGCATCCGACTCTTGATTTTGGCTCAGGTCATGATCTCAGGGTGTAGGATCAAGCCTAATGCGGACTCTGCACGCAGCGGGAGTCCGCTTGGAGATTCCTTCCGTCTTCCCCAGCCCCCATTCACACACACACTTTCTCTCTTGCGAAGAAATAAAATAAAACTTTGAAAAAAAAAATAAGAAAATTTATATAGGGAATCAATACCCTTATTTCAATAAAAGTAGCAGTGTAATCAGATCCTAATATCTGGGAATTTGTGCTGTGTTCAACAGGTATATACATCCCATTAGTAAATACAAATAAAGTTTAACAATATTATGTTTTCTTTCAATGTTATTATTTTTCGAATGCCTATTAACTTGTTAAAAGAGTTAATAAGTTGGTAAGACCTAATTTCTTTATACATTAAATTTTCAGTTATTTCTTTCTTTTCCCTCAGTGAGTGCTGTGACAAAACCTAGTGAAACACCAAAGATGCTATGAACCAAGAAAGTTTGGGAACCTCTGGTGCATTATACGTTTGTACTTTTTCAATACCTAGAGTGCTTTATATACTAGATATTTAATCAACTTTTTTTTTTAATTTGAAACAACTTATGCTTATGACATAGTCATGAGTTTACTTAAATAGAATTTTACTTCTGCTTGACATGAATAAAACATATGGAATATTTCAAAATGAGAAAACAGAAAGCACTAAGCACTACACGCATGCATGGGTCCATGCTAGGTGCATTAGTTGTGAAATGTAGTAAGAATTTCCCCTCAGAGAGTTCCCCACATTTTCATCATTATTAAGTGACCTTTACAAGTTACTTCTCTAATAGAAAGATTTTTCTATCCATCCATTCTTTGACGTCTGAGAAGATAAAAGAAAAAAAGAAGATATTTGACCTAATAGATGACACATGGCATAGAAAAGATTTCATTAATAAAGGTGGAGATTTTTTCATTAATAAAGGTCGAGATAGCACAGGCAGTCCATCAGTCAATGAGGGCCACCCAATAGGGCTGCTATGGGTTTGATTTGATTAAGGGAATCTTGAGGAAGCCTGCCTCCACATAGTCATAGTATTGATTACCCTTTATTTATCATCAAATATGAGGTAAATTATACCTACACGATATCTACCCATATTACTACATTTGATGGAAAGCATATTGACAAGTCAGCCCCAAGAAGTTTCTTATATTTAGCAGAAATCACTTCCAGAAGAATTTGTGCCTGTACAATGAATTAAATATACAGGAACAGAGGAATTTCTTATTTTCTGAGATGGGAATATTCCCATGTCTGAGGCACTTGCTAGAAAGGGCAGTCCAGAGCAGAGTATCATGGGAGATTAGACTGAATAGCCAAGATGAGTGGATATTGTCATGGACAGATGGGCAGGAGAAAGTGGAGAGGAGCCAGGAAAAGGAAGAGAGAACACAAAAATCACACTTTGCAGATTTTACAGTTTTGCCTCAGGCCAGCCCGGGAGCTACCGAGACAGTTTGATTGTCATTTAAAATCTGAATTCCTCATTTATTTAAAAGAATGTGAACCTTAAATGCATCCTTACCTTTGTTTGCAATGATTTCTGTGGTCTTATCGGCCAAATGAAAGCTTTCTTGCACATAACTTCTTGGTTACTCTATGAAAACTTTACAGAGTTTAATATTTTCTGTTATTATTCAAAAGTCTATTGCCTATGTACCATTTTTAAAAACAAATTATGAAATTTTAATTAAGAAAAAGAGAGGAAGAGGGGCACCTGAGTGGCTCAGTGGTTGAGCATCTGCCTTCCGCTCAGGTCATGATCCCGGGATTCTAGATTCGAGTCCTGCATCAGGCTCCCCACAGAAAGCCTGTTTCTCCCTCTGCTTATGTCTCTGCCTCTCTCTGTGTGTCTCTCATGAATAAATAAATAAAATCTTTAAAAAAAGGAAAAGAGGAAAGAGAAAAGAGTCGTTGAATCTCTTAAGAAAAAGATTTGAGTAGTAAATATGATATTTTGACTATTATTCCATGAGTTAGTTTCAAAGTTGGAAGCAGTGATGTGTGCAACTGATTTTTTTTAATAACCCAAATAAGGCTGTTAGTAAGGTGCTATAGCCAATTAACAATGGCCTTATTGTTATTAAGAAAAATTATCTAAAACCTGGGAATAAAGCAAAAAGTCCATGTCCTTTCAATATTATATTGGCATGTTGTTTAATAGGCTCAGGCATGGGTTATTTAATCATTTGGGGAATGAACATTTGTTTGACTTTGCTATTTACTCTTTGGTTAGAGTCCAGACACTGAGAAGTAACAAGATAACTTGAGGATGTCTTCAATAAAAGAGATAATCTCAAAGGTTACAGTTTTATTGCTCTATAGGGCATTAATTAATTTTATATCTATTACCAAATTAATTTCAGTATTCCTTTGACTGATTTACTATATACATCAGCATTCCTAAGATGCTTCAAACCACCTTTATCATCTTACTGGTTCTTTCCTTAATTAATAAGTTGAATAAAACATTAGGGGCATAGTTATTCTGTGTTTGCATGAGAGTCATGCTTTTAGCTTTTTGAGAATTATACTAGGATACCAATTGGTTGGGTAATCTCTGCAACATTCTCTGACCCACCTCTTAAAATAAATCAGATCTCATGCTATTAGCTGTTTAGAATTCCAGACAGGCTTAAACTGTAATTTGGACGAGGAAGAAGTACTCATTAGAAAACTGCCTATGCAATTCAAGTTATTCATGTGTGTTGACCATATGTTTTCCGGCCAGAAACGATGCCTTTTAACTGGAATATATGTTGTATCCCT
Organism: Canis lupus familiaris; assembly: GCF_011100685.1. Classification (NCBI taxonomy): domain Eukaryota; kingdom Metazoa; phylum Chordata; class Mammalia; order Carnivora; family Canidae; genus Canis; species Canis lupus. The sequence continues at coordinate 59,238,111 of NC_049229.1, read as the reverse complement.
AAAGCAGACATCACATTATCTTGGCAACTAAATGAAGCATTTCAAGGGGATGGAAATGGTAGGGAATGAAACTGATAATTGCTGAGTGCCTAACATACTCCAAACAGTTGTTATTCATGCTCTAGTTTAGCTTTGAAAATAGCCCTCTATAGTGAGATTATTATCACACTGTATAGATGAGAAAATGAAATTCAAAGAGGGAAATTTGCTTGACTAGATGACATTATATGGGTCAAACCCAGGTTAGTCTGATGCTGAAGATATGTTCTTTCTACTGCTGTGGAACTGGACCTGAACGTTATTTCCATGGCATGAGCTAGAAACTATGAGGTCAATAAGAATACTCAATCATTCACTGAAATCATCATTTTCCCCCTTTGATAGCAATCAGAAATTTTGGTCAAGAATTTATAAGGAAATTTTCTTTTTTTCCTTTTTATTTAGTTATTGGAGAGAGGGAAGGCGTTGGGAGGGAGGATCAGAGGGATAGACAAGCAGACTCTGTGCTATGTGTAGAGACCAATATGGGACTTGATCTCAAGACCCTGAGATCATGACCTGAGCTGAAATCAAGAGTCAGACACTTAACCAACTGAGCCACCCAGGTGCTCCATAAGGATATTTTCCATACCGTGCCACCAATAACTGCCACAGTTGAAAATACATAAAAGTAGAATGAGTAAACAAGTGAAGGAAGCAAAATAATGGGATAATTTTGAGGCAAGAGCCTCTTTATAATGAAATATTTTATAGCAGGTTTCAGCTTTCTTATATCAAAGACTCTCTTCTAGGCATCCAATTTGGGGAACTTCCCATTGTGGTTATTTTTGGTGGTGTTAGCACTGGGTCCCATAATGAAATTTGAAAGCACAAATCCCCTCTCTTCCTGCTTCAGAGTATCCGTGGTTGGACACTTGCTGATTTTGGGCAAGCCAATATGTCTCTCCTGAGATTCTGAGACTTTCAATGATGATTGTAAATATATGGGAGGCAATAAGAGGTCAGCCTCATGGCAGTGGCCATGGACCTGCGTGGACCAAACTATTTCTGCAGAAGTACGTTTGCTATGGCCCTGACTAGGCTAATCCTTCGGAATTCTCTGGATGTGGCTGAGACAGCTAACACTCCCACTGTACCCACCCTCCTCTTACTCATTTTGTTTAAGTGTAAGCTGGGCACATGACTGACAATTATAGACTTACGTTTCCATCCTTGCTTATACTAGGTAGGATCAAATGACCACATTTCAGACAATGGAATGTGAGCAGAAGTGAGGAGTTTAATCCCTGGGTCATTTCCTTGCCCTTGCTCTCCTTTCTTTGTCCATTTCTGTAGACTTATGAGGTCTTCCAACAATGAAGGTCTGATCCTTGCAAAAAAGGGCTTTATCTTTGGGGATGGCCAAACAACAAAATGGAAGGGGCTTGTATCCCTAATTGATGTTGTGGAAAGGGCTGCCCCACCTCTATGGACCAGCCTAACTCATATGTGAATAAAAATCAAGGCCAGAAGTCATACTCCACAGTATTTGGGCTTTTCCTTATTATAAAGAGCACCTGAGTCTCCACTCTACCTAATTAATATATTTAGATTCTTCCCATTATGTTTTATGCTTGATCCTTGAGGCTCCATCAATTCTGTATATTCCCAATATCCCTCTGGTGAAGTCTCTTTTGATTAATATAGTCAAATTCGGTTTCTATTGCTTACTGCTGAGAACTCTGGCCTTGTACAATTTCCATTGTAATATCACTTAGAGTACTTTTTAGTTTCTTCTGAAGCCTCTGCTACAGTAATGATGGTTCTTTGCTGATTGTTTTCAGTGTGTCAATGCCAAACACGAAGTTCTCTCTCAACAGACCTGCATTTACTAACTATGAGTTTAATAAACATGTGGACAGCTATCATCATCATGCTTCACAGCTCTAAGAAAACTTAAAAAGTTGGCACAAACCACCGTGGATACACTGAGTAGAACGGCTGGAAAAGATTAGGTGGAAAATATGCTGAGTCCATCAGCACCTGAGGGACCAGTCTCAAGTCTCTGGTCTCCACTGGTTAGTCCTGTACCTGATACAGAGTGGATGTCTAGGGAATGTTCGCTGAATTATATATTGAATCTGTCATTGCATTATCAGCAATAGGAGGAAATAAATCCCACTGAGTTTCTAATTAGGCAGCTTATTAGAAATTATTTTAAAAATCCACGTGTCAATATAGATAAAGACATAAAAGCAGAACATAATGGATTCTCTCTGTACCTATATTTTCTGCATTTTTTTTTTTTAAAGCAGAACTACTTCTTAGGCTGTCTGTCTTCATCCTTCTCTAGGCTGCTCTCTGCCCCAAGAGGCTGGCCCTACGGTCCACATTGATAGGGCTCCTGAGTGCTCTGGTTCCTATTGACTTCCCATTCTTCAGAGAGCAGCCTTAGGGGAGAGAGAAGTGAGGAAGAAGAGTGAGAGGTTTCTTGCCTGAAGGACAAGGGGTTTCTGACTTAAGAGTTCCAACTCTTCATAACCATCTTTCCATCAGGGGCTGAATGACTGTTCCCTTACCTCACCTCTTAGGACCTAGGAGTGGTGATAGCTCAGACACTATTAGACCGCACAAGGCACTATCCCATTGATTCCCCTACAACCACTGTCTTATGTCTTATAAAAATAATAATCATTTTATAGATAGAACTTCCTTGAGTTATTCTAATTTTTGTGTATATTATTGTTTCCTGTTAGATCCCTGGTTGATAATTTTTTTATTCAAAATTTGGAATGATAGTGTTCAATTATACTAGCATGTAAACTAACAAAGAGATCCAACATACAGTGGCTTAAAAAATATTGGAACTTATTTCTCCTGCGTGTCGCAATCAGAGGAAAGTGGGCAGTGTAGCCTGGAAAGAAGCTCCATCTTCCCTGACACATGTCTTCCATTGGGTAGGTAGATCCAAGTGAGTGCCCTGGTCTCACTGTCTTCCAGCTAGTAGTGAGAGAAACAACCCGGGGGGCTAACACACTATCCTTTGAAGAGTGAGACCCCAGAATGGAGCACATCACTCCTCACATTGCATGAGCATTACCTCAGTGTCATGGCTGCAGTTAGGTAACAGAAAGGCTAGGAAATTCAATCTTTCTTTGAGCAACATGTGTCCTGCTGACATTCTATTACTATGAAAGCAGAAGTAAATTGTTCTGGGGAGTGACTACGTTGAGCCCAAAGGCTTATTTTATTTTAAAAAGAGGCAGTCAGACACAGACTCTACCCCAGGGATACAATATACAATAAGATGCTTCTTTCTTTCAATGACTTAATGACCTAGTTATAGAGATAGGCACTAAGATAATTTCAACCCAGTATATGGGACATAAGAAGGATCTGGTGCAAGTATTACAGGAACATGGGGGAGGACAGTTAATCCATGTTTATAGTTTTATAATGGCATAGAAAAGGTAGTATTTGAACTGTGCTTGAGACCAGGATCACAGTGCTGCCTTGTTGCCAAGTTAATCACCAGTGATATTGCCAGTCCTTCATGGAGAGGAATCCATAACAATGTAAAGGTCTGCCAAGCTCCTGCTCTCTGATGAAAACTGACCTAAGTGGATCTTTCTGCATGATGTTGCTATATTTTTTGCCACACAGCACAAAGGAAACTCACTTAATCCTGAGCTTTCCCGATTTACCCTGAGGTCATGGCCTGAATCAGTAGAAATCAGAAATGGCCTGGAATAGAAAGAGAATTATCTTCAGGTCTGGCATCCTCTGTACTGTAAGAGAACAACCCAACCCTTCATGACCTCCTTTTGAGAAAGTAAGCAGCCCTTGGGCCAACCTGAACAACAAACTACATTGAGCTGTTGTTCTCATTCTCCCTTAGGCCAGATGTGCATTCCAATAGCAGAATATCTGAGACCTAGAGTGACCACATATCTTAGAAACCAACAGCGACCTTCATTCATGCAAATACATTTATCCAACATCTACTACGTACCACGGTGAAAGAAGCTGAAGAGTTTCTCCTAATCCCTTATGTCCTTATAATAAATCTTGTTTATATAAAGAAAATTGTCCACATCTCCTCTTTGCCTTTAAAAAAACAAATTCTACATCCTTTCAGCTCCTTTTCATGACATGAAAAAGCAAAAACAAAAACTAAAAAACAGATTGTAGGTATATTTTCCAACTGGACTCTGTTGACCCTGAGACTCGGAGAATTTCCTACAGGGCCATGGCTGAAGAGGAAAGTGAGACTGAGTAGGTGCAGCTATGGATCCCCCAAACCCACTCTGCTGGAGGTACTTTGCTTTCACTGGAATTAGAGATTAGGAGTCCATATCACTTTTCTTAAACAAAATAGAAAATATGGGATTGGGGTTATAGACAGAGATTTTACAAGTCACTGACTATTCATTTACGGTTTCATTTAGACTGTTCTGAGTTATGCTCACCCTACAAGGGCTGAGACTCCACATATTAAATTTTAAGATTCCGTTGCCAATGTTCTTCAGGATGGGCTTAGCTTGGGGAGGAGGGGCTCTGCAGTGGGGAAAGCATGGGAGATGAGGAGAGAAGCCATTCCAGCAGCATTGATGGTGATGGAAGCCATGGAAAGGGTGACAGTATGACAGTAGCAGTGGTTTGATTAGACACTGGGATCCCTGGAGGCAGCTCATATCCTCCCATGGAAAGTCCCTTGGTGGGAACTGATCCTGGGCTTTTAGTAATGTGTTCTAACTATTTTGCATCTCCAGCACATAACCATAACCAATACCTGCATTTAATCCTCTCTGTTAGAAATACCTGTAGTGGTTTCTGTTTTCCTATTTGGATTTTGACATTTTCAAACAGAGTAAGTGTGTATTGATTGTTCAAACAAATACAAAAAAGAATTGAAAACAACTACTAAAACCCAATGTTGCTCAATCAGGGTTTCTTCAAAACACTGCTGGATTTTAATCTATTATAAGAAATGGAGGAAGATAAAAGCTAGTGCCTTGAACACTGGACAGGATAGAAGGCCTATATTTTAGAGGCAGCTGCCCCTCCATTGATGGTTCATAGTCCCCGGGAAGTATGCATGTATTTAAACAAATATGTCTGCATGTTTGTCTGGACAGGGGGTGATAATTTTGTCAGTACAACTACGGGTCTAGACACCACTCACCTATCATAACGACAGTCTCAGAAATAGATTTCTCTGACCGGCCATTGGATTATTTACTATAGGAATGAAGAGAAATGTGGAGGAATGTTCTATGTTCCCAGGAAACTGTGGTGGGTTATGTCCCTTTAAAATACATGTATCTACCCACCACAGTGACTTCAGATTGAATTTACCCAGATTGGATCCACCAGCCACTTGTCCCCATGACAGACTTCCAGTGAAGGTATAATCATCTATCGATTATTCTCCCCTGCTCCAACGCAATGTCCAGGATGCCATGGGTATATTTATCAAAATTAGGGCATGTGTAGGTATCCTTGGAAATAAAATTGAACTGAATTAGAAGCAGGTGAGATAAGCACAAAGTCGGTCAGAGGTGAAATTCGTACAAAGGAGAGACAAGAGGTATGGGGTGTGACCATGTCAAGTCTGACACTAAAAGCTAAAGTAATTGAAGTGCATTGATCACAAAATAATGGAGTTCATCAGCCTAAGAAAGGAGAGGAGAAGGACCAGAGCTGAAAGGATAAAATAACCGTGAAAAGCAGAGTTAGACCAACACCAGGGGTCAGAGAATAGAATAAGTTTTAATGGACTCAGAAATGAGAGCTAATAGGAGTTCAACTTTTCCGAAGCCTTCTGAAGGGCATATTAATTCAAGACAAAGATGAAAGAGAAAAAAAAGATGAAAGAGAAACACATAGTCCCGAAGTATAAGAAAAATAATGAAATATCAATATGTGTGTGGCAGGAGAGTTTAAGAGTCTGAAAATGGACAGGCCATCAAGATACAATGAGAAAAATTACAGATGAACAAATAGCATCTGAGAAGCAGGGGAGAGATGAGGGGTGATATCTGAGAGTTTCATAAAGAAGAACAAAAAAAAAAAAGTTGTGGCAGGTGGAAGGCAAGATCTAGAAAAGTGCATTTTCATTTTCTTTCTCACAATACAATCCTGCAAATCTCAGCAAACAAGATGGAGCCTTGTATTCTGGCATTTTTATTGGGCACGTTGCTCTCACTGAACTAATGGATGACGGTGCCTCAAAAAGAACACTTTTGAGGGTAAAATGGGGTGCTATTTGTAACTATGCTGGAGGCTGGAGGACAGGCATAAGTAGAGATAGTCCCATGCCACTAGGACATCTGGACATTACACTTTTGGGGAGAAGTATATAACCAGAAAATGGTTAATGTGGAACATGAACAGGACCATGGAAGTGTGGGTCCAAATACACAAAAATAAACAAAAAAAAAAACAAATGGTGGATTTGTTCTATTCTACCTTTTTCTTCTAGCGTAGTGAGTGCAAATGGCATTTAGTCAAAAAAAACTCAGCCTTTTCCAGAATGGTGGGAAGGGGAGACCAAATCCTTTTAATGCTGTAGCAACTAGTTGAACGAAGTAATATTGATGGCCCAGCCAACTGTCATGGTGATGAAGAAGGTTAAGGCTAAGTGTCAATAGCTAATGCTTGAAAGGATAAACAAAGGTAGAGACCAAGAGGAAAGAGAACAAATTAAGAGAAAGAGAACCTGATGGCATGCCTTTTGGTACTATTAAATGACCTAGAGGTATCTCCTGGATTAGGAAGACAGGCTTCTGAAACTCCTTTATTTCGCAAATATTTGTTGAGAGCTTACTATGTGTGGGATAATGAGCTACAAGTACAGAAATGTCACTCTCCCTCAGAGATAATGTCATCTGGGAGAGAAGGTGGATGTTTAAAAGGATCTAAAAAGAAGCATTATGATATTGGCAGTACTAAGTGTCATGGCACACGGTGCAGGGGAAGGAGGTAGGAAAGGCTCCTGGAGGGAGGAATGGCTTCTCTCTTCCATTGTGATTACCTATTCATCCCTTAATTATTTGTTTACACTAAATTAGTGACTAAATAAGAAAGAAGTGCAACCTGTGTGTGCCTTCTTCAATCTTTAACAACTCTGAAGAACACTTGCATGGGGGGCAGCCCAATTTCCTTGGGAAGTCTGACAGTGGTTGGTAAAATGGTCCTGATCATGATCAGCCTGGGGCAAAATAGTGAATTCCATTGGGCTGTGCCTTTGACCTCTGTGCTTTCCTGCACTCTCCCACCTTTCAAAATTTCAACCTTAGTTATACTGACACTACTTTCCAGTTCCGTTTCTGATTTTTCCTTGTTATTGGCCACCCAGACTTCTACCCTATATAGCCGGTACTTCATGCTCTAGAGGTATACCCAACTCATCCCCTGTTCTTGTCCCTGCAAAATGCTAGCTTCTGCTGGGTACCAGGCAGCATCACCAGGGAAGATATTGGTACATGTTGATAGTTACCAAAGTAAGGGTGTGATAGGTAGAATTTTAAAGATGTACTTCTAAGATGCCTGTCCTCTGAGTATTCAAACTTGAATCCAGGTGTTCCAAGAGGAATTTGAAGGTAGATTTATGGTTACTAATTACTAACTGGTTGACTTTAAAATAGTAAGATTGTCCTGGATGATTGAGGTTGTCTCAGTGTAATCAGGGAAGAGAAAGGCAAAAGAATCTAAAAGATGCGGGGAAGAGGGAGGCAGAGGAAAGATGAGGCGAAAAGGGAACAGATTTCAAGAGTGAGAAGACTTGACCCACTGTTACTGACTTTGAAAATGGAGGACCAGAGAATTTGGGCAGCCTCCAGGGGTTTAGGATGGCCCCTGACCCACCATCAGCCAGGAAATGGGGACCTCAGTCCTACAGCCAAATGGAATTGAATTCTGCCAACAATCTGAATGTGCAGAGAAGCAGATTTTCTCAGAGCCTCTTGATAAAAGCCCAACCTTTTGACACCTCAAGACACTTGGGGCATAGAAACCAGCCAAGTCCACTGGAATTCTGACCTGTAGAACTGTGAGGTAATGCACTTGTGTTGTTTTAAGCTGCTAAATTGTGGTAATTTGTATAGAAAAGTAATTCAGACGGATAGGTAGTAGATCAACGTCTTCTTGAAGGCCACATCAGCATCTTATTAACCCTGAATATCTGATACCCAGCATATTTTCTGATAGACAGTAGACATACAGGCATGTTTAGAACTGAGTACACAAGCACACAGAGGCAGAGAGAAAGGGTTAGCACCATAGAATCTGAAGCCTGGCTGCCTGGGATTATATCCCTGCTCTACCATTTTTAGATGTGTGGCCTTACACAGGTTCCTTACCTCTCTGACTCAAATTCTTAATTTATCAAATGGGGATCAATAATAGTATTTTAATTATAGGGTTGTATCAATTAAGTTACACGTGCCTAAATGTGAGCGAGTGTGTGTGTGTGTGTGTGTGTGTGTCTGTCTGTCTGTCTGTGGTGTATAATGATCCTAGGGTATAACAGCTAAAATATAAACACTAGCATTCATTTTAGTCCTATAACTGTGATAATTATCATGCTGTTCCTTTGTGTTCTGACCCCTGTTTGGCCATGCATCTATTCTATTTGAGGGCAGAGCCACTGTTCCTTTGTTCACTGTCACATCATAAACATTGAGCCAAACACATGTACTAAGTTCTCAGTAATTACTTTTTCATGAATAAATGAATGGAAAATGAATAACATCATGTACAAACTGCACGGACAGGCAAAGTTAGCAGAGAATGTTAGATGAGAAAGGTGTAGGAATTGACCTAAATGTGTTTTCCTGAAGCTATTTTTTTTGAGAGAAAATTTCTGATATGGGCTTGTTTTCTCATCATTTTTCTGTTCTGATAACTGCAGCATATTAAAAAAAATCGATTTTAAGGTCAAGTTGGTGAAGTGAGTTCACAATTTGATGTGCCTTACTGCCCCAAACATAGAAAACCAATAGGAAAATAAAAAGAGATATGCAAAACACATAGGAAAACTCAAAAACATGATAAACACTCTCGGGTGCAGACACATATCAGAAATGAAAAATGGTTGGTGGCAGAAGTCCTGGGCAAGCTGTTTCCTGGGTCTGAAAGCCTGTAATGGTGTCAAGAGATCAGTATCTGAGCATTAAAGAAAATTTAGAATGCTCTTCTTGAGTTGGGGCCCAATCCAGGTTTATCCTTTGAATCTGAAAGATGGTTTGGGACACTACCCTCCTCAGCCAGTGACAGACATTGAAGAAGAACTATGGATACCCATTGCTTAGGGCTACTGCATTATAGGAACCTCTAATCTAGACATGAGGGAGGCAAAGACATCATGACAGCTGGGACTTGAAGCAGGTTACTCCTGGATTGCCTGTTGTATCCTTCATGTCCCTGATATTTCTGAGGCAGCAGCTCTAGCCTGTCTTCATAAGATCTCAGCCCAAACATGGGGAGCTTCTGATAGGGAAGGAGGAGAGAAAAAGAAAGAAATAAAAGCATACATACATATATACACACAAACAAACAGCACAAAACTAAGAAAGCCAACAACAGCAACAACAAAAAGAAAACAAAACCAACAATTAGAATGTGAATTCACTCCTAATGAGGTTAATGTTGTATAGCAATGTGACAAACACTGTCCAGGATGCTCAAGAAGATAAAGGCCGGGGTGACCTTCATAAAACTCATAAGAAATTATGAAACTAATTCAGGTAAATATAAAACTAGAAAAAAAGTTATGAAAAACAACTATAAATCTTGGAATCTATAGACATTGAAATTATTTAAAAAAAAATCTCAATACTGGCAAAGGCTCTCACTTAGACATAGATGGAGAATTGGGGAATGGAAGCTAACGCAAAAGAACTCATCCAGAATGTAGGCAAGGGACAGGACAAAAGTTTTTAGTACGTGAAGGAAAAATGTTCGACTGAGGAGCTCTAAATTATATCTAATTGAAGTTTTGAAGAAAAATGGTAGACGTGATGGAGAACCAAAGTTTGACAATACAAAAACCATGTATTTTCAGATTGAAGGGAGATAAAGTATTATGATTCTCAGCAGGATAAATAACAAATAATCTACTAACACATTACAACAATCTCCCTGAACTCCAGTCCTGGGTCTCTCACATCGAACAGTATGTGCATTCTCTAGGACAATTGTTTCTTCATTCCGTCCCTCAAGTCTCCAATCTCCCTTTTCTCACATGCAATTTATTAGCTTGCTTCGTTTTTTTACTGAGAAGATATAATTCATCATAAGAGTTTTATGTATTAATCACAAAACCTATCCTCTTATCCTGATCTGTTCCTACATTCTGTCTTCCCTCCTTTAGCAAGAAGTGAGCCATCAGTACCCCTTATCAAGTTAACCTCCTCTCCATTTTGCCCCAGATCTCTTCTCCTCTTCTTTGGGATGTCTTTGTTGCCAAGGTCCTCTCTCTCCTACGTCATCATTCTTCTACTGAGCCATTCCAATCTGAATTCAACATGCTGTACTTTCTCGCCTCTTAAAATTACCCACTCTTAAAAGAAATTAAAAACACAGTGGAATCCTGCTGCACACTCACAAAAATAGCTAAAACTCAGACAACACAGAATGTTCCCCTTCAGGCACATTCTGACTTCAGGACCTTTGCACTTGCTATTTCCTCTGTCTAGAATGCTCTTTCCCTGGATATATGCGAAGTATAATCTACTTTTCCAGATCTCTGACCTTCCCTGACCACAGGATATGAAAGAGTATCCCCACATCTCTCTACCCCTTCTACTTTGCTTTTTCTTAATACTTATTAATACCTAAAATTTTATCTATTTATTCATTTATTTATGGTCTCTCTACCTATACTAAAATCCAAACTCCATAAAAGTAAGGCTTTAATATATTTTGTTTGCTGCTATAGACACAGAACCCAGAACATAGAGGGCATATAGAAGATAGTGAATATTTTTTTTAAATTGAGATACAATTGACATTTGACTATATATGTATATGTTTAATGTTTTGATTTGATACACATATATTGCAACATGATTATCGCCATTAAAGTGAAACTACAGAATGTTAAAAATAAAGGGGCAATCTTGAACTCTAACAGATAAGTTATCTTAAAAACAATAACTTTTCAGCATGAGTAACTATAGATATGAAAATATACTGGGATAATAAATTCACAATGTTTAGGAAAATAACTATTAATGTAAAAACGACTTTATGTGCAGTTATATCTTAAGGGAGAGCAAAATAAAGACAAACTCAGAGATATGGAACTAAGGTCTGTCTTAACTAAGAGGCCAATTAAAAATGTACTTTAGTAAAACAAAAAATCAGCCCAGAAGGAAGACACCAGGATAAAAGAAATTAAGATAAAGTATCACTTTTTGAAAGTAAATTTAATTAATAATTCAAAAAGTTGTAATAACTAGTTTCACAAATAATAATAACAACAATAGTAAGAATAAAAAGAAAGCTAAAGCACTGAAAACCAAACTAAAACAAAACAAGTGCCAGTGGAGGAGTGCTGAGGTCTAGACTATATTTGAGAAAATAATAAAAATAATGACTAACTTTAGAATTTTGAAGGGGAAATTTAATATATAAATGTATATTCAAAGAATTCTAATGGTAGCATTAGAGAAGGAATCTTGTTTATAGCCTCTCAATGAGCAAATGAGGGGAAAGGGTAGGGGAACAGGAACTTTCTTAAAAGATAAGAGGTGTATTGAAATAGTAAGAAAAAAAGGAGTAAGCAACAAACATAAGGCTTCAGTAAAATATCCAGGAATTACAATAGATAGAAGCATATTTAACTCACTAAATAATAACCATCACATTGGTTTAAAATTTTAAAAAAGCAAGAAGCAGCAAGATATGGAACTGCGGTTTTGCTCCTGAAGCTCATGCAGAGATGGGCGCATGCACACTCTGCACAGCTGAGAGAAAAAGGGGAAAAAAAAAAAGGTGTAAGGGATGTTTTAGGGCTCTGCCCAGATTTATCCAGATCTCCATCTAGGATCATTTTTTTTTTTTTTAATCCTGGAAAAGAAAGAGGGAAGAGAGAGATGGTATTAGAGTGGATTCACATAGCAACTTTAATTTTATCCATGATGCTGTATTACTCATAAAAAAGAAATAGGAAGCAAACAGGGCAAAATATTAAGACTGAATAAAGCAGGGTCATGCCTTCATTGGTATTCATGTTGCCCTCTATTCTTGTCTATACATTTGGGATAATTTATAATTCAAAATAATGAAAACAAAAGTTGAACTAAGAAAATGTTTTGGGTGATTTGGGTATTCTCAAAATTGGCTTCTTAATTTTGTTTCTTTATATTTTAAGATTTTATTTATTTATTCATGAGAGACACAGAGAGAAAGGCAGAGACGCAGGCAGAGGGAGAAGCAGGCTCCATGCAGGGAGCCCAGTGCTGGACTCGATCCTGGGTCTCCAGGATCATGACCTAAGCTGAAGGCAGACGCTCAACCGCTGAGCCACCTAGGCGTCCCCTTAAGTTTTCAATAGTTTAAATTTGAAGAAAGGTTGATGCAGAAAAGGAAAGTATATGTGATTTGAGGAAATTCAATCTTTCTAAGTTCTTGTAAGTAGTCTGACATACCATTTAAGGTGCAATTGTTATCTTCTCTGAGCCTCAGGCTCCTCTTTGGTAAAGCTGCTGGTATACCGAGATTATCCTGGCACCCCTCCTGTGACACCGCTTGTCCTGTGATCATTTTTACACCATGGCATTAGACAAATGCCAATGTGAAAATACTCAGGTGGGAAAATACCTTTATCCCAACTCTGGCTCCCTTGCTGCCTTGTCAAATGGCCTTTGTGGAGAAATTTACTTCTAGCGTCTACATTTCTCTTCTAATAATGCCTGCTTCTTATCTATTTATTTACTTTTTAACCTCATCAACGATTGACGGACTAGTTGATATTGGATGTAACAAACATATTTACTCTAGTCTTGAAGATCACTGATAATGGATTATTTGAGAGGAGGCAAATGAGGGCAAATTATCACACATTCTGAGAGATTCGTGTTGGGGTTAAGGTGCTCAGATTATTTTGAGGAGGCAGAAGAAGGCGACAACAGTACTATTAATACTAACAATATGTTGAGTAATGGTGATATTGCTATTTATTAACACATGCCACGAGCCAGAAACTGTGCTAGAAGCCTAGCATACATAGTCTCATTTGATTCTTTTTTTTTTTTTCATTTGATTCTTATAACAATTCTGCAAGGCATGAATTATCATCCTTAGGTAAGGAGGCTAACCCAAGAGTTCCAACAACACAAAAACATGATGGATCAGTCCTTAAGCATCATACATGGGACAGCATGTCGTGTGATATTTATTTCCACACTGCAATACTCAGCCTTGGATGCTCCATGGCATGACCAGTATGGTCTAGCCCACTGAGCTTTTTATCCCTTCCCCAAATGATGACACCTGTTTGGCATTATTTAGTTATTTATTTATTTTTAAATTTTTATTTTTAAAAAATTTATTTATTTATTCATGAGAGACAGAGAGAGAGAGAGAGGCAGAGACATAGGCAGAGGGAGAAGCAGGCTCCATGCAGGGAGCCCGATGTGGGACTTGATCCCAGGTCTCCAGGATCAGGCCCTGGAGGGAAGGTGAGGCTAAACCACTGAGCCACCCAGCCCGCACCAATGTTTGGTGTGATTTAAAGAGTGCTAGTTGGTACTTGCTTAGGGAAATAGATATATTATCTTCTGATGTCCCCTTGATTGACATCCCTTAAAAATGGCATCCACTTTTCCCGTATGGAAACTCTGAACTTGAACATACAGATCTTCATTTGGAGGACATAGAAATTATGATAAATAAGTGGGGTATATTTAAACAATAGGGTTTTTCATCAAAAAACTTTGTAAAAAAAAAAAAACTTTGTAAAGAGATGAAATATTGACACAAATCTCTACTTCCTTTTCTCAAATATTAATCCTTATAATGTGGGAAGTCAGCCTTTTCTTTTTAATGAGCCATTGTATATAACACATTGCAAAGAATATATTATATACTTCTACCATCGTTGATTATAAGCCAAGATTTCACAAATTGTTGAGTCCATTTGTAAATTACAGAAAAATCTCATGCATGCCTTCAGATTGTTTTGTTTTATACAGTTTTTTTTTTAAATTCATGACAGACGCACACACACACACACACACAGAGAGAGAGAGAGAGAGAGAGAGAGAGAGAGAGGCAGAGACACAGGCAGAGGGAGAAGCTCCCTCTCCATGCAAGGAGCCCGATGTGGGGCTCCAAGATTACACCCCAGGCCAAAGGTGGTGCCAAACTGCTGGACCACCGGGGCTGCCCTATAGTTTTTAATCAATTCATTATCTTACAAATTCTGTTTTTAAAAAAGATTTTACTTATTTATTCATGAGAGACACAGAGAGAGACAGAGAGAGAGGCAGAGACAGGGGAGCAGGCTCCATGCAAGGAGCCCAATGTGGGACTTGGTCCTAGGACTCCAGGATCACACCCTGGGCCCAAGGCAGGCGCTCAGCTGCTGAGCCACCCAGGTGTCCCTACAGAGTTTTTTTCTTAAAAGTCATATCATTCCTATCTTTGGATTCCATTAGATTCGTAAACTCTTTGACAATTAGTTTGAGATATGTGCCTCTGTAACTTGTAACCTAAGAATCCTAAATAATATGTAGTGGATGGGGAGAAGCAGAGAAGTACTTCCAGTTAGACAGAAAGAGTGACAGAGAGAAGAGAGAGGAAGGGGGAGAGAAAAAATGTTAAGCAGACTCCACACCCAGTGTAGAGCCCGATGTGGGGTTCCATCTCATGACCCCGAGAGACCTGGGCCTAAATCAAGAGTCAGATGCTTAACCGGTTGAACTACCATGGCTCTCAACAAATAACTTTTTAAAATGACATATGAAGTTTGAGTTTTGTGACTAAAAATGTATTAATATGTACAGATAGAAAGCTAACTGCTTATTGCAGCATCAAAAATAAAAATCTGCTTTATTACCTTCCATTTGGAGTTCCTCCATTTTTCTTTTTAAATACCCAAAAGGATCAGTCCTTCTTTGTGTTTTTGTTTTTAAGTCATGAAATTAGAGAGAAGAGCCTCTGTTTTGTAGGGGCTTCTACCCATTCATTTCAGATGTGGCTCGTCTTTATTTTAAGGATTGAAAAGCTAGATTGTCACCATTCTTTAAAAACTTTTTTAGCAAATTACTAGAAACATCTTGCTTGGGTAGATAAGAATTGCAGTCTTTTGAATACAGATATGATTAAGATGATCATGAAGCACATTTGCAAAATGATTTTCTTTTTAGTAGTTTTCATTAACTTATTTTTTCACATCAATGTTCTTCACATGTCTTGTCTTTGACCAAGTAGCCATAATTGAAACAAATGGGATATGACTTTGAATAAAAGTAATTTAAATTTGCATAAGGGTTAAAGTTATTTTTGTAGGTGGTTGCCCTGGTCGGTCCCAGGTCCAGGCATGAGACACAGGGAGTTTTGAGTCAGACAGTCTGAAGCACAGGGTCTGCTGAGACATGGGACCTGGGAAGGGAGCTTTGCTTGTTTGGCTGGGTGATAAGTGCATTAATGGATGAAGATCACCTATAAGTAGCATCATGATTTAATATTACACTTAAAAATAATGTTAACCGAGGAACCCCTGGGTGGCCCAGTCAGTTAAACCACCCAACTCTTGATTTCGGCTCATTTCTTGATCTTATGGGTTGTTGGATCAAGCTCTGTGCAGGACTCCATGATCAGTGGGCAGTCTGCTTGGGATTCTTATTCTCTGACCCTCCTGCCACTAATGCCCATGTGCTCTCTCTCTCTCTCTAAAATAAATAGTCTTTAAAAAAGATACTGTCAATTGATTAATTAATATAATAAATATGAGTGATATTATGTGTGGTGGGAGCTTTATGGAAGGAACAAATACAAGCCTGATTCCCTAGTGCCTTATCCTGCATTCTACCGAATGGACATGGCAGTAACTAAGATACACAAATTACTGTGGGGATGAGACATGCTGGAATTAGAAGCCAGGTTCACTTTGAATCACAATCCAGCTGATTTTGGGTAAATAACACCACTTGTTTGATTCTCAGTTTTCTCATTTGTAAAATGGGCATAACACCAACGTCTCAGGATGTTATAAGATTACTCAGGATCGTGTACACAAAGGGTTTGCCGTAATTGCCTGGCATGGAATAAATGCTCAAAAATAGCAGTTACCACCTGGCTCTGACTTCTGCTGTTGCTGCTAATATCACACATCCCAAATCCTGCCTCCATCTTAATTCCAAAACCCACCAATCCTAGAAGAAGGATTTATTTATTTCTTAATTAATGATGGTTCCTGACAGAACTGGTCTGAGCCTAAGTACAGACCTTGTCCTACTTCATGTGATTATTTATACCTAAACCTGCAGAAATAGTCCTGTGTTTATTCATCAGGTTTTGCCCAGTCCCTTTTACAAGTTTTATATCATACACTGCATAGACAACATGCTGTTGTATTGTTGTTGTGCTTAATTCCAAAGCAACAGCTATGAAAAGCAAACAAAATTAAAAAAAAAAAAAACTAAAAACACTGGCTTCAAGGTTTTGAAAAGAGACTCTAGTCTAGCTTTACACCATTCTTGGTGCTATGCCAAGGCTATTGTATATCTTTTCTATCACTAAATATTGAACGCTCCAACTAAGATGTATGTATCCCTTGCTTACGGTATAATTCCTTATAAACAGACGATGTAAGTTTCCTATGCAAGAGAGAGCAATTATCTCTCCAGAAGTGTATTTTTTTTTTCGAGTAAAAGCTTGTTCTGCATAAATTTCATTTGCGATTTTGCGTGCTGTGGTTGCTGAGTAAACATTTAAAAAAAATAAAGAATCTTAGCGGGGTTGTTATCTTCTGCTCATGTGTTGTTTACTGTGACACTTCTCATGTTCCAAAGTGTTCAGTGAGATAGACAACAATTTTCTTTGTAGTCGGTACACTCACCCCAGCAGAAACGTGGCAGAAAATACTGCTGGAGAGAGCTGAGAAAGAGACAAAGAAAAAAAAAAATTCAGAGATGAATGTTCCTGAAATTCACATTTAGGCTGAAATAGAAGTATATGATTGCTCCATTTTTGAAGCTTGAAGCTACCTCTGTTCTGCCTGTAGGAAAAAAAAAAAAAAAAAAACAGGCAGGAGAAACTTTCTATAATGCTTCACTATTTGGCCAAGTGTCTGGTGCTTGCTTTCATAGGAGGTGGTTCGGTTCAGAGCACTGACGTGAAAAGTTATCTGTTAGGGTGTGATGTAATGTGTTGGCCATGTCAGCTTGCTTCATCCTGCTACTTTATCTTTCTAGAAATGGCTACGACTACCAAGAGTTATAGGCAAGGATCTTAAATAGAGAAGCAATGCGAACCAGGATCCCATTCCTTCTTCTTTGGTATCTATCCCTTATAATTCCTTATTCAGTGATAGAAGCAATGATTGAAGAAATAGATAAATGCCCCTTATTTTAATCAATGAATTGGGCTATACCTTGCTATTTGGCATATATATTTTAACCAGAATCCCAGGAGATATACAGGCACCTTAAAGACTCCAGTGTTTTCAGTGTCACCATTAAGTGCTAGATGGCGAGAAAACCCGGACTTTGATGGAAGACCAAGATAGGTTCAGATCCCAGGATCCAGGCTTTCATCTTTACGGGAGAGGACAGTGCAGGTCATTACAGAAGCCAAGCAGAATGAAACAATGACAATCATAGGAAGGAAGGTCATCGGGAGACCTTACTATGATTTGATGACCTTTGCTTATAGTAAGCAAACCTAGTGCAGAACGTCGGGTAAAAATCTGAAACACATTACATCACACCCTAACAGATAACTTTTCACGTCAGTGCTCTGAACTGAACCACTTCCTATGAAAGCAAGCACCAGACACTTGGCAAAATAGTGAAGCATTATAGAAAGTTTTTCTGCCTATTTTGTAGAATTCGAATCACTTTAGAAAGAATAACAATTTTAGGAATTTAACTTCTATCCCTCCCAAAAAACTGTAGATGAGTGAATTGAGCTACTTGTCGAACACCTGCTGAGTGTTATTTGCTTTTGTGTAGCCAGTTTTATGCTAATCTTATCCCGTGTTGAATTTTTAAACAGATGTGTGAAATTCATATATTCGTTGTAAGGGACATTAATTAATTAAACTTCTTAACTGGGAGTCAAAAATAGGATTTTACCCAACTGTAAGACATAGACACAGAATTTCCTCCTGAGTCTTTCCTATCTATCCCAGGTAGGGCATTTGCTTGAATATATAACTGGCATTAGTTTAAATGATCGTCTGATCTAGCAATGTAGAGTGAGTCAATGGTTTCACAGAAAGGTTGAGTATTAAAGACATTTAAGCTCCATTTCCATGTTTTAGTGACTATCACTGCGAGGTCAGTTTGATACCTCGGAAAGATGACTCTAATATACAAAGTATATTTGAAAATGAATTCCTAGTGTTGCCTAAGCACATTTGGCCACACATTGAATACTTCTAGTAGTTGTCTAAGGTGGTTCCCCACAGAGATCTGCATACTCCCTAGTGTCAATCAAGGAAGATTTAGGACAGGAACTAGAAGAGTGGTGGGTTGGAGGGATGACATCATTAACTCTTTTCTTTCTATTGGACTATGGAGTCTTTTTAAATGCTTAAAAATTTTCTTCCTGCTTCTGCCCACATCCTAAAAGCTGAGTTTGGTATTACTGATTAGCTAATAGACAAAGTATGTTATCACCATTCTTAAAATACAATCTCAAAAGCTTGGCGTTTGTGGCATAGGATTTATATATGTAAAAGATGAAAAGATGGGGGACTCCTTATCTAAAATACAACATCCTATCTATGAAACTGAGACTTGATCCCTCACCCACAGCTCTGACCACTGTGCCTTAGGCAATCCACTTTTACCGCAGCATGTCTACATAGAAAAATCATTTGATTTCTCTTCTCTCTTGGCTAGTAGGTTTGTAAGTGGCTCCTGCCAGTGGAAAGAACCCATGACATATCCTGCCAGTTTGTGAAACCAGATCCAGCCTGGTTTCTCTGTTAGGAAACAGATGGCATACTTGAAGGGTAATTAAAGAAAGTTTAATCAAAACTTTCACAAAGCTAGAGGCAGGGTTGAGGGAAGCAAGGAAGGACTGTAAAGTACTCAGGGACCAGCCTATGCCTGAGGGGACAAGGAGGGGCAGTCACTACAACCCAACTGGAACTGCAGCGCTAGGAGACAGGCCACCCAACCGAAGCCTAAGGGGGCATATGCAGCCACTGGCGACCAATGGGCAGCAGAGAAGGAGCCTTGGGCATATATACCCTGCCCTGCCTGCCCCCACCCTGCTATCTGCTGTCGATGCCTCCCACAGGCTGAATACAACTGGAACTCAGCTGGAAGTGAATATAGGGTTGCCTGGGTGATGCAGTTTGTTAAAATTAAGCTCCAGGAGCACAGAGGGGGTCATTGAAGTATGGAGCAGGTAGGGCAAATGGAAAAGGGGTACCATTCTCAGCCTCAGTATGGCATGGCAAAGACAAAACCACAGTACATGGACTGTTCTGTTGAATAAATGGACATTCAAGTCTAGGGTTCACCAATGATTAACTGTATGACTCTGGGCAAGTCACTTAATGGCTCCAACTTCCTTCTATCTTGCATGTAAAACTGTAACAACAAACTTTGGGTAGTTGTTCTAACGAGATAGGTCTATATAAATGTTAATAGCACTGACTATTTTATCAAGGACTCTACAGGATTGAATAGTATCCCTCAAAAGTTTATGGCCCTACGATGTTATAAATGCTTGTGTTCTCCCATAGTTCATAGATGGAAATCCTAATCCCCAAAGTGAGGATATTAAAAGGTGGGGCCCTTGGGAGGTGATTAAGTCACAAGGATGGAGCTCTTGTGAATAGAATTAGTGTTCTCAGAGAAGTGACCCCACAGAACTGCTTCACTCTCTCCATCAGGGGAGGATACAGCGGAAAGTCTGTACCAACAAGAAGGCTCTTCCCTGACCATGCTTGCATCCTGATCTTGGGCTTTCAGCCTCCAGAAATGTAAACAACAAATTTCCGTCCTGTATAACATCATGTACCCAGTCTGTTACAGCAGCTGGAATGGACTAAGACCTTATTTGGAAATGGGGTATTTTCAGAAGTAATTAGTGGACTAAAGGGGAGATCATACCGGGTTGGTGTAGACCCTACACCCAGTGACTGGTGTCATCATAGGAAGGCCATGTGAGAGACATAGGGGTCTTAGTGAGACATAGGTCTTAGTGAGAGACATAGGGGGATGTCCATCTGAAGATGGAGACAGATTGGAATGATGTGTCGACAAGCCAAGGAAGAGCAAGAAATGCAACCACCTGAAGCTAGGAGAGAGGAAAGGGAGTTATCCTCCTGAGAAGCTTCAGAGGGATTAGAGCCCTGCTGACACCTCGATTTCAGATTTCTGTCCTCCAGAACCACAAGAGAATACATTTCTGTTGTTTTACGCCCCTTGGGGTGTGTTGCTTTGTTACAGCAGCCCTACTGATACATGCGCTTTTTGAGTCGGCATTTTTACCTTGGAAAATAAGACATGTCTAGAAATAGATCACGTCTTATAATGGCTGTTAGCCAGGCACATCCACAAGCCCCCAAAGTGCCAGCATTGAACCTGGTGGAGGGGCACCAGCAATTTTGATGAGCCACTCATGGGCCAGTTTTTAAAATCATAGGCAAAAAAGTATGTGGGAAAAGTAGGAGAAAATGTAAATTTTCAAGTTCAGAACATCCCCAGAGTTGGAGTCAAAATTAGGCTTAACTCTAATTGGTTGCCTGTATTAGGTGCTGAGCACCAATGAAACTTAGTTCTCTCACACATTCCTCAAACAGAACTGTTCTATTAGTAATGCTCTTGGTTGCACCGAGGGTGATCTTGTATAGTAAAACACCTAGTCCTGAGTGTTAGTCCCAAAGTGATTTGAGGAGCTGTTATCTTAGCACCCTAACATTAAGAAAGTTTAGGAAAAGTTGCAAGAATTTATTTCAATTCCATTTTCATTTTAAATATGCATAGTCATGATGTGTGATCAGAATCCATTTCTGAATAAATCTGAAGAAATTACCTCAATCCATATGGATTAAACATTTTAAGCAGCAACATACTAGGTCGTGGCTTGATTGGCAGTGGTTTATTTATTTTGGTAACACATTCGACGTCAGTCTCTAAGATTCAATACTATGGTGTTAGTTATTAGTCCTCTAGCTTAAATGATTCAGATATATTTGTTTTTTTTTTTTTTAGATTGTGCTGAAATACACAGAACATAAAAGATTAATAATTTATTTAATTTATTTGAGAGAGAGAAAGCATGAGTAGAGGGGGAGCCGTGAGGGAGAGGGAGAAGCAAATTCCCCACTGAGCAGGGAGCCCAGTGCAGGGCTTGATCCCAGGACCCCGGGAATCATGACCTGAGCTGTAGGCAGACGCTTAACTGACTAAGCCACTCAGCCTTCCCCCCATCTTAATCATTTTAAGTGTACCGTTCCATGGTATTAAATGCTTTCATGATGTTGGGCAGCCATTGCCACCATCCATCTCCAGAACTCTTTTTATCTTGTGAGACTGAAACTCTATACCCAGTTAAAGTGGCCCCTACCTCCACCCCCTCCCACAGCCCCTGGCAACCACAATTCTCCTTTGTGTCTCTTTGATTTTGACTATTCTAAGTACCTCCTAAAAGTAGATTCAAACAGCATTTGTCTTTTGTGACTGGCTTCATTTTCCTACAAAAATTTACTTTGACAGGTTGAATTTTAAAAAGTCACATTTCAAAAGTTCAGGAATCAAACCTCTCTCCTCAGTGCAGTCTTGTGAGAAGTTTCTTTGAAAAATGGTATTGGTTGAGCAATGGTTTCAAAGGCCAAGGTTATACCTGATGCAACACAAGCCAAGAATGACTTTTGGATAATTATCCTTCAGCACTGTCATTTCAGTAAGGAAAGTGTCAGATTCTGAATAATATTTTCTGAATGCACCCCATTAGATTGTAATGCCTCTCGTGAGCAGAACTCAACAGGGCCATTTGCAAACTTATTGGCAGTATTTCCCTTACTGTATCTTTCCTTTTGTATATAAAGAAATGGTTATAAGGACATGGCTATGAGGTAAGTGGAATGGAGATACACTTATTAGTCTGCTTTATCACTTTAAAAAAGGCTAAAATCTCAGAAAATCATAGTGTGCACATTTTCTGCATTTCAACCCTGTAAGTTAGTATCATAACATTGACAAGGTTATATAAATTGTTTATGACATCATAAATGCAAGATGGCATATATCTGAGAAAACATGTTTTAATAATTTTCAAAACTTACCTCATTAAGTAGAAACTCTTTTCCTTCTCACATAGTGTAAAATTACAGAATTTTAAAGCTAGAGGGAACCTTAGATTGTCAAGTTCATAGTATATTTAAGGGCCTAACCTAACAGCTTGGATCTCCAATAGTTTATCTTTATTTCTGGCATTTTGTGAACTCTAAAAAGAAACAGTACTCCTGTCTACATTACTTATCTTTATTCTTATAGTGCGTGGTATCCAATCAGTGATTTTTTTTTTTTTTAAGAGAGAGAAAGAGCTGGGAGTGGGGAGGAGGGTGGAGGGAGAGGGAGAGAGAGAATCTTAGTCTGACTCCACAACTCAGCGCAGAGCCCCACTTGAGGCTCAATCTCACAACCCTGAGAACATGACCTGAGTGGAAATCAAGAGTTGGATACTTAACCGATGGAGCCACCTCCAATCAGTGATCTTTGAGTCAGCAATCTCGAGTCAAATATCTAACAGCAGCCAGGGAGGTGACAGCATGAATCAACTGTCCAGGTGATGTCAGAGGACTCTGAAGAGTGACAGCCTCCCCAGAGGGGTGGAGGCCAGACCTAAGCACCAAGTGATGTTGGGGGGAGAGTACCAAATCAGTCCCATTCTGACTACTTCCTTCTTTTCCAAGAGAAATCAGAAATTTAGGTCTTTAATGTGAACTCCTACAGCTAAAGTTGAGAATTCATTCAATATTTTGAAAACTCTATGTGGGTTAAGCAAGATATATCTTTAGGCCATTTGTTTTCCATTTCTGCTCTTGGTATTTATATCCAGAAATGCGCAGTTTCTTTTGAAATAGTAGTCAGGTCCTCTACACAGACTGACTACAGGCAGATGGGCTTACATCAGGTAAGTTGACTGTGGTAAACTTTCTTGTGGTGGTTTGGAAACCCCAGAGGTGTGAATAGAAATGAAAGCATGGCAGCTTATACTTAACTAGCTTAACTAATCAGATATGAAACGGTTTTCCTTCCTTTGCTCATTGTGTACAGGTTATATTTTTTCAGGCCGTCCAACTGTAGAGACAAAATAATACTCATTTTTCAATTGTTACTGTGAAAATCTGCCACATACTGAGTTATGTGGTTTCAATGTAATGAGCAGTTATTCTATATCTTTATCTATAACCGTAACTGGATTCTAGAGATAGTCATGAGTAAGACATGCTTCTTCTCTCAATCTATTCAAGATCGTCTGTGGCAATATCCCTTCATGGATTCTTCTCTTGGACATACTTACTTCTTTCTTACTCCTAATCATTCGCTGTCTGGCACTTGTGTCATAATGATGGCAATTTGCTTTTTTTTTTTTTTTTTCCTAGATGCTGACCTGTGTGTGTGTGAGTGTGTGTGTGTGTGTGTATGCTGCCTTGAGCATTGTGTGTCATTATTGCAAACATTCTTCACAACAACCCTAAAAAGAGGTTTCTACTTTCTCATAGTGGTGCCTACCAGTCCCATTTCATAGATTGGGAACCTTGGATGAAATGAAATAGCTACCCCCTGGATGCACATATTTCTGCCCAGGACTGCCTGCTTGCTCGTCCTAATCTGCTTGCACACTGTCTACCTGCCAGGAGAGGACTGGTATGCCAGGTTGGTTTATCAATACCTCATTTTCCCAGACTTACAGAACACCTGGGATAATGTGTTAGCACTTTGCACTAAAACTAATGGAAAGAATCATGATTTATTTGTTCTCATTCAAAGGGAGGTTTTAGGTTCTACAATTGAAAACTCCGAAAAACTGCTCACGTAGAACTTGAAAAAAAATTTTACCTCGTTGATGGCATATGGTGAGAAGTCTAAGAAAAGAGATGTATCTTATAGAACTCACTTAGAGAAAGATTAAAAGTACAATTAATATTCATGAAAATTGGGAAAGTCCTGAGTAATGACTATCCAGGAATTCCACTTCCTGTCACTGCCAACTCACTCTGAGTTTACCAGAGTGAGGCCTTGATATTGATGGATTGACAAATCACTGGATCATTCTATTGGCATTTTTAAAAAGTATGGTTTTGTTTGATGTTAAGAATTATTATTATAGGTGGACAGGGAACTCATCCTGTTAGTTCCTAGTTCAACAAATGGCACCATAAATCTCAAAGCCTACAAATCAGATGCTTGCTTGTATTCTGAACACCTTTTTCTCCTTCACCACTCTTTTACAATTTATCAGTTGATCGGTCAATCCTATTGTCTAGAACAACTCTTGAAGCAGCTCATTTCTCTCCCTACTATAACACAAGTGTTCAATAAGTGTTTGCTGTAATTCATCATTATTGTTTTTACTTCTCAGTTGCCAAATTAGTCAAACCATTGAAATGACTTCCTAAACATTTTTTTTTGCATATCAGAGTTCATATCCCACCACTCAAATTATATTTTTGCCTTATAGCTAGATGGCCTTTTTAAAATGCAAATCTGATGATGTCCTTTTCCTTTTTAAAGCACTCACGTGAAAACAAAACAAAACAAAACACTCACATGTAGGTGCCAGACTCACACCACACTCTTGCACCCAAAGCACACTGACTTACCTTTGCTTTTATGTATGAGCCTTCCTTTTCTACCTCAGGGCCTTTGTACATGCTGATTTCCTAGATTGGCAAGCTCAACCCTTGTCTCTATTTCTCTTATTTACTCCTATCCCTCCTTCCTGCATTACTTCCCTTGGAAGCTCTACTAAGAGATCCTACATGAATGGATTCCTCCCTATGTTACTGTGCTCTCTCTCAGCACCATTTACTCTCCTGTTGAAATACTGATCATTATTGTAAATTCACATATACTTACATGAATCTTTGATTAATGCTTCCTTCTTTCTAGACTATAAGATTCCTGAGGAAGGGGACTATTTACATTCAATATATATCTACCGTATTAATGAATAATGCCATTTGAAAATATTAGATTTTATAACTAATAAAAAGACATTACATTGTAACATAATCATAAAAATTATTCAAAAGAGCATATTCTCTTCAATCTGAAGGCTATGGTTGTCACGCTCTATACCTTGCAAGTACTATTCTAATGTACATATTTTAAATAATGTTTGTATATTTAGAGTCTCCAGGAGAAATGGAACCTAACTGTGAAATACCTGTAGGCAGAACTAACAGTGCCTATCGGGTCTGCTATTTGATTCTTCTTAATTCTGGTGAGGAAGTAGACTAGCATTGTCCATTAAAAAAAAAAAAAAGTGAATTGTGACTTATGTATCCCCAGACAAATTAATGCATTATTCACATGTTCACAAGTTTATGTAAAGCAAAGAAAGTCTAATGAAGATTTATATCAGGATCTACTTCCTGACTTTAAGATGTATTATTCCTTGGATTTAACATGCAAAGGAAGTGGTGGAAACCCCATCCTCTCAGCTATTAAGATTCCATGAACAAAGATTAGAAAGCACTCTAGGGGCCCATTGTTCATGGATTAGGTGGAATGGTGGTCATGGATTTGATGATACAGTTGGTCATCTATCTTTTCAATTTTTTGCAAGAGGGCCTAAGAAGAAAATGTGGCCAATGGAAAAGCTTTAATCATTGCTGAGTGTTCTTGTTAAGTAAATACAGTAAGATATGGAAGGGGATTAGCATCCTATGTTAACCTTGGTCTTTCATATGAATTGACTTAAAACCTCTGCTCCTCCAAGCAATTATCTTTCTACAATGAACTCATAAGTCCAATATGCATTCTTCTGCAGGGGTGCTTGGCCACATGATCTCATCCAGTGGTGAAATCTTCTCTTATTCATCCAGCATCTTCAGGGACTAGCAGAGTGTCTGTCGCAAAGAAGCCATTTGGCATATGTTAGTGGCAAGAATGAATGGATGGACGGATGAATGATGCAACCAGACTTCATTCCTGGGAATTATATTGACTAACCACCAACTTTGAAAAAAAAGAATCTCACATTTTGATATTACAGTCAATTCTTTTCACTTTCTTTCTGCACTTTTTTTCTGATCCTAATTTCCTGTTGTGTCTGCTTGTCTTTCTCTTTCATGCTTTCTCTTTCAAAGTTTCCCATCTTGCTGAATTAGAGGTGAGTATAGGGAGACTTTATGACATCAAAACTTTATTCTGACCGACAAAATCCATCTGGCTTTCTGTATTCTACTTTTAAAAACCTTTGACATATGTTGTATTACTAAGTATTGCCACGTATGTTTTCCAATTTGGAAATCGGTGGAAAGGAGATAACTTTTAATTATCTTTGAACTGGGCAGCTTAACAGTTAAACCTGGTACTCAGAGGTGGTAATACAGAAAATCCGTTTTTGGTTTGTTTTTGAAAAGCCAGCTATCCATCCTCTGAGCCAGTATAAAACCTCTTTTATCTGAAAGTTTCTTTTCAACTTCAGTAATGTATGAAGACTGGGCTCTTCAGAGATGGACCACAAATGGAATTTTAGGGGATCTAAGACATTTGTGTGAATATTTGTGATAATACATTGCAGCGGTTGCCTGTAACAGCAGTGTAATTTGTCCTTTCTGAACGTGGTAATAGGGATGCTTTCACTTTCTTATAAAATAATTGTTTTAAGATTATCTCCTTCATATGACATATAAAGCATATTTCAATTATGTCTCCTTGATTATCACTAATAAAATTAATAATTGAAATGTTTATATTTAAGATGCATAACTTAATAATAAATATGAGCATAGTTTAGTCAAAGTCATAGATTTGCCTAAAGTCACATGTTGAATAGTAAAACATCGGGTCTTTCTAACCTTAAAGAGCATATTTCATGGCAAGGCCTCTACTTAACCAGCTTAAAGATGATGTTGCAATTTGACATTTAAATTTCAAAAAATTATTTTTATTACCAGATTGTTGATAGGGTAGTTGAGACATTTCAGCAACCTTAAAATCATTTTAAGAGAAGTTTAAGTGATACTTAATATGGTATTCTCTGATTTGTGAAACTTCTTTCATATGCATTTCATTTTATAAATTTCTTTCATTTAATTAAGTATGCTTGTCTGGTAAATACCTACAGCTTTGCTGTGAGAAAAGCCCACCAGGACAGATTCCTATACCCACCCTTAATGAGAACTCAGAACTCACTGCTGGGAAGCAGATCCCACTGAGCAAAAAAGTGAGCACTCCCCTGAAATTCACTTGGGGTAGAGCCCACATGACATCTCTGAAGAGGAAGCTGTACTGATTTCTTCTTTGAAAATCATATTGTTTGGGGCCTTCTTTTTCTAAAGATCTGTCAAAGAGAAGAAAAAATTATTGACATAATTTCTTTCCACATATACAGTAAGCTTGTCTTTTTTTTTTTTTTAAGATTTTATTTATTTATTTGCGAGGGAGGCAGAGAGGAAGAGAGAATTTCAAGCAGACTCTGAGCTGAGCATGGAGCCCAATATGGGGCCTGATCCCATGACCCTGAGGTCATAACCTGAGCTGAAATCAAAACTCGGATGCTTAATGGACTGGAAAATGTAGGTGCCCCAGTTTTTTGTTTTGTTTTGCTTGTTTGTTTTTTTAATTGGCTAGGCCTTTATGTATGAAGCTTTTCCTTTTCAGTCCTTATGTGCTGAATTAGAAACAAACAGAGCGGGGGCCCCTTGATGGCTCAGTGGTTGAGCATCTGCCTTGGGCTCAGGGCATGATCTGGGGATCCTGGGACCAAGTCCTGCACTGGGTTCCCTGCATGGAACCTGCTTCCCCTCTGCTTATGTCTCTACCTCTCTGTCTGTGTCTCTCGTGAATAAATAAATAAGATCTTTAAAAAAACAAATAGGACAGACACCTATGGAGGTAATTTTGTAACCTCTCCGAGGCTTCATTTACTTGCAATAGCCAAAGATCCTTAACAGGTAACTAAGTCCTTTCTCTGCACAATGGTCAATAAACAAAAATATACAATAAGAAAGAACAATACTGACTTATATGTCTGTAAGATGTACAGGGCTGGTATCCAAACCCTGGCACAAGTTTTGAATGGGGTTTAAGGAGACAGCTCTTCTGGTGTTTTAGTGCAACACTGAATAAAATTTGATGTGATCCCATCATTCTCAGGGAGAGGCATGATGGGAAGGGGGTAGGTGCACCTACCCTACTGCACAGCACAAGCTTGGACAAATGAAACAGTACCTTCCTCCTCCCATGTAGCTTGCTCTCCCTGCCTCCTGCCTTTGCTTATGCCTTCCCCTTTTATTAATTTTAACTCATCTTTCAAATTCACCTTCTTCCACACAACTTTCCCCCCAAGTTTTCCTTGAAAGTGAACTTATTTTGGTTTTACATTTCTTAGGATACTTACCATTTAAGGTATTTTATTTCCGTCATTTCTTAGTGTGATTGCTTTATTTTTTGCTGGTTAGATCATCACATCCTTGGGGAAAAGATTGTGCCTCAGTTGTTCATTTTTTTAATCTAATATAATCTGTAGTTCTGAGTACTTCATTCAACAGGCTCTCAAATTTTATCACATGTAATTGACTTCCTCTTAAAGCAAACATATTAACTTTCCTGGATACATCAAGGAAATTTTAAGAAGTCTTTGATCATTATTAAGGCTCAATTATAATTGAAATCAGGTGGCTTTAAATCCTAGGTTTGATGATGTATCAAAAATGATACCTGAACAATCTGAGCAGACTTAAGATACACTGAGAATGTAGATACCTTCCTATATCCAATAACTACTTCCTTTTCGATGTCGAGGGAAATACTGGCAAAAGGAAGCCTAATTTATGTTTTAATGCTACAAATACACACTTTAAATTTCACTTGGAATTGGTTGAGATTTTCATTATTATATTTCTAATCCACTTACTAAACACCCAATCAATTCAACAGTAAGTATCTTTACAGAAAGCTCTGGACTTTTGTAGAGGATTCATTCTGGGGACCTTGAACAATTACCATTTTTTATAATTTCCAATAAACTGCATGGTAGTAAATCTAAATGCTATCAGCTACTTTATTATGAAGAGTGGAGAGACCACAGTGATATTGAGCATGGCCACCATTTAGTTATGCAGGATCATTCACTGGCTAGCTGAACCAGTGACATGTCATCTTTTGGACCCCATGAAAATAGCACATTATTATGAGCCATAGTCTCTTGGGACAATTCATAGATAAATGAAATAACAAATTTTAAATTCCTGGATGCCAAAGGTTTACCATTTTAGCCTATACTATGTACAGAGTATTGGGAAATGGGACCATGGGTCATAGAAAGGTGAGTATAATACCAACTTTCTCCTGAGCACTAATAGTATAGGTTGAAACAATGTGAGGAAGGTGCTCTGAGGAAGCCCCAAAGCAACGTCCCCCCCCCTCTACTCACCTCCCACTCCCAGCCTCAGAGCTCATGTTACAGTTCTCCTGGTCCTGGAGGCTCAATAAAGTGTTTTGTTTTGTTTTTAGTCAAGTATTATTTAAACTTGTATTATTATTTTCCTATTGGTGTTACTTACTAAAAACTCCATTTCAAGATAAATAACCTGAGATTTAACCACTGACACATACAGAAATGTAATGTATTATAACACTAAGTAATTATAAATTCAGTAAGGAAAGACCAGGGGAGTCTCAGAGTGACATGACATCAATATTCCGACAGCTACATGCATTATTTTAAACAAACAAACAAACAAACAAAAAAAACACTTTATTGAGATATGATTGACATGTAAAACTGTACATATTTATTGTATAAAACTCAAAGAGTTGGGGAATGAGTGTATATTCTAGTATATTCTAGTGAATCCATCACCACCATCAAGGCCATAAACCTATTTATCACCTCCCCAATTTTTCTCCGATGCCTATTATTACTATTATTATTATTATATTGTGATAAAAACACTCAAGATCTTAGCAAATTTTATGTAGTACAGTATTGCATTTTACATAATACATAATTATACTTTGATATATTTTTGTAATTATATTTATCATATATTAATTACATAAAATATTTGTATGATTATATATAATGCATATTATATAACAATATTTTTCATGTTTATATTGAATTGTTTTGATCTTTTTCTTTTCAGATTTAAGGGGGCTACATTTCGCAAAGCCTCAAATTATATACATTTTAATTAGAAAAAAATTTCAACTGAATCCAAAATGATTCTGTTGTTATTCATTTCTGTAGAATCTCAAGAAGAGAAATAAGGGTTAAACAAAACCTTTTTAAAAAAGATTTTATTTATTATTTATTTGGGTGAGAGAGAGAGAATAGAGGGAAGAGCAGAGGGAGAGGGACAAGCAGACACCCCACTGAGCACAGAACCTGACACTGGGCTCCACCTGGCAACCCTGAGATCATGACCTGAGCCAAGACCAATAGCCGGGTGCTTTCACTGACTGAGCCACCCAGCTGCCTAAAAGCAAAAACTTTTAAAAACTTGTCAATACAATTTTGTTAAAAAAGGAAAAGTATATTAACCTCTGGTTAGCCACTTTATGGTTTTGGAAAACTAAAAATGTAATTTCAATGTGATATCATAACACTGCATTCGGGCATTGGGGTGGCTCAGTTGGTTGAGCATCTGCCTTCAGCTGAGGTCAGGATCTCAGGGTCCTGGGATCAATCCCCACATCAGGCTCCCTGCTCTATGGGGAGTCTGCTTCTCCCTCTCTTTCTGCCGCTCCCCCTCCACTCAACCTCTCTCTTACTCTATTCTCTCTCTCAAATAAATATATAAATAAAATCTTTAAGAAAATAGCACATTCATTTAAGATATTAGATATATTTTAAACTATTTTTTTTAACACTGATTTCAGTGGCTCAAGTATTTTCTCAGCTATCTTGACATTTTGGCTTTTGATGATACAGGTTTATTTAAGGAACAGTAAGAGAGAGAGAGTTTCAAGGAGCAAGACTATTTTAAACATATGATTGAACCTCTGCTTCAATGATGCACCAGGCAGACCTGCATCTGCTCCTCCTCTGCAGGTTGCACTCAGTATACTTTCTGGAATGGGTTGACTTTGTGCACTACCATGTTCTAGGAGTTGAGGTCCTGAGGCATTGCTGAAGCTCTGTAGTGATGATTTCCTCTGCAGAACAAGCAAGAGACAAAGTGGTAAATTCAGGTTGTAATAGGAAGGGGCTCCTTCCTCCTCCTTGTGTTTATTTTCCATTGATGGCCCACAGTTAAGGGAGTGGTGGCTCTTCACTGTAATTCCTACTCTGCCTGACTCCAGATTGTTCTTGGCCCCAGCTGTAGGTGTGTGTATTGTGTCAGTAAGAATCCAGTAGGTTCTGAAGTGTAACCTGCTACTGAATAAGTGTAGCTTAGCTCCCTTGGGGGAAGCTGGGATCTGCGTGGCATAAAGCTGTACTCAGCACGTCAGTCCATTTATAGAGAATTATGGTTATTTGTGGTTAGTCTACTTAAGACCAAATGCAAAACATTTTCTCTTTAAATTCTGGGTCTGTAATTACAAAGCAAACTTCAGCTAACAATGACTTACTTCTTCTAACAATTACTTATTGTTAAAAATATTCTAATTTACTATTTTTCTTTCAGTTATTATGGGGGACACAGAGGTTTTACATATTTAACATTACATATTTGAGGCATTTTACTTTTGAATAAGGAAAATAATTTAAGAACTATAAAATTAGGCAACATTAAGTAGGTTCTACTTTTTAAACTGTGTTAGTAACATATAATGTATCCAGTGTTTAAATCTAAGAGAAGTTTTCAGTGAATGCTAGTGAAAATTGGTTTTGGCTAAATTCTTTTTCTGGTTTACTTACAACAGAAGTAAAATCTCATATAGAAACCATATTGACATTTCAAAGCTTCTTCATCCATGTTATTTACACTTTTTGGTTTATTGAGTTTTATTAAAACTAATCTTTTGATCTTTTGTTTAGCATCTTACAGTTATTGGGCTGAAAAATATATAACCTTCACATTCCATAATTAGCTGTTACAAGATTTTGATACCCAATGGAGCAGAGTGTACCTCTGGAAAAGAGATTTATTAAAGCTTAATAAATGAATTAAAACTGCATTTCCTATTGGAAAGAGAAAGTTTTGCAGCCCCCCAAGCTTGGGAATATTAACTTTTTCTCAGAGCTACGATGATATTTATAAAGAAATAGAAAAATTACAGTGAAAATACTGGAGGTTTTTGAAATATTCTCCATCTATGAATCTTGAAGTCATTACAAGTATTGATTACAATTTCAGTGAATCATCAGTGTTTTTTTATTTTTCCAATTATGCCAAGTTGTGTCATCTAAAGAAGTTAGAATTAAACTGCTTGTTTTCTGAATTAGTTGAGGGAAAACTATATGAATAACATGAAAAATAAACAATCATTTTCATTTATTTATAATTTGTTTTTGAATTCACTTTGTTTTTATAGGAGGAAAAAGTATTTCTTATAGAAATGCAATCAGATAGCTGTGACTATTATGTCACCAAATACACAAACGTACTTTATTTATGTGGCTAGCAGGGTTACCAGATTTAGAAAAAAAAAACAAAAAAACAAAAAAACAAGATACACAGATTTGAATTTTAGAAAAGTAACAAACTTTTTAGTGTAGTGTGGTAATTAATTTTATGTGTCAACCTGACCAGATCATGGAATGGTCAGGTAGTTGGTTAAACATAATTTTTGGGTGTGTCCGTGAGGGTATTTCTGGGAGAGATTAGTACCATTTGAACTGGTAGATTGACTCAAGTGGATTGACCTCCCCAGTGTGGGAGAACATCATCCAATCTGTTGAGGACCTGACTAGAATAAAGAGGTGGAGGGAGGAGGGCTCTCTGCTTGATTGCGTGAGTTGGGACAGTGATCTTGCCCTTGATGCTCTTGGCTCTTGGGCTATGAGAACTGGACTGGAATCTATACCATAGCCTTCTGTTTCTCAGGCCTTTGAACTATACCACCTGCTTTCCTGGGTCTCCAGCCTGCAGAAGGCAGATGGTGAGATTCCTCAGCCTCTATAATTGCATGATTCAGTTTCTTGTGATAAATCTCTTTATATATCTATTATACACCTTACAATAAATCTTTCTCTTTCTATAGCTCTCTCTCCTATTGGCTCTGTTTCTCTGGAGAATCCTAATACATATCAATCTATGTCTCCAATACTTTATGTGGCATACTTATGATAAAATTATTCCTTATTTTTTCACAACTTTAGGAAGAAAGTTTTAATTTAATATTTTAATATGCTTCCATCTAACTGGTCCCTTCTGATCTTCCAGATTTTCCGGAAGATGCGCAGTGAGGAAAGAAAGGTAAGGTGAAAAGATAAACATTCAAGAATGGTAACTCTCCATGAGAATACCCACTGGGTCTTAAGGAATCTGTTCCTGACTCTCTGTAACCTCTTCAGAGCAAAACTCTTCATCATTCCATGCAGAAGCCAGAAATACTTCTTCCTCTTTAGTGAGCTCTTTAGGGTTCATAGCAAGTAGCATAAAACAAAGCAAACAAAACAAGAAATCTTGCTTTTCAGGTGTCTCCTCTGTCCCTGGGTAGTGTAATCTTCAGAAAATCAACTGACATTCCACCATAAAATCACCATAAAATTACCTTTAACTTCAACAATGACAGAGTTTACCAGGAAAATTCTGTTCATGTGGCAATACCCATTTCCAATCATAAGATTAAAAGCCAAGTCTTTGACAGATGTTAGGGAAGTTACATTATTTGGATTTAAATGATTTCATCCTAATTTCAGTTTCCAGCTGCTGGTTATAGAATCTTTACAAGATTTAGGCACCTCAGCTCATTATAGTTCTGTACACCCACGATTTCTCCATGTATTATAAATGTTACATTAATCAGAGGCACAAAGGAGAAAAAGTGGATGTCAATTCTGGGAAGAAGCGAGGTACTCTGGGTCACTGTTAAATTTAACAACTCAATTTATTGGCAACTATTTTTAAAGCACTTTCTTAACTCTCTCCATTCTTTAAATTAATTTTTAACATGCAGGCATGTTCTCTCATACTTTTATTTTTTCTCTGCAAATGTAGTGCATTTTTTGCCCTTACTCTTATCTGTTTGATGTTTATATTTAGCTGGTTGTATTAACGGATCAGGGCTTTGAAGACAACGGTTGCCAATCTTTTTTTTTTTTTTTCTCCTATTGCAAAAACTGTGAGAGAAAAAAAAAATACTCCAAAGTTGTTTTGTTTCTCTATGTCTGTGAAATATGTCTTATATTTCTACTATTAGTCCAGTTTTTCTAGCATTCTAAGACCTGTCCATATCAATAATTTTAGTCATAGAAATCCTTTGGACTCTTAAGAATTATGTAGTTTTATGAAAACGTGTTGGACAATCAACTGAAAGCAAATCTGAACCCAGTGAGATTTGTCATTATTTCCCATATTAAAAGCATAGCCCTTTATTATTATTAAGGATCAATATTATGATAGTTTATACTGTCAAATTTTTTATTCCTCTATTTTTGATCACAGAACTATTTGGTCAAATGAAATGTTACAATGCAACCCATACAAGAAATATCTATAAAAGTGGATCTCCTCCAATTGAAGTGCCCTTACTCCTATAGTTCTTCTGTGGGAATTGCTGAGATGGTTTCAGGAACCATCTGGAATTCCCCAAACAATGTTTTGAGTACAGCACCCTCTATAAATACAATAGGAAGCAAGAACATTTATGAAGCCACAATTATGGAAGGAAACAAGAAATGGGAGTGGATGAGCTCATTTGTTCTATTTCCTAAATGATCTCTCTTATATAACATTCAAACAGACAATAGATATTTACAGAGTAGGTGAAATGTTCCTATTGTCCTCCACCTTACTCCAGACACACCTCACCTCTCTTCAGGTCATGATATGGTGTTAGTAGAAAGGTTTGCATATCTGTCTATCACAGACTGTGCACTGGGGATGTGCACTCAGAAGCACCATCTCTGGTCCCAAATGCCCTAGCAGGTCTTAAGGTACTGGCTGGCAGGCACAATCCTGAAATTGTTGAGGGAGGCATCCTACCTTTCAAGTGACTAAGGCTCTAGCTTCTCTTAAGGTGGCGAGTACCACTGCCATACAAATTCTGCCCATGGACCAGGCTTCTTTGGTAGCTTTCCCTCCAGCTGGAACTATACACAGAGGTCAGAGGCAAGGACCTGGCGGCTGTTCAGTCTCTGGCTCTAACTGATATTTTAACCAAATAGAAAGTTAAAGCATTTTCTTATAAGGTGAAGTTATGAATTGTTCCCTACACTATTTTGTTGTCTCTTCTGCTCCAAGTTTCTCAGTTTCTTTGGCTAGTGTCTTCCCCACTCCTCCAAAACCAACAAATGGCACAGAGTAACTCTACTTCTTTTCTCTAATTTGGAAAAGAAATGAATTACCTCCGTGAGTAAATTTGAACCAAAGCCTAGGCATCATTCTCTACAACTTCTTCCTTAACAAGATGTGCATTTAATTCAATTATACTTCTAATAATATAGACTTCAAGTTTGATTAAATCTCACATTGGCTCATGAATTTAGAACTATAAACTTCTTTTATTTAAAACTGGTTGATTTTTGATAACTCATGAGGATTTTTTTAAAAGACCTCATTCATATATTCATAAGAGACACAGAGAAAGAAGCAGAGACACAGACAGAGGGAGAAGCAGGTTTCTTATGGGGAGCCTGATGCAGAACTTGATCTCAGAACCCATAAGCTTATAAACTGAGCCAAAGGCAGATGCTCAACCACTGAGCCAACCAGACGTCCCTCATGAGGATTTTTTTGACAAGCAGCCACATCTTATGGATTCATTCTATTAAGGTTTTCTTCATCTACTTAACTCACAAGCAAACTTCAAATTCTGCTCTCCTGGAAAATTCTTTTGTCTTGCGTTCTCCTATCTCAACACCTCAACCTGATTTGGACCCTCTTGTTTGTTCTAGCATAGCTTATGTGCCTACCTTCTTAATTTGCAAGCCCTTGGAAGTCAAGGCCAACATCACTTGACATTTTATCCTCAGTGCTTAGCATAAGGACATGGCACATAACAGGTATAAAAGAAAAAGAAAAAAGTCAAGTCACATGTATGAAGTATCTGCTTATGTGGGTATGCTATGTGAGACACTCATCATTTTTTTTTAAATTTATGATAGTCATCAGAGAGAGAGAGAGAGAGAGAGGCAGAGACACAGGCAGAGGGAGAAGCAGGCTCCATGCACCGGGAGCCCGACGTGGGATTCGATCCCGGGTCTCCAGATCGTGCCCTGGGCCAAAGGCAGGCACCAAACCGCTGCGCCACCCAGGGATCCCAACTCTCATGATTTAAAGATAAGTACTGATGTCTGCCACATAATGGAATGCCAATACATCTAAATAAATAACTACATATTTAGTATGATTTTAAAGACATAAATCAAATGGGATAGATTCATGGAGATGAGGCAAGAAGATAGAATTTGATTCTGATAGCATGAGTAAACATCACTGAGACATGAAATTTAAGCTAAAACCTTGGGGGTGGTTAAAGTATATCAAGGAACAAAGTGCAAGGAACAAATGTCCACTTCCTGGGCATTTGGCACACTACCAGAATTCATCAAACCTCAAACATCTTGTACTATAAGCTACTCAGTTAAAATTAAAACACAAATTTAAAGAGGTGCCTGGGTAGTGCAGTTGGTTAGGCATCCACTCTTGGTTTCCACTCAGATTGTGATCTCAGGGTCATGGTCTCCGGGGTCATGAGATCAAGCCCCACATAAGAGTTTGCATTCAATGTGGAGTCTGCTAGGGTTTCTTTCTCTCCCTTTCTGTCTGCCCCTTCTGCTTTTACTCTCTCTCTCTCTCTCTGTATCTCAAATAAATAAATAAATCCTTAAAAACCATGTAATTTTTAAAATGTATATTATGAAAAAGTCTGCATGTATTGGTTATTTTTTGTAGTTATAATTTTAATAGATTTTGACCTATTATGATATCTCCAAATTAAATTGTATAATTAAGTGGCTGAGTTAGATTTATTATTTTGAGTTAAAGTCAGTTATAGATTTGTGTCCACCAATGGAAGATTCTTTTTTTTTTTTTTTTAAGAGTGAGCAGGCACATACATATGCAGAGTTGAGTAGGGGCTGAGGGAGAATGAAAGTGAGAATCTTAAGCAAGCTCCACACCTATTGGGGAGATTCACATGGGGGTTCAGTCTCAGGACCCTGAGATCATGACCTGAGCCAATATCAAGAATTGGCTGCTGACCTGAACTGAGCCACCCAGGTACCTCAAGGGTTATTCTAATTATAGTTTTAACTCAACAGATTTATAAATGTTATTTATCAATAATGAATTATTTTAAATATTTATCATTTAGTTTATCAACTCTGAGACATCTTTCATATTTTGAGACACATTTATCTCTGAAATCAAGATGTATCTTTCAATCAATGGCATGTCAGCTTAACTGGCAGTTTTTTCCTTTTTTGAAGTTATGGTTATGTTCTAGTTATGTTCTCTATATGTCACTATGAACTCTGAATTAGCAGATACTGAACTGTTGTTCCTAGACGAAATATAAGATTAGGTTCTTGTGGACCTCTGATCATCTTTTCATGAATAAATCAATCCATAACCCTATTTTCTTTGTTTCTATTTAAAGACACCTTATTTAATATATACTGTTGATTCTTCAACATTGATCTCATGGGCAACAGCCAGGAACGGTCTGAATGAAGCTTATTCGTCAGACACATAATAATCTAGTACTTGTAAACACCAGTCAGCACTTGAACACTGTGCTTGGGAGCCATTTTAAACAGAGAAATCACTAACAGAAGCACAAAAATGCAAAAAAATGTGACACTAAATAGACCAGTATTTACAGTATGACAACTGAAACAAGAATGCAGAATGTCATCTTCTTTGCCTTCAGTTAGGTGGGCAATCAAAAATTTCCCTGATCTGTAGATTCATGTGCCTGTGAAAGACTCTGAATGAGCCACAGACATTTATTTTGGAGTTAAAAGCAAATTGCAGCAAATAGGCATATTTACAAATAAGAAATCTGTGAGTAATATGGATCGATATAAAATGATATGTTATTTTAAATTAACAACAAAATATAAAGTGATGTTTCTTATACTAAAAGCTATTAGTTAATTGATTTAAAAAATAGATATGCTTTGTATTTGGTCAGGTAAAATAGTTAAAGAAGAATGAAAATATAACGAAATTAAAAACTAAATTGTTGGAGGACCTGGTGGCTCAGTCTTTTGGGCATCTGACTCTTGATTTCAGCTCAGGTCATGATCTCAGGTTTCCGGGATCAGGTGCCACATTGGGCTCCATGCTCAATGTGGAATTGGCTTGAGACTCCTTCTTTCTCTCTGCCCTTCCCTGCCTCATGCTCTCTTTCTCTCTCTCAAATACATAAATAAAATCTTTGAAAAAAAATAAATTATCGGAAAATGCTCCATTTTAAAAGTTTTCAAAAAGGACCAAAAATTATTCAAAAATTCTTTAAAAATAATTCTAAAATCTGTGTATATATTAAAATATGTGTATAATTTTAAAATTATACACAGAATACAATTTACAAGCTGGACTTAAAACCTTAATAAGGGACTAAGAATTCAAATTGGTAAAGTTTAATAAATCAAACATTAATTTTTAAAATAAAAACATCTCAGTAGTCATTCCTATTTGTAAAAATCACCCTTAAATTCATTATAAGTGATGAAAAACAATCCAGAAGGAGAGCAGAGTATGAACAAATGCAAGGGGAAGTGAAATAGTCTGACATTTTTTGGAAACTAGGGTGTAGGGTGTATATGGGGGAAGGATAATAGATAAGGTTAGAGAGGGAGATAGAAATCAGAGTAAGAAGTGAATTTTATGCCAAGTACTTGGAATTTCCTAAAAATCAGTAGAGACAGATTTAAAGATTTAAAAGATGTAAATCATAATTGTATTTTATTAAAAAATAAGGATGATTCAAGTCTATGCATAAAGAGTGGTAACAGGTGAAATAAATACAAGGTGTCTCTCACGTTCTGATCTGAGGATTTTGACTGACTGGACATGGACACTGAATGAAAAAACAAAGGTAGTGAGTGAAGGGCTTGGGTGGGGCCATTTAGTAACATACAACAAAAAAGTGGAGGAGTGGTTTTAAAGGAAATTAATAAGAAAGATCCGCCTCCTCCCCCAGGCCATTGCCATCTTGCCAAAATGACTGGCATCAAACCATTCTTAATTTCCTTTAAGCTCAGAGTAAGATACAGGGTGAAGCTTCAATCCAAAGAGGCTGCCAATCAGATGAAAAGAAACCTTCTGAAGTTTCCTGTGGACGGGTTGCCAGTGAGGAGGCAGGGAAGCAGCTACATCAGGAAACAGATCAGATGGTCATCCCAGGAACAGAGAACAGCAGGATGCCCTCCCTGGCTGTAAAGAAACCCACGAAACCAGGAGGCATGACTTTCCCACCAGCCATGTCAGACTTTCATGTAAGCACATTACTCCCAGCCTGGTGTGGATGGGCAGTGGATAAAGGGTGTATAGAATTGGGGAAAGAGGATAGGTGGGGAAGGAAAATGGCATCTATGAACCTGGGTGGGATTAGAATAATAATCTTGATTTGTCTGAAAAATAATCGCTATATGACACTGAACTTATGTGAAAGCATATAGATTAAAATTTGTGCCATTGCTGGAAATGGGAGATCAGAATAAAAAAAACATATAAGTTCAGGGAAAGAATAAGAAAAGTTCTATTTTGAATTTCTGAGTTCCATAAATTGTGGAAAAGTGGAAGTATTAAAATGGTTATAGTGACAAAGGAAAAGATAGGATTTTATATAGATGATCTTGACCAAGGCACTGGGCACTGCATGCAATAGATGTGACCATCCCAGTGAGAAATAACTCCCTAACAAGTAGAAATTCTGATTTCTAGGCTTTGAAGACAGTCTTAAACCCCACAAAAGGATCAGTTTTATATAGAATGAGAAATGCAGGGGCTTTTCTCTTTGGAAAAGCTGTGTTTTGAATATCCTGGAGTAGGGGTATGCAAAGCAATGGTGCCTGCCTCTGACATGGGTGATCCAGGTTGCAGGATATTTGGGTTGGTAAATGGACTTGCTGGATGAGTGAGGAAAAGCTATGGCTATGATGGGATTGAACTATTCTGCCAAAATGTGTCGAGGAAAAAAGGATTCATGACCCTTTCCTTTGGATCAGAGTTAAGACGTACTGGGCATGCGAGTGATCTAGATTTTCATCTTGAATCTTTCAACTTCTTCCTGGAAGAATTTCCTGGGAGTCCAGTAGAGAGACTTTATATGGAGCAGAACTCTGAAACAAACAAACAAACAAACAAACAAACAAACAAAAAACAAGGACTACGGGTGAAAAAAATGGAGGAAAAGAACATACGTTCTATGAAACAAGTATTTCAGCTGGATGGACCCAACATGAAGTCCTCCAAGGAATCCATGGTTGTGTTCATAAGAAAAAGAATGAGCTCTGAGTATTTGTCAGGCTCAAAGAGAATAAAACCATCTTCCCTGAAGGCCAGGGAAGAAGTAATGTGGTCAAACAGCACTAGGTTTAATAACTTGCTGTCGTAAGGGAAACCTTACACCATAAGGAACTGTGGGGCCAATCAGGATAAGGGCATGTAGGATATGCTTGTGATAGGGTTTGGCTTTAATGGGTGACTTTGGGGAGGTCTTAAGAAAGTGAAGGCTTGTACTGGATTGGAAGCTATCAGTAAAGCAAGAGGTAGTTTGATGATAGGGCTCTTAGCATGTTTTATAAAGGGAGTAGGAGTAGCAAAGTGGGATGGAGCTGTCACTGACATTGTTAGCCAGGCAAGACAAATGTTTCATCCTCTTTATGGTTGTCTAGTGCTGTGGTTTGTGTCTCTTCCCATCATAGTCAAGACATAACCTTTTCTGATGTTGATACTGAGTGAAATTGCTTATGTCAGGTACCAAGTAAGTTGCCAGGCCAGCTTCCTGTGAGTTCTCAGCTATTAGGAGCATTCTTTTGTTTTGTTTCATTCTGATTTACTTAGAAGTCAAATAATAATGTGCTGCTCTGCCTTCCTCTTTTTCTACCATATTATCCCATTGAGGAGGAGATCAGTTATAATTTTAGATGTGGGTTGGGTGGTAAATGAGGAAGAAAGGGTATATGCCTAGACAAGTCAGTGAGAATCCCTGTCCTGAAGGCAAGTGATATGCACCTGTAGGCAGGTGATAAATCTGCAGTTGACTGGCATCTGACACATTGCCTTGGGATGAAAATTGAAGAAGGTGTTTACGTTTTTCACTGGAGAGTCTAAATCTTGATTGACCTTGCAACTTAGAGCAGGTATAGAATGGTGTATTAACCATGTATAACCGGGAAAATCATGACCTGCTTGAATTTCCAGCTGGAAGCAGTGAAAGTTAGCCATGTGAAGACAGCTAAAGAAAGTGGGAAACAAGAGTAAATTTTCACTTTGAAAACATTCTGAGAACCAGGAAGGGTTAATGCTCCACGTACTTTCTTGTCTTTGGTTTCTCCTCCCCCAGTCTTACACTGTACCAGGCATGGGCATATAGGCTCTACATTGTCTAGACATAGACTTCCAATCCAATATGGCTAAGTCAGGAGTCTTCCCAGTGTCTTGGTTTTCCTCCCTAATTAAGTAGGCCTGATACCCACTGTATATAACAGAAACTCAATATACATTGAATGAATGAAATTGTTCAAGCACAAAGAGATGGTGTAATTAAATAGTCTTATACAATCATCTATTCAGAGTCCAGCTTGAAGTCCTTTATGTGACTTTCTTTGGTTAATTATGTAAAATATTTCATAGGAAGGATTTCTTTGCTGTGGTTTTTAAATGTTTTTAAAGGTTAATAGAGGTAAACTTTAAATAATTAAAATCTATCCATTTTAAATACACAGTTCATGCATTTTGACAAACATATATGGACATAGCCCATAATCCAGCACCTTGAAAAATTCCCTTATGTTCCTCTGGAATAAGTCCCCTCTCCCGACACCCAGGCCCTGGCAACCATTCATCTAATTTTTATCCCTGGAATTTCATCTTTTCTAGACAGCATATGAAGGAAATCATTTAGTAGTTATCCTTTTATGCCTGGCTTTTTTTCACTGAAGATAATAGTTTCAGATCCATTCTTATTGTTACGTATTGTGGTGGTTTTTCCTTTTTATGGTAGGTACTTTCCTACTGCACAGACCTGCCACTTGACGGACACTGGGGTTGTTTCTAATTTGGGGCTGTTGTGAACAGCTGTTTTGAATGTTCAGTCCTGTGTGGATAGATGTTTTAATATCCCTTGAGTGAATATGTAAGGGTTGGTTCGCTGGGTTGACGTTAGGTACGTGTATAAAGCACTGCCAAGTGGTTTTCCAAAGTGAAGGTGTCATTTTGCTTTTCCATCAGCAAAGCATGTGAATTCCAGGTACAGCCTCAACTTCCTCTGCACTTGGTACTCTTGTCTTTGTCATTAGTATCTCGTAGCCAGTGGCATCCCAGTTTATTTTTATTTTGCAGTTTTAATTTGAATTTCTCTGATGATTATTGATATTGAGCATATTTTCATATGCTTTTTCTTACTCTGTATCTCTTTTTTGATAAAATGTTTAAGCTTTTTACTCATTTTTAAAAATTGGGCTTTGTGTTTTCTCATTGAGAGGTAAGTGTTCTTTATATGTCATTAAAGTATATGGTGAGTATTTTCTCCAAGTCTGTCAGACGTCTTTTAATTTTTGTAAGCATGTTTTTCTTTTTTTAAATAGGAGGGTTTTTTTTTTTTTTAAGATTTTATTTATTTATTCATGAGAGACACAGAGAGAGAGGCAGAGACACAGGTAGAAGGAGAAGCAGGCTCTCAAAGGGGAGCCAGATATGGGACTTGATCCCGAAACC
The DNA here is from genome assembly GCF_011100685.1 of Canis lupus familiaris. Lineage (NCBI taxonomy): Eukaryota > Metazoa > Chordata > Mammalia > Carnivora > Canidae > Canis > Canis lupus. Next base: position 59,194,751 of record NC_049229.1, on the reverse strand, counting down.
ATGGGCATCATGCCCTGAGCCAAAGGCAGACACTCAACCACTGACCCACCCAGGCATCTAGTATAATAGGAGTCTTTAATAATAAGAAAGTATCATTTATCAGTATTTTAAAATACATTTGCTTCTTGTGCTCTAAGAAGATTTTTGTCTAACTCAATGTTACAAAGATTTTCTCCTTTGTATTTCTCTACATTTAAGCCTATGACCACTTCAAGCTAATTTTTATGTATGGTGCCTATTTTATTCTTTCTTCTGATGCTTTGTGTTTAATTTGCTCTGATTCTCATTTCCTAGAACAGAAGCTTAGTTCATTGATCTGAGATGTTTCTCTCTAACATTCGTGTTTAATGCTATTCATTTCAATCTAAACACTGCTTTTACTTCACCAATGTTGATGTTATATGTTTCAATTTTTCTTGCATTAAAAATGACTTCTAATTACTTGGTGCTAGGGTCATGGTAGGACAGGAAGGGATCTTTAGTCTTTTGTTCCCGCCTCAGTATTAGGAGGATCCTATGAGTCTGGGCCTCAAAAGTAGAGCTTCCTTAACATTTTTGCATCTGCTTTGTTTGTTATAGTTTGAATTGTCTCCCATTCTCAAATTCAAATGTTGAAGTCCTTACCTCTTTTACCTAAGAATCTGATGTTATTTGGAAGTAAGGTCATTGTAGACATATTTAGTTAAGATACAGCCATTAGGGTGGGCTCTAATTCAAAGTAACTTATGTCCTTATAAGAGAATACTGGGACATAGACCCACAGGGAGAATGCCATGTGAAGATAAAGGCAGAGCTCAGGGCCATGTTTCTATAAGCCAAGTAACACTAAAGATTGCCAGCAAATCCCTGGAAGCTCAGGGAGACTCATGGGGGAGGTTCTTTCATTGCAGCCCTAGGAAGAAACCCACCCAGCTGACACCTTGATCTTGGACTTCTAGCCTCTTGAAACATTTTGCTTGTTTCAGCCACTCAGTGTGGACTGGTCCCAGCTGGTGAATTTGATTTTATTATGGCAGCCCTAGCAAGCTTGCATACACCTCTCATGTGGCAGCCAAATTCTGCGTAGTATCTGTAATGTTCTGGGGTGGGGGGAGAGTTTCTATCCTTCCTCCAGTGGTGGCAGACTTCTGCCTGGTATTGGTGGGTGTAAGACACTGGACCCGAGAGGTTTAACTTCCTACTCTCCAAGAAGCAAATGGAATTTCTTCTCTGCTTCCATCAGAAGCAACTGGTTTTTGCCTGGGTCTCTGTGTGTGATCTTCACCCCAACTACCAGCTTCAGATGTGGGATTCTCATGCAAGAAGAGTCCTGGAACTTGGGAGGGAGGTTTGTATCCTTTTGCCAGCGGCACCTGACTTTATCAGCACACCTGCGTCATGGAGGGAAAATCACTCCAGTCTCCTGCCCTGCCAGAAATCCCTAGGTCGTTTTTGTTTTTGTTTTTGTTTTTTTTTTTTGTGAGCATTTGATGCAGCTTGTGGAAAACAAAAAACAAAAAACAAAAAAACCAAAAACTTATTCATGAGTGCTTTCATACTTCCTTTGCCCAAGGGCTTCCATTTTTAACTGATTTGCCATTCAACCTTTAGGAATTGGTTAACATTCTGGCTGACTGCATTTGTCTCTCTTTCTGACACCAGCGCTTCCCTCTCTTGTCCCATGAAAGAGTGTGTGTGTCCCCACTCCTCAGAGAAATTTGGCACTCTGGAAATCAGTTCGCTTTATTAATTTTCAAATTCAGCTTTCTTTTTTTTAAAGATTTTATTTATTTATTCATGAGAGATACAGAGAGGGAGAAAGGCAGAGGACATAGGTAGAGAGAAAAGCTGGCTCCATGCAGGGAGCCTGATGTGGGACTCCATCCCAGGACTCCAGGATAATGCCCTGGGCCGAAGGCAGGTGCTCAACCACTGAGCCACCCAGGCATCCCCAAATTCAGCTTTCAATTGGCTCAAGAAAAAGAATTACTTAATAGATTATATGGCTTTTTCTCATGGTTGGGGTGACTACAATGATAGTACTGTGTCTGTGTGTTTCTACATACCAGCTAGAAACAGAACAAAGGCTTTCTTTGCTGTTTTCGTTGGGTTGCTTTTTACTGTCACCTAGGAGTCTGTTATGCAATTTATGCTAAATTAATAATTCTGATGGGATTATTGTCATTCATGCAGACTGCTGCAAGCTAAAATAAGGCCAATATGGACATGAGGTTCTGGCCAAAGTGAATTTTCCAGCTTAGTGGTGCTTGCAAGAGTATGACAGATTCCTATCCCACCCTACCCCTTTGCAAACAGAAAAGATCCATTGATGTGTCAAGTCTCAAAACAGGACATGCTTTCTGTTAATTTTAATTAAGAGAGAGAAGATTTTCATTGGTAGAATTTACATTTAATGACTTAAAATAAAGCTCTTGCCATGTTCAGGTACTAAAATAGTTACTGTTAGATTTGGGTTGAGGTGCTGAGGTCTGTGAACTGGGGTGATGGATCAGATTGGCCCCAGCTGGTGAATTTGAATGAAGCTGCAGAAACTCTAAGGTCATTGGACCAGATGGACACAGACATCCACACTTGAGGACGTACCTGAGGATGGTTTCAGGGATTTTTCTCATTTGCAAAGTGATGGTCTCCCCACAGTTCAGGCATTGGAAGGTACATTTGTAATTTTGCAAACATGTTCAAGTTTCAACAATGTATATATTACTGTTATATACTTTAAAGCATCATTAAATATGAACATTTTTGAAAACTTGCTGTGGGATAAGTATACTACTGTAAAGCATTAAAGCATCATATATTCCCCAAATATTAGTAATTAGTTATTAATAATATTAAATAATGTCACAACAGGTAATACTTTTTTGCAGATACTGTATTAATTGCCTTACATATAGTGTTCAATGTTAGTAATAACAACAATAACTTGATGATATTGATGATAGCTAATATTTACTGAATGCTCTTAACATGCTCCATAGTCTTTATATACTTGAGCTCATTTAATCCTCACAAAAGTTCTATCATATATGTACTTGTTATTGATATTTTATAAATAAGAAAACTGATTTGTAGAAACAATGATTTAAAATTAATAAGGGATAGAATGGGAATTTGAACCAATGCTGTTTTACCATACTAATATAAAAGGACCAGGTTTAGATCTATAGGGAATGTAGTTGAACTTCGTGGGTAAATATATTTTTGAGTCAGATTATGTTGTTTGTATGGAGCTTATATTGGATAGTAGAAGGAAAATGGACTCTTTGAGACAGACCTTTCCAATACTGGTGCAGTCCTTACATTTCATTGGCTAGGCCAATTATATAACTTCACTGAGCCTTGATTTTCTTATTTGTAACATGTAAATGATACCATCTGGGTTTTAAAAAATATTAGAGGAAATCTATGCATAGAAGCTTGATCCATATATTACAAATTTTTTCAGTTTCTGAAAGTAAGCTTTCCATCTAAGAACTCATTTTTTTTAAAGATTTACTTTTATTTATGATAAACATAGAGAGAGAGAGGCAGAGACACAGGTAGAGGGAGAAGCAGGCTCCATGCCGGGAGCCCGACGTAGGACTCGATTCCAGGACTCCAGGATCGAGCCCTGGGCCAAAGGCAGGCGCCAAACCGCTGAGCCACCCAGGGATCCCCATCTAAGAACTCATTGACTGAAGGAGAGGCCAGTATCCAGGAGAAGGGATGCTGAAACAGTGGCAAGTGAACTTAACCATGATTTCCCAAGTCCTTCCCCAAGGGCAGTTATTACCATATACATTGGTACACTCTGAAATGGGGAACACAGAGTCACTTCAGGACTATTGGATTTGGGTCATAGTTGGCATTGATAACTGGGAACTCAAAGCATCATCATGGTAGCCTTGTTAGGGTAGAAATGGATGTGACTCAGGTGAAGAATGAAGTCCTGCTCCAGGACTGGCTCATAGCAGGTTTACAGAATCAGAGGGATTATCCTGGTGAATATTGACAGATAAGCAGAGGGAAATGTTTGCAAAAAAACAAAACAAAACAAACAAACAAACAAACAAAAAACCAAAACAAAATAAAAAAACAAAGCCCTTGAAGAGGAAGATCATAGTTGGGTACAGAAACAATTTAATTGTACAGAACAATGTAATTTCTAATGAAATGAGAGCTGACATAAAGGGGAAGAGTGGCCAGAAATATAGACAGAGCATTGAGCATGGAACTTGCATCATGAAGCCCTTATATTCTGATGTAATTTTATAGGCAATGGAGTCATAAACAGATTTTTTTAAAAAAAGAGATACAAACACATTACAGACCTGAAGGATCACTATGGCAGTGTTACGAAGGGTATAATCAGAGCCAAGGCTGATGATAAGGAAAGTGCATGGATGGCAATGCAGAATACAGTAAAAAAATAAAAGAAGAACTTGAAGGGCCTGGCCAGAAGTTAAAAGATTCAGGAGATTTGAAGAAAGTATATAATAGTATTTGGTGACTGATTAGATATATAGGAGATAAATAAGTGACAGTAATTTCTAAGTATCTGGCTGGGGCAACTGGGTGAACAGTGGTGTCATTAATTAAAACCTGAAATTGAGGGCAGCCCGGGTGGCTCGGCGGGTTAGTGCTGCATTCGGCCCAATGTCTGATCCTGGAGACCCGGAATCGAGTCCCACGTCGGGCTCCCTGCATGGAGCCTGCTTCCCTCTGCCTGTGTCTCTGCCTCTCTCTCTCTCTCTCTCTCTCTCTCTCTCTGTCTCTCATGAATAAATAAAAAAATCTAAAAAACAAAACAAAACAAAACTGAAATTGAGAGGAGGAAACTTGGCAGGGAATGCGTGAGTTCAGGTTTGGACATATTAATTTGGAGATGTTCAAGAAGTGATACCATACAATAGGGACTGAATATATAAATACATGCCTTTTGAATTCAGTGTGAAAATCAAATTGTATGTACAGATTTGGGTGCCACCAAGAAACAGATGGCAGTGAGGGTGTAACTGGATGGAATCACCTGGGTGATGTATTAGTGTCAGAGAAAGGATTCGAGACTGGAACGTTGGGATGCTCAACATGGCAAGGGAGAGAAAATGTGGTCAGAGCTCCACCAAGAGCACCAGGAAAGAGCAGCTTCAAGGAAGGTTGGTGAGAGCAGAAGTGGGTGGTCTGCAGCATTAGGTGTTGCAGAGTCGTGAAATGAAATAAAAGCTGAAGCATGTACAAGGACAGGCATTGGGGGGAGCTGAGGTCCCATCTTTACTTTTCCTGAATGCCACCCCCCCCCCACCTTGTTTTTAATATAAACTGAATGTAATGGCTCTATTCCAGGACCTTCCGATTTTCTAGGATCCTTTCTATCTCAGGGACTTTGCACCTGAGTTTCCTCTTCCTAGAAGGCTCTCACTCCAGCTGTTTTTTGCCTGCTTCCTTATCGTCCCTTGGTTCCCAGGTCTTGCCTGAGCTAGGTTCTAATCTGGATTATGTCTTCCTCCCATGAGTCCTCAAGATAGATCATACTTCTTTATATGGCACTTTCACAAGAATTATGACATAATTATTTGTAAAAATTTACTTTGTTTTTTTATTTCCCTACCTTGCTATAGGTCAAAGGGAATAAGGATTTTACATCCTTTGTTCAACTCTGCATTTCCAGTGTCTGGCAGACTGCCTGCAACATAATAAGTATTCACACATAATTGAGTTTATTTATTCTATTCATTAATACAATTTATATGCTGCTTACTATATGCCAAGCATTCTTTTAGGCACTTTATAAATATTAACTCACTTAATTATTGAATGGAGAATATAGTAAACAAGGATGAGAATGGAAAATTATAGACCAACTGCTAAGAACTTCTTTCTGGGGATGCTGTTCAGAGTTATGAGGAAAAATGGGACTTCAGAGACAAGATAGTTCAGTGGAGGGGGACACATCCTAGAGCTTAGATGTCTGGGAACAAATGCTACCTCCGCCCCTTCATAATTATGTGAGTTGGGCAATCATTTCATCTTTCTGATCACCTAATCACATCCTTTTCTTCATCTATGTTATGGGGACAATAATACTCTTTACCTCATGGGTTATTATGAGCATTCAATGATTTAATGTATGTCAAGACCTCAGAGCAGTGTTTGGTGTGGAGTAGACCTTGTAAGTCTTGCTATTATATTTCATATATTCTAACATTTCCCCCTCATCCCTTTTCCTACCACTTTCCCTATTTTCCATATCTGTCATGGAAGCAGGTCATGGACATTTGGCTATCAGAAACAGCCTAAAAATTAATTTTACCTCTGAGCATATCTGCACTCTCATGTGTCATTTATTTTCTAGTGACCTGAGTGGGTTTCAAACCCTTAGGTTTATATCAGTCCATTTGATGCTCTTCTAATTGAAATTACACTGCTACTGCTTATAAGCAGAATGTAATTACTTCATCTGGCATTTGAACATGGCTATAGGCTACCCCATTAAAAATTACATGACCCTTTCAATGACTATATTAACTTTTTTTTAACAGCAGTGATGAAGAGTAGATTAGAGCAAGTCTCCTCAATGTAGAACAGAGAAATGGCACCATATCTGTGGCCTCTTTCATAAGATGAAATCTACCGTTTATTTCAGTTAAGTTATTGCTATCATATTATGGAAATCCAGAAAAGTGGCTTTACAATGAAATGTAATTAATTGTTTAAATCATTTACGATGGAAGTTCAAGAAAATATACATGATAACATAATTTGGGTAGACAGGTTTTTACAAGCACAATAAAAAAGACAAAAATTTTATGGAACACTTTGATAGGTTTGGGAAAATAAATTCAAAATATATATTAAAATAAAAACAAAAAGAGGAATGACAAGATATATTTTAGTTATATGTCAAAAAGTCATTCTACATATAGGAGGAACTCCTAAAAACCAAGGAAAAGATTAACAACCTAATAAAAAATAGATATATACAAGAACAGGCAATTAACACATATGAAAGAAGTCAAATGACCAATAAAGTTTGACACATTCCACTGCCAAGTCACGTATAATTATGTTCTTTTTTTGTGTATTGTATTATAAATATTGAAAAAATGATTTCTAGAAGCATCTTGAATGCTAATAAATAAGAAACTTAAATAAGTTGTGTACATCCATATCATGAAATACTTTATAGCATAAAAAGATTAAAATGCTATTCAAAATTTTGAAAATGATTAAAAGAATTAGGTGGATCTATACACTGATATAGAAAGATTTGGCAACAAATACTACTGAATGAGAAGAAAAGTTCAGAATAAGAAGTAACATGCTTATTTTGGTAAAGGAACACATACACACAATGCAAAGAGATATATGTAATAGTATATATGTATTGTGTGTCTACGTATATATACACAGACACACATATATACACATGCATACATGCACATCCACAGATTCATGTCTCTGTATATATAAATACATGCATGAATTTACATGCAAACTTACTGGGTAAATGCCTAAGAAATTTTTTAGCAGTGGTTTCAGACTGGGGCTATGACATGAGTGAAAGTCTCACTAAGTTCACATTTAAAAAAAAATCAAGCTCATGAGTATTTATATAGAAAGGTTTTTTTTTTTTTTTTAACATAGAAATACTTTTAAGGAGTTCTTTTCAAGGCTGAGAAATAAACATTTTTATGTTTTCCTGATGTGTATCACAGGTTTTCAGTTGGGTGATTTGGTAATATGTGTTTCAAGTCTTAAAATGTGCTTATTCTTTAAACTAGCAAAACTACTTTGGACACTTATTTTGAGAAAATATCAGCAAAAATAAATCTATATATGGGCTCATTTTAATATTCTTTATGGTAGTGGAAACCTGGAAGCAATTCAAATATCTAACCCTAAAGTATTACAAAGATCTATAAAATTACACAATATACTATACAACCAGGGAAAATCACATTTTCAGAGTCTTACACTCTAGGACATTTTGTGAGATATAATATTTATAAAGCAGATATAATCCAAGTCACAGTTTGATTTCACTATGTTAAAATATATATTTAATCATAGAAAGATTGGAGATAAGTATATGAAATGTTATGGTGTTTATCTCTCGGTGATTACGTTATAGGTAGTTTGAAACTTTCTTTTTTGTGTTTTTCAGGATACCTCAAATCCATTCCAAATAAATGCTATATTTTATCATTAACACAATTATATTTTATTATACAACATGTTCATTGTGGAAATATTGAAAAATACAGATAATCAGAGATAACTGTTTAATAATTTTGACTATGGTTTTTATAAATATTTTTATTACTGTATATTTGGTAGGGAGAAGATTATAGTATATATGTAGTTTTATAGATGGTCTTTTTATTCTAATCACATCTCATGAGCACATATTCATGTTAATATATATTCATTTATAACATAATATATAATTATGTTTTATTTTATTATGTGGATTACCTTAGTTTATTTGCAACCAAGATATGTTGGCTATTTCAGGTGTTTTCAAGTATATATTACTATAATAATACTATCATAGAATAGCTGTAGCTAAATTATTTTTTAAAAAATCATTGGTTATTTCCCAAAGAGAAAATTTTCTAGGTAGAGTTGATATTTCAAAGAGTATATAATGGTGAGATTTTTTGAGTAATACTAGTACTTTGAATCAGATTTATAGCAGTTTACAAATCCATGTGCCAATTTGCCCTTTACTAAACAGATACTCTTGCAATCAAGGAAAACATAATGTTGTGTTTTTCAATAGTCAACCTATCAGTAAATCATCTATCCAAGAAGTCTTTCTCCATGGTAATCCAATTTACTTCTCTAATGTTTATTCTGAAAAGCATAGTATACACTAAGTCTGGAGGTGGAATTTCAAAGATGACCAAGCTAACATCTCCTCTTATTTAGACTCTTCTTAGACTATTATATGGAGACAGACACACAGTAAATATGTGGATTTTGTAAGAGTATACAACTATACAGTGTAGCAAAGTTGTTTTATTTACTTATTATTTTCAGAATCATAATGACACCTATTGAGGCAGGCATTTTTTTAAAGGTTTTATTTATTTATTCATGAGAGGCACAGAGAGAGAGGCAGAAATATAGGCAGAGGGAGAAGCAGGCTCCCTGTGGGGAACCTGTAGGGGACTTGATCCAGGACCTGGGATCATGCCCTGAGCTGAAGGCAGACACTCAACCACTGAACCACCCAGGCATCCCAGAGGCAAGTATTTCTGATTTCAATTTGCTAATTTGGCAAAAGAACCAAAGAACAAACTAGTATGTATATTGGCTTATATATGCATCTATTAAAATATTAATGCACATTAATAAACACAAGCATATGTTTGTATCTCATATAACACTTCGAGATACCATAAATTTTCTTTTTTTTTTTTGTCTCATTTTCTTTTGTGAAATCTGCTGACATATGCCTGTTATCACTTGGTAAGCTATTGGAAATCACCTTCCATTTAACAAGGAGTTATTGAGTATTTCCTATGCATAAAGCAACAAAAATAAAATGTAGTCCCAGCACTTAAGACCCTTCTTTACAGTCTAGTGAAGGAGGCAGTGACCAAAAGCTCCTATGATCTTAATGTAGCTAATGCATTTATATAAAAGCTGATCAGAAAATTATAATTGGTTATTTAGTCATTATCCATGCAACATAATCATTGAACTCTTACTAACTACCAGGCTCTGTGCTTAATACAATAGAAAATAAGAAAACCATAGATGCTTCCATCATGGAGGAAAAGATGAAAGAATTCTCAGTTGGGGGAATATATTTTAATCTGTTTTAATTTTTTTTCTAAATGTAAGTATTCAGTACCTGCCTTGTTGTGATGGCATTTCAAATTGGAATATGAAAAATGCAGATAAATACATGAGTTTTTAAGGGCTATTATAAGTAAAATGACAGAAGTAGAATTGTCAGGGTTATTTTTTACTTTTGCTTAATCAGGTAGAGAAAATTGTTATTCTTTCCCTAGCTTTAAGATCTTAAAGAAAAATTAACACAATAAAATCATACCATTGGTTATAAGTTCTCAAGAAAATACAACACAATTTGGTTATATGTTAATTTTCTGAGTTGAGGAAGTAGGGAATGTATCAAAAGAATGGGCTTACAATATGAGATATTATTTTGGAAATAATCCAACATAAATGTCAGTGCAGATTTTTCCCTCTTGGGGAGCTAAATGTGTGTATAAGTTGATGCCAGATGTCAAAGAGGACATCTTAGTGAGCATGTTTTAATGGCATTATGGTTTAAGTATGTATCATAGATTTTATTTGTTCTGCCTGATATTAAAAAATTATTTATTTTTAAAATATCACATCAGTCAGACCTCTGTATATAAAGCATTTATTCTAAAACATAATACTCAGAGGGGTGCCTGCGTGGTTCAGTTGGTTAAGCTTCTGACTCTTGATTTCAGCTCAGGTCATGATCTCCGGGTGTTGGGATACAGCAGTGAGTGAAGGTCCCTGCTCAGTGGGAATTCTATCTGAGGATTTCCTTCCCTCTCCCTTTGCCTTTACCCCCAGTCTCTCTCTCTCTCTCAAATAAATAAATAAATATTAAAAAAATAATACCCAGAATATCTTCACTTTCCCTGATGAACAGTTATGCAACTTACTAAATTCTAACTTACTATAAATTATTTACTGACTACAATGCTTTAAGGAATTTATGTGAATTTACTAAGTGGATTGACACATGATTCAGTTCATGATACCTAAGTGGAATTAAATGGATTTATCATTCATACCTCAATGATACATATTAATTGATAAGACAAATTAATAATAAAATGAGAAAAAGTATTGACCAATCATTAGATTGAAAGGAAAAAAAATCCTTGATAGTCTATTAGTCAACAGCTTTAATTAAGTGTCCATATTACTAGCTATAACATTTTAAAACATTACTCTAGTATTTTAGGGTTTTTTTTTTTAATGCAGTGCATCTTAGAAATGGTATTGTACAAAAGTATTTGAAAACATGATTTCGTTTATGCCTCATTTAGGGTGTGTTAATGATGTTGGGAAGTACCATCATTAGGCAATTATAAAGGATATATTTCCTTCTTTGATGGAATCATTAAAGACTATTTTGTTTGGGGCGCTTATTTCAGAAAAAAATAATTTCCTGGAATCAAGAAATATGAGCATTATTTATAAACCATTATATTCTGTCTATAATCATTACAACTTTGTGAGAAGTGGAGAAGGAAGAAAAAGAAGAAAATGATACATACTGATGAGCTTGCTGGAAAATTGAAAAATTAGAAATATGATGAGTGGTATCATATTTCCAATCTGCTTTGGCTTTTCCTGTCTCTTGAGGTCAACATGGACAAAGGAGACTAATCAGCAGAGTTTAGAACATGATAGTTGAAGAGAACAGGTCTTGAAAAGAACAGTTGGAAGACAGCAGGTCTTGGCTCCAGGGGGAGGGTTTTGGCAATGTCTAGGTAGACCAGAGCCAAGACGGCCAAAGTTTTTGGAAGTATTGCATTTTTAATAAGGAAATCCAAGTGCTGACCAAAATCAAAGTTGAAATGCCTCCGAATACTCTGAAGAAATGAGGCAGGTGATAGAAGCCAAAGTCATAGATGAAGTGCCCATGGCTTTGCTCCCAGGGTTCTAGCTATAAGACTCTCTCCAGAGTCCACCCTGGAAGGCTTAGGGACCTGAATAAGCCTCCTGAAGGACCTGGCTTAAAATAACTGATAAATTCAGGTACTAAACATGGGAAGAAATGATAAAAGATATACAGTATTATACACACACACACATATTTTTTCAGAGATTTTTTTAAAGGAATAATTGACTTTTAAAAATACATAGAGACGTTATACCAAGAACATTTTTATTTGATATAGGTCGGATGTGTAACATTTCCAGGGATTTTTCAGATATTCAACTAACAATCCTGAATCTGTACAAAGCGATGCAAAATATAAAGACTCTGTATAGTTTCTTGAAAAAGAATTCAAGTGATCTCAGTTGTGGAAAATTTCTGCTTTTTTTCATTAAAAAAAAAAAAACAGTGTGAAAATAATGCTTTGGGATATCTGCTGCTAAATTTTTAAATATAAACATATAAATAAAAACTGAACCTAGTGTTTGATAATGAAGATTCTTATGAATCTTTGTGATTCATAAGATCACTTTGTGAAAGCCTTCACCAGATCAAAAACAGTGAGATGAATATATGAATAATCAGTGGATCTACAGGATGGTCAAAGTCATAAAATTGTCCACAAAGCTACTACTAAAGTAAATAGTCTTTGTACACTTCATACATAAATGATTGAAATTTCCTGGAAATTCCACAATGTTTGAAAATTCTCTGCATCCTGCCCCAATTTTTTTCCCAGCAAATATCAATAAATATTTAATGTAATCATCAGCTAAACTTTAACTTCAGAGATGATGAAAGCATTTAGTATTTTGATTATCTAAATTGTTGGACTTTGGCTTACATATCCTTATCACATAGACTCTTCCAAGTGGTGAGCTTGCTAAAGGTTGTTCTAAAAGTTTTACCCAGATACCCCAGGAAAATAAGTTAGGAGGTTTAGCCATATAAGAGCTTACCAAAATATTCAATTTTTATATGTAACTAATTTTGTCATGTCTTCACTTTTTCCATTAATTAAGATCAAAGAAACATGCATTACTTTCAAGTTCTTGAATTTTCATTGTATGTTTTTAATGTTTATTAAATTTTAAATTAAAGTTTGTTCACAGCTTCAACCACACAGAAGGTCTAGGAAAAAAAGGTGGCTTTCCTTGTCTTTGCTGCAGTAACAAACAATCCCTGGTTTTTCATGTCTGACCACAGCCAAGTTTTAGTTCTTACATATAAGTTGGGTGGCTATGGGTTAGATACTGCTGCACTCCATGTGTCCTTTTCATCTTGAATACTAAACTGAAGAAGCAGTCTATATATGGGACATGGCATTTTTATGCTGGAGGGAAAAGAGAGTGATCATACACACTCACATGATTATAATAAGCTTTCCTTTCATGATGTAGATACCAACATCTGTCTCAGACTTTAAAGGAAATTAAAATATTAATGAAGTCTGGTGGTAATGGAAAAGGGGTTGTAGGCAAAGTTTTGATGGGCCCAAACTAAGGCAGGGCCAGGTATTGGGGAAAATGTAGAAGAAGAGATTTGATAAACATTCCAGATAATAGAATTAATATCACATGATCTTTAGGTGATATCCTCTAGTCTTTGGCTTTAAAACTCATTTTCCGCTGATGATTCTCATTTTACTACACCAGCCCTGATCTCTTGGTTGAGGATTAGACTGCTAAAATATGATTTAGGTGCTGGATATACATCTCACAATAGTTCTATCTAAAACAGACTTCTCAATTCTTTGTTCCAGCTTTCAGCTTAATCTTCTCCACATACTTTTTTTTTTTATCAATAGATAGTTGCTCAAATCAAGAAGCCAGAACCCATTTATTTCTTCCTTCCTTTCTTTTTTGTTTTTCACTTTTCCTCTCCTTATAACTCATCTTCTGATTCTGACTGTTCAGTCTTCAAAATATGTCTTATATATTTCCAGTTCTCTCTGGCACCACTAACACCATTCTAGTGGAAGCCAGTTCGGAAAAAGTGGTTAAAATATGATAGGTCTTCCTACCTATTAGTTGAATGAATGAATGTTACTCTATTTGGACTTTTCTCTCTCTCTCTTTTTCTTCTCTTGTCCATTCTCCACACCTCTGATAAGGCAGATCAGATCATGTTACTTCACTGCTAAAAATATTTCATGACTCCAAATAGTTGAGGTATCTGCACATACGTTTCTGGAGCTCACTAAAGCAGAGAACATGGAGATATCCATGTGGGATCATTAGCATATGCAAACAAAATTAAGAAGCACATGTTTCAGTCAAGGATAGTGTAATATTTTTCTATTGCTGCCATAATAAATTACCATAAATTTTGGCTCAAAACAACCCAAACTTATTATCTTACACCTCTGAAGTTCAGAGATCCAGACTGGCTGGACTAGTTCTGGGTTGCATATGGAGGAGATCAAGGTGTTGGTTATCTGGTCTCTTATTAAGAGAGAGGTTCTGGGAAGAATCCATTTCCTAGCTCGTTCAAGTTTTGGCAGAATCTAGCTTCTTGTAGTTTCAGGATTGAGACAGTAAAAGATGATAGCATCTGTTCAAGCTGTCTGACAGTCAGGGAATGCTGTAGCTCCAAGAGGCTTCTCTCCAGTCTTGGCATGGGGGTCCTGACGTCTCAAAACAAGAAATGGCATGCCGACTCCTTCTCTTATTTGGAACCTCTCTGACTTCCCCTTCTACCATAGCATCTTCCTTGCATGCTTTTCCACCATGTCTCTGTCATGGAATCTCCCATCTTTATATTTTACTGTTAAGGGCTCCTATAATTAATTACATTGATCTCACCCAGATAATCCAGGGCAATCTCTCTATCTTAAAGTCAGCTGATTAGTAACCTTAATTACATATGCAAAGTCCCTTTATAGCAATATCTAGAATAGAGTTTGACTAAATACTGAGGAGATGAGTCTTGAGGTGCATCTTTAAAATTCTGCCCCTAATGGAAAGCATGATATAATTCCTAAGAAGTGGGGCAGTCTGGGTGGCTCAGTGGTTTAGCGCCACCTTCAGCCCAGGGCTGATCTTGGAGACCTGGGATCAAGTCCCAGGTCAGGCTCTCTGCATGGAGCCTGCTTCTTCCTATGCCTGTGTCTCTGCCTCTCTCTCTCTCTCTCCCAGTGTCTCTCATGAATAAATAAATAAAATCTCAAAAAAATAAATTAAAAAAAATTCCTAAGAAATATACACATCTAAGGGATTGTTAAAAGAAGAACAGATATGAAAAATGCCACTTGGATTGGTAAAAGACACAGTGGAAGAAAATGGTATCTCGAAGTTAAAGAGTGAATGAGTCATATTAAAATGTTAGAGAGGAAAAAAAATAAAATAAAAAAATAAATAAAAATGTTAGAGAGGAAACTAGGGTACTTAAAAATTAAGAAATCATTAAGACTTTTAAAACAGAAATTCTGTGGACTGATGTAGATGCAAGTCCAATTTTAGTAGGTTAAGTGATGACTCGAATATTATAAGTTTGGACAAGAGAACTTAGAGTACTATTTCCAGAAAAGTGATGGAGAGATCGGAGAAAGACAGTCAGGAGACAGTGCTCTTCTGATGGGGATATTTGATGGAACAATACAGTTTTCTTTAAACCACAAGCTTGTACCTCTGAAGAAGCAGAGGTACAAAAATAAAATATAATAAAGCTGAGTCCAGTCATCTTCCAATAGTATTTCCTTCAGTGATTCATAAATATTTAGAGCCACATTTGAAAAAGTGTCATGTAAATCATATCACCACAACCTTTGGAAAACAGCTTTTATAAAACAAGTCAGATCTTCCTATTGTTACGCAAGGAGATTAGAACAAGAATTCTTATTGTAAAATGAGACAAATAACAATGATCTCAGGATAAAGACAAACAGCTTGATTAAATTCTTAAATTCTTATCAAAGAGAGATTTGAAGTCTTTAGAAGTTCTCATGGTGTTATTTCCAATCAGGCTTTTTGTTTGTTTGTTTGTTTGTTTTTTTTGTTTTGTTTTGTTTGTTTGTTTTTGTTTTAGAGGTTAAACTCTACACTTTCCCTACATTCTTGTACTTTTTAAAAGAGGCGACTGATAGATGCCAGTGGTCCTTCATAACTTTGAAGGAGGCAAACAAGATTAAAGCAAAGGCACACAAAGTTGCTGGTATGCATTTGCAAGAAGTAAATGGGTGCCATCTGTGAGAAGATTTCATTTGCTGCCTAATTAATTCTCCCATGTTCCCTGGTACACCAATGCAAAGCTCATAGATACGATTGGAAAAGGGAACAGATGGCATCTTTCAGTTGCCTATTGACTACTGTGATCTTCTTGCTAATTAATCTAAATAAAGCACCCATTATTTAATCTTAAACAAAATTTCAACTGGGTAAGGTTTTGAGGTGTCATTAAGAAAATGTTTTCCTTTGTTTGTATTTGCATAAATCATCCCGGTGTTTACTCTGCATTTTAATGACTCAGAGAAGTTGCAGAAACACATACACCAGTTCAGAAAGCCTTCTTCCCCAAATCCACCATGAGATAACTTTTAATATTAGAACTCTAATCTGGTGACAGCTGTCATAGATTGAGTCTGAGTTTTTTAAGTTACCAAAGGGAACAAAAAAGCTAACAAAACATACACTCTTCATTAGAAATCCAAGAAATTTTTTTGTCAGCTATACCTAAGATAAAGTACCTAGAGGTTGGGTATTTGTAATGTTAATTTTTAATTTGCATTAATAATGTTTTAAAAAATGGGTTTTTCTTTTAAAGTTCCTGCATCCATGGGTTTCCAAAAATATTCTCAACTGATTTTTACCTTTATATTTCAATTTTTTTTTTTCTGTATTGCTTCAATAACGCAGGCAAGCCTGTCTTCCTGTTGCTCACCATCCTCATTTTCAGGAATTTGGAAATTACAGCCTCTTCAATTTTGGAAGAGGTGCTCCCACTTGAAAATAATTTCACAGTATTTTTAGTAAGTTAGTAAGGAAGTTGTATCCAGAAGAGAATGCTTAAGAGTTACATAAGAGTTAGTTTCATTTCCTATAGCTGGAAAAATAATAACTAGTAATATGAATTATTATGGAAAACCAACTCAATTTAACCTCAAGTAGGTATGATTTTTTTACTTCTAATGAAGCTATTACAGTAATGGGAAGGTGCTTCTATCTTAAAAAAAAAAAACATAAAAGCATCTTAACAGTAAACAATTTGGGTTTCTTCCAGCAATGTAAGATAATTTTATATTCGTTGCCCCTAGAACTTCTTCAGTAAGTCAAGCAATTTAAATATCTATTTAGAGTAACGTTTTTTGTTGGGAAGTAGCTTGTTGGTGAAGAATTGATTCTTTAGAAGTTCCATTTTTCTTTATTGTTCAATTACAGCACTTATCATGCTGTATTGCTATTCATCTTTTTTTGTTTGTTTTTAACATGACTAACTTTCACAAGTCTGAGAGGTTGGTGCTAGAAGTCAGAGATGTGTCCAATTTATCTTTTTCTCCCTCAGCATGTAGAGATATGCTTGGCACATAGTTGGGAATCGATGAACTTTGCCCAAGTGAATGAATGATTACATTTTACCTGAAAGAGTGATGATACCACACAAAATAACATCAAAGTACACTTTACTCAGGAAAAAAAAAATGAAGCTGATTATTGGATGGACATGAGGAAACCCACAATATTTCTCTTAAAAAAAAGGAAACAAAACCAAAAAGATTCATTCATTTCTGAGTTGAAATGTTTCCCTCCTTTCGTTTCACTCTGGTTTAGGCTTCAGAGATATAACAATCCCTAAAGCAGCTCTTTGTAAAGTACTTAGCTGTGCATGACTGCTGGTTCCTTAGGCAGTGAGGTACAAGCCACAGGAAGCTTATCCTTGGCTTCTTCCATCTTGGGCCATCCTGACCTTGGCTTGGGATTGTTCTCTCCCTTCCACCCCAGCTTGAACAAATGTCAAGCCCCTTATTACCTCCAGCCTGAAATATTTTCTTCTTTCTGATCACAAATTAATACATATTTGAGATCTAGATCTTGTTCTTACCTGATTCTTTAAATACTAGATTTCCATACACGGGAGTTTGAAACAAAATATCTGAGAGAGGCCATACCTGTTGTCTAGTGTAATTGTTCTCCAAAACTTGTCTCCAATACTCCTGATGAACTATATCCCAGGCTCTGCTTAAACATATTCCCTAGGAGGCATTTTGCATTCAGCATTTTATGGCATTTTTCCTTATACTGAGCCAAAATATATTACCTGCTAATCTGTTTGTGAGATAGTCTCAAAGAGATCATATTATATATCCAAAGATAGGCCACCCCCTACATTTGAGGAGGACTTCCTGACCACTCTAGTTATCTATCATACACAAGGAGAGGAAAATAGCATGTCTTCAGAAGGGTCATTTGTGCAGAGTAGAAATGAGAAGCATTTATTGGCAATCAGGATTCATATGGGTGAGGATTCTGAAGAGCCTAGTCTCTAGTTTCACTGAGGTTCCTGAGCAGTCAGTATTGTTTTTTGAACATAGAATTATTTATGTAATTTTAATTTTCCTGTGTGTAAACAAAATTGCAATGAAGACATTGCACACACAAAATTAGTAATATTAAAAGCTAAATATTAGACCACAAACAAAACTAGAAAAATATTTATAAAATATGTATTTATTTATTTTTAAAGATTTTATTTATTTATTTGACAGAGAGAAAGAGAGCACAAGCAGGGGGGCAGCAGGCAGAGAGAAAGGGAGAAGCAGGCTCCCCACTGAGCAGGAAATACAATGTGGAGCTCAATCCAGGGACCCTGAGATCATAACCTGAGCTAAAGGCAGATGCTTAAGCAACTAAGCCATCCAAGCACCCCTATCAAATATTTAAATAAGAAAATAAAAATATTGCTGGAGATGAAAAAGCCACATACTCTAGCAATATTTAAATAGTTAAATGAATGAATAAATTAATGAATTAGTGTATGAATGAGTGATCACGTGAAATAAAGGATGGAGGAATAGATGTAGAAGCCAGAAAATTTTAAGCAAAAGTAAATCAAGGGCAGGTCTGCTACTTATAAAATACCTAATTCTAGTAGTGTGCTACATGAGAAAGAAGTCTTTTGCTAACACCACAAGTCTCTGGTCCAATAAGTGGACCAGAATTGATAGTAATTCATGCTACAAGTAAAAAAAAATTATAATGTTGTAAATTAATAATTTTGAATATTATTTAGTATTTGTGTCAGTTGACTCTGAGAAATCGTATTAAATTATAAAGTGAAATTTTAATTTAGTTGCTTTCATTATCTGTGTGTGTGTATATATATATATATCGGAAATAAAAATTTGTGAAAACATAATCCTTGCAATCAGCTAAAGAAAATCACTATCCTATTGATAGAGTCCTAAGTTTAAGTTACTTTTGGATAGTAACTTACAGGACTTTTAGCAGGAAGAGATCAGGTAACTAAAATCCAACCATGTTTATTGAGCATGTACTACTTGTTCACTTTGTGGAACATTTTGCATGCATCATCTCTTCATCCTACCTAATCTTCACAACTCTGTCAAGAAGAAATTATTGTTCAATGTTCTGAATATTAAGAGTAAAACACAGAGAGTTTGAGTAATGGAGTGACTACCCAAGGTCAGAGTTAGTAAGTGGCACAGCGATTATGGAGCTATAACTTACAAGTGCCGTGTCATGGTGGCATCACACTGAAAGGAGAAAGCTAGGTTCTTGTCTCATGGAGTCGAAGAATGAACCTGTGGATAAAGGAGAGTTAGTAAAGTGATAGAAGTTCATTAAGTGAGGATACAGAGAGAGCTCTTAGGAGTGAGAGGGGTCCTGGCAGGGTTGCCAACGTGGGCCTCTACTGACAGTCTTTCATTTAGAACTGTCCAGGGAGCAGTGGCCTTATCATTCTTGTGATGTTTTGGTTTGAGTAAGGACTGGAGATAACATCTTGGATGGTTTCCTTTTGGGTCAGGTTATTCTTTGTTAGTCACAGACGACTGTCATAACAAAACAAAAAAACATAACAAAACAAAACAAAACAAAACACCTTTTCCACCCATACCTAGGGCAGGGTGGTCTGCTTTGTTTCCTTATTCTGGTTTTCTTACATCTCAGCATTTTAGGGAGTTTGTTTTGTGAGCCTGATTCCATGGTCCCCTCCTTATCTCTCCCTACCTGGCCCTGCCTATCCCTTACTCAACATCTTTGCGAGAAAATCAGATCAATCTATTTGAGATGTACATCTCTTTTTACTTTCTATTTCTTTTGCTATAACATTTAATATGGGGGTAGTAAGATAAGAGAATATAGATAATCTAAAAAGGGTGAGCAAGGAAAGTAAATACTAAAATGTTTCATGCAGATGTTTCAGATTATTTTAAGCAGTTGTTTCCAGGACATCGGTTGCTTCCCATTTGAGTCAGTACAAGATGCTACAAAGCCCGTAGCTCAGAGATGTGGATAGAATCTACTGTACTTACAGGTCAAGAGCCCTCTTCCTTCATTTGTCAAGCTGCAACATGATTGACTCTATTGTAGAGTAGAACCTGCCCATATCACTGCAGCTTCAGAGTGAGTACTTTCTGGCTGAGCTTTTCATAAGTTTTAAAAAGCCACTGGGACTGGGTCATCAAACAACCCAGACTGATTGGCAAAAATTAAAGGTCAAGGAAATCTAGCATTGAGTAATTTGGTGTCTGCCAATTCTGGAGAATGTTCTTAAAAAAAAAAAAAAAAAGAAAAGAAAGTAAGTAAAGAAGGAAGAAAGAATCGGAGGGAGGGAAGAGGAAGGAATAAAGGAAGTAAGGAAGAAAGGAAAGAAAGAGAAAAAAGGAAACTTATGAGAGGTGATTTTTTATCTCAAAAACAAAACTAAATTAAATAAGTATTTCAATTACATTGAAGAAAAAATTTCCCAATCAAGGACAAATCTAGCACAATGTCTGGCAGGTAGGAAGGGCTCAATAAATATTTTCATTGAATTATGAAAGAAATATTTCAACCTGATCTTGAGATGGCAGAGTGATGTATGAAAGAATGAATTTTTGTTCTTCCAGATTTCATTCTTCTATTCTAAGGCATTATCAATTTTAAGAAGCAATTGATTCATTAATATACTTTGGGATAAAACTTATAATAATTAAATATAGAGAGTTCAGTTTAAAAATGATAAAATAGGAAAACACATTCATATTTGAATTGAGCAAATAGGAAAAGTCATCTCTGAGTATTCAACAAATTGCCCAACTTTGGTTAAGGCATCTTGGTTGGACCAGTGAAGAATACAAAGAGAAATGGGACATGTTCCAGGCCCTTAGTATTATAAGTCCTTGAGTAATTGAACATGTTGTGCAACTATGGCAACTGTTTCACCTGAGTCTTTTTAAAAAATCAATTTTTAAAGAAAGTTAAGAGTTTGTGTCCATCTGAAGTCCAATTAAAATGACAGATCTGTAGTTTCAGTTGCAAAGGAGGTACAGAAGGGATATATAAACATACTGTTATTCCCAAATTGTAAAATCCATCTCCCATTTAGGTATACAGCTTATTAAACTTCTGGATGATTAAGCCAAGAAAGAATTAGAAACAGCAGTTTTCTTTTGTTTCTGCAGCAAATCCTTAATAACATTTTTATAGCTTGTCTAAAGCAATGGCTTAAATCCTCGTTTATCTCAACATTTTAGTTTCCCTGTCTGTCCATTTTTATATACTCCAGTAAATATCCATCTTCATCATTGCTAAAGATAAACTACTTGTATCCTCATCTTATTCTTCATAAGAAATCCCAGATATTGCTACAAATAAAAGGGGAAAAAAAGAGTTAAGTATGATAATGGTGTGTTAGATAGTATTCAATGTATATCTAAACCATTAACAAGCAAATAGAATATAAACAAATCAATAACAGAACCTATAAAAGCATGAAAAAGCAGGACATTAGTGCTTAAAGAATGTTCTTGTCATTGTATTACTGGAATCTACTACAAATATGTGCCCTAGGGAGTAGTCAATTTACTTTTATTGCTGTTGTTATGGGTTGACTACATCAAGCGAAGTATTCAGAAGAAACTAAAGAAAGGATCAATTTGAAGCAAAGTCTCTAGTCATTTGGTGAAAATTAGTATAAGGTGAAATGCAAAAATCCTAGCACTTGCTGTGTAAGATATCACAACAGTCCAGGAAACCCCAGGAAAGACTCAGAAGTTTTTGACTGTTTACACGCAACGTTTTCATCCATCTGAAGATTTCTAAACATTTCCCAAGGATTTACACCACACATCTCAACCCTCAAAGCAACAGAAATGGAATTTGTGATTAAAGAATATTACTGTACTAAGACGCTAAGATAAGGTGATTTTTTGAGAAGACTTCCCTAATCAAATAGTGTAATGAGCAAAGACATAACAGGTTACAATTCTTCTTCCTACAGCCTATTAATGACTTCCTTCATTGTCAAATCATTATTATTTTTTTTAATGAGTACTTCTTCAGCTGGTTGGGAGTCTTATCTATTATCTAGTAAGGAAGTCCTTATATTTTGTTCTCTTCTAAGTAGTCTGAGCTCTTGGTGGTTTTGTCAGGGAATGATAATTTTCATTGAGTTTTAGCAAAGGGCTCATAACACCAAAAGTTCACAGTGGGTTCTGTTCATAATTCTCCCTCTCCAATTTCATAGTGGCAACATTATCTGATATATTAGCAGCTTGGGCTGCCAAACCGAATACCAAAGATTGGGTGGCTTAAAGAATTTATTTTCTCACAGTTTTGGAGGCGACAAGTCCAAGAGCAAGGTAACATCAGGGTTGGTTTCTGGTGAGACCTGTCTTCCTGGCTTGTAGATGGCTCCCTTCTCACTGTGCTCTCACCCACACTTTTCTCTGTGCATGAGGAGAGAGGAATATCTTTGGTGTCTCTTTCTTTTCTTATAGTGAGAAGAAGAACCTAGGGTTCCAGTAAACTCACAGTAGTGTTGCTGGGATAGTTCAAGTATTTGAGGGAAATAGTGATACTGGTCCTTTGTGACATGATACTACTTCAAGGTTAGTTCACAGTTTCAACATTATTAGCTGAACTACATTCCTTTCGATGACATAATTTCTTTGAGAAGCTAAGTCTTTGGTGGTTGCTGTGATGAAAAAGCAAGTGCCATGTGTACATTAATTAATATATAACAGGAAATAAGGGTGGTGGTTTCCAATGTGATTCCAGGGTTGGAAAATTTTGCAGTGACCAATAGGTAGACACATCTTATTAGTCATTAGTAATTGTAATTAGAGATTGCGGATAAGTATGAAATAGTGTGGGTTTTACTTTATTTTTTTTTCAATTTTTCCATGTCCTTAAGTCAGAGGTATTTTATATCAGTGATTGTTTAATTTTAGAGTACAAAAGAATCTCCTGGGGAAATTGTTATAGAATAGAATCACAGGTTCCACCCCAATGAATACAGATACAATATTTCTGGGATGAGACTCAGAAACAAGTGATTCTAATGCCAATGTCCTTGTTCCACACTCTGAGAAACGATTTCTACATGTTGATCTTTCTAGAGCTTTAAAACTGTTTAAGAGTGGCTTTCTATTTTTAGATGTACCTTCCCCCTTTCCTTGCTCCCTCATTTTTTTCATTTCTTATATGAGTGGGGGTGGGATGCGAGCATCAAACCTTATTGACTCAATGTACTGCCTGAAAAATCTCCATTGTGTTGTGCCTTCAAGCCATTGTAGTGAAAAACCACATTTGTCATTTCTACCTCCCCATATATAGAGTCAGTGCCCTAATATAGACCTGTAACCCCTGTCTGAGACAATGTGGCTTGCAGATCACTACGTGGTGTCACTGTTTGCTCAGACTATGAGTCACTCCCTATTGTACACAATATGGGCTTCCTTTCCATTCCCCTGACGGTAAACAACTTTACTATATTGGAAAGACATGCGGAGAGTGACAAGAGGAGCGCGTTGCTCAAGCTGCTTGTTCCACAGAGCTGCCGACTCGGTGGCTCTGGATTCTTCAGAATGGCTTTTTTTTTTTTTTTGACAGGCTTCTGCCTGGATGGCACAATATTTATCTTGCAAGATTGCTCCTGTTTAATGTCAAAACAAATAAACAACAAGAGAGAATCCGGCACAGAAGAAAATGATGGGAACAGATCCCTCTCAGACTACACACAGGAGGCTGCATTTCTGATTACATTTCTGGAGGCAGTCTTTGGAAGCTTCAGGAAATAGGTGATATTTATGCAGTTTGTGTCTAGCTCCTCTTTTTGGTTCTGTGCTTTGCTCCTGTACACTGTCCAGTTACAATTATGTTTTATTGTTTTTCTCTTCTTTGAAAAACCGTATCTAAAAATGACATAATCTTATAATTCAGTCATTTATCCATTCTTGTAGTGAGTGTCTTCTACATGCCAGGCACTGGGCTGTTTTCTTAGAAATAACAGTGAATAAAATAGACAAAGATTTTTCCCAATGTTGAATTCATTGAATATATATGATATCCTGGGCCTTCTGTTTAGTGCTTTAAAATGTCTTTTCTCTTGTAAAGCTCTCCACAATCTAAAACGTAGGCTCTAATATTACCTTGATTTTCCCACTGAGATGACCAAGCCTTAGCATGACTACAGGACCTGACTGTGATCACATAGCCAAATAGAGGATCTCGATTGCAATCAAGGTGATTTCAATATAAAGAATAAATTATTATTTTTTAAAAGAATAAATTATTAATTAGTGGATTCTGAGGACTAAACTATTAACAGAAACTAAATTACCACCTTTTCCTGAATTATTTATTTAAAAAAAATCCTAAACTAAGGGAATGGACCTGAGGTGGTTAATTTTAGATACTAGCATCCTGGAAAAATGGATCTGGGCAGAGTATGATAGAGATAGCTGGATGAGAAGTGCCTACCTAGAGCCTCTATAAGTACAATGCTTCAACCCATCATGCTTGCTTGTATTTCAGTTTTACAAAGCTTTTAAAAGAAGTATCATCACCCTTGGAAAATGTCTGGCCCCATTTTTCCTATGAGACTGATGTGATGAGAAGTCAGTGTCTGTTCTCACATTCTTCAATTAAGAAAAACTGAAGAGACATCAGTTAAACAGAGGGTTTAAGTCTATGTTGGTAACCATATAGGACTCAGATCTAGGCCTTGGAGGAAGGTCTAGATGGGAGATAATAAGTACTTGTGAGTCTTCTAGATACAGTTGGTCAATAAAGCCCTGGTGTGTGATTTGCACTGTGCCGAGTACAAGGAACACAGACATTAGAAAGTCAATGGATATTTGTAGATTTGCCCTATTGCATTCTATGACAGGTGGTCAAATGTTTAAGAACATTCTCTTATTTTTTTTTAAGATTTTATTTATTTATTCATGAGAAACACAGAGAGAGGGAGAGGCAGAGACAGGCAGAGGGAGAAGCAAGTTCCCCATGGGGAGCCCAATGTAGGATTCAATCCTGGAACCCCAGGATCACACCCTGAGCCCAAGCCAGACACTCAACCACTGAGCCATCCAGGGGTCCCAAGGGCATTCTCTTCAAATGCTTTGTAAATTACACAGAACTATACTAATGTTAATTTTCATTTGCAGTGATAAATGACAAAAATATATTTTTACATTACATAATTCCAAAAGAGAGTTTAATGGAGGGACTTAGGGAAGATAAAGTAGGTGATGTAGGAGAGGCTTTGCCCTCTTGAACATTTAACACATGGAGAGAGCGGGATAGGCGGAGTCTTCAGAGGGGGAGTGCTCTTGAGATCTGGGACCTTAAATGGCCATGCTCTCTACTCTATTACTCTTCATAAAGCCCCCCAAAGGCTAAAAGTGTTATGAGTTTCACCAAAAGTAAAGTTTACTGTTTTATTCATTTGTTTGTTGAGCAAATATTTATTGATCACTGATAACCTACCAATTAGTCTGTTAAGCACTTGTGACAAACTAGACATAACTCCTTCTCTCAGGGGCTGAAGAAATCTAGCGAAAAGATATCCTACTTTAGACGTTAGACAGGGCACAGGGAGATGCCCGCCTGCGTGGGGTGGAAGCAGGTATTTGAACAGAAGTGAGTCTGGGTCATGCAGGAGTGTGATGGTGACAGTGGGAAAGAGGAAATGGAAACGGAGAACCAGCAGGAACAGGAAATGTAAGTACCCTTGATGGGGGAGAGGGTGGATCTGGAGACTTCTTTGAACTGTCAAAAAGTAATTTTCAGAATGAGGAAGCAAGAGAACCCAAAGTACAAGGAGGCAGTGGCAGAAGGTAAAAGGTAAAAGCCCAGTAATGCAAGAAAATTGGATTTTGCATTTGTTTTCTATTGCCATGGAATAAAACAGCACTGATTTAATAGCTTAAAACAGGACCCATTTACTATTTCACAGTATCTGTGTGTCAGGAATCTGGGCACAGCAAGTGTCCACTGGATACTCTGCCCCAGGTCTCCCAAGAACAATCTCAAAGTGTCCATTGGCTGTGTACTTATGGGAGGTTCTGGGGGAGAATCTGCTTCCAAGCTCATTCTGGTTGATGGCAAAATTCAGTTCCTTGCTGTTAATGGACTGAGGTCCCATTTTCCTTGCTGGCTGTCAGCTGGCAAAGCCCTCAGCAGTGAGAGGCCTCTCTGGTTTCCGCATGTAGGCCCATATCTCAGATGCACACTTATGATCTCTCTGTCTTTCCCTTCTGCTCCATCTCTTTCTGCTTCCAGCTGGAGAAAGTTCTAGACTTCTAAGGGCTCCTGTGATCAGACTGGGTTATCTTGGATAATTCAGGATGATCTTCCTATTTTAAAATCCATAATCCTAATCACGCCAGCAAAATCCTTTTTGTCATGCAATACAGTCACAGATTCTAAGGATTGGATTATGAAAATGTTTGAAAGCTATTATTCTGCCTTTTTTCAGATTTCATTCAAAGCTAAAGAGATCAGTGAGAGAACTTTGTAGAAGTCGATTTTTTTTTTCTTTACTGTGAATTAAATAAAACTTGACAAATTGCTGAATTTAGGCCTGTATCCTTCCATGCTGTGACTCTGGGAGTAGGTGTTCAGCAAAAAAGCCTGAAATACTGGGGAGGATGGCATCTCACTATCTTTCTGGCCATTGTGGACTCTATCCTGACCTGGGAAGTGACAGACATGGTAAATATCATCATCATGAAGTCCACTTGTCTAGATTCTTTTTTTTTTTTAAAGATTTTATTTATTTATTCATGAGAGAGAGAGAGAGTGGGAAAAAGAGAGAGAGAGACGGAGACACAGGCAGAGGGAGAAGCAGGTTCCAAGCGGGGAGCGTGATGTGGGATTTGATCCCCAGGTCTCCAGGATCACACCCAGGTCTCCAGGCTGAAGGCGGTGCTAAACCGCTGAGCCACCCGGGCTGCCTCTTTTTAGATTCTTTTTTTTTTTTTTAAGATTTTATTTATTTATTCAAAGTCCACTTGTCTAAAGAAGGGATAAGGAGGCAGATGGTGAGTAGTGAAGAATCTGAATAGAACATGGAACTCTTCATCTAGGGGTTGTAAGTTCAAGCGCCACCTTGAGTGTAGAAATTACCTAAAGATATAAATCTTTTAAAAATTGATTTGAAAAATAAATAGAGACATTTTCTATAGAAAGAGCTAAATTTGAAGCTCAACCAGTTCCCAGCACTGTCAGTTGGTGATTTTCTTTGATTTTCCTGATACACTTTGAAAGCAATTTGAAAATTATTTACCTCCTCTTATATTTGTAAGCTGACTCCTGCAATTTTTGATTATTAAATATTGAGGAGCTATATGGTTCTGTCATATAATTAGCATTAATATTTTTAAATAAAATTGTTATATTATTTCTTAGATATAGCCAATGGAACCTCATCATAATTACTATGAACCCACAGTAATCTATTAAAAATAGATGAACAAGTTCTATTTTAGCATTTAATTTTATATCTTAACTATCTTTCAATTCATATTTCCATTACCATCTCCTCTGAAATTTTATCCTCTTGTATCTTTATGCATAAAAGTTTACTCAAACCATTAAATATGTATATCTAATATTTTAAAAGGTACTTTAAAAAATTCCTCTGACCATAGATTCTAAATATTAGAAATGTATTCTGTCTTAGGTATCATTACATTATGATTAATAAATATAGACTCCAAACACCATAGATATAATAATAAGTTTTACACATTTAAATAGTAAAAAAAAAAAAAACCCAAAAACTGTTGGACATGCAGCTCTTAATAAACAAATGGGTATTTAAAATAATTTATTTTCTATATTCATTAACACATATACTTGAGTACTGAAATGACACAAGACTCCATATCATTTAAAAATGTATTTTATATTTTTATAGATAAAATCACTGAGTAATCTTGTTCCATTAATAAGTAGAGGGAAGGAAAAGATAATGTCCATCAAAAGCAAAAATAATTTGTTACTTTATATAAAAAGGCTCTCCTAAGATTTACAAATAACTATTTTATCTGTGAAGTTTTTACCTAGAAACTTTAACTTCACATACTATAATGAATTGGAAAACAAAATTTTATTATTCATATCTTTACATCTTTGCTAACACATTTTTTTTCTATTTTGTAAAATGCACTTATCTTGTAGGTATTTTTGAGGTGGACACAGAGATCCAGAACCACTGTAGGGAGAGAGAACTTGTCTAGTGGTGGGTAGTGTGGTCATCCCATCATTTTGGAGTGATGCTTAACAACATTGATGAGCACCTCTTGCTGCAGATTTCCCAAATGGGTTGACCTAGGCAATGTTGAGCCTGCATCACTTTTAGCTTCTTTGTAGTCTTGTTTCTGTTCCCGCAACCTCTCCTCTATGGGTATTGATTCCAGTGAAAACTTCTTTTATCCTAGTCTTCATCTGCTTCTGGACAGCCCCACCTGTGATGACTTCAAATATAATTTTGTTGAAATATTGGGCTTCGAATTTAGCTCTTTTTATGGATAATGTCTATATTTATTTTTCAAATAAATTTAAAAAATATCTATATCTTTAAGTAATCTCTACACTCAACATGGCACTTGAACTTACAACCCCGAGATGAAGAGGCCCATGTTCTACTGACTGAGCTAGCTAGGCTCCCCAGATGTCCATTTTTTTTTTTTTTCCAGATGTCCATTTTTAACTAAAGAGGTTAGCCAAATCAGTTTGAAAAAACTTACTTGCATTCTGTCTGAAAAAGTCTCCTTTCATTTTATATTTCAAGAAAGCACGTTAAAACATTTGTTAAGAAGTATTATTTTTTATAAGCATAGAAATAAATTACAAAACAAATTTGATTTGATGTATTAATAATTAAGATAAAATGCTGAAGTTTTAATAAAATTTTTGTATCTATTTTTATAAAGGTATGAAACAAGATAATAGGCTTTTTACCATTAATTAAATGATAATACAATAAAATATATGATCAAAAGAGATTATCTAGGAACTAACAAGTAGAAAAGAAGGTATGGTTGCTCTGCATATTCATAGATTGAGCTCTTATTTTTATCATCTGAGAATGATTAAATGTAAATTAAAAATAAAAATATATATGTTTTAAAGAACGTGATAAATATGAATTTAATGGAAAGTATATGACACTAAATTGGTCTGAACATTTTCACATTTTACTTTTTGTTAGGAGGTTAATACATATTAAACATTTTATAGGAGAAAAAAATATTTTTTAAAATTTTATTTATTTATTCATGAAAGACACAGAAACAGAGGCAGAGGCACAGAGGGAGAAGCAGTCCATCATCGAAGCATTCTGTTTACATTTAAAAGACTCAGCATTATAAACTTCTGTTACTTTGGCTGTTTGAAGGAGCTTTTCATTATAGCTAATAATAAGTTCTAATCATGATGACTGAATTAGTTGAAAAGAATTGCTTATGTTTAGTTTTGTAAACCCTGAAGTTCACACAAACTTTATGGGTGACTTTAAAAAGAAAAATGATAACAACAAGTATAGCTATAATTGAGAGTGAGCACAAAAGTATTTAGAATGAGGAAAGAAGCCATAACAGCTTACAAATTTTAAAAAGCTGACATACAGCACAAAAATCACAAAACAGATATGTCATGGTATTTTTCTTAATTAACGAAATGCCTGCCATATCTTTACAATTATTTTTTCTAAATTGTTGTCTGTAAACATTTTGATGACTTCATATAATTCCAATTTCTAGTATTCTCTCTATATAGAAAATAGAAAGATAATTCAATCTTTACTTTCATTGGTCAAAATTTATTTTTTTTCTCAGAATAATTGGGATGCATAAGACGTGAGTTTACTTACAGACAGATGTGCTTATAGGAATACTGTTTGATGGTTGTGATTAACAAATGCAGGCTTCCTGATAAACTTTATTTTTTAGATTCTCATCAAAAAAGAAAAAAAAAAAACCTTGTAGTTTTGATTACTATTTATGCTGTGTTTTCTTGAAAGGAGAGATTTTGCGTATTGGCCATTCATGCATAAGAACTGATTCCTGGGTTTCTCATTTTTCAAGAATGATCGTTGGAGGAGTTTTCCTTAGACCAACTCTGGCTCTGTGCAGTTCAATCCTTCCTCTTCTTTTCCCACCTAATGTGTTTCCAGGTCCATTAGGCCAAGTTCACATCATGATCTTCAGGTGGACCAGGGTGACAGATAAGTCTGTACAGAGGATGGACAAAGATTTTCTAGAAGCCATTCCACCACCAGACTGCTGGCAAAAATGTAACTGTATGCTGATGTGACTGCAAACCACATAAATACTTCCCTCTAGTGCTGAAATGAACCCATTCGCAGCCTCCGCTGTCCTTGGATAGATCCTAAAAATGTTCACAGCCCATCTAATGCTACCCCACATCAGGAGAAGCTTAACTGAAGGCAGGTTTGTATAGACATGAAAAATGACTTTACCAGATTAATTTAGTAAGTTTTACAGAAGCCCATGACTCTGTGAACACACTGCTAGTGCCACTTCCAGGGCTTCAGGAGGGTCCCTTGCCAGCGAGGATCCTTAAAGCTTAAGCTTCAGTAGCTTTAAGGTAAATCCACATCTGTTTATGTTTAAATAAATGAAAATATTTATTTTAAAGTCCAGTATTTCCCGTCTATGATTTGTGCTTTGTTCTCAAGGGGTTGCTCTCTAGGGAGATGCATTATTTCACAATAGTGGTTTTGGTGGGTTTTGTTTTGTTTCTGTTTCTGGTGAGAAGGAGGATGGGAGAACTCAAGCTGTGAAATAAGAATTGTGATTATTCCCACCATCTTACTTTATTATCCATTTATCTCAGTTCAGAATATTCTGAATCCAAAATGCCCGCGTGAAAAGAAGTTCTGCTTCTAACAGCAATGCTGTGAGTCTCTAGAAGGTTGGAAGAATTTTGGAATATTTTGATTAACCTTTGCTTTGTCCCCTTTGGAGAAAAGTGTGTTTCTGTTTCCTTTTCTTTCTCTCTTTCCTTCCTTCCTTCCTTCCTTCCTTCCTTCCTTCCTTCCTTCCTTCCTTCCTATCCCTCTTTCTTCCCTTTCCCACCTTCACTCCTTCCTTTTCTCTATCCGCTTCACTGGAAGTACTAGAGTGAGGCTTTCTCAATGTGGCCTTTAGGAAAGTCCATGAGAATTTGGAAAGCAATTTTCGGAAAACTTTCAGAGTATTTGTAGACTTTGAAGAGGCTGCACCTACTTTATTTTGAATCATTTTTGCTGTGGACCAGAGATTGGGCAAGCTTTTTCTGTAAAGGGTCAGATAGCAAATATTTTAGATTTTGAGGGCCACAGGTTTCTGTTGCAACCACTCAACTCTGCCATTGTAATGTGAAAGAAGCCATAGGCAATATGTAAGTGAATAGGCATGGCTGTGTTTCATAAGGTTTTCTTTATCAAGAAAAAGAATAGTCTGGATTTGGCCTGGTCTCTGGTGTGCTGACACAGCCTTGACTGCTAACAGGTCTGATGACAAGTGGAATCATAGACCAATATTTCCAGAGAAACCACTGTAAGTTCCTCAGAATTTCAAAGCACTAACTCTTGATACCTGGAGAGCCTACAGCCTATTGGTTAGTTAGTGATTCCCAAAATAAACATCCCCTATAAGTAACTCTGCAATGTCTTGTCAGAGATAAGAACATATATGATTATTAGATAGAAAATGCTATATTCTAATTCTTTTCCAGAACATATATGATATTAGATAGAAAATATATTCTAATTCTTTTCCAGAATCTAGGTTTAACAGAGCTCAATTAGAAGAAATGTATTTAAAGAGAACTTGGCAAAGCTTGTAAAAGTTGCATGGAGTTCCAAGTCAGACGAAAAGTACTACAAATCAGCAGTGCTCACTCAATACGTTTTGTAGAGGTCATACAGGCACCATCAATATCCATTTCGTCTTGCACATGGTTTCATCACTGCCCCCCAGGACACCTATTTACCATCAAATGACAGGCAAAGGTCACTTAGAAGGTAGTCCTGGAGAATTCCCCAACCACCAAATGAGGGCTCTGTTTATTGTAACAAAAATGCATGAACTAGAATAGGATCACCATAAAAAGCCTGCTAAAGGAAGCTGAAATGGGATAATTGCAAGCACAGAAGAAGAGAGATTCTGGTAAAAATAAGAGAACCATGACAATGATGACTGTGACCCAAGAAGATCTTTATACTTTGAAATTGTGCCAGATGTCCCAGCATGGCTATGCACGGGGAAGGCCATCTGTATTCCATGGATCAGGCTGGCAGGCCACTTGAATCAGGGCTTTAATCCAACTTCAAGCCAAGGAAGCTGGATTACAAATAGCCACAGGCTCTTGGGGTGATGGGCAGAAATGGTTTATATGTTTGCCGTGGGAAGAATTATCAATTCAATTTTAACTTTTTTTCTTAGCCAACATAGGCAAATCATAATTTATTGTGAAAAATTTTCCCATCATGTTATGGGGTTTCTAATACTTAAAAGAAGTAATTTATTCTCTCTGAGATAACTGCCTACACTAGTGTTTCAGTAGTATTTCATGATCTGAAATCAGATTTCCATTGGAGTGGGTTAGCAAGAAAGGGTAGAAAAGGAGTGGCTATCTACTATGCTTTCTTTTCTTTATACAATTTTTATTTGTATGGATAGAATTTTTAAAATATTTTATTTATTTATTCATGAGAGAGAGAGAGAGAGAGAGGCAGAGACACAGGCAGAGGGAGAAGCAGGCTCCATGCAGGGAGCCCGATGTGGGACTCCAGGATCATGCCCTGGGCCAAAGGCGCTGCTAAACCGCTGAGCCACCCAGGGAATCCCTGGTTAGAATTATTTTTAAAACAGACATAAGTGTTAATAAATCCTATTAACCAAATTAAAGAATGTACCAAACTAATATTGGTCTTCAAAATAGAAACCTTCCAATTCCATTGAAGTTTTGTTTTCTAAATCTAAACTATTAATAGTCACTGCTGAACCAAATCCTGAGGCTCTGTTCAGATCCAAGAAATAGCTAACATTTATTGAGCACTTACTATATCCCTGGTACCATTCTAAGCACATTATAGTAATTTCTGATTTAATGCTCACAGCAGCTTTATAGGTGGCTACCATTACTGTGTTCAGTTCATAGATGAATCTCAGAGAGTTATGCAACTTGCCAAAGGCCACACAGCTGGCCATGAAGAGTCAGGCTTGGAATCCAGGCAGGATAAGCCCGAAGTGTGCTGTCTTAGCCAGTATGTTCCCATTTACTATGGGTATTTTGCTTTTGAATCAATAACCTTGTAGATCCAACATCTTTAGCTGACTACACAATCCTTCTGTTCATTCAGAAATTAATTAGAAAACAAATGTTACTTGCCTTCTTCGTGTTATCATCAGATACATACGTCCTAAATCTCTCTAGCAAATAAGTAGCCAAAGAGAAATCTGAAGGACGGAGAGAAGGAGAAATGGATGGGGGTAGAGGAGTGCTGGAAAGTGAGAGAGAGACAAAGACACAAAGAGAGAGAGAGAGAGAGAGAGAACAAACTAAATTCATGTGTGTGCTAGCATGAAA
The DNA here is from genome assembly GCF_011100685.1 of Canis lupus familiaris. Lineage (NCBI taxonomy): Eukaryota > Metazoa > Chordata > Mammalia > Carnivora > Canidae > Canis > Canis lupus. The sequence continues at coordinate 59,161,049 of NC_049229.1, read as the reverse complement.
CCTCCCAGGGATTGTCTTTTTCCAATTAGAAGCAACTTCCACAGCTGCCAGGCCACCTCTGTTAACCTCAGCTCAACTGCCCTTTGAAACCCAGTCTTTTTTTATCCTTAATCTCCATCAAATAGTCAGTCAGCTCCCCTAACACGTACAGGACCAACTTCAGGGCTGTGTCCTGATACAGCTGCTTGCTGTTAAAAGTTACTTAAAGCAAGTTTACTCCATCATAAGTTTTACAAATGCATTTAACTTAACAAGGTTCTAAAACAGTCACAAAGTCATTCACAACAGTTATTGAGAAAGACCATCTCTGGAACAAAGAAAGGCTCTTTTTTCTTTATCCTATACCTGAGGAGAATGCCTTAGTGCTCTCATCTGCTACCTTCTGCAAGGCAGGGGTTGGGGAGAGTTTTCGAATTTTTCACCTTTATCTACCAACAGTTAGCTGGAGAATGGCCATGAAAGCTTTTGTAACTTGTTAATCTTTTCTATCTCCTTCCCTGGACTACGCTGACGCGTAGAATAGGGAAGGCCACAGAGTCTGGCACCAGAAAGCCCAGACTGGGAATGATTCTTCATTCTTGAAGCCTCATGAGACAGATGAACATTCGAATCAGAAAAAAGGAAGCCATAGTGAGTGTATGTATCTTCGTGTGTTTTAGAGTTAAATATATTCGTTTCCTACTGTTACCACAACAAATTGCCACAAACTTGGTGACTTACAGCCATAAAAATTTATTCACTCAGAGTCCTAGATGTGAGAAGTTGGAAGTTAGAGTATGCAGGGGTACCCCCCTTCCTCCCAGGGCTGGTGGGGATGGGGGAGAGTCCTTCTTGCCTCTCCTCAGCTCCTGGTGCTTGGGCACAATCCTTGGCAGTGCTTGGCTTCTGGTTTCATCACTGTGAACTCTGCTTCACCTTCATGTGGCCTTCTTTCCTCTTGTTTCTCCTTTTGTGTCACTTCTAAGGTCCCTACCATTGCATCCAGGGGCTACTCGAATCCAGGACTACATCTCCAGATCCTTACCTTAATACATTTGAAAAGACCTTTATTCTAAATGAGGTCATTTTCTGAGGTTCTGGATTTAGGACTTAAACGTCTTTTTGAAACACAATTTGGTTTATTATAAATGTGTTCTTGT